>NC_086113.1:56287173-56943006 GCF_963921235.1 Mobula hypostoma
GTAATGTTAGCCCACAGATCATTCATCAGAAAATGCTTCCATTGAAGCCTTTCATACATTAAAGATGAATAGGATAGGTAAATACACAAAATTCTGGAGGAACTCAGATTGGGCAGCATCAATGGAAAGGAATCAATTGTCGATATTTTTGGCCAAGATGCTTCATTGGGACTGGAAAGGAAGGAGGAAGAAGCCAGAATAATTACTGACACCTCTCTCTACTCTCTTGATCTCTCTGTCTCCAACTATGGAGACAGAATATCTTTTTCATAAACCTATTGGTTTTCACAACTATATTGGTTATATCATCTTCCATCCTGTCACTTGTAAAGGCTATTCCCTTTTCTCAGGTCATCTCCCTCCACTGCATCTGTTCTCAAGATGAGGATTTCCATTCTAGAATATCTGAGATCTCCTCCTCCTTCAAAGAATGGAGGTTCACTTCCACTACCATTGATGCTGCCCTCACCCGCATATCCCACCTATCAGTGCTCACCCCATCTTCCTACCTGGTACTTATCTCTGCAAGGAGGACAAGTGCTACACCTTCTCCCTCACCACTGTTCATGGCCTCAAACAGTTTTTCTCGATGAGCTGACACCTCACCTGCGAGTATGTCAAGGTCATCTACTGTATCCAGTGCTCCCAGGTGCAACCTCCTTTACATTGGCGAGACCCAAAGTACGTAGATTGGGAAACTGCTTCATCAAGTACTTTCACTCTGAATGTTGAAAGCCTGCCTTTTGTGCAGACAAAGTATCAAAGTACAATACATCTCAGTACTACCCTGAAATTCTTTTTCTTGCAGGCAATTCACAGTAAATACAAAGAAACATATCAGAATCAACAAAAAAACATACACAGGATGGACAAATAATCAAGGTGCAAAAGACAAACTGTGCAAATGTAAAAAGAGATAAAACCAAATAAATTAATAAATCCAAAGGTTTAAGATGAAGAGTCCTTGAAAGTAAGTCCACAAATTGTGGGAACAGTTCGGTGTTGGGGTGAGTGAAGCTGAGTGAAGTTATCTCCTCTGGTTCAAGAACCTGATGGTTGAAGGGTTATAACTGTTCCTGAACCTGGTTCCTGATGGTAGCAACGAGAAGAGACCATGACCTCAATGGATGGATGCTACTTTCCTGTGACAGTGCTCCTTGTAGGCAAGGATGCCTTTACCCATGATGGGCTGGGCTTTATCCTTTACTTTATGTGGGACTTCCCAGTGGCAACTGATTTCAGCGTAAACTGGTGATGTTATGTATAGCGAAGAGAGTGTAATCTTAGGATTGAAGGGTAATGATCAGATGGTAAACTGGCAAAGCAAAGTAAAATGCAATTTAATCCTGATAAATGTGAAGTAATTGATTTGGGAGGTCAAACAAGAATCAGATTTAATATCACCAGCATATGTCGTGAAATTTGTTAACTTTCCAGCAACAGTACAATGAAATAAATTTAGAGAAAAACAATTACTGTAAATATATTTTTAAAAATGGTTCATGTTCAGTTAGGAATCGTATGGCAGAGGGGAAGAAGCTGTTCCTGAATTGCTGAGCGTTTGCCTTCAGACTTCTGTACCTCCTACCTGACGGTAACAATGACAAGAAGGCAAGCCCTGGGTGGTGAGTCTATTAGTGATGGACCCCACCTTCCTAAAGCACCGCTCCTTGAAGATGTCTTGGATACTACAGAGGCCAGTACCCATGATGGAGCTAACTAATTTTATAATTTTCTGCAACTTACTTCAATCTGTTATGAAAGCCCCCCCATACCAGACGATGATGCAGCCAATCAGCATGCTCTACCTAAAAGAAGTTTGTAGAAGTTTGAGTGTTTTAGTTGACACACTAAAATGTAAATGAGGTGGTCGAGGAATATAAAGAATGTAAAAAGAATCTTAAGAAAGAGATTAGAAAAGCTAAAGAAGATATGAGGTTGCTTTGGCAAATAAAGTGAAAATAAATAAATCCAAATAAATCCAGAGGGTTTCTACAGTTATATTAGTAGCAAAAGGATAGTGAGGGATAAAATTGATCCCATACAGAATCAGAGTGGACAGCTATGTGCAGAGCCAAAAGAGATGGGGGAGATTTTGAACAATTTCTTTTCTTCGGTATTCACTAAGGAGAAGGATATTGAATTGTGTAAGGTAAGGGAAACAAGTAGGGTAGTTATGGAAACTATGATGATTAAAGAAAAGGAAGTACTGGCGCTTTTAAGGAATATAAAAGTGGATAAGTCTCCAGGTCCTGACAGGATACTCCCTAGGACCTTGAGGGAAGTTGGTGTAGAAATAGCAGGGGCTCTGACAGAAATATTTCAAATGTCATTAGAAACGAGGATAGTGCCGGAGGATTGGCATATTGCTCATGTGGTTCCATCGTTTAAAAAGGGTTCTAAGAGTAAACCTAGCAATTATCGGCCTGTAAGTTTGACGTCAGTGGTGGGTAAGTTAATGCAAAGTATTCTAGAGATGGTATATAAAATTATCTGGATAGACAGGGTCTGATTAGGAACAGTCAACATAGATTCGTACGTGGAAGGTCATGTTTGACAAATCTTATTGAATTTTTTGAAGAGGTTACTAGGAAAATTGACAAGGGTAAGGCAGTGGATATTGTCTATATGGACTTCAGTAAGGCCTTTGACAAGGTTCCACACTGAAGGTTAGTTAGGAAGGTTCAATCGTTAGGTATTAATACTGAAGTAGTAAAATGGATTCAACAGTGTCTGGACGGGAGATGCCAGAGAGTAGTTGTGGATAACTGTTTGTCAGGTTGGAGGCCGGTGACTAGTGGTGTGCCTCAGGGATCTGTACTGGGTCCAATGTTGTTTTTCATATACATTAATGATCTGGATGATGGGGTGGTAAATTGGATTAGTAAGTATGCAGATGATACTAAGATACGTGGCGTTGTGGATAATGAAGTAGGTTTTCAAAGCTTGCAGAGAGATTTGGGCCAGTTAGAAGAGTGGGCTGAAAGATGGCAGATGGAGTTTAATGCTGATAAGTGTGAGGTGCTACATTTTGGTAGGACTAATCAAAATAGGACATACATGGTAAATGGTAGGGCATTGAGGAATGCAGTAGAACAGAGGGATCTAGGAATAATGGTGCATAGTTCCCTGAAGGTAGAATCTCATGTGGATAGGGTGGTGAAGAAAACCTTTGGTATGCTGGCCTTTTTAAATCAGAGCACTGAGTATAGGAGTTGGGATGTAATGTTAAAATTGTACAAGGCATTGGTGAGGCCAAATTTGGAGTATTGTGTACAGTTCTGGTCACCAAATTATAGGAAAGATGTCAACAAAATAGAGAGAGTACAGAGAAGATTTACTAGAATGTTACCTGGGTTTCAGCACCTAAGTTACAAAGGAAGGTTGAACAAGTTGGGTCTTTATTCTTTGGAGCGTAGACGGTTGAGGGGGGACTTGACAGAGGTATTTAAAATTATGAGGGGGATAGACAGAGTTAACGTGGATAGGCTTTTTCCATTGAGAGCAGGGGAGATTCAAACAAGAAGACATGAATTGAGAGTTAAAGGGCAAAAGTTTAGGGATAACACGAGGGGGAACTTCTTTACTCAGAGAGTGGTAGCTGTGTGGAACGAGCTTCCAGAAGAAGTGGTAGAGGGAGGTTCAATTTTGTCATTTAAAAAAAAATTGAATAGGTATATGGACAGTAAAGGAATGGAGGGTTATGGGCTGAGTGCAGGTCGGTGGGACTAGGTGAGAGTAAGCATTCGGTACGGACTAGAAGGGCCGAGATGGCCTGTTTCCCTGCTGTAATTGTTATATGGTTATAGACCAAATCTCCTCAGACTCCTAATGAAATATAGCTGCTGTCTTGTCTTCTTTATAGCTGCATTAAGTTGCATCCAGGTTAGGTCCTCAGAGATAGTGACAACCAGGAACTTGAACTTGCTCACTCTCTCCACTTCTGATCCCTCTATGAGGATTGGTTTGCGTTCCCTCGCCTTAACCTTCAGCTTAACAATCAGCTCTTTGGTCTTGCTGATGTTGAGTGCAAGGTTTTGCTGTGACACCACTCAACTAGCTGATGATCTCGCTCCTGTACACCCTTTTGTCACCATCTGAAATTCTGTCAACAATAGTTGTATCATCAGCAAATTTATAGATGGTATTTGAGCGATGCCTAGCCACATAGTCATGGGTGTAGATAGAGTAGAGCAGTGGGCTAAGCACACATCCCTGTAGTGCACCAGTGTTGATTGTCAGCCAGGTAGCAATGTTATTTCCAATCCACAGATCATGGTCTACTGGTTAGGAAGTCAAGGATCCAGTTGCACAGGAAGGTAAAGAGGCCTAGCTTCTGTCACTTTTCAATCAGGACTGTAGGAATGATAGTGTTAATGCTGAGCTACAGTCAATAAACAGCATCCTGATATAGGTATTTCCATTGTCAAGGTGATCCAAGGCTGCATGGAGAGCCATTAAGACCGCATCTGCTGTAGACCTACTGTGGCAATAGGCAAATTGCACTTTGCTGACTGGACGATCAGTGACCACAGAAAGAATTAAGGAAACTTTTAAAAGAGGTGAGGGGATAGAGCCAAAATAGGATCTTTTTAAAAATAAGCACGGCAAGTGAAAATGATCTGTAATGTAGGCTGCGATTCAACAGACAGGTGGGTTGGTTTTAAACTACTCCAAAGAGCAGAAGTGACAATACTTAAGTGAAAACAATAAATACTTAGCATACCTATTAAGTAGTTTAAACGTATGTAGAATTAGATATCTGAGACTAAATGATCACCTAAAATATTTTATTCAAAAGGCAAGGTAGAAGAGGAACATGGCAGTAAAAATTTTTGCAAAAACTATTGGGGAGAAGTTCAAAATACAGGAACATGCAGAAACACAAAATACAGAAGGAACACACAAAAAAAAGCATAAGCTCAGGGGCAAAACTCAAGAACAGGAAATCCTTCTTGTGGTTTGATAATTAGAGACAATCACAAAAAACAAATGCTGAAAACCAAGGATCATCTGATTGGCTTTCTATCATTCTGATGGCTTCACAGTGAAACAACACGTGACAAATAATTTTAACCAATGTATAGCAGCTCCAAACATTGCACACAAAACATTTTTATGAAAATGCTGAAATAGCTGAGAAGTAACGTAAGCCAAAATAAGCAAGGTAGAAGGGCTGGATCCAGATTCACAGGAGATACAGTGGCATGCAGAAGTTTGGGCACCCCGGTCAAAATTTCTGTTACTGTGAATAGCTAAGCGAGTAAAAGATGAACTGATTTCCAAAAGGCATAAAGTTAAAGATGACAAATTTCTTTAATATTTTAAGCAAAAAACTTTTTTTTTATTTCCATCTTTTACAGTTTCAAAATGACAAAAAAAGAAAAAGGGCCCAAAGCAAAAGTTTGGGCACCCTGCATGGCAGAACTTAGTAACACCCCCTTTGGCAAGTACCACAGCTTGTAAGTGCTTCTTGTAGCCAGCTAATAGTCAATTAAAAAATTCAATTGAAACTGTAAAACTCTAAGTTTGAAACTGAAACTGTTTGAAACTGTACAGTCCTCACCTCCCACTGCATCTATAGTGTCTCTCTTTAGCATGTTAGATGAGTCCTCCAACATGAAGACCAACATAGTCATTCAAAGCCTCGGCCATTTCCTCATTACCCAATATCAATACCCGCTTCTTGTCCTCCAAGGGACCTACATTCACTTTCGCCACCCTTTTCCACTTTATATAATTATGAAAACTTTTACTATCTATTTTTATATTTTGTGCTAGATTATTTTCATAATCTAGCTTCCCTTTCTTTATTGCTCATTTAGTGGTACTTTGTTGCTTTTTAAGGTTTTCCCAATCTTCCAGTTTCCCACTACTCTTGGTGATTTTGTATGCACATGCTTTTAGTTTGATGTCTTCTTTTACTTCCTTTGTTTTCCAAGGCTGGCTCTCCCCAACCTTACTGTCCTTACTTTTATGTGAAATATACTTTTGTTGAGCACCATGAAAAATCTCTTTGAAAGTCTTCCACTGTTCCTCAACCATCCCACCATATAACCTGTGTACCCAGTCTACACTAGCCAAATCCTCCCTCACCCCATTATAGTCTCCATTGTTTAGGCATAATACACTAGTTTTAGATTGGGTGGAGCTTAGGAGACGATGGTGCCTAAAGGCGACTCCTTTGCATGCACCTTCGGAAACAGCTTTATTTCTATCTTTAATATCTCCATTTTCTCATTTTTCCCTTTTAGGGTTCTTTTGAAGAACCTGAGTTGGAGTTATATGCTGACTTTGGTTCTTTGCGGGAATGGGACCTGCTCTCAGGGTCTCACGACTGGCCGCTTATTGATATACCAAGGACACGGCCTAGAAGACTAGCACGCATTCAGGGTTCTGGGATTTTGTGGCTCTGGAGGCTGGCGTACTCAAGGGCAGTGCCTCTGCAGGAAGTCGGTGTGCCGTGGGAGACGGAAGATTGAAAGCAGCAAGCTGGCTGCTAGCTGTGTGTCCAGAGACCCAAATTCTTTGGGCACAGAGCTCGGAAATAACGATGCAACGGACTCTCTCCTCTAGCTGTGAAACGGAGACACCTCTTTTTCCCCGGGGGGAGAGGGGGGAGAATGTCAAATTACCAGGTGAACGAGTAGTCTTTGGGGTACTGCAAGTCTGTGTCTTTACTGATGCTTGCTGCACGCTAGAGTGCTCGGTGGGGGGGGGGGGCGGCACACCGATGATGTTTTTTGCTGGTGGGGGAGGGGGTGATCGTTGCCTTGCTGGCTGCTACTTACGTGTGGGGGGGGGATTTGGGGTTCCAACATTTAACTGTCATTCATTCTTTGGAGCACTCCTCTGTTTTCGTAGATGGTTGCGAAGAAAAAGAATTTCAGGATGTATATGGTATACATTTCTCTGACATTAAATATACCTTTGAAACCTTGCAACTATTGCATCCTCCATCTGTATGAGAAACTCAATCATACTGTGATTACTCTCTCCTAGTGGTTCCCAAACTACAAGATCACTAATTTTACCTGTCTCATTGCACAGGACCAGATATAAGATAGCACGTTCCCTTGTAGGTTCAGTAACATGATGTTCAAGAAAGCCATCACAGATGCATTCAATTCCTCCTCAAGGCTGCCTCGACCAACTCGATTCACCCAATCTATGTGCAAGTTAAAGTCCCCACATGATAACTGCTGTTTAATTCTTACATGCCTCAAATATTTCTCTGTTTGTTGCCTGTGCCACTGTAATGTTATTATTCAGTGGCCAAAAGACAACTCCCACCAGTGATTTATTTCCCTTTACTATTCCTAATCTCTACCTTGATGGATTCAACATTCTGCTCCTTAGATAGTCTCTCACTATTGCCCTGATCTCATCTTTAATTAAAAGTGCTACCCCACCTCCCTTACTTTCCTGCCTATCCTTCCGTATTACCCGATATCCTTGGATATTTAATTCCCAATCCCCTTCACCCTGCAATGTCTCTGTAATGACCACTAAATCATACCTCTTTGTACTGATTTGAGCCACAGAGTTACTGACCTTGTTTCGAATACTATGGGCATTCAAATAAAGTGCCCTTACACTCACTGTGCTTTTAAAATTATGTAACCTTTACTCTTTTGCACTTGACTTTTCTTCACTCCACTCTTACTTTTCTCTTTATCTTTTATTTTTTGTTCTTCTTTATTCACACTTTTCTTTTTTTACTTTATCCATACCTCTCCATTATGCTGAACCCACACCCCCACTATTTAGTTTAAAGCCCTATCCACAGCACTAGTTATGTGATTTGCTAGGATCCAGGTCCCATCATGGTTCAGGTGGAGCCGTCCCACTGGTACAGCTCCCTCCTTCCCCAATACTGATTTCAATGTCCAATGAATTCAAACCCACTTCCTCCACACCAATCCTTGAGCCACGCATTTAACCCTCTAATCTTCTTGGCCCTATGCCAACAGTGGGGTTCACAGGAAAATCTAATAAATAGATATAGATAGATACTTTATTGTTTCCAAAGGAAATTACAGAGTCACAGTAGCATTACAAGTGCACAGATACACAAAAATTAGAAGAGAAGTAAGAAAGAATAAAAAATAAGTTACCTCAAACAGTCTAACAGGAGGGGGGGTCATTACTTCCTCGGCTATAGGTTGACTCATTATAGAGCCGAATGGCCAAGGGTAAGAATGACCTCATGTTACACTCTTTGGAGCAGCACAGTTGTCTTAGTCTATTACTAAAACTGTTCCTCTGTTCAGCCAAGGTGACATTCAGAAGGTGAGAAACATTGTCCAGAATTGCCTGGATTTTACATAGGGTCCTTAATTCTACCACAGCCTCCAGTGTGTCCAGATTGACTCCTATAACAGAGCCAGCCTTTCTAATCAGCTTATTGAGCCTGTTGGCTTCACCCATATTGATGCCATTGCCCCAGCATACCACTGCACAGAAGATTGTATTGGCAACAGTAGACTGGTAGAACACGTGAAAGAGAGGCCTGCATACTCCAAAGGAGCTCAGTCTCCTCAGTAAGTAGAGATGACTCTGGCCCTTCTTGTACTCAGCCTCTGTGTTTGTTGGTGCTCCACTCAAAACTGTCATCCAGGTGCACCTGAGGAACTGGGGATATTAAAAAATCATTTTGAACCTATGTAACCTCTGGCTAAAAAAACAATTGGGACTGAATAGAAATTTTTGAACTGAAGTAAACTCTGTCTTCAGCAGTTAGCTAAGACAGGCTCATTACCGGTTCTCATCGGCTTGCAGAGAGACATTAAGAGTTTGATAACATTGTACATTGTACCCTCGTTTGAGTAGGGGGAGGAGGGCTCACCGATAAGGACGGGAATGAACATCCATCTGTAATAAAGTCAGGGCCTAGCAAAGGGAATAACTGATAAGGACTGAACAGCACATCCATCTGTAATTAAGCCTTGATCTAGCAGACTCTGTAACTAAGTTTCGCACCAACAGACTTGGTGGGCATACCAGTTCAAATAACATCTTGCAACAGTATTGTATGGGGCTTAATATGTATAGATATATGGCTATAACGTGAGGGAGCAGGCCCACTTGTCTGATGGTGGCAGTACTTACGTGCCTTCCCTTTGACAACTGGGTCTCAAACTCCTGCAGGAGGGTGCACAATAAACTGTGGTAACTATAAGAAGCTGGTCTCCCAAGTTTTATTCAGATTTGACTTTAACATTTGGCGACACGAACAGGATCCCAATAGAGGGAGTGCCAAGCAGACGGGCTGAGTAAGTGGCTGAATAAGAAATTGGGGAACAAAATGTAGCCACTGGGGGGGTGGGGAGAAGGGGAGAGACCTGGGATATTACCTCATGTGAACAAGCAGTAAATTTGATATGGAAGAAGAACCACGGAAAGAAGTGGAAATTGTTGATAAAGGAATGTAAAGTGGAACAGTACGTTATTAGCAAGTTGGAGGAATAATGCGTGTGACAAAGGGATAAAGATATGTACTGCAGAAGGAACGCCAAAAGTTGGGAGACGCTAAAGGCGGTGTGTGAATGGGTGGATGGGCACCAAAAGTGAGAGCAGGAAAAACGTAAGCAAACCAAGGCTGACCTAGATAGGAGAGAAGGGAAGGAACATCAGACTAGAGTTTGAACAAATAGGGAACAAGGGATCCCGAACCCATGTCTGGCATACCAACCCTGTTTGAGGACAGTGACCGCGATGAGGATTGGGCACCCATTGTACACCCCCCCCCCACCTTACCAGGGGCCAGGTGCACCCAGAGCTCCCGAACCCCAATCCTCCCAGTATTCAGATATGGTGGCCGCTTGGGTAAAACAGCGGCGGCAGGGAAGGGGAGGTCCCTATACCCTGAGATCCATAAAGGGAGTATCGAGGATTGTTCTGAGATGTGGAGGGAAGAATCCAATAAAACCCCAGAGTTAACGGTTCCACCAAGACAATTGCCCACCCAAATGCTGCCCAGTCCATGAGCAGCAGAGGAGGGACAGCCCTCAGTGATTTCTGTGTATGCACCCTGGAAGCCTCAAGAAATGATAATGATCATGAATCAGGCCCCAGATAGAAAAGAAAAACTAGCACAGTTTGCTCAGTATGTCCGCAGTACTATACAAATGTATAATGCAACCCCGCAAGAGTTATTCGGTCTCTGCTGCATGATTCTCTCAGCTGATGAGGAGTCGAAATGGAAGGCAGAATTAAGGTACCAAATCTATCAGCAGTTACAGGCGGGAGTCCATAATGAGAATGAACAGACAGACCAAATTATTCAAGCCTTAGAGAGGGCTCTCCAGCAACCTGTGAACATTACTAAAGTACTTGAGTACAAACCTAAGCCTGAGGAATCGGGACCAGACTATCGGGAGCGATTTGTGGCCTGCTGACTGAAATCAAATGCAACGAGCTTTGACATAGTATTGGGACCCAGCTTCCTAATTCCGATCAACCCCGAAGGAAGACTTACCTGTGGGCCAACTCCGATACTGGAAGGAGTCTGAGGTGAAGATATTAGAGGAAGGTTTTTTACTTAGAGAGTGGTTGGTGCGTGGAATACCCTGCCTAAGTCAGGTACACTAGTGAATTTTAAGAGAGTACTAGACAGGAATATGGACACATGCGTGATTTTCTCCATTGGTCAATTAACAGAGTGACCCAAGCAAACACTCTTTTCTTGTTACAAAACAAGCATCTAATAGTGACTACCTATCCTTTCAGCTCAAAAATCGATGAGTTTTTCTCTAGTCTGCATTCATGAACTAAAGAGACTGGCATAGTTACACAGTTTAGTGGACGTGGTTCACTTCATCTTCCAAAATACATAGCAGCTCTTTGCAAAAATCACAAGATGGAAACCCTCTGTAACTTCATTGTTAAGGCAGCAGTTCCAACACAACTAGGAAAGGAGTTCTGCATAGAATCATGATCATTTGATTACGTGATCCAGCTCAAAATGCTTGCTTCTCTGTACATGTACGATTGCCCTTTCCAGTGTCAATCACTTCCACCTCAAGTTTGTCATGATTGAGGGCAGTTCCAAATATAAATGCATCAAATCTTACCTATGTCCTTTCTACCTGAGGATTTTCGCTCATGTCAGTCACCAAATCAATTCCACAAAACTACATTTATAACACTAGTACATCTGAGTAAATAAGTTCTGTGTGGAAAAATATATGGTCAGACCTGTGCCTTGCATCCTGTAAGTACAGTATGATGATTCTGCAAAGTCATAGAACCAAAACCTAACATTCATTCAACAGTCAAGTCAAGAGAAAGTAGAAAATTAACTTGAAATGACCTCAAGTTTAGCCCTGTATTTCTAATTCAAGTCCATATGGCAAAAGCTGCAACAGCAAACTTCTAGAAATTAAAATCAGTTTAAATGCAATCCATTGAGATCATCTTTTTCATGAATAAAGGTTTTAAGTGCAATATTGTTTGATGTACAATTATTGATTCAACTAGCAAGAATAGTAGTAAAACTCTCCAAGAACCATTTCACAAAATAATTAGTTACCTCCTAATTAACTGTACGTAGTAGAGTCACCACAGTTCCATTTCACCTTTGCTTGCTTGACTTGACTATTGGCTTAATATTTTAACTTCAGCAACATGGTCTTCCAAAGTGTCAAGTGCAATTCAGCAATTTTTGGTTTTGAAAAAATATAAAGAATCTGAAAGACAAATAGCTTTGACAACACATCCCTTCAGCATATTGCAGCACGGTGCACCTGTAATAGTACAATACATATGTAATCAGAGGGTACGATCTTAAAAGAATTTCAGGCTGTTTTCTCTTAACCATGACAGAAATCTCTGTTAAATGGTATTCCAGTGTAAAAATTATAAACGATAAAAAATAACAAACGGGTCATTTTTCAACAGTATAAAGGAACTTCACATAAGCTGTACATATCCGATAATCAAGGCATTAATGCTAATGTAGCAAATGGTTCAAGATTGACCGTTTGGGGAAAATATTAGTCTGGTCACAGGAAGGTATCTCCTGTTTCCCATTGATGTATTTCATTGAAGAATCCTTCATAGAAGTTGAAGCCTTGATCTATATTCATAGGGGTCACTTGAAACTCCTCTTTCATCTCCTCCCATGGATGTCTTTGAGGATCAGAGAAAAAAGTAAAATCTTCAAACTGTGAAGTTTGGCTGGTGGTTTCTGCAAGCACTTGGTCCATGCCTATGAAGCACCATTTAGACTGTGGGCTAATGTGTCTTCCTTGGACAGTAAGGTCCAACTCTGTCCCCAGCGAGTTCAATGCAGCGTTGATATCAAGGTCCTCAAAATTACACCCATTCGCATGTAACACATCATCAACAACCGACGTCCAGTCAAGTCTCCCTTGAGGGATTCCAATTCTCTTTCACCATGAGCTAGCAAAGGGGATTTAGAAGTTCTGGCTATCTTCATCGTTTGTTTGGCAAGGCTTGTTTGTGTTTGCTTGTAGTCCGCTGGTTGCCAGAGGAGCTGAAAACTGGATTGCCATGAGTATTTTCCATGTATCGTGTGGATGCATGGTCAGGCCCGGAATAAGGCTGAAAGGACTGAGTTGACGGATTTGGTACTGGACTCCAAAAAAGGGAGTTTGTGGAGTCCCTCCGAGATGGATTCTTAGAGCAGCTTGTACTGGAGCCGACCAGAGAGAAGGCAATTCTAGATTTAGTGTTGTGCAATGAACCGGATTTGATCAGGGACCTTGAGGTAAAGGAGCCATTAGGAGGTAGTGACCATAAGTTTTAATTTACAATTTGAGAGGGAGAAGGGAAACTCGGAAGTGTCAGTATTACAGTTGAACAAAGGGAACTATGGTGCTATGAGGAAGTAGCTGGCCAAAGTTCAATGGAACAATACCCTAGCAGGGATGACAATGGAACAGAAATGGCAAGTGTTTCTGGGAATAATGCAGAAGGTGCAGGATCAGTTCATTCCAAAGAGGAAGAAAGATCCTAAGGGGAGTAAGGGGAGGCCGTGGCTGACAAGGGAAGTAATGGACAGTATAAAAATAAAAGAGAAGAAGTATAACATAGCAAAGATGATTGGGAAGCTGGAGGATTGGGAAACTTTTAAAGAGCAACAGAAGGTAACAAAAAAGGCAATACGCGGAGAAAAAATGAGGTACAAAGGTAAACTAGCCAAGAATATAAAGGAGGATAGTAAAAGCTTCTTTAGGTATGTGAAAAGGAAAAAAAAATAGTTAAGAACAAAATTGGTCCCTTGAAGACAGAAACTGGTGAATTTATTATGGGGAACAAGGAAATGGCAGACGAGTTGAACAGCTACTTTGGATCTGTTTTCACTAGGGAAGACACAAATAATCTCCCAGATATAATAGTGGCCAAAGGACCTAGGGTAATGGATGAACTGAAGGAAATTTATATTGGGCAGGAAATGGTGTTGGATAGAGTGTTGGGTCTGAAGTCTGATAAGTCCCTGGGACCTGATGGTCTGCATCCCAGGATACTTAAGGAGGTGGCTTTAGAAATTGTGGACGCATTGGTTATCATTTTCCAATGTTCTATAGATTCAGGATCAGTTCCTGTGGATTGGAGGGTGGCTAATGTTGTCCCTCTCTTCAAGAAGGGAGGAAGAGAGAAAATAGGGAATTAAACACCATTTAGCTTGACTTCAGTGGTGGGAAAGATGCTGGAGTCAATCATAAAAGATGAAATTACGACACATCTGGATAGCAGTAACAGGATCGGTCCGAGTCAGCATGGATTTACGAAGGGGAAATCGTGCTTGACTAATCTTCTGGAATTTTTTGAGGATATAACTATGAAAATGGACAAGGGAGAGCCAGTGGATGTAGTGCACTTTGACTTTCAGAAAGCCTCTGATAAAGTCCCACATAGGAGATTAGTGGGCAAAATTAGGGCACATGGTATTGGGGGCAGAGTACTGACATGGATTGAAAATTGGCTGGCTGACAGAAAACAAAGAGTAGCAATTAACGGGTCTCTTTCGGAATGGCAGGCGGTGACCAGTGGGATACCGCAGGGTTCAGTGCTGGGACCGCAGCTGTTTACAATTTATTTTAATGATTTAGATGAGGGAATTAAAAGTAACATTAGCAAATTTGCCGATGACACAAAGCTGGGTGGCAGGTGTGAAATGTGAGGAGGATGTTATGAGAATGCAGGGTGACTTGGACAGGCTGGGTGAGTGGGCAGATGCATGGCAGATGCAGTTTAATGTGGATAAATGTGAGGTTATCCACTTTGGTGGTAAGAACAGGAAGGCAGATTATTATCTAAATGGAGTCAAGTTAGAAAAAGGAGAAGTACAACGAGATCTAGGCGTTCTTGTACATCAGTCACTGAAAGCAAGCATGCAAGTACAGCAGGCAGTGAAGAAAGCTAATGGCATGCTGGCCTTCATAACAAGGGGAATTGAGTATAAGAGCAAAGAGGTCCTTCTGCAGCTGTACAGGGCCCTGGTGAGACCACACCTGGAGTACTGTGTGCAGTTTTCGTCTCCAAATTTGAGGAAGGACATTCTTGCTATTGAGGGAGTGCAGCGTAGGTTCACAAGGTTAATTCCCGGGATGGTGGGACTGTCATATGTTGAAAGATTGGCGGAACTGGGCTTGTATACTCTGGAATTTAGAAGGCTGAGAGGGGATCTTACTGAAACATATAAGATTATTAAGGGATTGGACATGCTGGAGGCAGGAAGCATGTTCCCATTGATGGGTGAGTCCAGAACCGGAGGCCACAGTTTAAGAATAAGGGGTAGGCCATTTAGAACGGAGTTGAGTAAAAACTTTTCCACCCAGAGAGTGGTGGGTATATGGAATGCTCTGCCCCAGAAGGCTGTGGAGGCCAAGTCTCTGGATGCTTTCAAGAAAGAGATGGATAGAGCTCTTAAAGATAGTGGAATCAAAGGTTATGGGGATAAGGCAGGAACTGGATACTGATTGTGGATGATCAGCCACGATCACAGTGAATGGCAGTGCTGGCTCGAAGGGCCAAATGGCCTACTCCTGCACCTATTGTCTATTGGAGGAATTTAAGGTGGGGGGTTATATGGGAGGCAGGGTTTGAGATCCGGCACAACAATGTGGGCCGAAGGGCCTGTACTCTGCTGTACTACTCTAAGGAAGATGAGATATCTGGTAAGACACTCTTTTAATATTGACCGAACCCAGGACATTGTACCCTATATCTAGTCAATTTCAGGCCATGAAGTTGGCCGCACCAACTGCCTCCCTGTCCAGATCACTGTGAAAGAAGGACAGACTCTCCCATCCATTCTGCAATATCCACTGAAACCCGAAGCAACATTTTATGAGGATGGAAGCTCTTTTGTGGATCCAGCAAGGAAACGATGTTCTGGCTATACAATAGTGATGGACAATGAAGTACTTGAGCAGGTGTCTTTTGAAGCAGCTGTCTCAGCCCAAAAGGCTGAGTTGTTTGCTTTGAGTCGTGCCTGTATCCTAGCAACAGACAAAAGTGCGAACATTCACACAGACTCCCGTTATGCATTTGGAGTTGCACATGACTACAGGGCTCTCTGGGAACATCAGGGATTCCCGACTTCCTCTGGCCACCCCATTAGTAATGCCACCTTTGTAAACAACTTGCCTACTGTACATTGCTATAGATACTGCTTAGTTATTATAGATGTGTTTAGTAGATGGATTGAATCTATTCCAACTACCAATATGACTGTTGTGAAAGTATTACAGGTGTTCCCTGCTTTTCTAACATTCGCTTTACAAAACCTCACTGTTACGAAAGACCTACATTAGTTCCCTGTTTTCGCTAACAGAAGATGTTTTCACCGTTACGAAAAAAAGCCGCGCACTCCGAGCAGCTGCTCTCCCCCCAGATTTGGAACAGCATTCTCGCTGGCATTGCTTAAACATGTGCCTGTGAGCAGCCGTTTGCAAGATGAGTTCTAAGGTATCAGAAAAGCCTAAAAGAACTCGTAAAGGTGTTACATTTAGCGTAAAACTAGACATAATTAAGCGTTTTGATTGTGGTGAACGAAGGAAAGACAAAGTGGGTTTGGCTTGTAGAAGCTGATGAAGATGATGTTGAAGAAGTTTTGGCATCCCATGACCAAGAACTGATAGATGAAGAGCTGATGCAATTGGAAGAGGAAAAGATAACAATTGAAACCGAATGAGTAATGAAAAAGTACGACTTTAATTTTGAAAGGGTACGTCGATTTAGGGCATTTTGCAAGATGGTTTGAGTCCTTACAAAGAACTGTATGATCTAAAAATGCGCGAGACTAAGCAATCAAGCAAGCCTTCCACATCAGCCACAGCAGACGACGAGCCTCGACCTTCAACATCGAGGCAGGCAGAGATAGAAGATGATGACCAGCCTGCCCTAATGGAAACAGACGACGATGAGATTGCACCCCAGTGTCCAACCACTCCAACCCCCAGGCCACGGACAGATAACGATTCGCGGAGAAAGCAGCGGTAGCCGGGACGCACCCAGCACATCTTTAACAAAAAAGCCGAAATAAACAAGCTAATTAATTAGGAGCCACCCGGCATGTAGTTGTTGGCCCAGATCAGAGGCAACGCAATCGGCAATCGCCACTGATCTGGGCCGACAATTACGTGCCGGGCGGCACCTAACTAATTAGCATGTTTATTTTGGCTTTTTTCTTAAAGATGTGCTGTGTGCGTCCCGGCTACCGCTGGACCGCTGCATTCTTCACGGACTGGTATTGGGTCGCTGCCCGGAGGGTGGGGGAGGCCACTGCACTACCCCAACCTCCGACGACTCAGCCTAACACACCAGCATCAGTGTGTTCGGTGCTGTCTTCCTGATTCCCATAAGTGATACTACACTGTACATACATTATTTCTACTTTATATAGGCTGTATATTTTTACATGTTATTTGGTATGATTTGGCAGCTTCATAGCTTAAAGGTTACTGGAGATCGCTTGCGCCGTGTTTCTGCCGAGAGCGCTTGCGTGAGATTTTCGCTACGGAGAACAGTGCCGGCAATGATTGTGGAAACGTATTTCTACTTTATATAGGCTGTGTATTTATCATATAATTCCTGCTTTTATTATATGTTACTGCTATTTTAGGTTTTATGTGTTATTTGGCATGATTTGGTAGGTTATTTTTGGGTCTGCGAATGCTCACAAAATTTTCCCATATAAATAAATGGTAATTGCTTCTTCACTTTATGACATTCCAGCTTACGAACCGTTTCATAGGAACGCTCTACCTTCGGATGGCGGGGGAAACCTGTATTACAGAAAATAATTCCCAGGTACGGCCTGCCAGAGATGCTGAGCTCTAACGATGGCCCACACTTTGTGGCAAAAGTAAATGAAGGGGTATGTAATGAACTAGCTATCAAGCAGCAATTCCACGGTGTACACCACCCATGGGCTGCTGGCATAGTGGAAAGAGCCAATGGCATTCTGAAGAGTAAATTGGCCAAACTAACGGCAGAGACTGGACTCACTTGGTTGACGGTCCTACCGCTAGCCCTATTCCACATGAGGGTTACCCCACAGAGGAATACAGGATTGTCACCAGCTGAAATCATTTATGGACAGCCCATGAGGACATCCTGGGGACCAAGATCTTGTGTACCATTGCTCCCAGAAAGTCCACCAGCAAAATTGGATATGCATACCCTGGGGGAAGAGATGGGGAAATATATATGCCAACTAACCAAAATTCTTCAAGCATTACATTCGCAGGAACGACAGGCTTACAAGGAAGAGAACTAACCCACAGAGAGAAGTGACTATCCCACCCTAGAGCCTTGGGATTTTGTCCTGATCAAGAACTGGGATCGAGGGAGACTCGGACCTCAGTGGAGAGGACCATATCAGGTGTTACTGACCACTCCCACGGCTGTGAAACTGAAGGGGCAATCTCAGTGGATACATCGAACAGACTTCAAACGTGTTACTGAAGGAACTGAGTAGAGGGACTCTCGCATTGAAGAAAAATGTATTTGTTGATAGTGGTGTCCGTGCTTATGCCTTGAGAGGGCTCACCCCAGCATCCAGGGCCCCCCATGTCAACACCTTTCTGACTCTCTGTCACACCTATGCCAAACAGGTAGAATTAGGGGCGCAAACACGAGGAATTCTGCAAATGCTGGAAATTCAAGCAACACACATCAAAGTTGCTGGTGAACACAGCAGGCCAGGCAGCATCTCTAGGATGAGGTACAATTGATGTTTCAGGCTGAGACCCTTCGTCAGAATTAGGGGCCTGCTGGGTGTGCCGAAATTCCGCAACATGGTAAGACTATGATTCTTTTCTTTCTTTTTAAATCTTTTTATTGAATAAGTATACAAAAAGGTAAGCCATATAGACACTAATACACTGTTAGAATATAATAAAATTACAGAAGATATTAATACAAAAAAAATACTACAATGTAATTTAAACATAACATACCAAGGTAACATAATAGTATACTAATTTTTATATATATATATCAATAGAGAAAAGGAAAAAAAAAACCCCCAAAAAAAACCCACCGTGCAACTAACTAAAAGCAAAGCAAAGCAAAGCAATGGGCTAACTTGAAACCAAACAGAGTTAAAAAACTTAAAATCACGTCCTCAATCCCGACCTCCATTAAAAACAGTAAAAAAAACAAGAAGGGTATATATTACATTAAATGAAAATATTGAATAAAAGATCTCCAAGTCTGTTCAAATTTAAATGAGGAGTCATAAAGATTGCTTCTAATTTTCTCCAAATTCAAGCATAATATCGTCTGAGAAAACCAAAAAAAGGTAGTTGGAGCATTAAGCTCTTTCCAATGTTGTAAGATACATCTTTTCGCCATTGAAGTAAGAAATGCAATCATTCTACGGGCTGAAGGGGAAAGATTACTGGAAATTTTAGGTAGTCCAAAGATAGCAATAATAGGGTGAGGAGAGATATCTATATTCAATACCTTGGAGGTAATATTAAAAATGTCTCTCCAAAAAGTTTCCAGAGTAGGGCAAGACTAAAACATATGAGTTAAAGAGGCTATCTGCCCCGGACATCTATCACAAAAAGGATTAATATGAGAATAAAAGCGCGCTAACTTATCTTTGGACATATGTGCTCTATGAACAACTTTAAATTGAATTAGGGAATGTTTAGCACAGATAGAGGAAGTATTGACTAATTGTAAAATCTGCCCCCAGTCATCCACGGAAATGATAAACCTCAATTCCTGTTCCCAATCTACCCTAATCTTATCAAATGGAGCTTTCCTAAGTTTCATAATAATATTATAAATCATAGCCGATGCACCTTTCTGACATGGATTAAGGTTAATTATAGTATCTAAAATGTATGTAGGAGGAAGCATTGGAAAGGAAGAAAGTATAGTACTTAGGAAATTTCTAACTTGTAGATATCTAAAAAAATGTATTCTTGATAAGTTATATTTATTAGATAATTGTTCAAAAGACATAAAGGAACCATCTAAAAATAAATCCAAAAACCGTGAAATACCCTTAGTCTTCCAAATTTGAAAAGCACGATCTGTAAAAGAGGGAGGAAAAAATATGTTACCTAAAATAGGAATCGCTAACCCAAATTGATTAAGATCAAAAAATTTTCTGAATTGAAACCAAATACATAAGGTATATTTAACTATCGGGTTAGACACCTGTTTAAGGCGTTTCAAATCAAAAGGAAGAGAGGAACCGAAAATAGAGCCAAGTGTAAAACCCTGAACAGATTGTAATTCCAATGCTACCCATTTAGAAATGGATAGTATATCCTGGTCAAGTAACCAGAATTTCATATGTCGAATATTAATTGCCCAATAATAAAATCTAAAGTTAGGTAATGCTAAGCCTCCATCTCTCTTAGCTTTCTGTAAATGTATTTTACCCAGTCCCGGGTTTTTATTCTGCCAAATAAATGAAGAAATTTTAGAGTCGACTTTGTCAAAAAAAGATTTTGGAACAAAGGTTGGTAATGCCTGAAATATATATAAAAATTTTGGCAAAAAAAACATCTTAACTGCATTAATACGACCAATCAAAGTTAAATATAAAGGAAACCATTTAGATGAAAGTTTAATAATATGGTCTATTAATGGTAAAAAGTTAGTCTTAAATAAATCTTTGTATTTACAAGTAATTTTAATCCCAAGATCTGAAAAATAATTATTAATCAATTTAAATGGAAATTTATAATATAAGGGAAGTTGTTTATTAATCGGAAAGAGCTCACTCTTACTAAGATTTAACTTATAACCTGAAAAAAGACCAAATTGTACTAATAGCTCTAAAACAGCCGGGATGGATTTTTGGGGATTAGAAATATATAAAAGTAAATCATCAGCATAGAGTGATATTTTATGGGACTTTAAGCCCCGAGTTATCCCAGTAATATTTGGAGATTCTCGAATGGCAATTGCAAGAGGTTCTAATGCAATATCAAATAATAAGGGACTAAGAGGACAACCTTGTCGAGTACCTCGAAAAAGAGGGAAAAAAGGTGAACTTAAAGAGTTGGTACGGACCGAGGCCACAGGAGAATGATATAACAGTTTAATCCAGGATATAAATTTCGAGCTAAAATTAAACATTTCAAGCACCTTAAATAAATAAGGCCATTCTACTCTATCAAAAGCTTTCTCAGCATCTAAAGAGATAACCACTCAGGAACATTTTGTGAGGGAGTATAAACAATATCTAACAGTGTGCGAATATTATAAAAAGAGTAACGACCTTTAATAAAACCCGTTTGGTCTTCCGAAATAATAGAAGGAAGTACTTTTTCTAATCTATTTGCTAATAACTTAGAAAAAACTTTAGAATCAACATTTAATAAAGATATTGGTCTATAAGATGCACATTGAGCAGGATCTTTATCCTTCTTTAATATTAGAGAAATTGACGCTCTATTGAAAGATTCAGGAAGTTTACCAAGTTTTAATGAAGCCTCAAAAACCCTACAGAACCAACGGATTAATGAAGGAGCAAAACATTTATAAAATTCTACGGTAAACCCATCAGGGCCAGGAGCTTTCCCCAAATTCATAGAGAAAATAACATTCTTAATCTCATCCGTGGTAATGGGAGTATCTAACATAGAAGACATATCCTGTGAAATCTCAGGGAAGTCTAAATTATCTAAAAAATCATTGATATTTTTAGAATCTCGAGGAGACTCTGATTGATATAAGGAAGAGTAAAAATCACAGAAGGTTTGATTAATCCCCACATGATCAAGTATCAGTCGATCATTTTGGTTATAAATCTGATTAATTTGAGATTTAGCATAATTAGACTTCAGTTGATTAGCCAACAGTTTGCCAATTTTGTCACTGTGTACATAAAATTCACTTCTTGTTTTCTTTAATTGGTTTACAATCGAGGACGAGAGTAATAAACTGTGTTCCATTTGAAGTTCAGTTCTTTGTTTATATAACTCCTCAGAAGGAGCTATAACATATTTCTTATCAATTTCCTTAATCTTGTCCACAATTAGCAACTCCTCCTGCTTCAGCTTCTTCCTCAAAGCAGCAGAATACGAAATAATCTGACCACGAATATAAGCTTTAAAAGTGTCCCAAAGAATGTTGACAGAAATATCCTCTGTATAGTTAATTGTAAAGAAAAGATCAATCTGTTCATTCATAAAGTTAACAAAGTCCGAGTCCTGAAGCAACAGCGAATTAAAACGCCATTGTCTATTATTTTGTATATTGGCCAGAATTTTAATAGAAAGCTTAAGTGGAGCATGATCCGAAATGGTTATAGAGTCATAATCACATTTAATCACTGAGGAAATAAGAACGAGAATCAATAAAGAAATAATCAATTCTTGAATAGGAATGGTGAACATGTGAAAAAAAAGAAAAATCTTTTTCCTGAGGATGCAAAAAACGCCAAATGTCCGTCGACCCAGAATCAGAAAGGAGTGAATTAATCAAAGTTGCAGATTTATTAGGTAAGGTCCGTAGAGGGGCCGAATGGTCCAAAGCTGAAGACAAACAGGTATTAAGATCTCCGCCCCAGATCAATGAAAACTCATTCAAATTCGGAAACTGATTAAATAATGATTTATAAAATTCCGGACAGTCCATATTAGGAGCATAAACATTAACCAAAACTACTTTTTTATTAAATAGTAAACCACTAACCAATAGAAATCTACCATTCGGATCAGAAATAATATCATGTTGTATAAAAGTAACTGAGGAGTCTATAAAAATAGAGACGCCTCGAATCTTAGCATTGGAGTTCGAATGAAACTGTTGTTCCTTCCAGAATTTAAAAAAACGTAGTCTGTCCCCCCTCCGCACATGGGTCTCTTGTAAAAATAAAATTTGTGCTTTAAGTCTCCGGAACACTTTAAAAACTTTTTTCCTTTTAATAGGATGATTAAGACCATTAGTATTCCAGGAGACAAAATTAATAATAGACTCCATAAACCCTAAAGTCAACCCGCAACAAGGAGGATTGACGATAGGCTCGACCCACGAACCCGGAAAGGGAACAGAACATACAAGAGATACCGGGAAGAAGAACGCAACCAATACTTCAATAATGTATATAGCCCAAGAAGAAAGAAACTAAAACGTGAAGCCCCTCCCACCACCCCCCACCCCATGACCCCAAGGCTAAATCTAACGCAGACCAGCCCGAAAGAAGCAAGCACTAAAACTACCCCCATGACTTCCGGTATACGCTCCTTAAAAAAAGTGTAAATATAAAAAAGATCAGCTGATTATAAAACAGTAAAAGAATAAAAAAAAGATAACTCAATTAAAATAAGCACATAACAGAATAAAAACCAGAAAATATAAAAAAAACCGCAATAAACCCCGGACCCATGAGTAAACAAAACAACAAAAAAAATGAGATTATTAACATAAACTAGTTATAAAAACCTACAAAATAGATTTTAAAAAAACTACAAAATTTAAGGCCACAAAGGAAATACGTAAAATGACGATGAGGAAGTAACCACCCAGAATCCCCTGGGAAAAAGAAAGAAATGACGCAGTTAAAAAGAAAGTTTAGCAACCATATTAAATAATCAAAAATAAACTTTTCTGCCCAAATAGGGCAAAAAAAAATTAAGACCGACAAATTCACAGCCTCCGATCAACGGAGATAGTTAAAATATTACGATTAAGATGTTGAAGGTGAAAATTGATCCAGATAACTCTGGGCATCCAATGGAGATTCAAAAAAACGGAGGGCTCCATCCAGCGTACGAATCCTTAAACGTGCAGGGTAAAGCAGCGCTGGTTTTAAATCCATCTTGTAGAGTTCCGACATCACAGATCTGTAACGAACCCGTTGATCCCGGATTGGTTTACTGAAATCCTCCACGAATCGGAACTTAAGATCCAGAAAATCAATGTAACCTTTAGATCGAACGAAACGAAGCAGTTTCTCCTTGTCTTGAAAGTAATGAAAACGTAAAATGACATGTCTAGGTTTATCTGACCTAGACGAGTATGATGGAACTCTGTGAACACGATCCAATAACGGTGGTTGGTCAGGAAATACAGTAGGAAATGCATCTTTTAAAAGTTGAGAAAAATACTTCATAGGGTTATCGGATTCAACAGCTTCACACACCCCAATCATTCGAAGATTCTGCCGTCGCATTCTAGATTCTAAGTCAGAGTTTTTAAAGGTCAGAAAGTCGAGTTTCTTCTTCATTACATTAATTGTTTCTTCGATTTTCTCCATCTTGAGCTCACTTTGTTGCGTGGATTTTTGAAGATCAGATATAGCCGACCGATGTTCCGTAATAGATATCTGTATCTTCTCGATTGAATCGGCAACTTTCTGGAAACTAGTTGAAATTTCCGCACGAATCAGCTCCGTAACAGAGGTTGAAATTTCCCTTTGAATTAGCTCCGATATAGCTTTCAAAGTTCAGTCGGGGGGAAATCAGTACCTTTCGGTCTAACTGGAGGTTTGCCATCCTTCCCGTTTTTTCCATTCTTAGACATAGCAGACCTTAAACGCATCCAATTATCGGAGAGCCCAATTTATTTCAAAGTATTGTAAAAGTTGATGCCTTAATGGTTAATTAAAATATAGCTGATCATAAGAAGAAAAACTCAGAGGTAATGGAGCGAGTCAAGAACGCGACTTCACTCCATGAGCGCTACCGGAAGTCCCCCAAGACTATGATTCCAATATCAGTAATCCCGCTCAGCCACAGTGAGAACTCTCAGCCTGGGCTTTCTCAAATAACACCCGGGGAAGTGAGGCGAGGAACTGTAGTCCAGTCAGAGATGACTGTGGCTGTCAGTGTTTTGAGGGATGGTATCTCAGGCCCCCACCAAACGGAACCTCATATACTGGCAAACATGCATCCTGGCCATATCTGCAGGTGCCCAGCAATGAAGCAGTAAGTGCCACCTGTTACTGTAACTTCCAGGGAGGGGAAGATGCATTTTTTCTGGGAAATAGCAGCTGTACCACCTATACCACTGCAGACACTCCCCAACCAGTAAATGGCACCCATTGGGTGTGTGGAAATCAGGCCTATATATATGACTCCCAAGGGAAACTGCCAGCAGATGGGATCTGCAAAGTCCCAGTAAAGGGTGGACTGGCTGTTGTTACCTTGCATATTTAACACCCCATCTGAGAGTCATGGCCCGGCTACAGGATCACCCACATTGGAACAGGCAGTGGAGAGATATAACTGAGACTAAGCGATGTTAGATGATCGCTTTCCCTCCTATGGAGTAGCCAGGAAGTCACGAGAGATAATCAATTTGGCTGCAGCACTTGAGGAGCTGGCAACAATACTGAAGGGGCCCTGACAGAAACACAGGCCCAAGTAACAGAAATATCCACTGAAATGATTGCAATCCAGCAAACAGTCCTACAGAATCCAATGGCCCTTGATTTCATTCTGGCAGAAAAAGGAGGAACATGTGCCATTATAGGGAAAGAATGCTCTACCTACATACACGACGAATCTAGTAACATATTGTCCCTTTTTGAGCATATAACCCAGGAAATACAAAAGATTCATGCCCTCATGGTTTTTCTCTCTCTAACCCTATTTTACATAATCATCTTTTCCTACATTCTATGCAGGTTTCAACATTTTACAACTGGGTAAAATGGTATTAGGCACTTTGAAGATCTTTTCATTGATAACCGTTCGGCAACTTTTCAACAATTGTCTGTAAAGTTTAATCTATCTAATACTTATTTCTTTAGATATCTTCAAATTAGACATTTCATTAACCCTTTAATATCAAACTTCCCTGAGATGCCTGAGAAAAATGTTCTGGATTTGTTTCTTTGTATCAATCCATTGGGTAAAGGTTTAATTTCTGCTATTCGGGATAAGTTAGTGATTTTGAGGCATGCCCCTTTCGATAAAATTACAACTGCCTGGGAACAAGATCTAAATATCTCCTTACCTGATGCGGTTTGGGATTTAATTATTAAGTCAGTCAACTCAATCTCTCTATGTGCTCGCCACTGCCTTTTGCAGTTTAAGGTTGTACACAGGGCTCGTATGTCTAAAACTAAATTATCGCGGTTTTACCCTGACATTAGCCCTGTCTGTGATAAGTGTAAAGGGGCTGAGGTTTCCCTTATTCATATGTATTGGACCTGTCCTAGACTAGAGAAATTTTGGAGAGAAGTTTTTTCAACCCTATCTCATATCCTTAATTGCCATTTAGAACCTAACCCTCTGGTTGCTCTTTTTGGCACCTTGGATGATGTATATTTCCACTCGAGTCCAACATTATCTTTTGCCTCTCTCTTGGCTAGACGGTTGGTTCTCCTTAGGTGGAAAGATGCTGCCCCACCCACTCACGCTCAATGGCTTAGTGATATTATGGCCTGTTTAGACCTCAAAAAGATTAATTATTCACTTCTCAATTCGGACATAAAGTTTCTCGAATATTTTCACAATTCTTCTTTAGGGTAAGTTTATCCTTTTTTTTGTATGCTACAATCTGTTACTTCCAGATTTTTTTTGTAAGTTATACGGTTTTTTGTTGTGAATTACATTATACTTTCGGTAGTCGGCATTATACTTTCTTTTTTTCTATATATATTTACAGTTCTCTGGGGTTGAATGTTCCAATTGATTTTTTTTCTGTAAGAGGTTTCTTTTTTTTTGTGTCACTGCGTAGTCTAATTAAAATGGCTTCTTTGTTATGTAAACTGCTGAGAAAGTCCTCCCGCTAGCAGTTTGTTTGGATCAGGCTACTGATAAGAAGATGTTACGAACCAATTGGGATAGTTGTTATGCTTTTGGTGTGTCTGTAAGATATTGTATGCGCAGGGTTTTGGGGCAGAAGGCAGGAGAGAGAGACAGAGGATGGACCAGGTGCTGTGAGTCCACTAACGGGGTCGGACCCTGAGCAGGGCATTCAGCGAGGAGAGGAGACGGAGACAGACTTGTGTGGAGCGTCTGGTTGACCACCGTTGTTAGTCCCAGGCGGCCAGTCGGGGTGGTCTGAGGGGTTGCAGAGTGAAGAAGAAGGGTCCTGAGCTCCAACTGTTTGTGCACGAAGAGATTGAACTTTGATAAGCATGGCGCCTTTGATTTTCCTTTTATATTTTATTCTCTATTAATTATGTAGTTCCAGTAATATCTATAAACTGTAAATCATTTAATCATATCTGGTGTATTGTCTGTTATTTGGGCGGGGTGGGGTACATCACACAGCATCCACACAAACTGATTACCCAGTTTAGTGAGGCCAAGGGCTGTTTCCCTAGACGACAGCAAGCCAAGCAACCCTGAGGCTGGCCGGGGGGCTACATTTCTTTCATATGTACAATGGTTGGCCCAGGTTTTTTTTTCCAGTGGCAGGTTGGGGTGGATACTAATTTTACATAATCCTCTTTTGGGTGCTTTTTTTTCTTAATTGTTACTGGATTTGTTTGTTTCGCACTGGATAAATCTCCATTTTATTGTTGGGTTCTCTTTCTGTATTTTCTTGTAGAAATGCATAAAAATATTAATAAAAAGATTCATAACATAGGACAGAAGTTCCATGGGTTTGGCAGCAGGACAGGATGGTGGTCATTTGGGAGCTTCCTCGGGAATATCAGTGGTATGCTACTGCATTATGGAAGTATTGTACTTATTGTAATTGTTGTCATTATTGTATTGCGATACTTGTGGCCACTGGTGACTAGCTGCTTCAGCCGTGGGATCTGATTGTAACTTTTGGGCCCTGAGAGTTATCATGAAATGATAAAAAGGAGGGAATGAGGAATTGGGGATATAAAAAAATCATTTTGAACCTATGTAACCTCTGGCTAAAAGAACAATTGGAACTGAATAGGAATTTTTGAACTGAAGTAAACTCTGTCTTCAGCAGTTAGCTAAGACAGGCTTATTACCAATTTTCATCAGCTTGCAGAAAGACATTGAGAGTTTGATAACATTGTACATTATACCCTCATTTGAGTAGGGGGAGGAGGGCTCACCGATAAGGACGGGAATGAACATCCATCTGTAATTAAGTCAGGGCCTAGCAAAGGGAATAACTGATAAGGACTGGACAGCACATCCATCTGTAATTAAGCCTTGATCTAGCAGACTCTCTTATCTGTAACTAAGTTTCGCACCAACAGACTTGGTGGGCGTACCAGTTCAAATAACATCTTGCAGCAGTAATGTATAGGGCTTACGATGTATAAATATACAATGTAACCTAAGTGAGTGGGTCCACTTGGTCGGATGGTGGCAGTACGTACGTGCCTTCCCTTTGACAACTGGGTCTCAAACTCCTGCAGGAGGGTGCGCAATAAACTGTGGTAACTATAAGAAGCTGGTCTCCTGAGTTTTATTCAGATTCGACTTTAACACACCCCTAGGCATTTGTAGGTCCTCACCACATTCTCATCATTAATAGTAACAGGGAGCAATGCAGGCTTAATCTTCCCAAAGTCCATCACCATCTCCTTTGTCATATTAATGTTTTTTTTAAATTTTTTTTCAAAGTAATACATGAGAAAAAAAAATATCTACCCTCCCCCCTCCCCCCCGATATATACTCCTACTTAAAAAGAAAAGAAAAAAAGAAAAAAAAAGGAACCACCTGAATATTGGAAGGTTTGCACATGCTCCATGGGATAAAAATAAATGTAATATATATTTGTTACTTTCCCCCAAGGAACCAAGATCTTCATCATCGGAGCTATAAATAAGGGCTCCAAATATTCAAAAATGTTACATATTTATCTCTTAAAATCTAAAACATCACTTAGCTTCTCAACTCTCATAGTTCCCTGTGGAATCTCTTTGAACTTCACCATGTTGCTATGTGTTTCCCTCCCAATCATCCAGGCAAAAAGAAAAAAAAGATAGATAAGATACAAAAAAAGAAAAAAACAAAATACCCCCCCCCCACTAATGTTGTGAATGAAAGATACACAACACTACCCCCCTCCATTGCGCAGGTCGTGGCTATTGCCACGCTTGCACACATGAATAACGTAGCGATTGGACAGTGTTTCTTCCAGCTCCCCGTAACAAAAAATTATACATATATAGAAAAAAATTAATGTTATTTTTAATATACAGCTAATATTCCTCAAATTTTAACCTTTCTTCTCCTCCCTCATATAATTAATAATATTAATAATAATAATAATAATTAATAATATATTTATATATCCGTCCGCCTAAGAATACAACAGGCCTAATCCTTGATCCAGTCTTCATCATCAATCCATCTCGCTCCCTTAAGTTTGTTCTTGTATCTGGTGAATATTCAAAGAATCTCGCACAAACTCCTCCGCTTTCCAGTAATCATCAAAAAAATCTTCTTTCTCCACCCAGCAAAAAAATCTTCAAGGTTGCAGGATAACGCAATATAAATTGATAACCGTGATCCCATAGGGAGTTTTTCACTGGATTAAACTTCTTCCTTCTTTTCAAAAGTTCATAACTTATGTCAGGGTAGAAAAAAATTTTCTTCCCTTCTATCATCAATGGCCCTTTTCTCTTCTTGGCAGCTTGGGCAGCCGCCTGTAGAATCCTTTCTTTGTCTTGAAATCTTAAGAATTTGATTAAAATTGATCGTGGATATTGGTCATCTTGTGGTTTCGGTCTTAGAGCTCTATGTACCCGCTCAATTTCAATTGATCGGTCTTCCTCTTTCATTTGCAAGGTTTTCAGAATCCATTTTTGAAAAAATTCTATTGGATTATCTCCCTCTATACCTTCTTTAAGACCAACAATTTTAATGCTATTATGTCTACTAAAATTTTCCAACACGTCCACTTTCTCCAAGAGTCGACTTCTTTCCGTGTTCCAGAGAAGCACATTATTTTCTGTTTTTTCCACTCTATCGTTAATATGCTCCATTGTTCTTTCCATCTTCTGAAGTTTCTTATCCATTTTATCCTGTCTTTTCATAGCTTTATCATAGCACATCTTCACGTCTCTAAGCTCTGTTCTTAATTTTCTTAGTTCAGCCGTTAATTGCAATAAAGCCTCTCTTATGTCTCCATCGTCTCCTTTACTTCCAGTCTCTTCCAGTTCTTCCTCCTCCTCTTCATCTGTATTCTCTGCGATATCCAATTCTGACTCTGAGTCACTTTCAGTTGCAGTGGCCGTCGGTTCTTGTAGTTTAAATTGTGTCGATTTGCGCATGCGCAATTCCGGCATCTTCTTCCGAGAGACTGCTACCGGCGTCATTGCTCTCCGTTCTTCTACGCCAGAGATAAAATGCGTCTCCTCCGAAGGAGATCCAACCTGAATCCGAGGCTCCATCGCTGCAGTAGGCCCTTTTTTCTTCCCATCTCGCGGCAACTTCACAACAACAGACTTCTTCTGTTGCGGTTTAGGAGGCATATCGTAGAGTAGTCTTACGAAGTTTATAAGTAGTTTTCGGAAAGTATTCATTAACTTTACTTTGTTTAAACGGTACTTTGCTGGTTTTTTTACGGGAGAGCTGGATTTACACGTCTCAATCCTATGTCATCACATGATGCCCCCCCCCACCCGTCATACTAATGTTGATGATTCAGCTTGCTCCATTTGACAAAGTCCTCCACCAGGGCCCTGTATTCATCCTCCCGTCCTCCCTTTATACAGCTAACTATTACTAGGTCCTCAGAGAACTTCTGCAGATGACATGACTCAGTGTTGTATCTAAAGTCCGAGGTATACAGGGTAAACAGGAATGGAGCCAATACAGTCTCCTGCGGGGCCCTAGTGCTGCTTACAACCATGTCTGACACACAGCTCTGAAGTCACACAAACTGTGGTCTGCCAGTGAGGTAGTCCATTATCCAGGATACAATGGAATTGCCAACCTACATTGAACGGAGCTGCTCCCCCCCAGCTATGAGGGCTGTATGGTATTGAAGGCACTGAAGTATCCACTGAATGTACATTCCTAGTAAACTATCATGAATCACAATTTTCAGTAACACGAACACTTGACAAAATTTGATATACCCACCATCAACCCTGCCCTCAACCGCATCTCTTCCATCTCATGCACATCTGTTCTTACCCTGTCCTCCTGCCACGCTATCAGGGATAAGTTTAATCTTGTCCTCACCTACCACCCCACCAGCCTCCGCGTCCAGCACATAATTCTGCAAAACTTTTGCCATCTATAACTGGATTCTACCACCAAACATATCTTTCCCTTCCGCCCCCCCAACTTTCTGCAGGGATCGCTCCCTACTCTACTCCTTTGTCCATTCAGCAGTCCCCACTGATCTCCCTCCTGGGAATTATCCTTGCAAGCAGAACAAGTGCTTCACCTACCCCTACACCTCCTCCCTCACTACCATACAGGGCCCAAACAGTCCCTCAAGGTGAGGAGACACTTCACCTGTGAGCCTTTGAGGTCATATACTATGTTCTGTACTCCCAGTGTGGTCTCTTGTATATTGGTGAGACCCGACGCAGATTGGGAGACCATTTCACTGAGCAGCTACACTCCATCCGCCAGAACATGTGGGATCTCCCAGTGGCCAGCCATTCCCATTCCAATACGTCCATCCACAGCCTCCTCCACTGCCAGGATAAGGCCACGCTTCGGTTGGAGGAACAACACCTTATATTCCGTTTGGGTAGCCTCCAACCTGATGGCATGAACATTGACTTCTCAAATCTCCAGTAATGCCTCCACCACCCCACCCCCCTCCCCGTCCTTTATCATTTCCCATCCCCTTTCTCTCTCATGTCATCTCCTTGCCCACCTCCCTCTGGTGCTACTCCCCCCCCCCATTCTTTGTTCCATGTCCTTCTGCCTCTTTTATCAATCAACTTCCTAGCCCTTTGCTTCATTCCTCCACCTCCAAGTTTCACCTATCGCCTGATGTTTCTCTCCCCTCCCCCCACCTTTCAAACATACTCCTTAGATTTTTTTTCTCCAGTCCTGCTGAAGGGTTTCAGCTCAAAACGTCAACTGTACTTTTTTTTCCCCCCATGGATGCTGCCTGGCTTGCTGAGTTCCTCCAGCATTCTGTATGTGTTGCCTGGATTTCCAGCATCTGCAGATTTTCTCTTGTTTGTGACAAAATTTGAAGCTTCTTTCGCATCTTGTATCTATTTCTCACAAAATTCCTAAGAGTGAACTTCTATCCCATCTCTCAAAAATTTTCTTAGCAACTTAAGGACAAATTTCCATTACCCAAACTGTTGTAACACATGAGGAATTGAGGATATATAAAAAATCATTTTGAACCTATGTAACCTCTGGCTAAAAGAATAACTGGGACTGAATAGGAATTTTCGAACTGAAGTGGTTCTTCAGTGGTTAGCTGTGACAGGCTCATTATCAGTTCCTTTTGGCTTGCAGAGAGACATTGGGAGGTTGATAACATTATACATTGTACCCTTGTTTGATTGGGGGACAGGAGGACTTGCTGATAAGGACAGGAATGAACATCTGTCTGTAATTAAGTCAGGGCCTTGCAAAGGGAATAACTGATAAGGACTGGACAGTACAGGTTTCCCCCGCTTTTCGAACGTTCGCTTTATGAAACCTTGCTGTTACGAAGGACCTACATTAGTTACCCATTTTCGCTAACAGGTGTTTTCACTGTTACGAAAAAAAGCAGCGTGCGCCCTGAGCAGCCAAGCTCCTCCCCCGGAACTGCATTCTAGCTGGCATTGCTTAAACACGTGCCTGTGAGCAGCCGTTAGCAAGATGAGTTCTAAGATATCGGGAAAGCCTAAAAGAGCTCGTAAGGGTGTTACACTTAGCGTAAAACTAGACATAATTAAGCATTTCGATTGTGGTGAATGAAGTAAGGACAAAGTGAGTTTGGCTTGTGGAAGTTGGCGAAGATGATATTGAAGAGGTTTAGGCATCCCATGACCAAGAACTGATAGATGAAGAGCTGATGCAATTGGAAGAGGTTAATTAATTAGCTTGTTTATTTCGGCTTTCTTAAAGATGTGTTGGGTACGTCTCGGTTACCGCTGCATTCTCTGTGGCAGCGTATCATTTACATGCCGGCGGTACCTAATTAATTAGCTTGTTTATTTCGGCTTTTTTCTTAAAGATGTGCTGGGTGCGCCCTGGCTACCGCTTTACCACTGCATTCTTCGTGGATCGGTATCGGTCGGCGGCCTGCAGGTTGGGGACCACTGCACCACCCCAACCTCCAATGACTCAGCCTAACACACCATCATCAGTGTGCTTGGCGCTGTCTTCTCGATTCCAGTAAGTGATACTACACTGTACATACATTATTTCTACTTTATATAGGCTGTGCATTTTTAATGTGTTATTTGGTATGATTTGGCAGCTTCATAGCTTAAAGGTTACTGGAGAGAGTGTTTCTGCTGAGATTGCTTGCGCCGCGATTCTGCCAAGAGCGCTTGCGTGAGATTTTTTCTATGGAGAACAGTGCCGGCAATGATTGTAGAGAAGTATTTCTACTTTATATAGGCTGTGTATTTATCATATCATTCCTGCTTTTACTATATGTTACTGTTATTTCAGGTTTTGTGCGTTATTTGGCATGATTTGGTAGGTTTTTTTGGGTCTGCGAATGCTCACAAATTTCTCCCATATAAATAAATGGTAATTGCTTCTTCACTTTACGACATTCCGGCTTACGAACCGTTTCATAGGAACACTCTACCTTCAAATGGCGGGGGAAAGTTGTACATCCATCTGTAATTAAAACCTTGATTTAGTGGAATCTCTTATCTAAGTAATTAAGTTTTGCACCAACAGACTTGGTGGATGTACCAATTCAAATAACATCTTGCAATAGTAATGTATGGGGCCTACTATGTATAAATATACCATTGTAACCTGATTAAGTGAATGGGTCCACTTGTCAGAAGGTGGAAGTGCTTACGTGCCTTCCCTTTGACAACTGGGTCTCAAACTCCTGCAGGAGAGTGCGCAATAAACTGTGGTAACGATAAGCAGCTGGTCTCCTGAGTTTGATTCAGATTCAACTTTAACACACAGGGATACACTGTATTTAAATTATCCGCTTGCAGGCAAAACAATTCGTATAAAATCCACTTCTGCACTTTTCCTCAAAACTCTTATAGCAATGGTTCTTCTCAGACAAGAAAGAAAGCAATGTTTTCTTTCTTCATTGTTTGTGAGAACTAGAGGACAGAACAAAGTTGATTTGCAAAGGAACCTAAAGTAATACAAGGAGAACATTTTCACCATTCAAGTATTTAGTGTTTGGAATGCAATCTCAGGATAGTACTGGAGACACATTAAATTGTTAAGTGCAAAAGGGAGCTGATTAGGTGCCAGAAAGCAGAGAACCTGGAGGACTATTGGGAAAAGACAGGGAAGCTGGAATAGCTGGGTGTTCTCAGAGCACGTACAGACTCCAGAGCCGAATGTCCTCCTTTGCTTTAAACGTTCTGAGGTTCCCTCACCAAGGAGTCAGTGGCTCACCAAAATAACTCTACTTTCAGGCCAATGAATATAAGTAATTTACTCTGGTGCTATTTACCATCCCAATTTTTCAATATGTAAATGATCCAATTTTCAAGCAGAATTCACCATTTATTTACAAAATGGGTTGATTATAAACCCAGTATTTTATTCCTGCTATCAGTGACCGAACCATGAATGCAGGGCATAAACCAATTTATGAGCTAATAATGTCAGTGCATTTAGAACACATGTTCCAATGCAAGACAGCCAAAATAAAAAGCATAATTTCAGACAAAGAATCTCCTGGATTTGACCTACCAAATAATGAAGGTTTTCTGCGATGAATTATATTCTGCTGTCCCTCATCCCAAAGATTAAAATGGTTACACATAATATTCCACAACTTGATAGAAGAAAATCTCTTGAAGATTTGAGAGACCTGAGAAAAACTTATGCTACTGTGACTACAGCTCTACATTCAACCCTATCATCCCCTTAAAATTAATCAGAAAGCTCCAAGATCTCGGCCTTGATACACACTTGCGCAACTGGATTCTCGATTTCCTCACTTGCAGAGCCCAGCCTTCAGATTGGCAACAACATCAAATCCACAATCACCATCAGTAGAGATGCACCACAAGGCTGTTTCCTTAGGCCGCTGCTCTACTCACTTTATACTTATGGCTATGAGGCTAAGTACAGCTCCAATGCCATATTGAAGTTTGTTGATGACACTACTGTAGCTAACCAAATCAAGGTGGTGACAAATCAGCATACAGGAGGGAGTTTGGAAATCTACCCGAATGGTGCCACAAAACAACCAATGTCAGCACAACCAAAGAACTAATTATTGACTACAGGTGGTGGTTCAGGAGCCAGTCCTCAGAGGATCAGACAACACACAACAAAGTTGCTGGTGAACGCAGCAGGCCAGGCAGCATCTCTAGGAAGAGGTACAGTCGACGTTTCGGGCCGAGACCCTTCGTCAGGACTAACTGATGGAAGAGCTAGTAAGAGATTTGAAAGTGGGAGGGGGAGGGGGAGATCCAAAATGATAGGAGAAGACAGGAGGGGGAGGGATGGAGCCCAGAGCTGGACAGGTGATTGCAAAAGGGATATGAGAGGATCATGGGACAGGAGGCCCAGGGAGAAGGAAAGGGGGAGGGGGTAAATAAAACCCAGAGGATGGGCAAGGGGTATAGTCAGAGGGAGAAAAAGGAGAGAGGGGGAAAGAATATGTGTATATAAATAAATAACAGATGGGGTATGAGGGGGAGGTGGGGCATTAGCGGAAGTTAGAGAAGTCAATGTTCATACCATCAAGTTGGAGGCTACCCAGACGGAATATAAGGTGTTGTTCCTCCAACCTGAGTGTGGCTTCATCTTTACAGTAGAGGAGGCCGTGGATAGACATATCAGAATGGGAATAGGACGTGGAATTAAAATGTGTGGCCACTGGGAGATACTGCTTTCTCTGGCGGACAGAGCGTAGATGTTCAGCAAAACGATCTCCCAGTCTGCGTCGGGTCTCGCCAATATATAGAAGGCCACATCGGGAGCACCGGACACAGTATATCACCCCAGCTGACTCACAGGTGAAGTGTCACCTCACCTGGAAGGACTGTCTGGGGCCCTGAACGGTGGTAAGGGAGGAAGTGTAAGGGCATGTGTAGCACTTGTTCCGCTTACAAGGATAAGTGCCAGGAGGGAGATCAGTGGGGAGGGATGGGGGGGACGAATGGACAAGGGAGTCGCGTAGGGAGCGATCCCTGCAGAAAGCGGGGGGGGGGGAGGGAAAGATGTGCTTAGTGATGGGATCCCGTTGGAGGTGGCGGAAGTTACGGAGAATAATATGTTGGACCCAGAGGCTGGTGGGGTGGTAGGTGAGGACCAGGGGAACCCTATTTCTAGTGGGGTGGTGGGAAGATGGAGTGAGAGCAGATGTGCGTGAAATGGGGGAGATGCGTTTGAGAGCAGAGTTGATAGTGGAGGAAGGGAACCCCCTTTCTTTAAAAAAGGAGGACATCTCCCTCATCCTGGAATGAAAAGCCTCATCCTGACAGCAGATGCGGCGGAGACGGAGGAATTGCGAGAAGGGGATGGCATTTTTGCAAGAGACAGGGTGAGAAGAGTAATAGTCCAGATAGCTGTGAAAGTCAGTAGGCTTATAGTAGACATCAGCAGATAAGCTGTCTCCAGAGATAGAGACAGAAAGAGCTAGAAAGGGGAGGGAGGTGTCGGAAATGGAGTAGGTAAACTTGAGAGCAGGGTGAAAGTTGGAGGCAAAGTTAATGAAGTCAACGAGCTCAGCATGCATGCAGGAAGCAGCGCCAATGCAGTCATCGATGTAGCGAAGGAAAAGTGGGGGACAGATACCAGAATAGGTTTGGAACATAGATTGTTCCACAAAGCCAACAAAAAGGCAGGCATAGCTAGGACCCATACAGGTGCCCATAGCTACACCTTTAGTTTGGAGGAAGTGGAAGGAGCCAAAGGAGAAATTATTAAGGGTAAAGGCTAATTCCGCGAGACGGAGCAGAGTGGTGGTAGAGGGGAACTGATTAGGTCTGGAATCCAAAAAGAAGCAGAGAGCTTTGAGACCTTCCTGATGGGGGATGGAAGTATATAGGAACTGGACATCCAAGGTGAAAATAAAGCAGTGGGGGCCAGGAAACTTAAAATCATCGAAAAGTTTCAGAGCGTGAGAAGTGTCAGGAACATAGGTAGGAAGGGATTGAACAAGGGGGGATAAAACCGTGTCGAGGTATGCAGAAACGAGTTCGGTGGGGCAGGAGCAAGCTGAGACAATCGATCTGCCAGGACAGGCAGGTTTGTGGATCCTGGGTAGGAGGTAGAAACAGGAAGTGCGAGGTGTGGGAACTATAAGGTTGATAGCAGTGGATGGGAGATCCCCTGAGCGGATAAAGTCGGTGATGGTGTGGGAGACAATGGCCTGGTGCTCCTTAGTGGGGTCACGATTGAGGGGTAAATAAGGAGGTATCCGCAAGTTGTTGCTGTGCCTCGGCAAGGTAAAGGTCAGTACGCCAGACTACAACAGCACCCCCCCCCCCCATCGGCGGGTTTAATAATAAGGTTAGGATTAGTGCGGAGGGAGTGGAGAGCAGAGCTTTCAGAAGGAGTAAGGTTGGCAGAAGTGGAGAGGTCAGTAACTTTAAATTCCTTAGCTTTATTATTTCAGAGGATCAGTGGAGATAAGTGGCATTACAAAGAATGCATGGCAGTGTCTCTATTTTCTTAGAAATTTGCGCAGATTCTGCATGTCATCTAAAACTTTGACAGTCTCTATAGATGCATAGTGGAGAGAATCCTGATTGGTTGCATCACAGCCCAGTATAGAAACATCAAAGCCCTTGAAGGGAAACCGACAAAAAGTAGTAGACACACCCTAGTCCATCACAGCAAAAACTCTCCGCACCATTGTACACATCTACAAGGAGCGCTGCCACAATAAAGCAGTATTTATCAAGGACCCCCACCACCCAGTCCATGCTCTCTTCTTGCTGTAGTCATCAGGAAGGAGGTATTTTCTCAGGCCTGTTCAAGAACAGCTATTATTATCCTTCAATCATCAGGATCCTGAACAAGTGCGCTAACTTCAGTCACCAACAGTGAACTGATTCCATGATAATGGACTCACTTTCAGGGGTTCTACAACTCATGTTCTCAATATTATTTCTTCTTATTATTTTTCTGTATCTGTACATTTTATCTTCTTTTGCACATTGGCTGCTTGCCCATACTTGTGTGCAGTTTCTCACTGAATTTACTGCATTTCTTTGCATCTACTGTGAATGCCCACAAAAATGAATTTCAGGGTAACATATAGTGACATACAGTACTGCGCAAGTCTCAGGCACATGTAAAACATTCTGTAAAGTGAAAATGCTTTCAAAAATAATGAATTGAAATGTTTCTCATTATCAAATTACTGTAAAGAGCAGTAAACAGTAAAAAACTAAATCAAATCAATATTTGATGACACCACTCTTGTCAAAAAATTTACTACAAAGAGCCATAAACAATGAAAAAACTAAATCAAATCAATATTTAGCATGACCACACTGCCTTTAAAACTGCATTAATTCTCTTAGATACACTGTTGTGCAGTTTTCTAAGAAAATGGACTGGTAAGTTTGTTCCAAGCACCTTGGAGAACTTGCCACAGTTCTTTTGTGGACTTTCGCTGCCTTGCTTCCTTCTGTCTCTTCAGGTAATCCCAGACAGCCTCGATGATGTTGAGATCAGAGCTCTGTGGAGGACATACCATCTGTTGCAGAACTCCTTGTACTTCTTTTTGCTGAAGATAGTTCTTTATAGATACTTCACTGATCCCAAAGGAAATTAGTGTCACAGTAGCATTACAAGTACATAGATATACAAATATTAGAACTAAGAAAGTATAAAAAAAATAAGTTACCTCAAACAGTCTAACAGGAGGGGCTCAACACTTCCCCAGCTATAGGTTGAATCATTACAGAGCCTAATGGCCGAGGGCAAGAATAACCTCAGTGCTCTTTGGAGCAGCGCAGTTGTCTTAGTCTATTACTAAAACTGTCTCTCTGTTCTGCCAAGGGTGGCATTCAGAGGGTAAGAAACGTTGTCCAGAATTGCCAGGATTTTCCATAGGGTCCTTTGTTTTACCACAGCCTCGAGGCCTGCACACTCCAAAGGTCTTCAGTCTCCTCAGAAAGTAGAGGTGACTCTCATCCTGTGCTTGGGGTCACTGTCCTGCTACAGTATGAAGTTGGGACTAATCAGACACCTCCCTGATGGTATTGCGTGACAGATGAGAATCTGCCTGTACCTCTTAGCATTGAGAATTCCATTAATTCTGACGAGATCACCAACTCCATTTACAGAAATGCAGCCCCAGATCTTCAGGGGCTGCCAATGTTGGCTGCACACACTCATCCATGTAGTACTCTCCAGCTATTCTATGAACAATCTGCCTCCTGTGTGACCCAAAAATTTCAAAATTTGACTTGTCAGTCCAGAACACTTACTGCAATTGTTCGGCACCCCAGTCCCCGTTTTTGTGCGCAGGCGAGTCTCTGGGCTTTGTTTCCACTTCAGAGGAATGGCTTTTTGGCAGCAACTCTTCCATGAAGACCATTTCTGACAAGACCTTTCCAGACTGTACAGGGGTGCACTTGGATTCCAGTAGCTTCATTAAGTTCAGAGCTAATAGCAATGCTGGAATTCTTCCTATTTGGAAGGGGCATCAGTTTGATGTATCTCTCATCTGCTGAACTCAGTTTCCGTGACCGATCACTGCATTTCTGATCCTCAACCTTTTCTTGTTTGTGCTACTTCAGATGAGCTTGGACAGCAACATCTTGAACTCCTGTCTGCAGCAAAATTTCTGCTTGTGTGAGACCTTGCTGATGCAGGATGACGCCTTGTGTCTTGTTGCTGTGCTTACTCTTGCCATGGTGTAAGAATTGATGATTTGAAGGTTAAACTGTCACATCTGCCACACCCTTACCTTTTATTTTGGTTGTTCTTCCCCCAGATGGACTCCTTTGTTTTCATTTGAAAAATGGCTTATTATTTAATGTATTACTTTCTTTAATGAAATACAAAAATTTCTCTGCAACATTTAATTTGTTTGGAAAAATTAATGTTTGGAAATCTAAAATTTGCTCTTTTCTACTGACACACTAATGCAGAAAACAAAATAGATCTAAAACAAAAGTTATTTAAAAAAATCTACAGTGTCTCAGACTTGTGCAGAGTACTGTATATGCACTTTGAAGTTTGACATTTACTAAATGATCAAAATAAGCCAATTATGCAGCATTTAAATAAAAATTAAAGTTCATAAATTTTCCAACACATGATGTCACCACTCAATGACTGGGCTCCACTATCCGACAATGCAAACCACCAGCAAGTAGTTCTCAGGAAGTTCAAAACTTCTGTATTTGCACATACTTGCATGAGAATCACAAGATGGGTGAAATTTGATGACAACTGCTCACTATAACTCCTAAGAGATAGTCTGTGATGTATTACTCAGACAATACAAACTTTCAAGTTCTCACTGATGTTTTAAATAGCTGAAGCAAAGTCCTTTTAAAACAACTTAGCTTGCTAGCTCAATTATTTATTTATACTCACTGATAGATGAGGTGGTACATTATTTTAAAGATCCCCATAACACAAGTCTAATTGTGTCTTCACTGGAATTTACACGCATAGCTTCCAACAAACATACTGAGATTGTGAACTGATTTTTCTTCAGCTTCTTTTCAATCCCACAGCAATTATAGCTAAATGACGATATGGTGCCAGAAAAGAACACCAGGAAAAATATTTTGGGCATCATTATTGGGTTCTATTGCATCTTACTAAGACATGCACATACACAAAAAATATTGCCTATTAACTGGAACTCATTGAAAGATGAATCTAAAATAACCAAAATTTGATATTGGAAAATTTGTACCCATAATCTAATTCAAAAGATTTCTTAAAAGATCAAACATGAAGATGATTGAATTGTAATTATGGGATTTTTACAGAAATCACCTTCTGAATTCATTTTCAAAAACTAAAATTCACTTTAATTTTTCTGCCTTTTCACCAATTAGAACTGTTTCAATTTCGAAAAGATTTTGCTTTAAATTACACCAAAAATAAACTGTGCTAACTTCCAATAGAATGCAATTGGTCTGTTCCCAAGCACTACATACTAAGAAAAATTCCCCAATCTGACACTCATATGCATGGTAACTCTGCTGGGGGTGTATCATGCGAAATTTCCAAGTGCAGAAGCATCAACTATCTTAATTATGAGGTGTATGGTTCTGTCATTCCATCTACCATATTTGCTAAATATTGTTAGACTAAAGGTAAACCTTTACAAAAGTTGCCAGCTAGCTTCATTCTCTCCCCCACTTTGTTATCTTTATTTTTGTCCCAATAAAAGCAGCAGACAAAACAAAAACAAATGATCAAAGCACCATCAGTTTCTGTTCACTTGAAAATGGCCTTGATTCTGCCCAAGAAAACTTTACTTCACTTAAACAGAATCCAGAAGTCTATGTTTACCACATAGCTAGATTCCAATAAAGATTAGTGAGATTGGAATTACTAATGTTAGGCTACAATGACCATTAAAGCCTGGCACTTTTTCAGTGGTATATCAATCTTTCATTGTAGCTTATACAATAAACAGGATTTATATAGTAATTTCAACCACAATATAACTAATTTATCAAACTCTTCTTCAAATTTACATTCCCCAGCATAACTAAATGCCATCAATTCTACAAGTAATCCTAAATGAAAAAATATAGATTTTTTTTAAGTTTCCATTTTACCATTTTTTTTAATGTCTGGTTGGGGAAAAATGCATTCAACTGACAATTGATTGTATTGCGAATAGAAATTGTTCAAGAGCACAGACATAAAACACAGAACAATGAAAAACATGCTATCTCTTGTATTTCAACAGATGGAACATCTATTCTAAACACCATGATTCACAACATATTACATATTTTACACATTTGCAGTATTGGTTTTTGGAACCAAAACTCAGTTGCAGCTTAAGTTAGATTGTTTCAAAATAGAATGTGATGTAATCAGCTGGTTTGCAACTAACCACACAAGGACTACTTGGATCCACATTACAGGCAAATCACACCCACCCCTCCCCCACCAAACAGCGTGTAATGCCTGTTTGGGTTATGAAACACCACCTTCACAGAATTCACAAACCACAACCCAAACATTAGAGAAATGGAATAAAATTTGCTCATGAATTTTATGTGGGGGAAAAATAAATGAACACAATTTTTAGAATATGTGTTTCTTGATGCATGTGTAGACTATGTGATATACGTTAGGCAATTATCTAGAAACACAGCCTTCCTGAAACAGAGATATCCTGTGCGATGAACCCACAGAGTTTTAAACCAGAAACAGACTACATATTTAGACGAAGGGTCTCGGCCTGAAACGTCGACTGCGCCTCTTCCTATAGATGCTGCTTGGCCTGCTGCGTTCACCAGCAACTTTGATGTATGTTGCTTGAATTTCCAGCATCTGCAGAATTCCTGTTGTTTACATATTTAAATGATCATTAACACTGTTTTGTTATATGAATAAATTCCTACGTTTTTTTTGAGTTACAGGCAATACCGGCAGAGAAGCCACATCATTTACACTTTCATCAAGAAACATGAATTGGAAAAAAATATTTATTTACTTCTCCCCATTATAGAATCGTGAATTCCATAAAGGTGAATTTCCATAACTCAAATGTCCACAAAACTGGGTCGTCTGTACAAGTTAATTTATCTTCTAATAATTAGAAAGTCAGTGATGGTGTTTGGAATAACATTTAAACTATGACAAAAGTAAATGTTAATTTTGGGAAAAGTTTATCAACCATTGCACACATTATCTAGCCAGCTAGTGTTAATCTGTTTCCAGCAGAAAACAAAACCCACAATCTTCTACACAATTGCAAAACAAAACATTAGCAAATAATGAGAGTCATTAACGGCACTGAAAGCCAAATATATCCTCAGGATCCAATTACACACTTCTCAAGTTCTGTATACAGTGGCAGTGGAGATGGTGGACACAGTTAATGTCATCTTTCAAAATTCCTTAGGTTCCACAATGGTTCCAATGAGGTAGAAAATGTAACCCCACTGATTGAGGAAAGGAGATTAGGAGGAACTACAGTGCAATTACCTGGAAATCAATAGCAAATAAAATGCTGGAATATTCTAAAAGTGGTAACAGGACACTAATAAAAAAAACAGGATTGTGCAGAGTCAACATGGAGTCAGGGAAATGTTCTGTCAAATCCGCTGGCATGTTTGAGGATGTAACCAGAATATTCGGTAGGTAGGAACTAGTGGATGTGATTTATTAAACTTTCTGTTGCTCAAGGAATATTCAGGCATGGACTGAGTTTAGTTGTCAGAAAACTGAAAAAAGCATAAGCATTTTTGTCTTGGGAGTCTAACAAAATTGGATGTTGCAGGAATCAATGTTGAGACTCTAGATGTTGAGACAACTGGACAAGAGACTGTTGTTGAACAATTTCTAAAACAGAAACTGCTGGGAATGAAAATGAAATGATTTCATTACTTCAGCAAGTTAGGAACTACAAAGAATTAAGGTATTGACAATCATCTTGAATGTTAAAATGAAGATGAAGATTTACAATAGTCAAAAGCATTCTATGAAGGCAGTCCATTATCAGCACTCAGTGTCTTCTCTAATTTTGTTCATTTACAGTCAATCAAAAGAAAAAGGCAGCGTGTTGGTTGTCCATTGTATCTGACGACAATAGTGAAACCTGTGTGGGAGTTCTTAAAGTGGAAAAGCCATTACACTGCTACAGTTCCACTCTCTTGACCTTGGAAGTCCAGACCCAGTGGAACGAGTTGTTGTTACGAACTGGGGTCTTGCTCAGTTGCAATGAATAACCATGACTTCTTCTGTGCCTTATCATGCCTTTCGTTTTCCGCGAAGTGTTGCAGTACAACCTTCTTGACCATTGGATCTCACTGTTGATCTCATCTACCCAGTCCGGCAGAGCTGACTTTACTTCCTAGAATAGGCATGTCCCTATTTCACCGGGCAATAAGGCCCATCAGCTACCTTCACCTGGTTTAGCCCACCTGTTGAAGCCGTGTATCAAGGTGTGACAATTGTTGCATGCAAACAGCTACTTGGAGCCACGGGTTGAAAGCTCAGTGTCCAGTGGGGACCAAAGGTGAGTGAGCTGCCCCAGAACAGACATGAAGAGACCCTTAATGGGGGGGGGGGTGCCACCCCTCCTTGTACACCCCATACACAGCAGCTTACAGTGGGTTAATACCACCATCGATAACTATTAGGAGCTAATGCACAGCTTTATAGTCCTATAATAGTATTGGTAATGTTCTAATCTGTTCTGTATTTTATTTAAATACACAATTTGTTACTCAGTTAAATGGAGGCTTGTCTTTTTTATACCTTTTTAACTATTTCCATGAAACCGGATAATTGAGGTAGCCCTTTAATTGAGCCAAAACGTATTGGCCCCGATGTGCCCCAATTAACCAGAATCCACAGTATACAAAATTTGTACGAGATACAAAGCTTGGTGGCTGAGAGAGCTTTGAAGAGAATAGACGGGATTCAAGAGGATATCAGCTAAGTGATTAGCAGTCAGAATATTGTAGAAAAATGCGAGATAATTTTTTAGTAAGAAAATAGAAAAACTATTTTTACGCAATAAGAAAAGACCCTTATACTCGAATCATTGAAAGTTATTGTACAGTACCTTGGCCCTTACTGAGGGGAGGATTACAAGTATATGAGTAAAGCCACCTTAAGGAATTACACGGGTGCCTGGGAGACAGCATCAGGAATATCTATGTTCATGTCTGGTACCTACCAAAGGAAGGCTGTACTTGCAGCAGTGGGAGTGCAACAAAGGTTTACCAATCTGATTCCTGGGCTGGAAGGGAGTTGGGGGAATGTGAGAGATTACGCACACTGGGCCTACTAGTCTCAGTTTAGAAGAATGACTATTAGTCTCATTGAAACATAAAATATTCTTATAGAGATTGGTAGTGTCGATGCTGGAGTATCAAAAACATCAAAGTAAGGGGTCAGCAATTCAGAGGCCAGATGAGCATATCATTGGAATACTATCGAGGGTGTAGAGGCTTAGTCACCAAGTATACTCAAACAGCAAAAAAAAAAAATTCACCATGAAGAATCAAGGAAGTTGATTTAATGCCATGAGGTAGCAGCGATGAAGTGAGGCGACACTTCACCTGTGAGCCTTCTGAGGTCACCTACTGTATCAGGTGCTCCTGCTGTGGCCTCCTGTATAGTGGTCTACCTGACTCTGCTTTGGACACTTCTAACTTGATTTTAACTGACGTGGCTGTTGTGTTTTACTATTTATTGTTATGTTTATTATTTAGTGTTGCATTTGTTATGTTATGATTGCACTGCTCCTGAGAAATGCTGTCTCATTCTGCCCTGCAGAGCTGATGTACGATTAGAATGACAATAAAGTTTTTTGAATCTTGAATCTTGGTGAAACGTGATATATATTGGCAGACTGCTTTGCCGAGCACCTACACTCCTTCCGCCACAAAAAGCGGGATCCCCCGGTGGCCACCCATTTTAATTGTACTTTCTATTCACATTCTGACAAGTCAGTCCATGGCCTCCTCTACTGCCGTGATGAGGCCACACTCAGGTTGGAGGAGTAACACCTTATATTCCACCTGGGTAGCCTCCAATCTGATGGTATGAACATCAATTTCTCAAACTTCTAGTAATGCACCCCCCACCACCAATCCTCATTTCTGTGTCCCTCTCTTAACTCCCTCTGGTCCTCCTCCCCCTACCCTAGTGGTCACCAGCCTTTTTAAGCACAAGATCCCTGCCTCAACCTCAGTGAAAGGCAAGATCTACCTACTAAATCGTTTGGAGAAAAAACAGCTCAGATTGTACTTCCAACTTGAGGCCTTTTATTTGGGCTAATTGTATTTGAATTACACAAAATACTTTTGTTAAACTTTCAAATTAATTCAAACAAGAAAACACTGTAAATAGCATATCAAACAGGCCATAGCTGTCTTTCTTTAAGAATATTACAATACTTCACACCTTTAATTCTAAGTTTCATTATTTAATTTTATTTCAACACGAAAAATAAATGAATAAAAATTGACTGTTGCACTCAGTGTGATGACTGGGGCTGAATACTTTCTGCTAGTTCCCTGAGATTTGGCTCATAACTACAGACAGCCAGTCTGGGACAGTCTGTGAGGTGTAGGTTTGCCAACTGTCCCGTATTTGCCGGGACATCCTGTATATTGGGCTAAATTGGTTTGTCCCTTACAGGACCGCCCTTTTCCCCCACTAAGGTAGAGCGTTCCTATGAAACCTTTTGTGCCGAAATGGCGTGAAGCGAAGAAGCAATTACCATTAATTTATATAGGAAAAATTTTTTGAGCGTTCCCAGACCCAAAAAAAACCTACCAAATCATACCCTAAAACCTAAAATAACACTAACATATAGTAAAATCAGGAATGATATGATAAATACACAGCCTATATAAAAGTAGAAATAATGAAGACTAATCCAAAACCGATCCGTGGAAAAAAACTGGCACGTACGCGCATACGCACACAAGTGCCCACGCAAGGCTTCATGGTCATGGTAGTTTTTCCTCGGGGTAAACACCAGGGACAAAAGTAGCAGTCAAATCCCAGGACACTTATGTTTACCCCGAGGAAAAACTACCATGACCATGAAGCCTTGCGTGGGCACTTGTGTGCGCATGCGCGTACGTGCCAGTTTTTTTCCACGGATCGGTTTTGGATTAGTCTTCATTATTTCTACTTTTATATAGGCTGTGTATTTATCATATCATTCCTGATTTTACTATATGTTAGTGTTATTTTAGGTTTTATGGTATGATTTGGTAGGTTTTTTTTGGGTCTGGGAACGCTCAAAAAATTTTTCCCATATAAATTAATGGTAATTACTTCTTCGCTTCATGCCATTTGGCAACCTCAGTGAGGTGTCTGTCAATAAGTCAGCTTTTAATAATTTTCATCTGTGAAAATGCAATTTCACACAGATAAGTTGACCTGAAGTAGGCACTGATTTTTAGTGTTATAAAACCAACGCGCATTGCTGGGGCCCCATCAGTAGTAATTGCCACCAGTTTATGAATGGGGATGCCATTTTCACGGACAGTTTTTTAAACTCATTGTAAATATCCTCACCCCGTGTTCTCTCCTTTGATTGCAAAAGAGTGAGGAAGTCCTCCTTTGTTGTAAAATCCTGGAAAGCCATTCTACCAAATACAACAAGCTGAGCTGTTTGCATTACATCCAGGAAGTCATCGAACTGTAGTGAAAAATATTCACGTCCTCTGACAGTGACTCTACCCTCCTTGTCACTGTTGCAGGGCCAAGCGGTATATTATATATTGCGGTTGTGATGTTGTTTTTGTTTTTAAAGTCATTAAAAACAGTCTCTGCAGTAATGGCCATTGTTTCCTTGAATAAATCACCATCTGTAAAAGGCTTCTTGTGTTTAGCCAAAAGCTGACTTACACAAAATGATGCTTCCTTATTTTTGAGCAGCATGTTTTGTGAAAAACGATTGCTGGGCCTTCATCCTCGATTTCAGCTCCTCAACTTTCCTGGCACGAATTGCACTCTTTGGGGGCGGGGGGGGTAGGTGTCTTTAAATTTCTGGTGGTTGGTGTTGTGGTGCCAGATTCCCTCTTTTAGTCAGTGCTTGTGTTTGGTGGCACAACATACATACACATTTGTCTTTCATCAAGGTAAATAGAAATTCCTCTTCCCATCCTGGATGGAATTTGTACATTTTCGCCTTCTTTTGTGGAGCCTCCACCATGCTATCAGGATATTGCGAACGATTGCCGATTGCGTCGCCTCTGATCTGGGTCGACATTTACGTGTCAGGCGGCACCTAATTAATTAGCTTGTTTATTTCAGCTTTTTTTCTTAAAGATGTGCTGTGTGCATTCCGACTACCGCTGTACCACTGCATTCTTCGCGGCCTGGAGGTTGGGAACCACTGCCATATACTGATGTTTGCAAAAGTCTGTACTCTTATCTAATCTAATTGGTCACTTTGATACAGCACAAGCTACGCTGAAAACGTGGTGCATGGCGGGGAAGCTATAAACACATGCGCACTGGGCAGAAAGAACGGAACTAAAACCCCACAACTCGGAAACAATCTCTCTTTACAATCAACTTTTCGTAGCGAAAGTACTGCTATATTACCATTATCCTAATTAGTATTACTTACTTTTATAATGCTCACATTACAACAGTATTTGTGTATTTATTTTTGATTATTTTCGGGATTGACTGGGAAAGTCTCAAAGATCGACCGGTCGATCGCAATCGACGGGTTGGTGACCACTACCCTACCCTTTCTTCCATGGTCTTCTGTCCTTTGCTGTCGGATTCACCCTTCTCCACCCCTTTATCTCTTTCACCAATCAATTTCCCAGCCCTTTACTTCACCCCCTCCCTTCTACTGGTTTTACCCATCACCTACCTCCTTGTACTTCTTCTTCCCCTCTGCCCCACCTTCTTAATCTGATTTCTCCCCTTCCTTTCCAGTCCTGAAGGGTCTAGGCCTGGACCCTTTTACTCAACTGTTTACTCTTCTCCATAGATGCTGCTGTTCCTCCAGTGTTATGTGTGTGTTGCTTTCTATTTCTTATATTCTTACATTCTGTACATTTGTGCTTCAATCTCAATTTCTGTTCTTAATTTCTACCAGCAACCTTAAACAACAAATATGAAGGACAACAGGCAGAGACAAAGCTGTAATTTGGAGGTGTAATCCTAGACAAGACAGTGGAGAATTGTTATCATCCATTTAATTATAGCTCACTTACATCACTACTCTAAACAGAGCAACAAGGTGCAGAATAGGATAACATTTTTTCACAAGCAAGGAGAGTGCTATATATTCTGCAATCACCATTGGTCCAGGTACAAATTAAATTCAGCTTCAGAAAGATTTCATTGGCAGATCAATGCAAAGATAAGTGTAAACTAAAAGCACAAAGATCAGATTTTCTTTTAATCATTACTTTTTCCTGTAGTCATCAGCATTTCAATTCTTGCTTATGTAAACGACCACTAACAAAAAATCTAAAACATTCAATCCCCACAATATATTATTAAATACAGTTTGTATTCTCTACTCTCTTCAGAGTTTCAACTTCTATGTAACATTGTGCTATGGGCAAGATTCTTATTCAAACAACCTTTCCATTACAATAAGAATCTCAGCACATCATTTGTTGAAACATTTTTAAAAGTCAGTCCTTTTTCAATGGCCTTAAAAAGACTGCGCCTACAATTTACAAATAAAAGCATGAGGTGGAGGGATGTGGAAATCATAAGTAAAACATACATGAAACAATGATAAATAAGCATTAATTATAGATACACTTACAGACATCCCACCCTGCAAAAACTCATTTCAGGGAGGTTGCACCCCTGCCCCCCGCAAGCCCATATTCCCCCCCGCCCGGTCGACCTCCAAGGGTGTATATAATACTTCGTTGAGTGATTTTGTCTAATCTGTAAACCAAGTTGAGTATATGCAGAAAATGTGACATTAAAATATGTACTTATATTATATTATCATGTTTATTCTATTACAACTTTAAGCAAGTCTACAAGGAGTTTGGCCTCATCAAGTAGGACATCAATAGCGTAGCTCCTTAGCAGCCAGCCAGCTAGTTTAAATAACGTTAGCTATGCTAATGAACGAATGACACCTGTTAAACTCACCTCAACGTCTTTTACCTTTGAACCCACCATGGCCAATAGAAAAGTCACTATTGCAAACAGTGCAGCGAGCAACACTGTCATTATTTTTGAGGTCGACTGTAAAGCCCGCCCACAGAGAAAACTGATAGGTCTACTTAGCAGGGGTCCGCAATCGTTTTTGCACCACAGACCAGTTTAATATTGACAATATTCTTGCGGACCAGCCGACCGGGAGCGGGGGTGTTAATCACAACTGGAATATAGGTGGTAAGTCAATCGCATCATAACATTTTAAGTAACATTTGGATATTAAACACACAGTGCATATTTTCCCCATATGAACATATAAAATCATTGCTACACACCAATATCGCTGAATCAGTGGGAGCCCTGGGCTTGTTTCCCTGCAACAACACGGTCCTATCGAGGGGTGATGAGAGACAGTGATACTCGAAGGGGGTTCCTTATGTCCAGTCTATTCTTCAATTTAGTTTTTGTTGCATTCATTACAGAAAACTCCGCTTCACAGAGATATGTTGGAAATGGAAGCAACGTTTTCAGTCCTTCCGTGGCTACCTCAGGATATTCAGCCTTATCTTTGATCCAGAATGCTGTCAGAGATGTTATGTCAAACATACTTTTCAGTCCACCATCATTTGCAAGCTCAAGGAGTTGATCTTTTTCCCGCGCTGACATGGATGATTCACCGGGGACATTCACAAATGGGTCACAGACCCATTCCTTTGCACGTCTTGGGTCACTGATGACCTCACGTGCGTTAAAATTCAACAGTGTGTGACAGGGAATGAGGAAAGGTGCAGCTGACTCATATCGTTTCACATCATCAAATCATATCATTTCCTCGTGGCCCGGTCGTTGGGAACCACTCTTAGTACGAAGAGAGACTAATCAGGATGCTCGCTCTCCTTCTTCCTCTCAAAAAAAATCTATTTCTGGGATATTGTGTATAATTTCCAGGCGTCAGGGAGCCACTATCAATATGCGGGAGACTCCCGGAACTTCCAGGAGAGGTGGGATGTCTGCATTTAGTTTAGGATTTAGAAAATATTTTTGCTAAAGTTTGAGCACTATAATTTTAAAGTTGCTGTTATGAATGGAAAATTCCAATAAAACTCCAGAAATACTATAACATGCTTGATTAAGAGTTATATGCAAGAGTCCTTGGTTGAAAAATTTCTGCAGAGATGACATGTATCATCACCTTTCATGTCAATATTTTATATTCAAAATAAACAGCAAAGATAATTGACTCAGAAAATTGAAAATCAGGAACACTTGCATAAAATATTAATTCTAGAGCATGTCACAACATACCAGTCAAGATAATTTTTGTTGTATCCAATACACTATGTATTATTTCTAGTAGCATATCTACTAACACTAAAGCTCTCCATATGAATATAAATTCCCTAACATTTTTGAACAAAATAGCATAACTACATTCCATAGATCACCCTTTGCCATTTCAACCAGCTTCAACCAGAATCCACTACTAGACATATTAATTGGGAAACCAGTCATTGCGGATTGGAAATAACATCTCCTCGGTGACAATCAGCATCGACCCACCTCAAGGATGCATGGTTCGTCTACTACTCTACTCTCTCTACACCATTGACTGTGTGGTTGGATAGGCACAGCACAAACTATAAATATGTGATGACACAACTGTTGTCAGCCCAAGCTCAGATGGTGACAAGGAGGTGTACAGGAGTGAGGAAGATCAGCTGGTTAAGTGGTTTAACAACAAAAACTTTGCAATGTCAGTAAGACCAAAGAACTGATTGTGAATTTCAGGAAGGGAAAATCGACAGAACACACAGTCCTTTTTAAGGGGACAGGAGTGGAAAGGGTAAGCAGTTTCAAGTTCTTGGGTGTCAACATCTCTGAAGACCTAACCTGGGCCCAACATATTGATGCAATTATGAAGAAGGCATGCTAACAGCTATATTTCATTAGGAGTTTGAAGAGATTTGGTTAGTCACCACAGGCTAGCATATTTCTACAGATGTACTGTGAAGAGCATTATAACTGATTGCATCACCATCTGATAAGGAGGGGCCACTGCACAGGATCAGAAAAGGCTGCAGAGGACTGTGAAGTCCACCAGCTCTATCATGGGTACTAGCCTCGCCAGCAGAGGACATTTGCAATAGATGCTGCATTAAAATAAATGAACCTTCGAAAAAGGCAGCATCTATCATTAAGGATCCCCACTACCTGGCAGCCTGAAATTCAAAGTTTTAGAAACAACTTCTTCCCCTACACCATTAGATTTCTGACTGGACAATAAACACACGAACGTTACCTCACTCTGTTTGCTCTCTTCTTGCACTTTTTTAAAAATCCATTTATACTTATTATAATTTACAGTATACTTTACATACTGCCACCACAAAGCAACAAATTTCATGACATATGTGAGTGATAATAAACCTGATTCTGAATCCCCATCCTCCTGTTCCCTCTCAGCACTTTAAAAGGGATTGCTCCCTTCATAATTTCTCTGCACACTCGTATCTTCCAGTTCCCCATGCAACTAGAGGCAATGAATTACCCAACCCTTCACCTCTTTCCTTCCTACTCAAGACCCCAGTCTTTCTAGGTGAAGCAGCAATTCACTTGTACTCCCTCCAATCTTGTGTACTGCATTCACTGTTCACCATGTGTTCTGCCTTATATGGGGGGGGGGGGAGAACCAAATACAGATTGGTTGGTCTTTACGTAGAGCACCAGCATTCAGTCAGTGGGACTTTATCTGCTATACTAATTCATCATCCCACTGCCACACTGACTGTAGCTTCCTGCAATGCTATAGGGTCCAAAACAACCTGATGAGCAACATTGCGCATTCCATCTGCAAATGTAGCAGCCAGGGTACTCAATATCAAATTCTCCAACATCAGATAGCTAACTCTTTCTGTATCACAACTCACTATTTGTACCTGTCATCATTTCAGCTCAATATTTCTTCATCTATTCATAAAGCCTAGCCTGTTGGACTTGTCCTACAGCCCCACTCTCTCCATTTAGATTCAGCAATGCTGTTTCATTTAAACTCAATGATTATTCCTTTCTTCTAATTTTTGTCAAGGTGTCAAACAAAACTGATTTCCACAGCCATATCTCTTTCCTACCTATCCAGCCCCAACTTATCACACACTGATTTCTACTCAAATTCCAGCCTTCACAATTTGGACCCACTCAGAATCACAGACACATTCAAGTTATTCTGTATTACTTGTCAGTGTTCTTATTGCATCCCAAGATCCACCAGTGATGCTATGCATCATCACATGCACATTCTCTCTCTACCAGCATCAGCTGTCTATCTCAAAGCTGTTGCGATGCATACACAGAACAGCACAGTACAATCCCTTCAGCCACACAACAAAAGTTCCACTTTTTTCTCTGCCACATTTGGAGCTGCAACAGGCAATATTCTTCTTCCTGTAAAAGACTGCAAATCTTATCTCCTTTATGTTCTTAGAAGTTTGCCCAAATTCAGCATGTCATTTAAAACTTTGACATAGACTATAGATGCACAGAGGAAAGTACCCTAACAGGTTACATCACAGCCTGGTATGGAAACACCAATTCCCAAGATGAAAAAAAGCCTACAAAAATTGATGGATACAGCCCAGTCCATCACAGGCAAAGCCTTCTACACCATTAAGCACATCTACAGGGAGCACTGCCACAAGCAAGGACACCCACCATCCGGGCCAAGCTCTCCTCACTGTTGCCATTGGGAAGGAGGTGCAAGAACCTAAGGTCCCACACCACAGGGTTCAAAACAGTGATTAACCTTCAACCATTAACTACTGAACTAGCAAAGATAACCACTCAATTCAATTTTGAACTGATTCCACAACCTTTGGACTCACTTTCAAGAACTCTACAACTCATTTTCTCGGTATTATTTAATTACTTTTCTTTATTTGCACATTGGTTGTCAGGTTTTGCTTGTGTGCTGTTTTTCATTGATTGTATTTTATTTCTTTGTTCTGCTATGAATGCCTGCAAGAAAATGGATCTCAGGGAAGTACTGAGATTATGGTGATATACTGTATATGTACTTTGGTTCCTTAAGGTTGTTATAGCCGGGGGTGGTAATGGGAACAAACTCCTACTAATGCTCCCAATGGTGTGCTCCTGGCCTTCACATGTGGCTTAGCCACTAAGCCCAGTGGAACCATTTCTACTGATAGGGAAACGGCAAAGACAAGTTATTGGCGTCTTAAAACCAGTTGCTTCCGCCAGATAGGGCATGTCAGCCGTGGTTGGCAGCTCATCTAGAAAGAAAACTCTGATCTCAAACCTCCACTGCCTTGGGGCTATACCGACTCATGGGGAAGGCTTCGGGAGTAAACCCCCAGGAGAAAAATATTAAGCTGGAATCCCTAAGGCAGTCCTACATTGAATTCAATGCTGAATGGCAACTCCTGCGACGTTTCTGGTGCCAAACTGTGTCAGTCTCTGCCGTTCATTTGGGTTCATCAGCTGCGTGGAGAGGGGGAGCTCGCTGCATGGGTAACAGCCATATCGTACTGCCCAGGCTTGCGTATCTAGACAGCTAAGATACAAAATCCATGGTCAATTCTGACCAACAAGAGGCCTCAGACTTCGATAATAAATTTATTTTGAACTTCAACAGCTCTTCAATTCTACTATCACTCCAGACCTTTCTCCACTTCTTATTACTCTGACTCAATCTCTCACCCAAGTTCCATCATCCTTTCTGATCTAGAACGATCAGTATTCAGAGGAGATATCAGCTTTGTCTCCCAATGGGCCCATTTTAAAGAATTCTAACCCTAATGCAATGTTGAACTCTTCCAATGTCGCTTCCACACCTTTCTTTGGCCAGAGGTCCTCTTTACCAACACACTTCTTTATCTTGCTCACCTTGCTCTAACACTGAACAGCTCTACCCATTCACTCCTGATCAAATGTGGGTACCTCCAGGGACCCAAGCAAAGCCCATCTTTCTGTGAGATATATTAAAGTTATCTCATTTCCTCTTTCATCAGCATAGAGATGACTGCATTGATTTTTCTTCCTGCACTCAGAACTTGAAAATTTCACCACTTTTGCTGCTAATTTCTACCCTATTCTCAGCTTCATAGTCCACCTCTGACTCTTCCACACTTCTCTGAATCTGTTTCCATCTCAAGAGACAAGCCAGCCCCAACCACTCCTTTTCAAGCCTGACTACCTTGATTATATTTCTTCTAATCTCGGCTCCTGTAAGAACTCCACTCAATTTTCTCAGTTTTCTGGTTCTCTGTCACCTTTACTGCAATAAGAAGACATTCCATATTGGTGTCTCTAAAAAGTCTTCCTTCTTCCTGACCCTGCCACTACTCCCATCAAAGTGAACAAAGCTGCTGGCTACTTCTCATCAATTTCCCATAACACTGCTCACATTCTCCTGGATAGAGCAAGAACTGAGCTCCCCTGGTGCTCAACTTCCAACCCACCAGCCTTAGCATTCAACACATCCTTCACAGTAAACAGGAATTGGGCAGATGCTGGAAATTCAAGCAACACACATAAAAGTTGCTGGTGAATGCAGCAGGCCAGGCAGCATCTCTAGGAAGAGGTGCAGTCGACGTTTCAGGCCGAGACCCTTCATCAGGACTAACTGAAAGAAGAGATAGTAAGAGATCTGAAAATCGGATCTCCCCTTCCCCCTCCCTATCTTGTTTGAGATGAAAGTGAAGATTGGTAACTTGGCTTTGCTGCTTGTTTGTAGGGTTGCTTGCCGAGCCTGGAGGTTAGGTTGCAAACGTTTTGTCACCAGCCAAGGTAACGTCTTCAGTGCGCAATTGAGTGTTGTTTTTTTGCAAATGCTCGTGTTATTCTCATTGGTCGGCTGTTACCCTAGCTGCTAGTCTCCGCTGGGTCCCAGCCAACCGATAGCTGAGTGATCTCTGCAGGCCCTTATCCCTGGTTATCAGTCATTGCAAGACAGGCTCCTCAGGTGTCTGTAACTTATCCCTTGGCCCCAATGCTGCAGACGCATAGGTTGATAAATTGCGTCCAGTTCAATACGCTTGTTAATAGAGTCTTTTGATGAGACCGAAGCTTCTAAGAATTCTCTTCATTCCATATTTTGTGCTTCTGCCAGGATTTTTGTAGAATTCCCAGGCGAATTCCCAGTCCTTCTTCGCCTTCATGTACTGCAATGAGTAACAGAGGATCGACAAAAGGATCTGTTTTTTGGGAAACTACAAAAATCCAATCAGAACAATGAGTCAGCCCAACACAAACACTCCACAAAAACAACACTCAATTGCACTGATGATGTCACTTTGACTAGTGACGAAACGCTCGTGACCTAACCTCCAGGCTCGGTGAACAACCCTACAAACAAACCTCATTTTGTGTCTCAGCACAGTGCACCCTTCCATAGACAATAATGAATCCTACCAAAACTAAGCAAATTTTTATGTGTGCTGATAGAACCATTAATTTCTGCCTGTCATCACACTGACTTTGTTTTTTCTTATTCTGGGAATATGCTGCATCCTAACTATTAACAACACATTAAACAGACAGAAGCATAATACATATTTCCATTCACCCATTTGGTCACATCCTATCAGAGATGCTCCCTTAGTTCCACTCAATCCTCGTCCACTTTCTCTGCTACTGAAAACTAATTTGTTTTTTCTCTTTCCCAATTCTGAACAAGTAAACTAAAATGTTAACTCAAACACGAGGAATTCTGCAGATGTTGGAAATTCAAGCAACACACATCAAAGTTGTTGGTGAATGCAGAAGGCCAGGCAGCATCTCTAGGAAGAGGTACAGTCGACATTTTGGGCCGAGACCCTTCGTCAGGACTAACTGACAGAAGAGCTCGCAAGAGATTTGAAAGTGGGAGGGGGAGGGGGAGATCCAAAATGATAGGAGAAGACAGGAGGGGGAGGGATGGAGCCAAGAGCTGGACAGGTGATTGGCAAAAGGGATATGAGAGGATCATGGGACAGGAGGCCCAGGGAGAAGGAAACGGGGGAGGGGGGAAAGCCCAGAGGATGGGCAAGGGGTATAGTCAGAGGGAGAAAGTGGAGAGAGAGAGAAAGAAAGAATGTGTGTATATAAATAAATAATGGATGGGGTACGAGGGGGAGGTGGGGCATTAGCTGAAGTTAGAGAAGTCAATGTTCATGCCATCAGGTTGGAGGCTACCCAGACGGAATATAAGGTGTTGTTCCTCCAACCTGAGTGTGGCTTCATCTTTACAGCAGAGGATGCTGTGGATAGACATATCAGAATGGGAATGGGATGTGGAATTAAATTGTGTGGCCACTGGGAGATCCTGCTTTCTCTGGTGGACAGAGCGTAGGTGTCCCAGAGATCTCCCAGTCTGCGTCGGGTCTCGCCAATATATAGAAGGCCACATCGGGAGCACCGGACGCAGTATATCACCCCAGCCGACTCACAGGTGAAATGTCGCCTCACCTGGAAGGACTGTCTGGGGCCCTGAATGGTGGTAAGGGAGGAAGTGTAAGGGCATGTGTAGCACTTGTTCCGCTTACAAGGATAAATGCCAGGAGGGAGATCAGTGGGGAGGGATGGGGCGGGATGAATGGACAAGTGAGTCGCGTAGGGAGCAATCCCTGTGGAAAGCGGGGGGGGGGGAGGGAAAGGTGTGCTTAGTAGTGGGATCCCATTGGATTTGGCAGAAGTTACGGAGAATAATATATTGGACCCGGAGGCTGGTGGGGTAGTAGGTGAGGACCAGGGGAACCCTATTCCTAGTGGGGTGGCGGGAGGATGGAGTGAGAGCAGATGTTCGTGAAATGGGGGAGGTGCGTTTGAGAGCAGAGTTGATGGTGGAGGAAGGGAAGCCCCTTTCTTTAAAAAAGGGAGACATCTCCCTCGTCCTGGAATGAAAAGCCTCATCCTGAGAGCAGATGCAGCAGAGATGGAGGAATTGTGAGAAGGGGATGGCATTTTTGCAAGAGACAGGGTGAGAAGAGGAATAGTCCAGATAGCTGTGAGAGTCAGTAGGCTTATAGTAGACATCGGTAGATAAGCTGTCTCCAGAGATAGAGACAGAAAGATCTAGAAAGGGGAGGGAGGTGTCAGAAATGGACCAGGTAAACTTGAAGGCAGGGTGAAAGTTGGAGGCAAAGTTAATGAAGTCAACGAGAACATCTTTCCCTCCCCCCCCCGCTTTCCGCAGGGATCGCTCCCTACGTGACTCCCTTGTCCATTCGTTCCCCCCCCATCCCTCCCCACTGATCTCCCTCTGGTTTATCCTATTAAGCGGAACAAGTGCTACACATGCCCTTACACTTCCTCCCTTACCACCATTCAGGGCCCCAGACAGTCCTTCCAGGTGAGGCAACAGTTCACCTGTAGGTCAGCTGGGATGATATACTGCGTCCGGTGCTCCCGATGTGGCCTTCTATATATTGGCGAGACCCGACGCAGACTGGGAGATCGTTTTGCTGAACACCTAAGCTCTGTCAGCCAGACAAAGCAGGATCTCCCAGTGGCCGGAAATTTTAATTCCACATCCCATTCCCATTCTGAAATGTCTATCCACGGCCTACTCTACTGTAAAGATGAAGCCACACTCAGGTTGGAGGAACAACACCTTGTATTCCGTCAGGGTAGCCTCCAACCTTACGGCATGAACATTGACTTCTCTAACTTCCGCTAATGCCCCACCTCCCCCTTGTACCCCATCCGTTATTTATTTATATACACACATTCTTTCTCTCTCTCTCTCTCCTTTCTCTCCCTCTGACTATACCCCTTGTCCATCCTCTGGGTTTCCCCCCCCCCTTTTCCTTCTCGCTGGGCCTCCTGTCCCATGATCCTCTCATATCCCTTTTGCCAATCACCTGTCCAGCTCTTGGCTCCATCCCTCCCCCTCCTGTCTTCTCCTATCATTTTGGATCTCCCCCTCTCTCTCCCACTTCAAATCTCTTACTAGCTCTTCCTTCAGTTAGTCCTGACGAATGGTCTTGGCCCGAAACGTCGACTGTACCTCTTCCTCGAGATGCTACCTGGCCTGCTGCGTTCACCAGCAACTTTAATGTGTGTTGCTAAAATGTTAACTGTTCTCTTTCCATGAAATCATATTTTCAGTAATCCCAGCATTTTGTTTTTATAGTAACATACATTGCCGCAGTGTATTTTGTCTAAAATTCCTCAGCCTTCTCAGATACAAATTTAAAACAAAAATATGTATGTGAATCAGGAGAAAGTTAGTAAGGGAAATTAAATATAAGCATCAACAGCTGTTTTAATCTGAAATATATATTAAGCAATAGATTCCATACAACACAAAATGAATGAATTAAGGAACTATATTTTCTATTTATATCCATTCCATTGTTTTTGATGAATGAAGTTTTCTATTAAACATTTAAACACATAGAAGTTTTATTAGCGTTGTAAGGCAGTGCTCTGGTGCATTTTTATTGACAAACCAAATTAACTTGTCTTTTGTATTAGTTGTTACCTATATTTTTCTTGTCATAATATTAATGCAAGGTCCTTCCAAATTTCACCAAGAGAAGCAGAGTTTTCCCTAAAGAAATGTGCATGTTTAAATATGAACATACCTCAGCTACCGTAAAATCTAAGCAAACAAGTATAAGTTCCCTTACCTGTTTAATAACTCAGCTCCTGCAGAAAACTTCTGCAAATCATCTGCGCTTCTGTAAAAGCAAATCAGAGATGTTAAGGCAAAGTGTATAGTAAAACCTGGATAACATACTACCCAATTTACATTACTAATCCACATTTTTCTAGATACTGCAAAACAGAATTCTTCTATTTTTCTACACACGTTGAATAAGTAAAATAACTGCCATCCTTCAATTACCCAAAAACAAAAACGTGATCTTCTCTCGGTTGAGTCAGTCATTTTCCTGTAGGGCTCAGAGACTGCTATCTCAAATGCATGGCAGACAGCATTATATATCATAGAAAATTTAAAAATTATTGCACCTTTTGCTTTGCAAACTGTGCAATGTCAGTTTTATGTGGTAAACATTTCATTGAATACAACAATGTGTAATAAATTTGACTGGCTGCATCATGGCCTGATATGGGAACACTAATGCCTTTGAACAGAAAATCCTACTAAAGGTAGTGGATTCATCGCAATACAACATGGGTAAAGCCCTCCCAACCATTGAGCATATCTACATGAAATGCTGTCATAGCAAAGCAGCATCCATCATCAGAGAACCACACCAGCCAGTCCATGCTCTCTTCTCACTGTTACTGTCAGGTAAGGTACAAGAGCCTCAGGACTCACACCACCAGGTTTAAGAATTGTTACTACCTCTCAACCATCATGCGCTTGAACAAAGCGGGATAACGACACAAACTTAACCATCCATTGAGATGTTCTTACAACCAATGATCACACTTTAAAGACTCCAGTCTTGTTATCTCATGTTCTCGTTATTCATTGCTGTTTATTTACATTTGCGTTTGCACAGTTCGATGCCTTCTGCACTCTGGTTGACTTTTCATTGATCTTGTGTGTTACTATTCTGTAGAGTTACAGAGTATGCCAGAAGAAAAAAGATAATCTCAGGGTTGTATATGGTACTTTGATAATAACATTTACTTTGTACAGGTGTCCCCCGCTTTTCGAACGTTTGCTTTATGAAACCTCACTGTTACAAAAAACCTACATTAGTTCCCTGTTTTCGCCAACAGGTGTTTTCACTGTTACGCAAAAAGGCAGCACACGAAAAAAGCAGCGCGTGCCCTGAGCAGCCGCTTTCCCCCGGATTTGGAATGGCATTCTCGCCGGCATTGCTTAAACATGTGCCTATGAACAGCCGTTAGCAAGATGAGTTCTAAGGTATCGGAAAAGCCTGAAAGAGCTCATAAGGGTGTTACACTTAGCGTAAAACTAGACATAATTAAGCATTTCGATCGTGGTGAACGAAGTAAGGACAAAGTGAGTTTGGCTTGTGGAAGTTGACGAAGATGATATTGAAGAGGTTTTGGCATCCCATGACCAAGAACTGATAGATGAAGAGCTGATGCAATTGGAAGAAAAAAGGATAACAATCGAAACCGAATGTAGTAGCGAACGGACCGAAAGTGAAGTTGTCCAGGAACTGAATGCGAAGCAACTGCATGAGATTTTCGCTGCAATGATAAAGTACGACTTTAATTTTGAAAGGGCACGTCGGTTTCGGGCATATTTGCACGGTAGTTTGAGTTGCTTACAAAGAACTGTATGATAGAAAAATGCGCGAGGCTAAGCAGTCAAGCAAGCCTTCCACATCAGCCACAGCAGACGACGAACCTCGACCTTCAACATCGAGGCAGGCAGACATAGAAGAACTGCCTGCCCTGATGGAAACAGACGTCGAGATGACACCCCAGTGTCTCACCACCCCAACCCCCGGGCCGCGGACAGATTGCCGATTGCGTCACCTCTGATCTGGGCCGACATTTACATGCCGGGCAGCATCTAATTAATTAGTTTGTTTGTTTCGGCTTTTTTCTTAAAGATGCGCTGGGTGCGTCCCGGCCACAGCTGTATCCCTGCATGCTTCGCGGATTGGTATTGGTTCGCTGCCCGGAGGGTGGGGGCCACTGCACCACCCCAACCTCTGACAACTCAGCCTAACACACCATCATCAGTGTGCTCGATGTCTTCCTGATTCCCATAAGTGATACTACACTGTACATACATTATTTCTACTTTATATAGACTGTGTATATTTATGTTATTTGGTATGATTTGGCAGCTTCATAGCTTAAAGGTTACTGGAGAGCGCTTGCGCCATGATTTTGCCGACGGCACTTGTGCCGTGTTTCTGCTGAGAGCGCTTGCTTGAGATTTTTGCTACAGAGAACAGTGCAGCAATGATTGTGGAAAAGTATTTCTACTTTATATAGGCTGCGTATTCATCGTATCATTCCTGCTTTTACTATTTTTTTACTTTTATTTTCTGTTTTATGTGTTATTTGGCATGATTTGGTAGGTTATTTCTGGGTCTGTGAACACTCAGAAATTTTTCCCATATAAATTAATAGTAACTGCTTCTTTGCTTTACGACATTCCGACTTACGAACCGTTTCATAGAACGCTCTACCTTCGGATGGCGGGGGAAACCTGTACTGTGAATTTTTCTGTAGACTAAAAATAAACATATCTGAAATGCAAAATGACTTCAACCAAAGAAAGCACGGATATTCCCTCAAGCAGAATAAAGACAATTTACACCATCTGTCAAATATTAGTGGTATTGCCAAAAAACAAACTCACGCAAGCTAATCAGTCTGCAACATGTATTTGTAATAAACGGATTACCTTGACTTCTTAATTTTTACTTCTTTAGATCTGTCACTTAGCGTCTTTAAACTGAAATGAGAAGAATATTTTATTTTACAGATGCACTAAGCAGTGTGTGCTTTGAGTTTGCAATCTTCTATTTGCACCAGTTGATTCTCTAAAGTTATACAACTAAGATTTAAGTTCCTATTTTATTATTATATATGAATACTTAAAGTATTCCATTGGCATTAAAATATACATAAGGGATCGATTGAAAAACTTAGATACCGTCTTCTTTGACCTGCAGGATAATATGGGTTTTCCAAAAAAAATTGCCAGTTCAAATTTTTTTCTGCCCTCAGTGCATGGGCAGATTTACCCAGAATGAGGTAAAACGTTAATTCACTGTTTCTATATGCTCTGTGCAAAATAAACAAGAGTAGGTCATGAAGATTTTCACCTGTGACATACCTACCACACAAGTTACAAACGTCAGTGCAACCCTTTTATTTGGAGGCTTCCAATCCAATGCAAAGTGAAAGTTCACTTATTTCAGCAGCCAACTGAAGAGTAATTTGTGCAAAACTTAAAGCCAAATTTTACTCCAATTTCCGATGCCATTCATCATCAGCTACCAGGAAAAAGGTTCGCCTGCGTCCTCAGCTGTTCTCACATGACCATCATGCGGATTTAATTTCAAGATTTGCAAAATAAAAAGGGTCTAATTAAGTGTAGATGTGTAAACGTTATAAATATTTAAGATTTTTTACCAGTATAAAAATAAAAATTCTTTACCCATCGGGGACTATTTACAAACTTGTGGAAGGAGGCTGGGCTAGATGTCAGAACTGACACAGAAGCTGTCACCCGCCTGTTTTATCAATCAAACACAGCGGCATCGCTGCATGTATTGGGGAGCCTGTGTTGATCCTACCGGAGGAACGGAAGAGGGAGCCCATGGCCCTGAGCTAACCTAGCCCAGTTTGAGCCTCAGCCTGGGCCCGGTCCTCCCGCCAGCCGCTGCCCCCGCCTACCCGCTGCTCAGATCCTGCTGCGCGCTCAGCAGCCGCTCCTTAAAGTTCTCAAACATCTCTCCGGCCCCCGACGCTGCTCAGTTGCAGGTGTGCGCCGTCTCCGTCCATCCGCACAAACCGCGCCACTGGGGAGGGGCCCGCCACACGCACATCCGGGCTACCCTCGCCGCCTAGCAACCGAGGCCTAGTCCCGGAGAGGGAGGTGCACGGTCCGTAAAAACGAGTCAGACCGGCTAGCTTGTAATCGCGATCTTTGGTGAAAACCCGCTGATTAATATTGCTGATGGTTAACTATACAGTGTTAAAAAAACATTACCTCTCTCTGTACAGTGGGATTAGTCAGTCGTCCCTGTCCCGCCTGCAACTGGTCTAGAACGCCGCAGCCAGGCTCCTGACAGGTGCCCGGAAGAGGGACCATATTACTTCCATCCTGGCCTCTCTCCACTGGTTACCAGTACGGTTTAGAATTGATTCTCCTGTTTGTTTATAAAGCCCTAAATGGCTGGCCCCCTCCTATATCGCAGACCTTCTAACCCTTTATTCTAGCAACTCGCTGGAGGAACTCAGCAAGTCGGGCAGTATCCGTGGAAACGAACAGTCAACGTTTCAGGCTGAGACCCTTCATCAGGACTGAAGAGGGAAGGGGGCAGGGGCCCTAAAAAGAAGGTGGGGGGAGGGTGGGATGGAAAAGGCAGGTAGATGCCAGGTGAAAAACCAATAAGGGGAAAGATCAAGGGGTAGGGGAGGAAAGGTGAAAAAGGAATAGAGGAAAGCACAATGGGTAGTAGAAGGAGGCAGAACCAAGAGGGAGATGATAGGCAGCTGGGGGCAGGGGCAGAGTGAAACTGGGATGGGGGAGGGAATTACCAGCTGTTGGAGAATTAAGTGTTCGTGCCCAGAAGCTGGAGACTACCCAGGCGGTATATGAGGTGTTGCTCCTCCAACCTGAGTTTGGCCTCATCATGGCATTAGAGGAGGCCATGTATGGACATATCCGAATAGGAATGTGAAGCAGAGTTGAAGTGGGTGGTAACCGGGAGATCCTGTCTGTTGTGGCAGACAGAGCGGAGGTGCTCGATGAAGTGGTCCCCCAATCTGCGTTGGGTCTCACTGATGTAGAGGAGGCCGCACTGGGAGCACCGGATGTAATAGATGACCCCAACAGACTCACAAGTGAAGTGTTGCCTCACCTGGAAGGACTGTTTGGGGCCCAGAATAGTGGTGAGAGGGCCCAGAATAGTGGTGAGAGAGGAGCTGTAGGGACAGGTGTAGCACTTACGCTTGCAGGGATAAGTGCCGGGTGGGAGGTCCGTGGGGAGGGACGTGTGGACCAAGGAGTCGTGGAGGGAACAATCTCTGGGAAAGCGGAGAGGGGTAGAGAGGGAAAGATGTGCTTAGTGGTGGGGTCCTGTTGAAGGTGGCGGAAGTTGAGGAGGATAGTATAAACACAAAATAATCTGCAGATGCTGGGGTCAAAGCAAGACTAACAACACACTGGAGGAACTCAGCAGGTCGGGCAGCATCCGTGGAAACGATCAGTCAACGTTTCAGGCCGGAACCCTTCATCAGGACTGTAGAGGGAAGGGGCAGAGGCCCTATGAAGAAGGTGGGGGAGGGTGGGAAGAAGAAGGCTGGTAGGATCCAGGTGAAAAACCAGTAAGGGGAAAGATAAAGGGGTGGGGGAGGGGAAGCAGGGAGGTGATAGGCAGGAAAGGTGAATAAGGAATAGGGGAAAACACAATGGGTAGTAGAAGGAGGTGGAACCATGAGGGAGGTGATAGGCAGCTGGGGGAGGGGGCAGAGTGACATAGGGATAGAGGAAGGGAGGAGGAGGGAATTTCCAGCAACACCTTATATACTGTCTAGGTAGTCTCCAGTCCCTTGGTATGAACATAGAATTCCCCAACTTCCAGTAATTCCCTCCCCCTCCCTTCCTCTATCCCTTTGTCACTCTGCCCCCTCCCCCAGCTGCCTACCACCTCCCTCATGGTTCCACCTCCTTCTACTACCCATTGTTTTTTCCCCTATTCCTTATTCACCTTTCCTGCCTATCAGCTCCCTGCTTCCCCTCCCCCACCCCTTTATCTTTCCCCTTACTGGTTTTTCACCTGGATCCTACCAGCCTTCTCCTTCCCACCCTCCCCCCACCTTCATTATAGGGCCTCTGCCCTCTACAGTCCTCACGAAGGGTTCCGGCCTGAAACGTTGACTGATCGTTTCCACAGATGCTGCCCAACCTGCTGAGTTCCTCCAGCGTGTTGTGAGGAGGATAGTGTGCTGGATCCGGAGGCTGGTGGGGTGGTAGGTGAGGACAAGGGAAACTCTGTCCCTGTTGTGGTGACGGGAGGATGGGGTGAGGGCCAAAGTGCGGGAAATGGAGGAGATGTGGGTGAGGGCATCACTGATGACGGGAGGAGGGAAACCACGATCCTTAAAGAAAGAGGACATTTGAGGTGTCCTGGAATGGAAAGCCTCATCCTGGGAGCAGATGCGGTGGAGACGGAGGAACTGGGAATAGCATTTTTAATTTTCTCTGTCTCTGCCGCATCTGCATCGCACTTTCTCTTCAACTGTAACAAGCACTATATTTTGCATTATTTTCCTACTTGAACTACCACGATGTACTTACATTTTTTTGAATGATCTGTATGCAAAACTTATATTTTTCTCTGTATCTCAATACATAGGACCATTAATGAACCTATTGCTCATAACTAATCCAAGGGAATTCCAAAGTTGCATCACCTTCTGAATAAAGAAATCTTTCCTCATTTCAATCCTACATAGCATTTAGTATAAATTTTGAGACAGTTCTAGACTCCTCACCAGGGGTAAACATCATTCCATCTTCTACCCTCCAATTAGCAAGCACCTGTGCAGTTGGAATTTAATAGCTGGAGCATTTACTGTGTTTGTGGTTACTTTCATCCATGGATGTATTCTATCAACTTCCAGGTTTATTCATAACTCTAGTGTTTTATATTTTATATATATGCACACACATTAGTAATGTTTTCCTCATTAGTACTGGATCCTTGGTTCTCCAAAATTTCTGGTAGATTCCTTTGTTTTCTTCCATAAAGGCAGACACAATTTATTTAATTATTTTTTTACACCACTACTTTTATACCCCACTATAAATTATTCTATTTCTATCACCAAGGGACTCAAGTTTGTTTTTGCTAGTCTTTTATTATCATGGGTATAAAGCAAGTCTTGCAGTTAGTTTCTAAATTTCTTAGTGTAATGCCCTGATTCACATCTTTAGTGTTATGCTGTAGGTATTTCATTTAGTCACTTTGTATGAGCAGCCTGTTCTACTTTCAGCCTGTTTGGGTTATTGTTGAAGATAAGGGATGATGTGGAATGGGTGCCATCCAATTACCGGAAGGTTTTCTCAGTGAGGGACAATAAGGTTGGTCTTGGGTTTTTGGTTCGGCGGGAGATGAAGAGAGAAGATGCTGGGGAGAACCAGTTGTAGCATAAGATCTGGTGGGAGACCCATTTGTTCGAGATGGATTGCAAGCGATGTTCAGAAGGTGGTGTGGGCATCCACGCTGACCGAGGGCCCAGCACACGAATGACAGAGAAGTTCAAGATGAGCTCCGACTTGTGTACTGTTTAATTAATTTAGTTTACTCTGACTGTTTAATTAGAATGGGCCCTTTTTGTTATTCTTTACTAACCCTTAAGTTAAGATTCATCAACATAATTTCTTTAATCATATGCAGTGTACTGTCTGTTATTTCGTGGCACTAATTTGTAACAGGGTAGCAAATCATGCAGCATCCACACAAACCGGGGTTTGGGGTGGGACGAGCCATCTCAACCTCATGAATTTGGCGGGGTTTGAGCGTGTCTTCCCTAGACTTATGCAGCCAAGGAAACCAGGGTATTTCATCAGGCATATATTCTTCTAAGATAATCTCCCCTTATCAACCTCATTTGATTTTTTGAGTCACAGAAACATGCAGATAGCAAGCGCCTCTTCTGACCCACCTTGTCCATACAGACCATTATAACCATCTACATGAATTCTAAAAGACTTCCAGTGCTCAGGCTTATTGCATTTTTTCAGGCAACTTTATGCTTCTCCATTTGATTTGATATGTTATTGAATATCTCCTGTAATCCGTGGTTGGACTACATTTCCTGTTATGCTTTGTTTTGTGAGAGAGTGTAACTTACTGTGAGACATCTTATTTCTTTAAAAGCCAGCCACTGCTGTGCACTGTCACAAACGAGAAAATCTGCAGATGCTGGAAATCCGAACAACACACACAAAATGCTGGAGAAACTCAGCAGGCAAGGCAGCATCTATGGGAAAAAGTACAGTAAACGATTTGAGTCAAAACCCTTTGGCAGGATTGGAGAAAAAAAGCTGAGGAGTAGCCCCCGCCCCACCTTTCAAATCTTCTCCTCTGCCTTTCAGCCCGAAACATCAACTGTGCTTTTTTCCATAAATACTGCCCAGCCTGCTGAGTTTCTCCAACATTTTGTGTGTATAGTTCACTGTCATATCCTTTAATGCAGTTTTTCAATCTGCCTTCGTAATTTCCTTCATTTAGATTATAGGGCCAATTTGAGGCTGAAACACCAAACTACTGAAATAATGCAAATTATATCATACTCTTTATTAGGGAGCATTATAACAAAAAATAGCAAGAAAAGGAAAAAAGATGAGGTAGTGTACATGGGTTCATTGTCCATTCAGAAATCTGATGGTGGAGGAGAAGAAGCTGTTGTTAAGATGCTGAAGTGTGTGTCTTCAGGCTCCTCTACCTCTTCCTTGATGGTTGCAATGAGAAGAGGGCATATCTTTGATGATGGAGTTCCTTAATGATGGAAGTGACCTTTTTGAAGCATCGGCTTTTCACAGTGTCCTTGATGCTGGGAAAACTAGTGCTCATAATGGAGCTGGCTGAGTTTGCAACTTTCTGCAAGTTTTTCCAATCCTATACTGTGGCCCTTCCATACCAGGTGATAATGCAACCAGTTAGAATGCTCTCCGTTGCTTCCTCAGCACTACGTACTCCTTCACCTATCTTCATATCATCTGCAAACTTTGCCACAAAGCCATCAATTTCATTATCCAAATCAGAATCAGGTTTATTATCACGGATATGTGACGTGAAATTTGTTAACTTAGCAGCAGCAGTTCAATGTAACACATAATATAGAAGAGAAAAAAATAATAAATAAATCTTAAATACTTTATACAGTATACGTATATTGAATAGATTAAATATTGTGCAAAAAAAAGAAATACTATACGTTAAAAAAAAGTGAGATAGTGTCCATGGGTTCAATATCCATTTAGGAATTGGATGGCAGAGGGGAAGAAGCTGTTCCTGAATCACCGAGTGTGTGGCTTCAGGCTTCTATACCTTCTACCTGATGGTAACAGTGAGAAAAGGGCATGCGCTAGGTGCTGGAGGTCCTTAATACAAACTGACGCTGCCTTTCTGAGACACTGCTCCTTGAACATGTCCTGGGTACTTTGTAGGCTAGTACCCAAGATGGAACTGACTAAATTTACGGCCCCCTGCAGATTCTTTCGGTCCTATGCAGTAGCTCCCCCATACCAAACAGTGATGCAGCCTGGCAGAATGCCCTCCACAGTACATCTATAGAAGTTTTTGAGTGTATTTGTTGACAAACCAAATCTTTTCAAACTAATAAAGTATAGCCGCTGTCTTGCCTTCTTTGTATACACTCACTTGTCACCACCTGAGATTCTACCAACAATGGTTGTATCGTCAGCAAATTTATAGATGGTATTTGAGCTATGCCTAGCCACACAGTCATGTGCATATACAGAGTAGAGCAGTGGGCTAAGCACACACCCCTGAGGTGCGCCAGTGTTGATTGTCAGCAAGGAGGATATTTTATCACCAATTCACACAGATTGTGATCTTTTGGTTAGGAAGTTAAGGATCCAATTGCAGAGGGAGGTACAGAGGCCCAGGTTCTGCAACTTCTCAATCAGGATTGTAGGAATAATGGTATTAAATGCTGAGCTATAGTCAATGAACAGCATCCTGACGTACAGTGCCATGCAAAAGTTTGGGCACCCCTGGTCAAAATTTCTGTTACTGTGAATAGTTAAATGAGTAGAAGATGAACTGATCTCCAAAAGTCATAAAGTTAAAGATGAAACATTCTTTTCAACATTTTAAGCAAGGTTAGTGTATTATTTTTGTTTTGTACAATTTTAGAGTGAAAAAAAAGGAAAGGAGCACCATGCAAAGGTTTGGGCACCCCAAGAGATTTGAGCTCTCAGATAACTTTTACCAAGGTCTCAGACCTTAATTAGCTTGTTGGGGCTATGGCTTGTTCACAGTCATCATTAGGAAAGGACAGGTGATACAAATTTCAAAGCTTTATAAATAGCCTGACTATTCAAACCTTGTCCCAACAATCAGCAGCCATGGGCTCCTCTAAGCAGCTGCCTAGCACTCTGAAAATTAAAATAAATTATGCCCACAAAGCAGGAGAAGGCTATAAGAAGATAGCAAAGCGTTTTCAGTAGCTGTTTCCTCAGTTCCTAATGCAATTAAGAAATGGCAGTTAACAGGAACAGTGTAGGTCAAGTTGAGGGCTGGAAGACTAAGAAAACTTTCTGAGAGAACTGCTCATAGGATTACTAGAAAGGCAAATCAAAACCCCACTTGACTGCAAAAGACCTTCAGGAAGATTTAGCAGACTCTGGGGTGGTGGTGCACTGTTCTACTGTGCAGCGACACCTGCACAGATATGAGCTTCATGGAAGAGTCATTAGAAGAAAACTTTTCCTGCATCCTCATCACAAAATTCAGCGTGAGAAGTTTGCAAGGGAACATCTAAACAAACCTGATGTATTTTGGAAACAAGTCCTGTGGACTGATGAAGTTAAAATAGAACTTTTTGGCTGCAATGAGCAATGGTATGTTTGGAGAAAAAAGGGTGCAGGATTTCATGAAAAGAACATCTCTCCAACTGTTAAGCGCGGGGGTGAATCGATCATGCTTTGGGCTTGTGTTGCAGTCAGTGGCATGGGGAACATTTCACTGGTAGAGGGAAGAATGAATTCAATTAAATACCAGCAAATTCTGGAAGCAAACATCACACCATCTGTAAAAAAGCTGAAGATGAAAAGTGGATGGCTTCTACAACAGGATAATGATCCTAAACACACCTCAAAATCCACAATGGACTACCTCAAGAGGAGCAAGCTGAAGGTTTTGCCATGGCCCTCACAGTCTCCTGACCTAAACATCATCGAAAATCTGAGGATAGACCTCAAAAGAGCAGTGCATGCAAGACGGCCCAAGAATCTCACGGAACTAGAAGCCTTTTGCAAGGAAATATAGGCGAAAATCCCCCAAACAAGAATTGAAAGACTCTTAGCTGGCTATAGAAAGCGTTTACAAGCTGTGATACTTGCCAAAGGTGGTGTTACTAAGTACTGACCATGCAGGGTGCCCAAACTTTTGCTTCAGGCCCTTTTCCTTTTTTGTTATTTTGAAACTGTAAAAGATGGAAATAAAAAAGTAATCTTGCTTAAAATATTAAAGAAATGTGTCATCTTTAACTTTATGCCTTTTGGAAATCAGTTCATCTTTTACTTGCTTAGCTATTCACAGTAACAGAAATTTTGACCGGGATGCCCAAACATTTGCATGCCACTGTAAGTGTTTGTGTTGTCCAGGTGGTCTGAAGCCGTGTAGAGAACCATTGAGATTGCATCTACTGTTGACTTATTAGGCAAATTGCAATGGGTCCAGGTCCTTGCTGAGGCAGGAGTTCGATATTGTCATGACCAACATCTCTGTAGATGTGAGTGCTACCAGGCGATAGTCATTAAGGCAGCACACGTTATTCTTCTTGGGTACTGGTATAATTGTTGCCTTTTTGAAGCAAGTGGGAACTTCCGCCTGTAGCAGTGAGAGGTTGAAAATGTCCTTGAATACTCCCACCAGTTGGTTGGCACAAGTTTTCAGAGCCTTACCAGGTACTCCATCGGGACCTTCCGCCTTGCGGGGGTTCACTCTCTTTAAAGACAGCTAACATTGTCCTCTGAGACAGATCACAGGGTCATCAGGTGCAGCAGGGATCTTCATAGCTGAGTTGTATTCTCCCTTTCAAAGCAGGTATAGAAGGCATTGAGTTCATCTGGCAGTGAAGCATCGCTGCCATTCATGCTATTGGGTTTCGCTTTGTAAGAAGTAATGTATTGCAAACCCTACCAGAGTTGTCGAGCATCCGATGTCGCCTCCAACCTTGTTCAAAATTGTCTCTTTGCCCTTGAAATAGCCCTCTGCAAATCATACCTGGTTTTCTAGTACAGGTCTGGATCACCAGACTTGAATGCCACAGACCTAGCATTCAGCGAAGACATACCTCCAGGTTCATCTATGGTACCAGGACAAACAATGACATCAAAATCATTGACAAACAATGTGAAAAATAATGGTCCCAGTACTGACCCCTGAGGAACACCACTAGTCACTGGCCGCCATCCAGAAAAGGCCCCTTTATTCCCACTTACTGCCTCCTGCCTCTCAGCCATTTCCCTTTCCATGATAGTATCTTTCCTGTAACACCATAGGATTTTAGCTTGTTAAGCAGCCTCATATGTGGCACTTTATCAACTGCCTTCTGAAAACCCAAGTAAATGACATCCACTGCCTTTCCTTTGTCCACCCAGCTTGTTACTTCTTCGAAGAACTCTTAACAGTTTTGTCAGGCAAGATTTTCCTTTACAGAAACCATGCTGACTTTGACTTATTTTATCATTAGTCTCCAAGTACCCCAAATCCTCATCCTTAATAATAAACTCCAACACTTTCCCAACCATTGAGGTTAGGCTAACTGGCCTATAATTTCCTTTCTTTTGCCTTCCTCCCTTCTTAAAGAGTGGAGGGACATTTGCAATTTTACATTTCTCCAGGAACATGCCAGAATCAAGTAATTCTTGAAAGATTATTAGCAATGCATCCATTAACTCTTCAGCAACTTCTCTTGGGATTCTGGGATGTAGTCCATCTGGTCCAGGTGACTTATTCATCTTAAGACCAATGAGTTGCCTAGCACTTTTTCTTTGTAATAGCAATGGCACTCACTCCTGCTCCTTGATACTCACGGACCTCAGGCACCCCGCTGGTGTCTTCCACAGTGAAGACTGAGGCAAAGTATCCATTAAGTTCATCTGACATTTCTTTGTCCTCCCATTACTACCTCACCAGGATCATTTTCCAGTGGTCTAATATGAACTCAGACAGCATCTTTATATTACAATATTTCCTGTTACTGCATTATATGCAGCACAGAGCGTCATAGGAAGTCATTCCTGCCTGTGGCCATCAAACTTTACAACTCCTCCCTTGAAGGGTCAGACACCCTGAGACAATAGGCTGGTCCTGGACTTATTTCATAATTTATTGGCATAATTTACATATTACTATTTAACTACTTATGGTTCTATTGCTATTTATTATTTATGTTGCAACTGTAATGAAAACCAATTTCCCCCGGAATCAATAAAGTATGACTATGACTATGACTATATAGTAAGCCATATATTATATATTGCAGATCTGAAGTGAGGTTTGGTGCTCTCAGTTTTAGAAAGTTTAATTTGGCAAATCATTCTATAGAACAATATGAGAAATTCACAAAACAATTGTGCTTGTGATTCAAAATCAGGCAGATAACTATGGCGGATTCTGGTTAATTGGGCTATTAGTTAATCAGGTCAGCGTTTAATTGGGACAACTTTTAAAGAGCAAAAACAAATTGACAAAACAGGTGGGAATTCCTTCTTTTATTTGGGATGCTATGGTACTTAATTGTGGCAGGAAATGGCCAGTCATGTGCACTTGTGACTTGTTAGACACTGCACAGTTGCATCAGTTGTATGTGATTGTATTATGTTATTCATTTGGGCTAACAGACACTCATTCAAAAAGCGGTGATTTTGGATAATTTTGTTTTTTTTTAAATTTTGACTTTAAAAAATAAACCCTTGCCACAAAAAGATTTGGCGTTAGATGAAAAAGATTACCCTACTGGACTAAATTAAAATCCTAACACCACTCATCATTGTCAGCTGGCAGAGATAACTGGAGTGTCGAAATCTTGCATACTTGATACATCAGCAAGATAAACTGCAAGAAGAATAGGTATTATGTGAGACAGGAAACATCCCAAAACAGTAAAGTGTGAAAGTAAGGATCCAGAAATGATGAAGTGGTCCTCAAGGAATGGTTTTCTATTGCAAGTGGATGAGGTGTGCATGTCAATGGACCAAAATTTAAAGCGAAAAAAGCCAAAGGAGTTAGCTAAGAAGCAGGTATTAATATCTACAATGCCAATGAAAGAGGCCTTTTTTTATAGTGTTGTGGCAGACAGTTCCCTTTGCTACAAACACGCAACACTATCAGGTTCAAAGAAAGAAAGAAAGAAAGATTGCATAACTGAATTATGTTTTTCAAGTATGTCAGGAACTGATACAAAGAAATTGTTGGTAATTGGGAAAAGCATTAAACCTTGATGCATTAAGGAGCTAAGAATGGAGTTTACCAATTGAGTACTATGTAAACATCCACTCGAGGCTTCTCTGTCAGTAACCATTACAAATTAATGCACAGTTTTATAGTACTGTAGTAATATTGGTAGTGTTTAAATGCATAATTTGTTACTCAGTTAAATGATAGTTTGTCTTTTTTATACGTTTTTAATTATTTCCATGAAACTTCGGATAATTAGGGCAACCGCTTAATTGGGCCAAAACGTACTGGTACCAACGTGTCCCAATTAACTGGAATCCACTGCATTCATACAATAAACAGCATTCTGAAGAATCCAATAAGTCAGGTGCAGAAGTAAAAGGTGTAATGTGATGTTTTGGATCAAGACCCAACATCAGGAGTGAGAGGGAAGTGGAAAGATTTCCAATGTATAACAATATGATATGGTTGGGAGGGCAGTATATAGACTGGTGAATGATTGGTGGAATCAGATCAGGTGGTATCCCTGTCAAGGGTCTGCACAACTCCAGACCCTTGAACAAAATGGAGTCCTCTCTTTCCCCTCCAACTGTCTGACCACACATTGTTCACAACTCACCCCTCCACAGTCCTCACCATTTTCCCTCCCTGCTGTTCTCACCAATTTTCTTCCATCCACTCTGATTCCCACCCCCTCTTCTGACCCCATGCCACACTCCAGATGTACCACCCTTTCGTTAACCTTCATCTCTATGATGTTGAGTGGGGAACCTCTGCAAAAGTCTAACCTTTGTAGCCCTTTCCCCTTCACTCCAGTGAGTACCAGGCAATCTTTCCATTTTCTTCAGTCCTGATGTGGGATCTCAAACCAAAATGTTGTCCTACACCTTTTGTCTCCACAGATACTATCTGATCCACTGAGTTCTTCCAGCATTCTGATTTTTGTTTCAGGTTCCAACCTCTGTAGTCCATTTTGTTTTCATGATCTTTCCTTTTTGGGATATTATATGCCTATTCTCACATTTAATCTGTGGAAAATTAACCTCACAGCGTCAGAGTAGGGAGATGATGCATTCCAGATTCAGGAATTCAATCAAAAGGAAACATTTTTAAACTAAATTCAAGATAAAATAAATGGCAGAAATAGTGACAGTGATTAAAGTGTTCTTTCAGAGGAACCAAACTTCCTCAACAAATTTGCCATCAAAAAATCTTATGAATTCTCCAAATACTTTTTAGTTAATGAGAAGATTCTGTGAGATATTCCCATTGCTCAACTTGTGTGGGAAGAACTTTACAGAGTGATTACTCGTGCTGTCCTGAGTATAAATGTTGACGCTTTCTCTCAAACTAAAAATCAACTGTTCATTTTAGAGTCAAAGAGTTATCCAACACCAAAGCAGGCTCTTCAGGCCAACTCATCTGTGCCAAACAGAATGTCTATTTCAGCTTAGCTCACTTACCTGCATTGGGCCATACAGTATGCCTCTCAGCCTTTGCTTATATAAGTATTCGATCTAAGTTTGGAATCTTTGCTTTCTCATTCTAACTTCACAATTTAAGTAAAAATATCAACATTTAATACAGGAAAGTGGCCCTGAGTTAAAGGATTAACCATGAATAGTGAAGCAGGCATGAAAATCCAAATAGCCAATTTCTGCTTTTATTTCTAACACTATGTAAATTCATTGCTTTTTCTGTAAACATCACATTCAGATGTCTCAAATCAAAGATGAAAGCTTTAAGGTCATCTATATCTGAAGCCAAAGCAACTAATATGCCTGGAGTCAGAATCCAAGTTTCTAAATGAAAAGTAATAATGGGAGTTTGGGAAGGCAAAGCTGCAATATTTTCTCCAAAACATAATGCTGCATTGAAATATCACACTAGAGATGTAAAGTGGGCTGTGCATGTGAACATTTAATTTCTATTTTTGTCCTTGTACCATTAGAGGTTTGTCCTTTAGGGCTTTGTCACTATTTTTCCTTTCATCAAGATTTGGAGCTCCTGCATATCTCTCATCTGTGGTATGTTCCTCTGACAAGACGGAGAACTTATTACCTTTTCTTGTTCTAGGATTTCAACATGGAATTGTCAGAGGATATAACACAGAGAGAAGGCACTCTGTTTGTTGTACCTAGGTTAACTCGTTATAAACCCCATCCAATTAATCCTATACTATTATAGAAATAAACAAATCGCTCAAACTTTTATTTCTGAATGATTCTAAAACTGTAATTGTAAGGCATGATGGGAAGCATGGATAATTATGTTAAGGGTTAAAGAAATCCATAGCTGATTTGTAAATTTAATTGCATCAGTGCTTCTGTTAACTGCAATAAGGAGTTTTAGGTTTGTAATTAGTCATGGAAATTCTGCAGAACTGAGAGGCAAATGCCTCTTATTTACACTGACCTGTATGTGCACTCACCTTTACTGCATCCAGTTGACCATTATTTAAAAACAAATTGTGAACATTGATGAATGAGATCAAGATCATTAAATTGGCAGAGACGAGGAGATATGAATAATGTTCATGAAATCAAAGATCTATAGGAAAATTGGGGTAGAGACAGGTTTGAATGCAGCATTCAATAGACCAAAAGAACAGAGATTGGAACTGTAATTGTCACACAGGCATATATTTTACTTAGAAGACAAAAAATGGGATAAAATGACTGAAGGTAGCATCACTGATGTTTAAGAGGCTTCAGAGACCTAAGCCTTTGAGGAGCCTATCAGCTATTGCCTGTTATTAATACAGAAGTTTTTTATTTAATAAATTCTCAATCTATTACAGAATCATTACTCGCGCTACTCATTGTCTTGTCCAAGAACCATTACAACTTTTAGCTTTGGAAAGTGTCTCAATACTTATCCAATTCAGTTTTAAACTTACTACTGAATTCAGATTTTATCATCCTTCTGGCAGTTCATATTAAATCTCAAAAATATATTGTATAAAATGATCTCCTGTTGTCTGCTCTAGTTCTTTTCAGTAGTTCAATGGTTCAATTTAATGCCATATACAACCTAAAACCCTTACTCTTTGCAGACATCCACAAAACAGAGAAAAAAACCCTAAAGAATGAATGACATAAAAAATCATTAGAACCCCCAAAGTCCCTGCTCCCTCCTCCCATGCAGCAGCAAAGTAGCAACTCTCCCCTTCCCTTTTCCCCCACTTGTTCCAGCAAAAAGCATCAGCTCCCCCACCACCCACCAAGCCCCCAGAGACCATGATGTAGAGTCCATCAAAAACCACTGTCCATCCCAACACCGACATCTCAACAGACCCCCTCTCTCACTCACTAACAAGGGAGAGATATTGCTCCTGTGACAGTGAGGGAAAGGCCAAACAGCTCACAGTTGCAATGTTACAGTCTGCAGCGTTGCTTGCTTCGTGTTCCCCAGAATCAAGAATCAGTAGGCTCTCTCTCACCATTGAGAGAGGGAGAGCAATCACTCAACTGCAGAGCCCACTGTCTTGATGTTTCGATCTCTCGTGCTGCCTCGGTCAGCGACGTCGGTGAAGAATCAGGTCGTCCACAGGACTGCACCCCGAAGGCACACATCTTCCAAGCCGCTCCTAGAGATCCTGAAACGCAGACTACTAGGTGAGTTTCAAAGAGCAAAAACCCACTGTCCTTTTGCCAATTGCCTTAAATTTGTACATTTGGTTTTCTGAATTTGACTATCCATTGATTAGTTTATAAAATACTTATAGACTTCCTCTGAAGTTTAAGATGTTTAGGAGTGTTAGAGATCCTCAGTTTAAACTTCCCATTTAATTAATTTATTTCAGAATAGCGGGCCGTGGCAGCCCAACGAACCCATGCCTGCCAATTACACCCATGTGACAAATTAACCTACCAACCTGTCCATTTTCGGAATGTGGGAGGAAACCAGAGATCTGGAAGGAACCCATATGGTCATGGGAAGAATTTACAAACTGCTTGTGGACAACAGCAAACCGAACCAAAGTCGTTGGCACTGTAATAGAATTATGCTAACTGCTACACTACTATGCTGCTCTAAATTGGTAGGCAATCCACTCTCAATCCTCACACACTTGTAATACTCATCATTTGTGAATATACACAAACTAAATCACAGAAACACTATGGAAGTTCCAATTTCATCTCAGCAAATAATATTTTTGCGGCGAGGATAAGATTAACAATTCAAATCACATCTGAAGACCACTCACTTGAAATACGTTTTATGCTTACCAAATATGGTTATAAACTGTCACTTCATCTGATATATGAAGACACCACATCTATTAATAACTCAGTTTTTGTAGATTGTGAAAAAACAAATCAGTAAATTTTTCATTAATTAAGATGCAAGGAATTATGAAATGTTATTTTATGTGTTTGACAAAGGCTTAAGAGGCTTATCATTTCTGCTGACTCTGTAGCGGAATAAGTCTATATTCAAAAATGATGAAGGGTCTCATTAACATTAACTGTTTATTCCCCTCCATAGATGCTGCCTGACCTACTGAGTTTGTCCAGCAGTTTGTGTGCATTGCTTTAGAATTTTAAAACTTCTACAATTTAAATTCAACTTTACCTCTTAGAACAATCCTAAATTTATTACTCCTCCGACCCTTCTCTTTTTCCTGTTACCACTGTTATCACTGTCAATGTTGAGCTGCTGGGCTTCAAAACGGTATGCACCTTGTTGGATCAGTGATGCTTGACCAGGCAGTGGGAAACTTGTTCATCCCAATCATTGGTTCAGAGAGACATTCAGCATGTCTTGCATGTTTTTTTTGTTTGACTGTTTGCCATCTGTGAGGTGTGGGAAGTGAACTTGGGGAGGAATCTTGAGTTAGCAACTTTTCTATTGGAGCTTATTCCTCCAGAGCAAGGCTTCAGTGTTGATAGAGGACATGGAGGATCTTTGAACTGGTCCAATCTCTGCTCCATTTGATCCTTAAGATTTAAAGCAAACACCATTGCTAGAAGCCCTCAAGGATTTTAATGTAGCATTAGTTGATGGTTCATGTTTCACTGCAGTAGAGGAAGATATCAGCACAACTATTGTTTGGAGATTTTTGGTTGGTCTTCTCCGAGGATCACAAGTGTGCCCGTGTTACCAGTCCTCCATCACCACAAGACTTTACAAATTTAACAGAATTCTGTAGGATGTTTAAGATAGAAACATCAGTGAGTGTTTGTATGTAGGGATTGGTGGCCCGGTTCAAAGGCATAGCACACTGTCATGACTGAGGTTATTCCCAGTTGCAGTCTTCTTCCACTTCTACAACTGATGGCACCACAGCCTTTTGCCACCTACCTTGCCACTAATTGTTTGGATTATTCCACTGTACTTTTCCCTTTACCTGACCACTTGGATGGCCTTGCCTCAGTTGTAAGCTCCAGGCATCATCATTGTTGGAGTCATTGGAACACATGCACGTCTCCCACATGGCAAGGTGATAATCCCACTGAGTTTATCACAACCAAACACTACTGAGATTGCTGGGGCAACAAACTTTTTAAGGGTATTTACTTCAGAAACTGATGAAGATCCTTGTTCATTAGAACAGACTGGGAATTTCTTGCCAGGCAGATAAGCTGTTTAAGGATATTTACTGTAGGAACATGAAGATTCTTGTTCATTAGAAGAGACTGGGAACTTCCTGCTGAGTAAATGAGCTGTTTAAGGATATTCACTTTAGAAACTGATGTAGATTCAATTCACTAGAACAGAATGGGAATTTCAACAGGACTTCTTCCTGGATACTGCAGTCATTACTATAGACATGTGAGAGAACCATCCTCATATTGTCACAGCTCTTCTCTTTCTTCCCTGTGTAACTTCTTAACCATGCATAGTATTGCTATCATGCCCAGAACAAGGCACCAGAAAGGACGTGCTCAAACTACCTATGGATAATATTATTGTGCATTTTTGGGTATACGAGAAGGAGACATAGGGGGAATTTTTCTTTAACTCTCCTCACATTAGCAACATGCAGTGGCTTTAGTCAAAGGCACTGATAAAGAAACAGCATTCACATAATCTTTCCTATCTTGGTGAGTATCCCACAATCAATCATTTTTCTAACCTCCATCCATGCCACTGCAGAAATGGCTGTGATAAGGTATGCACTAATTCAAAACACGATGTTTCATTCTTCGCTGAGACAATATCTCTACTTGTCAATATATGGAGTTTATAACCATTAGTCTATCACTGCTGATTTTGAGTAATTAATGTGAGGTGAAAAAATGCATCACTTAGTGGTTTGAATTCACCTAATGATACAGCGATTGCACGCTAGCTGCTGGCAGGTTTAGTTAATTATAAAATGTGGTACGCACTTATATGAGGTTGTCAAACTTCATGAAGGAATAGTTGCTTTTTCAGTAGTTGAACTAGTATGTTAAACTCCAGGCAGGAAAATGGAAGGAAGCCACTATCAATCTTGTTATCTTTTCCAAAACTCTTTAGCTGGACAGAATAGGCATTCTCACCGGCAGGTTATGCCTCCTAGGTTGTATATCGTGTACCTCTGTTTTAGTCTTTTCTGTCTGAAACCTAATTGCTGCTCAAAAAAATTGTGACAATTCAATATGACATTTCCTAAACAGACATCTTTGTGACCTTTTTTCAACGTAAGATTTGTTTGAATGGTAATTAGTAAAAGTAATTTGCGGATCTGAGTTCGCTATAAATAATGGAACAGTTTCAAGAACATGAAGCATTTCATAATGTCATGAACATAACTGTCAATTTTCCCAAAGCCGGGTTCCACAAACAGCAACCTAATAGTCCAAATTATACACTTTACCAGGTAAAAAATTGTGCCGGAAAATAGCCCCATTCTTCCTTATAAAGGTGCCATGGGAACTATTTTATGAATATGTATCCACCCACAGAGGAGACTGGCTGACATCTCATTTGAAAAATGACACTGCTTGTATTGTCCTATAGTTTTAAGGCTAGACTTTGTATTCAAGTTTCCAACATAGGACTTAAATTTATTTTTTTAGCGTAAGTAAAAGAATGGTACAGACAGACCCCAGGTTTCGACAGGGTTCCGTTTCTGAAAAATGTTTGTAACCCAAACTGTTTGTAAGTTGGAAATGAATAAAAGGAGGCTGTGGAGAGGACCACGAAAACAGCCTAGGGACGGAGCAGTGGAGGGTAGACTCAGTGAGTAAGCAAGTAAAGCTTGTAGCTCTGCTTGATTAAAACTAACTACTAATTGTGACAGCTCGGGGAGGACACACATGAAGAGAGAAGGCATACAGAAATAGCCTGTCACAATCAGCAGAAGATGGCTGCAGCTCCACAGTGTCTGGTAAGGTCATCCTGCCCATCTCATCATGCTCCCAAATGCTCAATCATATGTACAGGATGTCCATAAGTTGGGTGTTCACAACCAAGGAATCTGAGAGGCAATTCGTCACAACCCAAATAAAGAAATGAATGATGGGATAAAGAATAATGAGACAATATCGTCGAAGTGCTAATGGAACAAGGATCTGTTAACATTAATTTGAAATTGATGTGAGAATGATTGTAGGATTCCTCTGATTCACTGATGATACTTCACAGTGACCTGTGATGGGTGTGCAGTACAGTAGGTGAGCAAAGGATACTCAAGTACAATTTATTCGTGAAGAATATTTCTCAACTGACCAGGCCAAGCTGTTTATTTCAGTTAATCCAGTGTGTAAAATCAAAGATCTGGACTCTCCACAGAGCTGATCACTTTCATCCACTCAAACTGTGCATCAGAATTGGACCAATATGGAGCAAGAGAGGACTAATTTTTGCACTTTGAGAAATATAGTTGAGAAATCATTGCTTAGCTGCTGCTTATGTGTGGGTAGGGAGGGGCTTTGGGGTTCTAACATTTAACTGTCATTCATTCTTAAGGGCACTCATCTGTTTTTGTGGATAGTTGCGAAGAAAAGGAATTTCGGGATGTATATGGTATACGTTTCCGTGACATTAAATGAAACCTTTGATATATCTGTTGAGCTTTGTCTGTTTCACCTGGTACATAGACTCCACTCAGTCCAATGGAGAGGAATGGCTACGAGGATGGGAGTTAAGTTACAGTTAATTTAGAATTTTTGATTTAATCAAATTACAGTATACTCTCAGTGATCCAGCACCACCTGGGGAATGTGGAGTTCTAATTGTATGCATGAGAATTACCCAAAGTAAATTACTGTACTTCAATCTTGTAAAACTTTCCTTAAACAGTGTTAACATCTGAGCTCAGAAGGACTTCTAGGGCTTTGTCTTTTACATATTTCCATTTTCTGTTTCAACATTAGAACAATACCTTTTGCTGGGAGTTTCTTATCCAATGCAGTAGGTAGATGGGACAAATTCATGAAACACAATTGGAACCAACCACTACTTGTAAACATACATGAGGAACTGTGGGCAGGCAGCTGTGCTGAAGGCTGATAGAAGGCAGCATATAAACAAAATTGCATTGGAACCTGGCTCATCAAATTCAAATTTACATTTTTAAAAAATAATTACAACATTGATTAATATTCCTACAAATTTTTACTACTTGCATGAGAATGAGAGTATGTTGTAATTTTAAATGAGAAAACCTGCAGATGCTGGGGATCTGAGCAACACAATAAAAATTACTGTAATTTTATTTTATTTAGTTGCTTTTGGTAACATTAACATTTTTTAAGCTTTTGATTAAACCTTCAAGTAATTTTAATAGTTCTTATATGTTTTTAAAAAATATTTGTGAACATCAAAGATGCAAATATTCAAGTTGTTTGCCAAATTTGTGATTGAAGGCTCTCTAGAAAGTGAGAATCTAGGTAGTGGACAGATGAGTGGTAACATGAGCGAAGGAAATTTTGAGCATGCTTCCATTCCTGAACATCATACTTTAAGTGTTGACTGGATTTATATGCATGGCAGTCTGAGTGTAATCAAAGGTGCCTTGTACACGGATAATGTTATGATTTGAAATCGGCCATCTTCCTTCTTGGCACCATTTGAATTGCACTCCTCAGCCTTGCTCATGCTTGCTGCTTGCCTGTCAGTGAAACCTTTGTTTATCTTGCATACAATGTAGTAGTTTCCAATTGTAAAACTCACAGGTATTTAATAATTTTACTAGCATGTTAGGTCAAAGATCTGTAACTTGAATAGTGCAGCACTGATTTGGAAATTGGCTGATCTTTTCTAAGCTTGAAGGAACTCCCATAAAGAGCTCTCAGGGAAAATACTGAATATTTTTATAAATACAGGAACCTTCAGTGCCAGATGCTATGATCTGGGCAGAATTTACCCATGATTTTCATGGCAATGTATAACATTTGTTATTCTTTCCTTCTTTTCCAGGCCTGATGAAGGATCTTGGCCAGAAACGTTGATTGTCATTCCTCTCCATAGACGCTGCCTGACCTGCTGAGTTCTTCCAGCAGTTTGTGTTTGTTGTTCTGTTGTTATTTGGTGTGTTTAAAATAGTTATTTCATCAATAAAGACTTATAATTTGGGATTTCAGTGGTGCATGGTGAAGTTTATGACTTTGAAGCTGTATATTTTTACTGTTTATTTTCTATCTTTATTCTGCATGATAATGAGATTGTGAATGTGTCCATGCGGTTGTGTGAACTAAACCAATGCCCTGAGCACTTTATTCTGAGCTCTTTAATGGAAGGATATTACTAAGCGGACAGAGTACATGCTCCGAATCTCCTTGTAGAAAGGGAACATCCTTATAGATTCCTGTGATCATATATAACAATGATCATAGAATAATAAAGCACAGTAAGAGGCCCTTTGGCCAAACAAGTCCTTTTCAACCAAAGTGTCCATCTAAGTTATTCCACTTCTCTGAGTTTATCCCATATTCCTCCCAAGCTTTCCTATTCATGTACCTGTCCAAGTGCCTTTTAAATGTTACCAGCCTCTACCACCTCTAACAGCTTATACAGTCACAAAGCCTTTGGACCAGAAAGGGATGCCAGATAGTGGCAGTCTCAATGCACCTACTAATTTCATTTATTTGAGGTTATTACAGTTGTTTAATTAAGCTGTGTTACGTACCCCGTAACTGGGTTGCCAAACCAGCAGAAATGGATCACTCAGTTGGAGTCTGGATTACTGGAACTAAGAAAGTTTTATTAAAGAAATAAGCAACACAGTACTCTAATCAAAAGGATAATAAATACAACAGTTCAGCAATGATAGACACACATGTACACAGAACTAGGATAATAGGATCAATCAAGCTCTATCGTCGTCTAGGGGTAAATGACCAGTTTCAAAGTGACGTAAAGTTCAGTTCAATTGAGTTCAGTTCAGTTCACAGTAATCACTGCCGTGCCGGTGGATGGGGGGGGGTGAAGGAGAGAGAGGACGAAAGCGAATGAATATTCAAAACGGCTTCCACACAGAACTTCGATATTCCTCGCTGTCTGCTTTCGGGCGAGCCCTTTGTAATGTCATCTGAGGTCACCGACTGTGACCCCTCCATTCCAGATATGATCATTCCTCAGTGGTGAACCCGGCACCCAGGCAAGGGCGGACACACACCAGGTTCCCGCCGATCGTACCTTTCCACCCCGCGACCAGCCCTCCACAAACTCCCACCGACTTGTGGGAGGCGCACCGCTTCCAGGGTCTCGTTACCTCGTGGTGTTGTGTGTGTCCTGCCTTAGCGAACCTGTCCCTTTTTATCCCCCTGCTGGGGTATCGCCTGTCCATCACATTTCAAACAGTTCAGGGTTCAAAAAGGAGCCGATCTTGACAGTTCTCAGACCGGTGTCTCCTTCCGTTAAACTCTCTTGTCTCTTCATTAACATTTCCAAATGCTGCTCCATTGTCTTCCTTATCTCTCTTTCTCCTGAAGTCAGGTGGCAGACCAACTGCTGATCCCACTGGTGCCAGCACAGGACAGTTAACATCTTAATCTATGTGTACTTTTTGTAACCCTCTTTCGTCACAGCTGTCACTGTGTTTTTATGATGCTCATTATGTAAATACAGTTTCCTTATGCTTCTCATTCTTAAGTGATTACAACCCGCATGGGTTTCCTGTATTCTCTGTTCTATTAAAGGTAACTCTGGGACAAGCATTCATCGTTGAGTCCTAGCTCAAGTCCTGTGTGCTCATCCTCAGTAAATAAGCTCTTAGTGTGATTATTCCCTGTATTATTCTCCAAATAAATCTTCATTGTTAATTTCTACTATCAAGTCCTGAGTTTGCTCTGCACCTGGTCCACTCATCTGAAGATCATTACACATTCCAGAAAATGCACTACCCTTTGTGGGAAGAATCCTCTCAGGACTCTTTTAAATCTTTCCCCCTTGTCTTAAACCATCTAGTTTTTTATTTCCTTTCCCTGGGAAGAAGACAGTGTGCATTCACCCTATCTATACCCTTTATGATTATATATATCAATAACATCAAAGTGGAGAGGAAAATTCAGGATAGTTTTGAAAGCCTTCACTCCATGTTTTAGTCTACCTCATAGACTATCCACCCACCCAACCCATCAGGCACCTACTGCCTCATCTGTGGAAGAATCTCCGGTTCCCAGGTTGACCTAATCAATAACCACAAAACACACAAAATCAGACTGGATGGAGGTAACTCTTCATCTTGAGGAATTGCCTAAGAAGAAGATGCACCATATTTTGGATTTCTATCAGTACTCTCATAACTTAAAAAAATGTAAATTTCCCCTCCACAACGCCAGCAGATCAAATGAGGACACTTATAGAACTAAATAAACGCACGGACTTTTGATTATTTTGTCCACACGCTATCCCTCACATGTCATCAGTAAGGATATTTCAGAATGTATGAGTTGACTACTTTTAAGTTAGTATTAGGTTTGAAAATACAGAAATATTTTTGGAACACTTTGTTCTTCACCATGACGGTCATCTGCATAACAGTAACTATATTGCTACATTTTGGCTGTATATTGTTGTTTAATGTTTTATCACATCTAAATTTTACCTCTAAAACCCATGTTAGAATTCCAGGGTTAAACTTAGTCTTTGCTTAGTCCACAAAATTGTAAAAACCATCCTTTTTGCTCACTTCCTCTGACACTCATTACCTTCAGTCAGCAGCAAATATATCAACGTTTCAAAGTACATTGAAAGTACATTTATTATCAAAGTATGTATACAGTATACAACTCAGATTTGTCCTCCCCCAGGCAGCCATGAAACAAAGAAATGATACGGAACCTGTTTAAAGAAAAAATCAAATACCCAATGTGTGAAAAAAGAACAAATCACACAACCAGCAAAAAGCAAGCAAATTACACACAGAATATTAAACATCAAACCGCAGAGTCCCTGAAATGGTCCAGGAGTGACAGCCACCATGTCAGTTCAGTTTAGTGCTGTGTTGATGAATGCAGGCCACAGCCACAGAGACGGTTTCCCGCCAAAGTGCCTTAATCAAATCAGGCAAAATAGCAAAAAAACGTAAACAGAAACATATCGAACATAATACAGCTATGTTTTTTTTAATCTTAATACTTAAAGTAGCATTCATGATTTTGGTGAGTTGTTGACCCATTCTTGGTCTATTTCTCATCCATATTCTGTTCTTGGTAATGAATAGAAGCAGGACTATAATATCATAGTTGATACTGTGTCACAAATCCACTTTTTAAGTGATCCAGAATTCCTAATTCCCTCAGTGCCCTAAAATTTATTGATCTAAGCCTTAAACATACTCATGGCTGTGCATCCAGGGGTGAAGTATGCCAAAGATTTATTATCTTATTTTAGATCAAAATAGCAACTCACTTATCTTGAAACTATATCCCCCTTGTTCTAGATTCTCCAGATTTAAAGGATCTGCCCCGTCAACCTGCTTAGCACCATGTATGTCTTTGGTTTATAGTAATAAAGTCAATTTGATTTCTGGTGTTATCACCTGGAATTTTCCAGGTCCAAAAGCATCTTGGTTGGTTTTTAAAGTAGGTATTCATAATGACCTGATTATTCATCTTGCACCATTCTACCCATTTCTCACCTCTTTCATTTCTTTCCCCTAGTCCAAATTTTCCTGTGGTATTTCCATCAGCACCTTGTCCTACTTTAGCATTTAGATCTCCTATGACAATAACAATATCTTGAGATTTGCATCCATTCTGTGCTTGTTCAAGCTCTTCATAGAATTTATCTATATCCTCATTTGTTCCATCTGTTGTTGGAGCATATACCTGTATAATTGCTAAATCAAATGGTTGTCCTCTGGATCTAACAAGGAGCACTCTTTCTGATATTGCCCAATGTCCTAAAACACTTTTTGACATGTTTTCATCCATAAGAATTCCTACTCCATTAGTATGGGATATTCCACAAGTATAAATTAGTGTTTTATTTCTATTCTGACATGTTCCAGTACCTGTCCAACAAACTTCGCTAATTCCCATGATGTTAATTTTCAGTCTTTCCTTTTCATTTATCACATTGTCCAATCCTCCTGCTTGATATAGGGTTCTTACATTCCAAGTGACAATAATTTTCTTTTGTGTTACTTGAATATTATGAGCAGTAGCTTGATGACGACTGGGGATCCCCTGCTACCCAGAATCAATCCTACCAGGTGAGGCACCTTCAGAATTGTCTTGAAGATCCTCTTGATGCTGTTGTTTTGCTATATATTTTGTGAGTTTGGCCATGGTTTTCTTAGCAAATAGATTCTAGGAAACCTAGTACCTAGCAACGGTGGTTTGCTATTGCCTTCCGTTGGGTGAAGTGAAGAAATCGCCATTTCTCTTCCCAAATGTTCATCCGCCTGTACTATAGCCGTTGTCATTTAAGGTCGTAGCTCATCCACCTTCTCCATCATAAGTTCAGTTACTGAACCTGCTGGATCTGCCCTTGGCCTTCGCTCGTATCCTGAGCAGGAACCCTTGCAGGTGCTACCATTCCGGGTCAGTGCAGCCCTGGGAGCAATGAATGACTAAGGGGTAACTCCACTTTCCCCAAAGCTCTGAAAGTCCCCAATCAGAGCCTCATCACCGGTTGCAGTTTAGAGTCACACCCAGGACCTAGATTTAGAAACTCAGTGACTCAATGCAAAACATATCCAGGTGCAGACTGTAATAGTGACCATAACCCAGTAATATGTCATGTAAAAGTAAAACTTAAAAAAATTAAAGAAGCAAAAACCTGAACAATCCCTTGACTACTCGCAATTAATTAAAGAAGAAAACTTAAGACAAAAATTTACAATTGAAATAAGGAATAGATTTCAAAGTCTAGAAATAGAATCTGTTGAAGATGATAGCAATCATATAGAAATGAAGTTTAACTCTCTGAAGGATGCCTTGGTAGAATTAGCAAAGTCAGTGATTCCTAAAAAAGAAAAAAGCACGAAGAATAAATGGATAACTGGTGAAATCAGAAATCTAATGGAAGAAAGGAGACTGAAGAAAGCAAATCCTAAGTTCTTAGATAAAAAAGTTAAAGGCTTATGCCAAAAAACCAAAGAAGAATGGTTAAACCAGGAATGTGAACAACTAGAAAGAATCCCTATTATTGATCTGAAAAGGGTAAATCAACAAATCAAGATTATCACTGGTGAAAAGGGTACATCAACAAATCAGGAATATCACTGGTAAAAAGTTCTTCAGGTGGATGTTTGAAAGCAAAGGACGGTACCATTATCATGGAAAAAGATGAGATTATGAACAGATGGACTGAGTATGTTTAGGAATTGTTTGAAGAAGATTGAGGTGAAAAACCAGAAATTAAGAAAAACATTGAAGGACCAAGTATTTTAAAAACTGAAGTTCAGAATGCAATAAATAAGATGAAGAAAGGAAAGGCAGCAGCTCCTGATGAATTAGTAATAGAATACATTATCACCCTTGAAGATTATGGAATTGAAAAACTTTTTGATTTAATCAATGACATTTTTGAGACTGGAATAATATCAGAAGAGATGAAAAAATCAGTATTTATCACTCTTTCTAAGAAACCTGGAGCAATAGAATGTAAATTACATGGGATCATAAGTTTAATGAGTCATATCACCAAGATACTTCTAAGAATTTTGATGACAAGAGCTAAAAGTAAGATACAAGATGAAATAGGTAAAGAACAATGTGGTTTTGTGAAAGACAAAGGTACAAGAAATGCAATATTGATGTTAAGGATACTATCAGAACGAGCTCTTCAAGTGCAAAACGATTTATTTGTTTGTTTTATCTACTACACAAAAGCATTTGATAAAGTGAAGCACAATAAGTTATTTGAAATATTACAGAAAGCTCTAGATCTAGATTCAAAAGACCTCCACCTAATCAGAAATCTGTACTGGGAACAAACTGCCGCTGTAAGAATAGACGGAGAAGTGAGTCAGTTTACGAAAATCAAGAGAGGCGTTAGACAAGGGTGTGTTTCTCCCCTGATTTATTTAATGTTTACAGTGAAACAATATTACAAAAGATAAGAGACATCTTGGGAATCAAAGTTGGTGGTGAAAACATCAATAATTTCAAATACGCGGATGACGCTATTAATTGCAAGTACGGAGGAAGAACTACAAAACTTAATTGATATAGTTGTTGAAGAAAGTGCAAAAATGGGTCTATCTATCAATTGAAAAAAGACAGAATGTATGGTGATATCCAAAAAGAAGGAGAATCCTATCTGTAGGCTGAGAATAAATGGGAAAGACATTAAACAAGTACAGAACTTTTGCTACTTAGGAAGCTGGGTGACATCAGACGGCAGGTGCGACATGGACATCAAAAAAAGAATAGGGATGGCAAAAGACACCTTTATGAGAATGAAGAGTATACTGACCAATACTAAACTAGGCATGACAACCCACCTCAGAGTTCTGAAATGTTACGTTTATCCAGTTGTGTTATATCGCTCAGAATGTTGGACAATATCTAGTAACATGAGGAAATGAATTGAAGCAGCAGAAATGTGGTTTTTGAGGAGGATGCAAAGAATATCATGGACGAAACAAATATCTAACGAGGATGTCATGAACAGAGCAAGCACCAAAACAGAAATAATGTATGAGGTCATGAAAAGGCAACATAACTTCATTGGACATGTGATTAGGAAAGAGGAGTTAGAATGCACGGTAATTATGGGAAAGATTGAAAGGAAGAAAGCAAGAGGAAGGCATAGACAAATGATGATGGAGACAGCAGCCAGAGAACTGAACTGGAAATGAATACCATTGAATTGATCCACTTGACCTGAAACAGGAGTGTGTGGGCCATGGCAGTCAAAGCTCAAAATGGGCACGGCACCTGATGATGGTGATGATGATGATGTCTCAACAATGTCACTTTCCATTCTTCTGAACTCTGTCATAGCCATTCTGAATAAATCTCTCTTTATCGGGCAACTGCTCTCTATTTGTAATTATGTCTCACACACCATTTGCCTTGCAAATTGTAATGTGAACAAAGTCACTGGAAAGGCAGTGAAGCTCTTGAATACAGAAGTGTTTTCATTCAACAAAATGAGACACTCAGGTTCCTTAACACCATCCGTATAAATCTGAGTATAATCACTATACATTTCCATCACATGACAGTTAAATGCACTTACCAAATCAGTTTTATATTTTCCTTTCCTTTTTGCCTCTAACAAATGCCAGTCTATGTCAGGCCACACAAGCTTCAATGCAGCTACAACTGGATGTTGTTCGTCCATCATTGACGTCGATGAGGACCTCGACACCATTATGATGGTGTCGAGACTAGCGCGTGATTTGGATTTAAGTGAGGGAGAGTTGCGCAGCGTCAGCCTCACTCTCTCTTCCCAATTCCCATCTGTATCCAGTGGCAAGACAGAGTCTAGACGGCTGGAGATGGGACTAGGTGCAGTGGATGACCAGGACGTCTTCTGTGTCTTGTCCTGCTCTACACGTTCCACGACGCTTGCAGAGACCGCCTTCTTGACCGTTGGTCTCGTCCGCTCAATCCGCTGGAGTCTGTCTTCACATGCTGGGATAGACAACTCCCTATCTCACCGAGGGTTTGAGACCCGTCGGCAATCCTCACCTGGTTTAGCCGCCTTGTCGAAGTCATTGCCCGGGGTGTGGCCGCTGTCGCATGCAAACAGCTACGAGGAGCCACAGGTGAGAGCTGAGTGCCAGGTGGGGACCAAAAGTGGACTAACCGCCCTGAAAAGGACGCGACATGTTCCCCCACCAGAGGTGCTACCCCTCCCTGACACCCCATATACAACCGGATAAACTATTGAAGGACTTATCCTTGGATCAAACACTCCACATTCTTTAGCAATATCATTCCTTACCCGACTAAAGTTATCCTCCATTATCTCCCATTTTCCCAGCACTCCTGCAACACTCCTTTAGTAGGGTGAGAATCATTGTGCCCCTGCAAATTAGCCCAGTAGTTTGCCATTAATTGCATCCTTCTTAGTTCCAAAGGCATCACTCCCACTCCTACCTGTAGGGCTGATACTGGTGATGTTTTAAAAGTCCCACTGCACACTCTCAAAGCCTGAGTCTGAATCACATCCAGTTTCCTTATAAGAGAAACCATCTGCAGATAGTTCCAGCATCTGAAGATTTCCTCGTGTTTCTGTCCTTATAAGAGACCTAGCTGCTGATCCATATCCTATATTTCCATAATCCAACACAGATCTTACTAAAGCCACATACGTTCTCTTCAACGCTGAACAGGAGAGACAGGGTTTGTGGTGGCAATACCAGCAAAAGAAATTGGAGTCAGCAGAAGAACATCTAATAAGTTAGGGGTGTATACAGTTGAGATGCTGGCAGTGTTGGTTGCGTTGCAATGGGTGGAGAAAGCCAGACTAGTCAAAGTGTTGATATGCTCAGATTCATCCTCAGTTCTAGCAAGTTTAAGGTCTTTTCACTCAAACAGAAGGGAAGATGTACTTTATGAAGTCCTTCAGTCAGTCACAAGAATTGAAAATCAGGGAGGTCAGGTAAAATTTCTATCGGTTCCAGCACATGTGGGGGTGAAGAGGAATGAAAGGGAGGATGAGTTGGCAAAGAGGGTGTTAAAGAAAAAAAATATAGAAATGCACATTAGTATCAGTAAAGCAGGGGTTAAGTGTGTAATCTGGGGAAAAAATCAACCAAATGTGGCAAGAAAGATGGGACAGGGAGGGGAAAGGGAGGCATTTATATCAAATACAAAAGAATGTTGCAGATACTAGGGTAGGTCGTGGATACAGAAGAGAGGAAACTGTGTGGACTAGGTTAAGGCTGGGGCACTGTGCATTAAACAAAACATTGAAAATGATAGGGTTGTGTGAGGAATGTCAGGAGGAGGAGTCAGTGGAACATGTAGTTCTGAGTTGCAGGAAGTATGGGATACAGGGAGAGATGATGTGAATTAATCTAAGGGAATTGGGGGTGCAGGAATTCACATTAATAGTGTTGCTGGGCATGGATGAGAGAGCACAGGTCAAGGTACTTTTAGCTTTCTTAAGGGGTACAGGGTTTTTTTTAATAGGATATGCTGGATAAGCAGGAATAGAGTGCTAGGATGGCCAAAGATGGGAGGATAAAGTGTAGGTTAGGGTATGTGTGTGTGTGTGATTGGTTGAAGGGATTCAGAATGTAAGTCTATTGCACACTCTGGAGCAGAGGGTGGCAGTAATGCACCACTAAGCTGGGTGCCAACCACTGTAAAACAAGACGGAGAAGAAGACCAAATGAGACACTCTTGGAGGAAGAGTCCTGTTTTACTCAATATTACATGACATTTTTATATGCTAAAGATCAAAGGTAAGAGCAGGACGATTCTATAGTTACAATGTAGAGTAGCAGCAGAGATACAGAGGAGCAGATTGGGAGGCAGATTTTGGAAAGGTGCAAAAATAACAGGGTTGTTATCATGGGTGACTTTAACCTCCCTAATATTGATTGGCACCTGATTAGTTCAAGGGTTTAGATGGGGCAGAATTTGTTAAGTGTGTCCAGGATGGATTCCTGTCACAGTATGTGGACAGACCGACCAGAGGGAATGCCATACTAGATCTAGTACTAATTAATGAACTGGGTCAGGTCACAGATCTCTCAGTGGGTGAACATCTGGGGGACAGTGACCACTGCTCCCTGGCCTTTAGCATTATCATGGAAAAGGATAGAATCAGAGAGGACAGGAAAATTTTTAATTGGGGAAAGGCAAATTATGAGGCTATAAGGCTAGAACTTGCGGGCATGAATTGGGATGATGTTTTTGCAGGGAAATGTACTATGGACATGTGGTTGATGTTTAGAGATCTCTTGTGGGATGTTAGGGATAAATTTGTCCCGGTGAGGAAGATAAAGAATGGTAGGGTGAAGGAACCATGGGTGGGTGACAAGTGAGGTGGAAAATCTAGTCAGGTGGAAGAAGGCAGCATACATGAGGTTTAGGAAGCAAGGATCAGATGGGTCTATTGAGAAATATAGGGAAGCAAGAAAGGAGCTTAAGAAGGGGCTGAGAAGAGCAAGAAGGGGGCATGAGAAGGCCTTGGCGAGTAGGGTAAAGGAAAACCCCAAGGCATTCTTCAATTATGTGAAGAAAAAAAGGATGACAGGAGTGAAGGTAGGACCGATTAGAGATAAAAGTGGGAAGATGTGCCTGGAGGCTGTGGAAGTGCGCGAGGTCCTCAATGAATACTTCTCTTCGGTATTCACCAATGAGAGGGAACTTGATGATGGTGAGGACAATATGAGTGAGGTTGATGTTCTGGAGCATGTTGATATTAAGGGGGAGGAGGTGTTGGAGTTGTTAAAATACATTAGGATGGATAAGTCCCCGGGGCCTGATGGAATATTCCCCAGGCTGCTCCACGAGGCGAGAGAAGTGATTGCTGAGCCTCTGGCTAGGATCTTTATGTCCTCATTGTCCACGGGAATGGTACCAGAGGATTGGAGGGAGGCAAATGTTGTCCCCTTGTTCAAAAAAGGTAGTAGGGATAGTCCGGGTAATTATAGACCAGTGAGCTTTACGTCTGTGGTGGGAAAACTGTTGGAAAAGATTCTTAGAGATAGGATGTATAGGCATTTAGAGAATCATGGTCTGATCAGGAACAGTCAGCATGGCTTTGTGAAGGGCAGATCATGTCTAACAAGCCTGATAGAGTTCTTTGAGGAGGTGACCAGGCATATAGATGAGGGTAGTGCTGTGGATGTGATCTATATGGATTTTAGTAAGGCATTTGATAAGGTTCCACACGGTAGGCTTATTCAGAAAGTTAGAAGGCATGGGATCCAGGGAAGTTTGGCCAGGTGGATTCAGAATCGGCTTGCCTGCAGAAGGCAGAGGGTGGTGGTGGAGGGAGTACATTCAGATTGGAGGATTGTGACTAGTGGTGTCCCACAAGGATCTGTTCTGGGACCTCTACTTTTCGTGATTTTTATTAACAAACCAGGATGTGGGGGTAGTAGGGTGGGTTGGCAAGTTTGCAGACGACACAAAGGTTGGTGGTGTAGATAGTGTAGAGGATTGAAAAAGATTGCAGAGAGACATTGATAGGATGCAGAAGTGGGCTGAGAAGTGGCAGATGGAGTTCAACCCAGAGAAGTGTGAGATGGTACATTTTGGAAGGACAAACTCCAAGGCAGAGTACAAAGTAAATGGCAGGATACTTGGTAGTGTGGAGGAGCAGAGGGATCTAGGGGTACATGTCCACAGATCCCTGAAAGTTGCCTCACAGGTGGATAGGGTAGTTAAGAAAGCTTATGGGGTGTTAGCTTTCATAAGTCGAGGGATAGAGTTTAAGAGTCGTGATGTAATGATGCAGCTCTATGAAACTCTGGTTAGGCCACACTTGGAGTACTCTGTCCAGTTCTGGTCACCTCACTATAGGAAGGATGTGGAAGCATTGGAAAGGGTACAGAGGAGATTTACCAAGATGCTGCCTGGTTTAGAAAGTATGCATTATGATCAGAGATTAAAGGAGCTAGGGCTTTACTCTTTGGAGAGAAGGAGGATGAGAGGAGACATGATAGAGATGTACAAGATAATAAGAGGAATAGATAGAGTGGATAGGCAGCGCCTCTTCCCCAGGGCACCACTGCTCAATACAAGAGGACATGGCTTTAAGGTAAGGGGTGGGAAGTTCAAAGGGGATATTAGAGGAAGGTTTTTTAGTCAGAGAGTGGTTGGTGCATGGAATGCACTGCCTGAGTCAGTGGTGGAGGCAGATAAACTAGTGAAGTATAAGAGACTACTAGACAGGTATATGGAGGAATTTAAGGTGGGGGCTTATATGGGAAGCAGGGTTTGAGGGTCGGTACAACATTGTGGGCCGAAGGGCCTGTACTGTGCTGTACTATTCTATGTTCTATGTCTATGTTCTATGTATCTACAATGCTTCCTTTGAATTACATACACTTTTCACACAGCTCCTTCTTCTTACCCACATTCCAGACACCCAAAATGAATGTTAATCAGCATTGTATGGTTTTCAATCAACTGTATTCTGCAGCTCCAGGAAAGCTATTGTTCAGGGCTGCATTTTAAGCTTAATTTACAATCTGCGTTCCTATCTGAAGAATGGCCGCTGTTGAACTTAATTATTTGTTTCATACCCTAACAACTATTCAATCATTGTACATGCATGCTTTCTGCCTTTGCTAGCTTTCCTTCACTAGGTTTCGTATATATTTTAAGATCAAGGGTAAGCCAATTAACCTTTAGAGTCTGCTCTGCCATTCATTATGACCATATCTGATCTTCTGTATCGTACCCTTTGCCTGCACTCTTTATTCTTTTACTCCTTCAGCATTCAAACCAATTGATTCATGATGAAGAAACCTCTTCACCTTTCTGTCTTAAATGGACTATCCCTTATCTGAGATTCTCAATTTTATGGTTCTTGACTGTTCAGCCAGGAGTAATATCCTCTCTGCATCCATCTGCTGAACCCAATTAGAATTCTGAAATTTGCATGAAGATCACTTTCAATTCTTCTGTGGAGATCAATGTGTCCTTATACAACAAACCCACAATCCCAGGAATCTTTCTGGTGAATCTTTGTTTCAATCCCTTTTTGACAAGTGCTTCCTTTTTTGGGCAAGGGGAGAAAAACTGTACATATTCTCCAATATACTACTATTTTCAAATATATTTTTCTACTCTTCCTAACATAGAAACACAGAAACATAGAAAATAGGTGCAGGAGTAGGCCATTCGGCCCTTCGAAGCTGCACCGCCATTCAGTACGATCATGGCTGATCATCCAACTCAGAACCCTGTACCTGCCTTCTCTCCATACCCCCTGATCCCTTTAGCCACAAGGGCCATATCTAACTCCCTCTTAAATATAGCCAATAAACTGGCCTCAACTGTTTCCTGTGGCAGAGAATTCCACAGATTCACCACTCTCTGTGTGAAGAAGTTTTTCCTCATCTCGGTCCTAAAAGGCTTCCCCTTTATCCTCAAACTGTGACCCCTCGTTCTGGACTTCCCCAACATCAGGAACAATCTTCCTGCATCTAGCCTGTCCAATCCCTTTAGAATTTTATACGTTTCAATTGGATCCCCCCTCAATCTTCTAAATTCCAGAGAGTATAAGCCTAGTCAATCCAGTCTTTCATCATATGAAAGTCCTGCCATCCCAGGAATCAATCTGGTGAACCTTCATTGTACTCCCTCTATGGCACAAATGTCTTTCCTCAGATTAGGGGACCAAAACTGCACACAATACTCCAGGTGTGGTCTCACCAAGGCCTTGTACAACTGCAGTAGTACCTCCCTGCTCCTGTACTCGAATCCTCTTGCTATGAATGCCAGCATACCATTCACCTTTTTCACTGCCTGCTGTACCTGCATGCCCACTTTCATTGACTGGTGTACAATGACACCCAGGTCTCATTGCACCTCCCCTTTTCCTAATCGGCCACCATTCAGATAATAATCTGTTTTCCTGTTCTTGCCACCGAAGTGGATAACTTCACATTTATCCACATTAAATTGCATCTGCCATGAATTTGCCCACTCACCTAACCTATTCAAGTCACCCTGCATCCTCTTAGCATCCTCCTCACAGCTAACACTGCCACCCAGCTTTGTGTCATCCACAGACTTGGAGATGCTGCACTTAATTCCCTCATCCAAGTCATTAATATATATTGTAAACAACTGGGGTCCCAGCACTGAGCCTTGCGGTACCCCACTAGTCACTGCCTGCCATTCTGAAAAGGTCCTGTTTATTCCCACTCTTTGCTTGCTGTCTGCCAACCAATTCTCTATCCACATCAATACCATACCCCCAATACCATGTGGTTTAAGTTTGCACACTAATCTCCTGTGTGGGACCTTGTCAAAAGCTTTTTGAAAATCCAAATATACCACATCCACTGGTTCTCCCCTATCCATTCTACTAGTTACATCCTCAAAAAATTCTATGAGATTGGTCAGACATGATTTTCCTTTCACAAATCCATGCTGACTTTGTCCGATGATTTCACCGCTTTCCAAATGTGCTGTTATCACATCTTTGATAACAGACTCTAGCATTTTCCCCACCACCGATGTCAGGCTTATCGGTCTATAATTCCCCGGTTTCTCTCTCCCTCCTTTTTCAAAAAGCGGGGTTACATTAGCCACCCTCCAATCCTCAGGAACTAGTCCAGAATCTAAGGAGTTTTGAAAAATTATCACTAATGCATCCACTATTTCTTGGGCTACTTCCTTAAGCACTCGGGGATGCAGACCATCTGGCCCTGGGGATTTATCTGCCTTTAATCCCTTCAATTTACCTAACACCACTTCCCCACTAACATGTATTTCCCTCAGTTCCTCCATCTCACTAGACCCTCGGCCCCCTACTATTTCTGGAAGATTATTTATGTCCTCCTTCGTGAAGACAGAACCAAAGTAGTTATTCAATTGGTCTGCCATGTCCTTGTTCCCCATGATCAATTCAGCTGTTTCTGACCGTAAAGGACCTACATTTGTCTTAACCATTCTTTTTCTTTTCACTTATCTATAAAAGCTTTTACAGTCAGTTTTTACGTTCCCTGCCAGCTTTCTCTCATAATCTTTTTTCCCTTTCCCTTTGTCTTCCTCTGCTGGACTCTGAATTTCTCCCAGTCCTCAGGTGTTCCGCTTTTTTCTGGCTAATTTGTATGTTTCTTCTTTGGAATTGATACTATCCCTAATTTCCATTGTCAGCCATGGGTGCACTACCTTCCCTGGTTTATTCTTTTGCCAAACTGGGATGAACAATTGTTGTAGTTCATCCATGCGATCTTTAAATGCTTGCCATTGCATATCCACCATCAATCCTTTAAGTATCATTTGCCAGTCTATCTTAGCTAATTCACGTCTCATACCTTCAAAGTTACCCTTCTTTAAGTTCAGTACCTTTGTTACTGAATTAACTATATCGCTCTCCATCTTAATGAAGAATTCCACCGTATTATGGTCACTCTTACCCAAGAGGCCTTGCACGACAAGATTGCTAACTAACCCTTCCTCATTGCTCAATACCCAGTCTAGAATGGTCTGCTCTCTAGTTGGTTCCTCGACATGTTGGTTCAGTGAATTATCCCGCATACATTCCAAGAAATCCTCTTCCTCAGCACCCTTACCAATTTGGTTCACCCAATCTATATGTAGATTGAAGTCACCCATTATAACTGCTGTTCCTTTATTGCACACATTTCTAATTTCCTATTTAATGCCATCCCCAACCACACTACTACTGTTAGGTAGCCTGTACACAACTCCCACCAGCGTTTTCTGCCCCTTAGTGTTATGCAGCTCTACCCATATCGATTCCACATCCTCACGGCTAATGTCCTTCCTTTCTATTGCGTTAATCTCCTCTCTAACCAGCAATACCACTCCTTTTCTTTCATGTCTATCCCTCCTGAATATTGAATATCCCTGAATGTTGAGCTCCCATCCTTGGTCACCCTGGAACCATGTCTCTGTGATCCCAACTATATCATATTCATTAATAACTATCTGCACTTTCAATTCATCCACCTTGTTACGGATGCTCCTTGCATTGACACACAAAGCCTTCAGGCTTGCTTTTACAACACTCTTAGCCCTTATAAAATTATGTTGGAAAGTGGCCCTTTTTGATTTTTGCCCTGGATTTGCCGGCCCGCCAGTTTTACTTTTCACCTTACTACTTTTTGCTTCTACCCTCATTTTACACCCCCCTGTCTCTCTGTACTTGTTCCCATCCCCCTGCCACATCAGTTTAAATCCTTCTGAACAACAGTAGCAAACGCTCACCCTAGGCGATTGGTTCCAGTCCAGCCCAGGTGCAGACTGTCCTGTTTGTACCGGTCCCACCTCCTCCCAAACTGGTTCCAATGCCCCGGAAATTTGAATCCCTCCCCCTTGCACCATTTTTCAAGCCATGTATTCATCTGATATATCCTCCTATTTCTACTCTGACTACCACATGACACTGGTAGAAATCCAGAGATTATTACCTTTGTGGTCCTACTTTTTAGTTTATCTCCTAACTCCCTAAATTCACCTTGTCAGACCTCATCCCGTTTTTTACCTATATCGTTGGTACCTATGTGCACCACGACCATTGGCTGTTCACCCTCCCACTCCAGAATGCCCTGCAGCCACTCAGAGACATTCTTGACCCTTGCACCAGGGAGGCAACATACCCCCCTGGAGTCTCGTTTGCGGCCGCACAAACGCCTATCTATTCCCCTGACAATCGAATCCCCTATCACTATAGCTCTCCCACTCCTTTTCCTTCCCTCCTGTGCCACAGAGCCACCCATGGTGCCATGAACTCGGCTGCTGCTGCCTTCCCCTGATGAGACATCTCCCCCAACAGTATCCAAAACAGTACATCTGATGAATGATGAATAGCTTTTCAATTTTCCTGTGATATACTACATCTGTTGTCTTTTCACTTGCTCCCCTAATCTTTCAAAGTATTTTTTCTGCTTCCTTAGCCTAAAAATTGGATTAATTTGTACTTGAACTTTATTTACAAATCATTCAAAGGCCAATTGAATCCAGAGTAGTTTGCCATAGCAATCATTTCCAGCTGAAATAGTACCCTAGGAAATTGGACAGGGCACTTCCATGCTCTGTTTACATTAGAGCACCTGATACATTTCTGAGGTCAGTCATGTGCCTGTCTGTGTATTTAATGATGTCACTATTCAGATGTGCATATTTCAGTTCTTACAAGAATAAACTGAAACTTTTGGGTATGAAATACACCTAGCAGAGAGCAGTCACCATGCAGCTAGATGAACATCGTGGGTTTTTTGGGCAATGGTCATTACCGCTGCTAAAAACAGGAACTTGACTGGACAGTTTCAGAACTAACTGCAGCTTTCCAAACACTAGGGTGTGCTAAACTAACAGGGAAACTCTGTCAAGTTTCTCATTCAATGGGGAATTCAACACTGACACCTCTGGCAGTTCTCCATTACTGAGAGTCATGACTGGCCTTGTGGAGCACTTTAGTGCAGGGGACATTGAAGCCCATCAACAATGCATTGCTTCCAGGAAGTCTTTCCAGACAACACGTCTTACCAGGAGCTCTCTGATGAACCATTTATCCACAGGCACAAGGTTTTCAAGAAAATCTCTTGTTCTGATAAAGGGTCTTGGCCCGAAACATCGACTGTTTACTCTTTTCCATAAGTGTTGACTGGCCTGTTGAGTTCCTCCAGCATTTTATGTGTGTATCTATAGAAAGACCTGTGGCCACATCTCATACCAGTACTTCATTTTTTGTAAGGGTTAGACTCACTGTGACTTTGAACAACTTCTCCATAAATCTTCTATGATTTTAATTTCTGTGGCTGGGTTCCAAAACTCTGGAACTTGACTCTTCATTCTTTATCTTTCACTTCTCCTTTAAGACACTCCTCAAAACCAATCCATATCTATGTCTGTCTCGATTATTTTATTTGATTGTACTGTGAAATTCTGTGGTTTATTTTTGTTATGTTATATTAAGATAGCCTTTGTGATTAGAAAGGTGTCCTGCAGGAAGTACATGGTCTTCCTACCAAAATTCCTTGTCTTCCACTTAGCTCAGTGCTCATTGCAAACTTCCTCTCACAATATTAAACTACTTCTATAAAGAGAACATGATGTTCAAGGAGCAATTTTCTGAGTTTGAGCTCTGGTGGTATTCTCTGCATATTGGAAGGCAACTGGCAAACTACACGTTCTCTCTCCATTTTAATGAATGAAACATCCCAGAAGCAAGTCCAAGTGTTCTAATCTGTACTGCCAGCAGGCAGAGCTCACTAGATTGGTCATCAATTTTAAAGCTTTGTTGCTGTTGTTTAAGTGTTTGTGGCAATTAAATCAATATTCTGCTGCTGAAATTCTCTAGGGATTACACTAGTTCCTGCCACAACCCCAGTGGAAGGAACTGGTAAAATCTCCACAGAATTTCAAGTCCTCTGTTTATTGCTGTCAGAATACGCAAATAGTGCCTGCAATTATTCTTCAGAGATTAAGAAAAATAGAAATTCAGGTAATGAATATTCTGAACCATCCTAAAGAATTAGGGGATACACACACAAAGTGCTGGTGAACGCAGCAGGCCAGGCAACAGCTCTAGGAAGAGGTACAGTCGACTTTTCGGGCTGAGACACTTCGTCAGTACCTCTTCCTATAGATGTTGCCTGCCCTGCTGCATTCACCAGCATTTTGTGTGTACGTTGCTTGATTTCCAGCATCTGCAGATTTCCTTGTGTTTGTGTAAAGAATTAGGGGAATGGTTCAAAGTGCAAACTATTTCTCACAAATGAATGACTCCTGAAAATACATAGGCTGCTGCACTTTAAATGCTGATCCATTAGAAAGGTGAAGAATACCAGCTTTGGCTGGTGATCAAGGACACTCTGACCAGAGAAGTCATTTGATATACATGACAGGAAATGACTGTTGGTAGTTATTCCCTCTAAAACTCAGAGAGTCTGACTGCAAACATGGATGCAAACAGCAGATTTGAGAAAAAAAATTGTGAGTCAGCAACCCTGCAATGAATACCAGTATCAAGGCTACATTTCACTAAGCATCTGTTTTTCTTTTACTGTGCTTCCTTGCAGCTGTAAACTTGTCTCAACGCTCAGCTAAATAGCAAAATAACATATCTGTAGGATATGACTAATATTGTCACACTGAAATCTTAAAGCTACTTCACACGGTGATCTCAACCCAACTATACTATATACACTCACGCAGCTTACAGGACCTCTGTGCAGCAGACCCCTCTTGTAGCAAGATTTCACCATCAGTGCCAGCATTGCCATTGCCAAGAGCACCGGTTCCTAACCTTCTCTTCCAGCAGAGGTTGGATTTAGTCCTCACCTCTCTTCAGGACATGGAGGCACAAATCCACACCGCACTGGTTCACTTTAGCAGATGCACAGTGCTCATAAAAATTACTTTTGTTCAGTGAATGCTAATGGAGAGATCAGTAGAATGGCATCTCTGGAGTACAAAAGGACATGGACCACAAACATTCACAATGATAATGAGCAAGCTGTCTGTTAGCACTAAAGTTCAAAGTAAATTTTATTATCAAAGTATATATTTCACCATCTGCAACCCTGAGAATCACTTTCCTGTGGGCATTCTTGGACTAGTTTCTTGGGCAATATAATTGCAGCCAATCTATTATATTGATGTTGATTCTTGGATGAATGACCAGGTGAGTGGCAGAACTCCCCTGCTCTTTTTGAAATACAGCCTCAGGATGCATTATATCCCCAAAAGGCTGGATAAAGATGTGGAGTTCATGCTCTATCTGAAGCTTTAGCGCTCCCTCTGTAACTGAACTAGACTCCCTCTGTACTAATCTAGACTCAGTCCAGTCTAGATTATGCGCTCGAGACTCTGGAGTGGAACTTGAACCCACAACGTTAAGAGTCTTAATTGAAAATGGTGCCATTGAAGTTTGGCTGGATACAATGTCGGCTATGAACCAGTCAGATGTAGCACAACAAATGTGCAGAAGAAGTGGTGAGGGGTAAAGATAGTGTGAATCAGCAGTCATGGAATAAAGCACAGATCACAGGGGCTAATAGCTTCTGGAAACAGTGAACAGCAAAATCCTTCAAATAAATATCGAGAAATACATCTTTGTTTAAAGTGGCATCCTTACTGAAGACATAACGGAAGGTAGGTCTATTGCAATAAAAACAGAAAATGCTAGAAATACTCGCAAGGTCAAGCAGAACCTGTTGAGAGAGAAACAGTTAATATAACAGGTCTGGGACTCCTCCTTAGTTTGCATTATACCTATTGTGCCCTGCTTCAAAAGTGTGTGCACACACAAGTGTGTGTGTGTGTGTGTGTGTCTGCGTGAGACCACTTTATGTATGCGTGCATGTGAAGGGAGAGTGCATGTAGCTGCCTGTGTTCATTAAATGTAATACTGCCTTAGATAATGGCTTTGATAGTGCCTTTGAATATGGATGAGAAGATTTGATATAACATAATCTATATGGATGATGATTTTATATTTTCAGTTCTATGAAAATTATAGCTTCCTAATTTTTTTGATTTAATGGTGATTGAGATTCAAGGGAGAGTAAAGAGCAGAAAGGGAATGAGTGGACAGACATCAGGGCAGAAAGGGCAGCTGAAAAACAAGAGGCCACTGAAATTGCAAGTATGCATGATGAAACTCCTGGGGCCAGTCTAGTAAAAATTATATGGTGAGGTGGAGGCAGAGGAGGAGAAGTGGAAGAGAGAGGGAACAAAGGAGGGCTGGAAACGTTGACTGTACTCTTTTCTGTAGATGCTGCCTGGCCTGCTGAGTTCCTCCAGCATTTTGTGTGTGTTGCTTGGATTTCCAGCATCTGCAGATTTTCTCTTGTTTGTGAAAGGAGGGACCAGATGCGCACTGGATTCGTGGAGGCGTCACAGCAGCCCCACCACGTATTAGGGAGATAGTACTGAAGTCAAATAATGGGGTAATGCATCAGCGAAGGCATAACATGATCATGACCCTCCCAGTGGCCTAGTGGTGGCCAGGGAAGGGCAAAGATGTTGAGAACTTCTGTTGCCACTGTATCATTTGGACCCAGCAAAACCCTAATAAAGGCATAAAGGTGCAGTTGGCAAACCAGTTACAGCCAAGGAGACCCTGGGAGAACATCCAGATGGACTTCATGGGGCCCCTGCCAAAAAGCATTGACTGTTGATCATGGATCACTCTACCCTGTGGGGAGAGGCCTTCCCAAAGTGGCTCGGATTTTAGCTCAGGAAATCCTCCCCAGGTGGGGAGCCCTAACCCGGGTGGACTCGGATCAGGGAGCACGTTTCACAGGGTGAATAATATTGCCAGGAATCCTGATAAGATTGTGAGCAGCCCCAAACTGCATGCTGGGTCTGATCTCCTACAAATTACTGATGGAATACACAATGTGGCTCACTTATGTGGTGATTATGGGTTGTGGTGAACCTGGAATTTATAGGGATAAAATGACCCTGTATGTAAAGGATCTCCGTAACCAGCTTAAAGAGTTGGAGGACCGAGTAAACCAACAGCAACACATTGCCATAAGGGCAATGAGTGTAAGGGCACTGTATTTGAATGTCCACAGTATTCGAAACAAGGTCAGTGAACTCATGATGCAAATCACTACAAGGGGGTACGATTTAGTGGCCATTACAGAGATGTGGTTGCAGGGTGGACAGGACTGGGAATTAAATATCCAAGGATATCAGGTAACATGGAAGGATAGGTAGGAAGGTAAGGGAGGTGGGGTAGCGCTGTTAATTAAAGATGAGATCAGGGTGATAGTGAGAGATGATATAAGATCTAAGCAGCAGAATGTTCTATCCATCTGGGTAGATATTAGGAATAGTAAAGGGAAAAAAAATCACTGGTGGGAGTCACAGCCTGAAACGTCGACTGTACCTCTTCCTGTAGATGCTGCCTGGCTTGCTACGTTCACCAGCAGTTTTTATGTGTGTTACTGGTGAGAGTTGTCTATTGGCCACTGAATAATAACATTACAGTGGCACAGGCCTAAACAGAGAAATATCGGAGGTATGTAAGAATGGAACAGCAGTTATCATGGGGGACTTTAACTTGCACATAGATTGGATGTATCAAGCTGGTTGAGGCAGTTTTGAGGAGGACTTGATAGAATGCATCTGTGATGGCTTTCTTGAACATCAGGTTGCTGAACCTACAAGGGAACGTGCTACCTTAGATCTGGTCCTGTGCAATGAGACAGGTAAAATGAACAATCTTGTAGTTAGGGATCCTCTTGGAGAGAGTGATCAGAGTATCATTGAGTTTCTCATACAAATGGAAGGTGCAATAGTTCAAGCTAAAACCAGTGTATTATGCCTAAACAATGGAAACTACAATGGGATAAAGGAGCAACACACATCAAAGTTGCTGGTGAACGGAGCAGGTCAGGCAGCATCTCTAGGAAGAGGTACAGTCGACGTTTCAGGCTGAGACTTTTTGTCAGGACTAACTGAAAGAAGAGATAGTAAGAGATTTGAAAGTGGGAGGGGGAGAGGGGGAGATCCAAAATGATAGGAGAAGACGGGAGGGGGAGGGATGGAGCCAAGAGCTGGACAGTTGATTGGTGAAAGGGATATGAGAGGATCATGCGACAGGAGGCCTAGGAAGAAAGAAAAGGGGGATGGGGGGAAAAGACCCAGAGGATGGGCATGGGGTATAGTGAGAGGGACAGAGGGAGAAAAAGGAGAGAGAGAAAAAGAATATGTGTATATAAATAAATAACGGTTGAGGTACAAGGGGGAGGTGAAGCATTAGCGGAAGTTTGAGAAGTCAATGTTCATGTCATCAGGTTGGAGGCTACCCAGACGGAATATAAGGTGTTGTTCCTCCAACCTGAGTTGGAGTCCCTATCATTTTGGATCTCCCCCTCCCCCTCCCACTTTCAAATCTCTTACTAGCTCTTCTTTCAGTTAGTCCTGACAAAGGGTCTCGGCCTGAAACGTTGACTGTACCTCTTCCTAGAGATGCTGCCTGGCCTCTTTGATGTGTGTTGCTTGAATTTCCAGTATCTGCAGATTTCCTCTTGTATGGGATAAAGGAAGATTTGGCTAGTATAGACTGGGTACTCAGGCTATATGGTGGGACAGTTGAGGAACAGTGGAAGACTTTTGAGAGATTTTTCATGGTGCTCAACAAAAGTATATTCCAGTTAAAAGCAAGGACAATAAGGGTTGGGAGAGCCAGCCTTGGATAACTAAGAAAATAAAAGAACGCATCAAACTAAAAGCTCATGCATACAAAATCGCCAAGAGTAGTGGGAAACTGGAAGATTGGGAAAACTTTAAAAAGCAACAAAGTACCACTAAGTGAGCAATAAAGGAAGGGAAGCTAGATTATGAAAATAATCTAGCACAAAATATAAAAATAGATAGTAAGAGTTTTCATAATTATATAAATCAGAAAATGGTGGCTAAAGTGAATGTAGGTCGCTTAGAGGACGAGAAGGGGGAATTGATACTGGGTAATGAGGAAATGGCAGCGACTTTGAATGACTATTTTGTGTTGGTCTTCAAGTCTAACATGCCAAAGAAACATGCTATCAATGCGATGGGAGGTGAGGACCTCGACACAATAGCTATCACTAAAGAGGCAGTGTTGAGCAAACTTATGGGCCTGAAGGTAGGTAAGTCCCCTGGTCCTGATGGAATGCATCCCAGAGTACAGAAGGAAATGGCAGATGGACGTTATTTACTTGGATTTCCAGCAGGCATTCGATAAGGTGCCGAATAAAGGACTTATAAGGATACGTAGAGTTGGGGGTGATGTATTGGCATGGATAGAGGATCGGTTAACTAATAGAAAGCAGAGAGTTGGGATTACTCTGGCTGGTAATCAGTGGCGAGCGGTGTGCCACAGGGGTTGGAGCTGGGTCCGCAATTTTTCACGATATACAGTAATGACCTGGAAGAGGAGACCGTGTGTAATGTATCTAAGTTTGCTGATGATGCTAAATTCAGTGGAAAAGCAAATTGTGCAGAAGATACAGGGAGTCTGCAGAGAGATATAGATAGGTTAAGTAAGTGGGCAAGGGACTGACAAATGGAGTACAATATTGGTAAATGTGGGGTTGTCCACTTTGGAAGGAAAAATGAAAGAGAAAATTATTATTTAAATGGTAAAAAAATTGTAGCATGCTGCTGTGCGAAGGGATTTGGGAGTGCTTGTGCATAAATCACAAAAAGTTGGTTTGCAGGTGCAGCAGCTTGTTGTTGAGCCCACTAGGGGATCGGCTGTACTGGATTGGGTATTGGGTAGCAACCAGAGGTGATTAGAGAGATTGAGGTGAAGGAACCCTTAGGAGGCAGTGATCATAACATGATTGAGTTCACCGTGAAATTTGAGAAAGAGAAGCCGAAATCCAACGTGTCGGTATTTCAGTGTAGTAAAGGACATTACAGTGACATGAGGGAGGAACTGGCCAAAGTTGACTGGGACACTGGCGGGAAGGATGGCAGAGTAGCAGTGGCTGGAGTTTATGCGAGAAGTGAGGAAGGTGCAAGACAGGTATATTCCAAAAAAGAAGAAATTTTCGAATGAAAAAGGATGCAACTGTGGCTGACAAGAGAAGTCAAAGCCAAAGTTAAGGCAAAGGAGAGGGCATACAAGAAAGCAAAAATTAGTGTGAAGACAGTGGATTGGGAAGTTTTTAAAAGCTTACAAAAGGAAACTAAGAAGGTCATTAAGAGGGAAGAGATTAACTATGAAAGGAAGCTAGCAAATAATATCAAAGAGGATACTAAAAGCTTTTTCAAGTATATAAAGAGTAAAAGACAGGTGAGAGTAGATATAGGACCGATAGAAAATGATGCTGGAGAAATTGTAATGGGAGATAAGGAGATGGCGGAGGAACTGAATGAGTATTTTGCATCGGTCTTTACTGAGGAAGACATCAGCAGTATACTGGACACTCAAGGGTGGTAGGGAAGAGAAGTGTGTGCAGTCACAATCATGACAGAGAAAGTACTCAGGAAGCTGAATAGTCTAAGGGTAGATAAATCTCCTGGACCCAATGGAATGCACCCTCGTGTTCTGAAGGAAGTAGCTGTGGAGATTGTGGAGGCATTAGCAATGATCTTTCAAAAGTCAATGATTCTGGCATGGTTCCGGAGGACTGGAAGATTGCAAACATCACTCCGTTATTTAAGAAGGGGTCAAGGAAGCAAAAAGGAAATTATAGACCTGTTAGCTTGACATCGGTGATTGGGAAGTTGTTGGAGTTGATTTTCAACTATGAGGTTATGGAGTACCTGGAGGCATATGACAAGATAGGCAGAACTCAGCATACTTTCCTTAAAGGAAAATCCTGCCTGACAAACCTATTGCAATTTTTTGAGGAAATTACCAGTAGGCTAGACAAGGGAGATGCAGTGGATGTTGTATATTTGGATTTTCAGAAGGCCTTTGACAATGTACCGCACATGAGGCTGCTAAACAAGATAAAGCCCATGGATTTACGGGAAAGTTACATACGTGGATAGAGCGTTGGCTGATTGGCAGGAAACAGAGAGTGGGAATAAAGGGATCCTATTCTGGTTGGCTGCCGGTTACCAGAGGTGTTCCACAGGGATCAGTGTTGGGGCTGTTTCGTTTTACATTGTACATCAACGATTTGGATTATGGAATAGACGGATTTGTGGCTAAATTTGCTGTTGATACAAACATAGGTGGAGGGGTTGGTAGTGCGAAGGAAACAGAGAGTCTGCAGAGAGACTTAGATTGGGAGAATGGGCAAAGAAGTGGCAAATGAAATACAATGTTGGAAAGTGTATGGTCATGCACTTTGGTAGAAGAAATAAACGGGCAGACTATTATTTAAATGGGGAGAGAATTAAAAGTTCTGAGACGCAACGGGACTTGGGAGTCCTCGTGTAGGATACCCTTAAGGTTAACCTCCAGGTTGAGTCAGTGGTGAAGAATGTGAATGCAATGTTGGCATTTATTTCCAGAGGAATAGAGCATAGGAGCAGGAGTGTGATGTTGAGCCTCTATAAGGCACTAGTAAGACCTCACTTGGAGTACTGAGTGCAGTTTTGGGCTCCTTATTTATGAAAGGATGTGCTGATGTTGGAGAGGGTTCAGAGAAGATTCACTAGAATGATTTGGGAATGAGGGGGTTAACATATGAGGAACGTTTGATTGCTCTTGGACTGTATTCCTTGGAGTTTAGAAGAATCAGGGAGGACCTCATAGAAACATTTCGAATGTTGAAAGGCATGGACAGAGTGGAAGTGACAAAGTTGTTTCCCATGATGGGGGAGTCTAGTACGAGAGGGCATGACTTAAGGATTGAAGGGCATCCATTCAGAACAGAGATGTCAAGAAATTTTTTTAGCCAGAGGGTGGTGAATCTGTGGAATTTGTTGTCACTTGCAGCAGTGAGGTCAAGTCATTGGGTGTATTTAAGGCAGAGATTGATAGGTATCTGAGTAGCCAGGGCATCAAAGGTTATGGTGAGAAGGTGGGGGAGTGGGACTAAATGGGAGAATGGATCAGCTCATGATAAAATGGCGGAGCAGATTTGATGGGCTGAATAGCTGACTTCTGCTCCTTTGTCTTGTGGTCTTATGATCTTTTGGTCTAAAGGAGTCAAATGAAATGTTGGCCTTCATTGCTAGAGGGATTGAATTTAAGAGCAGAGAGGTTAAGCTGTAAATGTATGGAGTCCTGGTAAGGCCACACCTGGAGTACTGTGTGCAGTTCTGGTCTCCTTACTTGAGAAAGGATATACTGGCTTTGGAGGCAGTGCAGAGGAGGATCACCAGGTTGATTCCAGAGATGAGGGGGTTAGACTATGAGGAGAGATTGAGTCATCTGGGACTGTACTTGCTGAAGTTCAGAAGAATGAGAGGAGATCTTATGGAAACATATAGAATTATGAAAGGGATAGATAAGATAGAGGCAGGAAAGTTGTTTCCACTGGTAGGTGAGACTAGAACTAGGGGACATAGCCTCAAGATTTGGAAGAGTAGATTTAGGATGGAGGTGTGAAGGAACTGCTTTTCCCAGAGAGTGGTGAATCTGTGGAATTCTCTGCCCAATGAAGCAGTGGAGGCTACCTCAGTAAATATATTTAAGACAAGATTGGATAGGTTTTTGCATAGTAGGGGAATTAAGGGTTGTGGGGAAAAGGCAGGTAGGTGGAGATGAGCCCATGGCCAGATGAACCATGATCTTATTGAATGGTAGAGCAGGCTTGATAGGCCAGATGGCCGATTCCTGCTCCTATTTCTTATGTTCTTATGTTTGCTGATCAGAGAGAGCCAGAGGGAGAGAAGATAATCCTCCCACAACTGGGAGACCAAGTCATGATAAGGGAGCTGCCTGAAAGGTAGGGTTCACTCCCAGGTGGATAGGACCACAGGTGGCGCTTCTGACAAATGACATTTGTATTTATGTACAGACCCAGTGAAGCAGCCAGTGGAAACACTGCACTCAGGTTAAATCACCCTGAGTATCGTGAACAGTTTTGGGCTCCTCATCTAAGAAAAGATGTGCTGGCATTGGAGAGGGTTCAGAGGAGGTTCACAAGGATGATTCCAGGAATGAAAGGGTTACCATATAAAGAATATTTAGGTCTGTACTCGCAGGAATTTAGAAGGTTGAGGGGGGGATCTCATTGAAACTTCTCAAATGTTGAAAGGCCTAGACAGAGTAGAAGTGGAAAGGACGTTTCCCACTGTAGGGGAGTCTAGGACAAGAGGACACAGCCTCAGGATAGAGGGGCGTCCATTTAAAACAGAGATGGGGAGAAATTTCTTCAGCCAGAGGGTGGTGAATTTGTGGAATTTATTACCACAGGCATCTGTGGAGGTCAGGTCGTTGGGTGTATTTAGGGCAGAGATTGATAGGTTCTTGATTGGACATGGCATCGAAGGTTACGGGCAGAAGGTTGGGGAGTGGGGCTGAGAAGAAGAAAAAAGGATCAGCCATGATTAGATGATGGAGCAGACTCAATGGGCCAAATGGCCTAATTTCTGCTCCTATGTCTTATGACCTTATGTTCTAAACAGTTTGATTTACCCTCTTGCCGCCCTCACAGACGGAACAAGGATCAAGCCCATCCATTAACAGTGTCATTCCATAGAATCTAAGTGATGAACTCCAGCCTGCAGTGTCACCTTTGACCACACATGATGGAAGGATACCCAAAGATGAAAGAGGATGGAAACACAAATGCAAAAGGCAGAGAGAGAGTCAGTGAACCGCAAATAAAGTTTAATGTATAACGGTAACTATACTTTGTAATGAAATCTGATTCTTGGAGGTGGATGATTGAGTGTATAGATCAGAATAGAAAAATATTGGGGGAAAAGATGGGAAGGGACCTGAGTTAAGGCAGAGACACCAAGTTCCACAACCTCAATGGCAAAGCAGACCAACAAAGAGAGAGGAAATTGCACACAGCGTCAGAAGGCAGTCACCCCAGCTGAACAGAGAGTGAACACAAATAAGCGGGGTCCCTTCAGTAGTTGGGCTAGCGATCAAAAGAACAGTCAGGGAGGGATCCCATGGAGTGAGGTTCTTGCTGCTGTTTGAACAGAGACCACTCCAAACCCTCCTGTAGATTCATCAAAAAGATTAGTTGTCAATATCTCTGAGGATCTAACCTGGTCCCAACATATCAATGTAGATGCAGCTGTAAAGAAGGTAAACAGCAGCTATATTTCATTAGGAGTTTGAAGAGAATTGATTTGTCACCTAAAATACTCGTAAACTTCTACAGATTTATGTTGGAGAATATTCTGACAAGCTGCATCACTGTCTGGTATGGGCGGTGGGGGGGGGGGGGGGCTACTGCACAGGACCGAAAGTAGCTTCAGAAAGTTGTAAAATTAGTCAACTCTATCGTGGGTACTAGTCTCCATAGTATCCAAGACATCTTCAAGGAGCAGTGCCTCAGAAAGGTGGCATCCATTGTTAAGGAGCCCATGACCCAGGGCATGCCCTCTCCTCATTGCTACCATCAGGAAGGAGATACAGAAGCCTGAAGACACACACTCAGCGATTCAGGAACAGATTCTTCCCCTCTGCCATTCGATTTCTAGATGGACATTGAATCCATGAACATTACCTCATTTTTTATTATTTCGATTTTTGCACTATTTTAAATGTAACTATTTAATATATACATTTATACTTACTGTAGTTCATTTATTTTTTTCTGTATTTTTTGTGTATTGCATTTTACTGCTGCAGGAAATTTAATAAATTTCATAACGTGCTGCTGATATTAATCCTGATTCTGACTCTAATTCATTCTGTTAATCTTCTGTCATGGCATGGAATGTGAATTGCTGCCTGTAAACCTGAAATAAAGTTACGCAGACACGAGGAAATATGCAGATGCCGGAAATTTAAGCAACACACGCAAAAAATGCTGGTGAACGCAGCAGGTCTGGCAGCGTCTATAGGAAGAAGTACAGTCGACATTTCGGGCCGGGACCCTTCGTCAGGACTAACTGAAAGAAGAGATAGTAAGACCCCTCCCCCTCCCACTTTCAAATCTCTTACTATCTCTTCTTTCAGTTAGTCCTGACGAAGGGTCTCAACCCGAAACGTCGACTGTACCTCTTTCTAGAGATGCTGTCTGGCCTGTTGTGTTCACCAGCATTTTCTGTGTGTGTTGCCTGAAATAAAGTTACCTTGCTTTGTCTCTGCCCACAGAGTAACTACTGACACCCACTACTGATAGTTCTAGGTATCAGCGACTGAAGGAGCGAGGAGGTTGTGATCCAATTTCTGGAAAATTTTATTGCCATCTCTGCTCAGTCTTGTAGATTTCCCTTTAGGGATGTTAGATAGAGTGGTTGTAGCTACACATAGAGATATGATAGGTGAGTAATTGGGGAAGGAATCCAAAGTGATGGGCATCTTCGCTGTCGTGCTTAATCAGATCCTCCTTAAAGTTTGGCCTCCCTTAGACAGATTTCTGTCCAGAGGCCAAGAGGAAGGTATGTTAGGAAGTGTTCTAAGGTTATATGAACATAGCAGATATTAATTCAAACAAGAACTAGGCTTCAGTTCTTATTACAAATATAAATAAGTTCAAGAAGCTTGCAATTAGCATTCAGTTTATTTTTGCAAATTGCAAGCAATAAATTGAAGTTAAAAATGCAGGCTTCTCCACAGACTAAGAGAATGCCGATTGTTAAGACAATGGAGTTATGTTAATTGGCTTGCAGCAAACTAGACAACATGGCTAAGATATTTGCAACATTGTGACTGGACCAGACTGATGTTATTACGTAGCATATCAAACATGGTCACAAGTGTAGACCATCAATAGTTTTTGCTTACTTACCATATATGTGTACACAGATACAGCCCTGACAACATTAATTTTGGGTATTGGTCTCTGTCGTCAAAAGGTTTTAGTATATTTTTGTTAATTAATTTTTCCCAAAGATATTTGATTCTTCCAAGGTGTCTTATCAATTACAATGTGCTTCCACTATGTATCTCAAAGGAACCATTTGTCAACCCAAAGTATTGAAGTAAACAATGTCATTGCAACTATTGAAATTTTATTCTGTCGCCTACTGTTACTTTGATCTTAAGGGTGTAAAAAATGTGATGTACCTTTGGGTTTGAGAGCCTCTACTGAGAGTGTTTCCAGTATGATTCCTGCTTGTTGTGCTGAGTAAAGATTTCTATATCACCTGCTTCAGTGTCTCCCAGGGACTTCGATCAGAGTCACAACAAAAGACCTGTTTTCTAGTTTGTGTCCCTGTTTCAGTATTAACTTATGAAAGAAGATTAAGTTCTTCTGTCCACCACCAGGCTGATACAATGAAGATAGAAAAGTCATCATCAACGCTGTGACTCAATGTGTGTGTGAGCATTTGCAAGGTGAATAGATTCACTACTTTCCAACACACTGCCCTATCAACAGACCCTATTCTTTTCTTGCTTTATTGATATTATCATCACCAATCTCCATTTATTATAACACTATTAATAATGACAGAATGGAAATCCTTGAGGTAGAAGAAAACTCCTAATTGAATTGGAGGGGCAGGACAGAGTAAGCTGCACAATTATTGATGTCCTGTGGCTGCTTAAAACGACCAGATGCACAGATCCTAAGTTCCCACTTATTCTACTGCCTTGTGGGAAATCCTGGTTGCATCCTTATGAAAGTCTCAGAATAATGGTGGTGTTTTTGACAGTTGTCGGTGACACATAGCTAACCAGGTCCAACAGTGAACAGGTCATCCAGGAAGCTGCAGCTGTTTGACATCACCCAGCATGATAACCTTAGTTCAGCTGCCTTTTGCCTGGACAGGTGGTTATTGTATATTGCTAGTCTAATTGTGTGGCATATTTAGTATCAACTAATAAAGGATGTTTCTGGGACTAACAGCTCTTTAAATGATTGACTGTTCCCTGGATGCCAGCATTGGTCCATGGAGGTGAGCTGTAGGGTGCAGACTAAAGCTGTCAAAGTTTAAAAACAGCAGTTAGTGAAAGAAGAGAAAAATAGGACACATAGAATTATAAAAGTAGAGCCATGCCTGTGAAGAGATAAAAAAAAGGTGGATACCTGAAATAGTTAAACTTGATATTGAAGTCTTGAGTGGTTTAATGTGCTCAGATGGAAGATGAGGTCTCAAGCTTATGTTGGTTGTCACTGGAGCAATGTGGGAGACCAAAGCAGAGATATCAGAATGGAAATGGGATGGAGAATTAAAGCTACAGATGATCTGAGGCTACTGAATATGTTCGGACGCCAGAGATGGCTAGTCCAGTAACACTATCGTTGCATCACCATGGTCAATTTTATCAAAAGGAACTCATCAACTTGAAAGTTTTTTTTTACAAATCTTTCAAAAGGTATTATCAGGAATCCTGCAAAGAGTAGGTTGCATAGGAAAAGAAACATGTCTGAGATAGGTGAGGAGAATGCAAAAGGGAAGCAAAGGGCAGCAAAATAGACTCAAAGAACAAAATAAAAATAACAAGCAACAAAGCAAAGGAAGTTCTAAGAAGCAAAGAAGATTGAAAGGCACAGAGAGAAATGTGGGATTGTGTTAGTGCGCATTTACAATGTGGAGATTACCAACAATTTGAAAAATGTGACATAGAAGGATTAGATCAGGAAAGAAAAAGAGGTATTTGCAGAAACAAATCATTTTGCTTTTAATCTATATAAAGAACAGTGCTATTAAGGTAGCTAATGTTTATATATTTTAGAAGCAGTCTAAGTTCACTGATATATTGAAAATTAATATTTTTGTGAATTTTATTGATCAGGTATTGAAATGGTGTAACATACATCAAAGTTGCTGGTGAACGCAGCAGGCCAGGCAGCATCTATAGGAAGAGGCGCAGTCGACGTTTCAGGCCGAGACCCTTCGTCAGGACTAACTGAAGGAAGAGTGAGTAAGGGATTTGAAAGCTGGAGGGGGAGGGGGAGATGCAAAATGACAGGAGAAGACAGGAGGGGGAGGGATGGAGCCGAGAGCTGGACAGGTGATAGGCAGAAGGGGATACGAGAGGATCATGGGACAGGAGGTCCGGGAAGAAAGACGGGGGGGGGGGTGACCCAGAGGAAGGGCAAGAGGTATATTCAGAGGGACAGAGGGAGAAAAAGGAGAGTGAGAGAAAGAATGTGTGCATTAAAAAGAGTAACAGATGGGGTACAAGGGGGAGGTGGGGCCTAGCGGAAGTTAGAGAAGGTGTCATTGAAATGGTGTCATGTTCACAAGGGAAGGTGAAGTTTAATATTGGATTACAGTACTGAATTTGATAACAGATGAACATTGTATATGGGTGTCATGATAATGTCACCACACAAATGACAAAATGACAATGGAAGAGAATATAAATACAAAATAATAAATCTAGATGGCAGGGCAGCCAACTGTAAAAATAACAACTTAGTGAGATAAAAAGACTAGCCTGTTCTGCTTAAACCATGAATTGATTTATTTTAAGGTTGTCAATGACAATAATCCAAGCAGCAACTGTTGAAAAAAACTCCAAAGGTATCGTGCTTATAAACATTGAACCACATTCAAGATCATTTTGCTAACCCTTATCTCACTTGGTCGCTCCACCTATGACCATTCTTTTCTCTCCTTTACCTCACAGCTCAGCCTGAAACTATTATTACTGTCATCTAGTCTACATGGCGCTGAGCTGTGATGTCTGTCAAGGTTGTGACTCAACTTAGTTGATTTTAGGCTTGTAGGGATGATTTTAGGGAAAGCACGGGGAGTTAAAGGATCAGGGTAGGGTTTAGCTACAGAAATGAGATGGAGTTAGAGGTCAAGGGCAGGAGTTTGTTTTGCTGTTGTTGTTTTGTTTAGTTGTTGTTGCTATTGCTTGTGTTGCTCAGTTGAACATTGAGGACATGCTTCCAGAATCTGTGGTGACATGTGCAGGTTGCCCCCAGCACATCCTGAAGCTGTGTTGGTTGTTAACACAAACAACTCATTTCACTCTGTGTTTCAATGTACATGTAGTAAATAAATTAATCTGAATCTGAATGTCAACATGGCTTTGTGAAGGGAAGGTCGTGCCTCACAAGCCTAGTTGAGTTTTCTGAAGAGGTAACAAAAGAAATTGATGAGGGTAGGGCAGTAGATGTGGTCTACATGGATTTTAGCAAGGCATTTGACAAGGTCCCGCACGAGAGACTCATCCAGAAAGTCATGGGGCATGGGATCAGTGGAACCTTGGCTGTTTGGATAAAAAATTGGCTTAAAGGAAGAAAGCAGAGGGTAGTAGTGGAAGGAAAGTATTCTGCCTGGAGGTCGGTGACTAGTGGAGTGCCGCAAGGATCTATCCTGGGACCCCTGCTCTTTGTGATTTTTATAAATGACCTGGATGAAGAGGCGGAAGGATGGGTGAGTATGTTTGCAGATGACAGGAAAATTGGAGGAGTTGTGGATGGAGCTGTAGGTTGTCGAAGGTTACAAGAGGGTATAGACAGGATGCAGAGTTGGGCAGAAAAGTAGCAGATGGAGTTCAATCCGGATAAGTGTGAGGTGATACATTTTGGAAGGATAAACCAGAAGGCTGAGTATAGGGTTAATGTTTGATTACTTAAGAGTGTGGATGAACAGAGGGACCTTGGGGTTCAAATCCACACATCCCTCAAGGTCGCTGCACAGGTTGATAGGATAGTTAAGAAGGCCTATGGGATGCTAGGCTTCATTAATAGGGGGATTGAGTTCAAGAGTAGAGAGGTCATGTTGCAACTCTACAAATCTCCGGTGAGACCACACTTAGAGTATTGTGTTCAGTTCTGGTCACCTCATTATATGAAGGATATGGAAGCTATGGAGAGGCTGCAGAGGAGATTTACCAGGATGTTGCCTGGATTGGAAAACAAGTCTCATGAGGCAAGGTTAGCAGAGCTGGGACTTCTCTCTTTGGAGCGTAGAAGGATGAGAAGGGGACTTGACAGAGGTCTACAAGATTATGGGAGGCATAGATAGGGTGGATAGCCAGTACCTGTTTCCCAGAGCATGAATTGCGAACACCAGAGGGCATATGTCCAAAGTTAAGGGAGGGAAGTTTAGGGGAGACATCAGGGGTAAGTTTTTTACACAGAGGGTTGTGGGTGCCGGGAATGACTTGCGGAGATGGTGGTGGAGGCCAAAACATTAGGGGTATTTAAGAGCCTTTTGGACAGGCACATGGATGAAAGAAAAATAGAGGGTTACGGGATAGTGTGGGTTTAGTACTTTTTTTTAGGAATATATGGGTCGGCACAACATCGAGGGCCGAAGGGTCTGTACTGTGCTGTAGTGTTCTAGTGTCTAGTGTCCAGTGAATCTATTGGAATGAAGAATTTGTCAATGTATCATTTCAATAAGTCTGTTTGCAACTCTTATGGATATCTGTGTCCCTGCTTAAAAATTAACTAATGCTTAAGGAAATACCAAAACAAAAAAAAACCATGTAAAGTAGTGTCGGAAAATGAAGCTGATTGTATGAATAACAAAAATAACTTTTCTGATTCCATAATCTATTATAGATCTTCTAATGTGGGCAAAAACAAACATATGCCATGTTTTCTGATCATTAATTTACAAATGCTGAAGAACGTGGCTATATTTCAGATATGTTTTCCCAATAGGCAGAGGGCTACATTGGGGCACAATGTCAGAAGTTGACGGCAATCTGCTGTAATGTTTGTTATATATCAGTAAAGTGCAGTTTCCAAATTGAATTTAAAGTTTTCCCATTCAGGAAAATAAGCAATTGGAAAATTGTAAAAATTTGATGATCTGCGTAACCTTCTGCAGGTGGACAGATCCCACTCTGTCCAGATGGCTAAACATTGGTAAATACAGATTTGTGTAACTGCACTTACTTAAATTCCTAAATGAAGCGTAATAATGTTTGGAAATACATTTGTGTTTCATCAACACACAGATGCTACAGCTCCATATGTTCAACCAAGTTTATAAATTACACTAACATTACATTATTTTACAAACAACCAACAGAAAATAGCTTAAAGATTGGAAGGTGTTCAGCTACATTTAGTCAGCACCAAGAGTGCCAATGTAGTTGAAATTTCAGTTGTAAATTGCAGTTGCATCATTACAACACATCCTGTGCTACTTGTCAAATTCATTTGCAGTCTTCTGTCCAAGTTGTGTTCACATGCTGGAAATAGTCAGAATACGTAAGTGCTAAAGTTACTTCTTGTGTATTGCAGGAATGACACAGATCTGTCAAAAATGAGTGATGTAATTCTATCAAACATAGGAAACTAGGTCTGAACGAGGGAAAGATAACCCACCACTAACACTCATCTGAAGTGCTTAAAAGGGACCTCATTCACCTGAAAGTTTGTTTAGATTCACATCAGAGGAAAACTTCCTAGGCAGAACTGATTTGCATATTATGGTTAATGAATTTTATAGATTGGGAGGAAGGGTACAACGTTGCTCCAGGACTTTCAATTGTGATCTCACTGAGGTACTGTCATGATTGGAAGCAGCAGGAGAGGCTCTGAAGACATGATCTCCTTACTAGAGGAGGAGGAGGAACAGAAGAATGAAGAGGAGGATGAGGAGGAAGAGGAAGAAGAGGAGGAAGAGGAGGAGGAGGAGGAGGAGGAGGAGGAGGAGGAGAAGGAGGAGAAGGAAGAGGAGGAGGAGAAGGAAGAGGAGGAGAAGGAAGAGCAGGAGGAGGAAGAGGAGGAGAAGGAGGAGAAGGAAGAGGAGGATGAGAAGGAAGAGGAGAAGGAATAGGAGGAGGAGGAGAAGGAAGAGGAGGCGAAGGAAGAGAAGGAGGAGGAGAAGGAAGAGGAGGTGAAGGAAAAGAAGGAGGAGGAGAAGGAAGAGAAGGAGGAGGAGAAGAAGGAAGAGGAGGAGGAGGAGAAGGAGAGGAGGAGGAGAAGGAAGAGGAGGAGAAGGAGAAGGAAGAGGAGGAGGAGAAGGAAGAGAAGGAGGAGGAGGAGAAGGAAGAGGAGGAGGAGGAGAAGGAGAGGAGGAGGAGGAGAAGGAGAGGAGGAGGAGAAGGAGAAGGAAGAGGAGGAGGAGGAGAAAGAAGAGGAGGAAGAGAAGGAGAAGGAAGAGGAGGAGAAGGAGAAGGAAGAGGAGGAGGAGGAGGAGGAGGAGGAAAAGCCCATCAGGAGTTGCTGACTGAAACAACAAAAACATATTTTTAGTGAAACCCTCATTTACTGGGTGTCTCAGGAAATGCAGCTTGTTAGCCCCTCGTTAACAGCCATTGGATTCCACGAGAAACCCACTTTTCTCAGGCTTCATACCTCTAGGGTGTATATGAACTATGTACCTCTGGGGTGTATATGAATTTCGTACCTCTAGGGTGTATATGAATTTGGTCCCACCAGATCCATGAGGTTGGGATGTCTTGCCCACCCAAACTCCAGTTTGTGTGAATGCTCTGTGATTTACTGCCCCTGGCAATCACCTTTTGGCATGAAATAACAGATCATGCATTGCATGCAATTATAAAGTATATTTAAGCAAACAGCTATTAAAGGAAAGAAAGAAAACACACAAAAAGGGCCCATTATACTTAGACAGTCACATGTACACGGTGGAGCTCAAATCTTGAACTTGTCTGTAACTCGTGCACTGGACTCTCAACCTGTGTGAAAACACACACCACCTTCAGAAGGTCATTTGAAATCCATCTTGAACAAGTGGGCTCTCCCACAGGAGTATTGGTCCTTCCTCCTGAAGCCATTCATCTGCACAAAGCACCTTGAGCAACAGGGACTGCCTCCTCCACCATCTTCTCTCCCAGCTCCTACCAACAAAGACCTCTTTACCCAGCATTCTCTAGAATCTTCTCCAAATTCTACCATCTTGATTGGCTGACACCACATTCACAAGTTGAACAACGAGCTTCTTATCTCAGCTCAAACTCTAATAAGTTGAAAGCAGAACATACTGCTCTTACAGAACTGCTAAAATGAAATACCTACAGCATAGCAGTAAAGATCTTAACCAGGGCATTATATCAGTATTCAATAATGCCATGTTGGAAGTGTTTTTTACTGCAAGGTAACAGAAATTAATTTTGTTAAAAAATTGTTTTAATGCCACTGATTTTTCCTCCCTTCCTCAAAATGCAACTTAATGTGAATAATGAAGGTTTCTAATTTTAAATTGCGTCATTCCTCTAAATGTAATTAACAATCAAATGGCAAAGTGGATGAAGTGCAAAAATGCTCCAGTGCAATTGATCCACAAATAGCAGACCAAATACAATCCTCCTGACTTCTACCTTATCAGGCTGCTCTCAATCAGCACCATTTAATGGAAAGGAATTGTAGAGAAAGTGGTTATACGTGTGGGCAGGAGTGTTGATGCATGACGTAGTTGTCAACAGTGCTGTCAAGTGGCATTTATCAGTAATAACCTGTACATCAAAAACTTGTTCAGGTTTTGTCAAGAGCACTCAGTCCCAGATCTCACTGCGGCAGTGATCCAAACACGGGAGCTGAATTCCAGAGGTGTCGGGAGAATGGTGTTTTTCACTTTAAGTCAATAATGGACCAATTTTAGTATCTGGGGGATAAGAGGTATTAAAATGAATTGGGGAGGGGGGAATCACATCAGTGGCCAAAGTCACTCCTTGTCCAAGGGACATTTATAGTTGTGGACAGCCAATCACCCCAGTCTCAGGATGTCAATACACAAATTCCTTGGAACAATGTCCAAAGCTCAATCACTCTCAGTTTTATCATCAACATTTAGGGTTAGAAATATGATGGAATATCCTGCACTTGCCTGCATGAGCACAGTTCCAGCAACACTAAAGGTATACTTTATAAAAGACAAAACTTTTCCCTTGGTTGTGTCCTACCTTGGTAAATATTAACTCTCTTTACCAATGGTGCATGGTGGCGCAGAGTGTTATATCTGCATAAGCCAATGGCATACATTACTCAGACTTCTTTGAGAGTGTCACCCAAACTCAAGACTTTTGCCATCTGGGACAACAGGAAAGTGGGAACACCACCCACCCTATGTCTCCCTCCAGCATTTAATTAACTTGTCCTGTAAATGTATCACCCTTCTACAATATATGTCAATGATACCAATTGGACTGGATCAAAGCAAAAGTAGCTTGAATCATGTTTAACACATTATACTTCTAGTTTCACTGCCAAGTTTAATTTACATTAAATTCTTTATTAAGAGCACTTGCAAGCAGGCTTTGGATAAATTCTAAAAGTGATACATCTGCACAAATTGATATGTCTTTGAGGTTAGATTTCATGTATGGAAGTTCACGTCCTATTTCAAGGTATCTAGATGATACTGAGCTGTGATGTCTATCGATGTTGTGGCTAGTTGCTTTTTTGGTTTTGGTTTGTACCAACGATTTTGGGGACAATGAGGGAGTGAAGGGTTTAGGGACATGGATAAGGGAGAGCTGGAGGTCAGGGGCAGTAAATGAACAGCCGGAGCAGGCATTTGGGTCAATATGATGCCGATCTGTGATGTCCATTGATGTTGTGGTTCATATTAAGCTGTTTTTTTTTATAGGTTCAAGGGAATGGTTTGGGTTGGGTGGGTAGCGTAGGGAGTCAGGGATCATGTTTGGGTTTAGGGACAGGGATGCAGGAGAGTGAAAAATCAGGAGCAAAAGTCTGTGCTCGGAATTGAGGCTGGAATGCTCTGCAGTTAAAGGTCAGTGATCCAGAGATTGACAGGTGCTGAGAAAACCAGCAATCCCCAGGTTTGCGAAAATTGAGTCAGAGGCCACTGAGATCCGAGGATGTGCGGGTTCAGAAGTCAAGGTTTGAGGTGCACCACAGTTGAAGGTCAATGATACTGGAGGTTGGGTTGGTTAAGGCCAAAGGTCAAACCTGTGAACGGTGAGTCCCAGGGTCAAGGCTCAAAGTTCAAACATGTGATTGGTGAGGTCTGGGGTCAAGGCTTGAAGGACAAACCCATGATTGGTTAGTCCTGGGTTCAAGGACCAAATGTCAAACATATAATCGATGAGTCCCGGGGTTAATACTAGAGGTTGGCGAAGTCCAGAGCTTGGCAAGTACAGGGGTAGAAAGCCTGAAAGGTCAAAGACCAACGTCGGCGAGTCTGGAGGTAGAAGCCTGAAGGTTGAGTGTGTGTTGAGGCCAGAGACTGGAGGTTGGAGGCCCAGGGCCAAGGATTGGAGGGCCAGAGGTGGCCTGTACTGGGGTTTGAGACCTGTCTGAGTGTGTGAGGGGTTGGGTGGGAAAGGGTTTTGCTGTTTTGTCTTGTTTTGTTCTGATGCTGCTCTGCTAATGTTGTTCTGTGTTGTGTTAAACATCAAGGGGAGGCTATGTTGGCACTGGTACGTGTGGCAACACTTGTGAACTGCCCCAGCACATCCTTAGGTAAATGCAAATGTTGTATTTCAATGTATGTTTCGATGTACATGTGATAAATAAAGCTGAAATAAAGCCTCATTGCTTCCAGCAGTTCTTGTATCAGGTGCCTGTGTGTGAATCCCTGCCCTGCTGAGGTTACAAATCCTTGTGGTACCCATGCCACCAGATAATCTTGCACAGCCCCAAAGGCATACTTGCTGTTTGTATATATATATTTACTTGTCTGCCCTTGTAGCTCAGTGCACCGATCAGAGCCATCCGAACTGAGAAACCTGGCAGTGTTCCTGCAGCTAATTCCTCACCTGCTTCCTTCGTCACAGCCCATCCAGTCTGTGGCTTTCCATCTAAGTAACCTTGGGATCCATCTGTAAAAATTTCCTCTGCTTCCTCGTCCAGTAGTGTTTCCCTCACACCATTGTCTTCCCCCTGCTCTATTTCCATTTGGCATGTGTGTGCCTCCCCCTCTGTTAGGACGGTGATTGCAGGGTTCATTCCAATGTCCCTTACTATTGTCACTGACTTGCCTTTGGGGATGAGTAGTACTTCCTGAGCAGCCCTTCTGCTGTCAGTGACTGCTCTCAGCTCTCGCCCTGTGTCCAGGAGCTCAGCAATGGTATAGCTAGTGTGTAGATTGAGTTGTCCCATCACCACAATGCTGGTTAGGTTGTGTACTCAACTGATTTTACAAGTTTGTCTTGTCCATGTTATTTCTCCCTTTCCAGAATCTATAACAGCTTCTGCCTCGTTCTGTATGTCTATCCCAAGGATAATACCCTCATTACTTGGACAGACTGAGAAATACCCTGGAAGCTGCACTCCACCGATTTCAAGTATCTGTGACTCACTTCTTTCTGCTTTCACTGTTATTTTGCCCTCCAGCTGTAATAAAAATAGTTTCTCTGTTGTTGGTAAAGGTAAGTCAGTTATTAATATTAGTGCCCGTGTGTATATTGCATTGCTGGCCCCCTTACAATGCTGTTGTGTACATCCATGGGTCACCAGTGCTGACAATGGGGTCATGGCCAGCTACTTGTCTGACTGAAACTGTCCTTACTAGCTCTATAATCTGGTCAGCAACCAAATCGGACAGAGGGCGCAGTCATGGTTGGGGACTTAGGTTCTATTGAGGTCTCTGTCTCTCTTGGGGGGGGGGGTGACTCCCATAGGACACTGTCTCCAACTGTGACCAGGGAGACCACAACTGTCACATATTATCTCCTTTGCCCTTCTATGTCTAGCTGGCAGTCCCTCGCTAAGTGCCCTGGTCAGCAACAAATGAAGCAAGATCCCTAGCTACTTCTGCTACAGCCACCTGTTACGTACCCCGTAACTGGGTTGCCAAACCAGCAGAAATGGATCACTCAGTTGGAGTCTGGAGTACTAGGACTAAGAAAGTTTTATTAAAGAAACAAGCAACACATTAATCGAAAGGATAATAAATGCAACAGTTCAGCGATGATAAACGCACATGTGCACAGAATTAAGATAACCGCATCAATCAAGCTCTATCGTTGTCTAGGGGTAAATGACCAATTTCAAAATGACTCAAAGTTCAGTCCAGTTTAGTAGTTCAGTTCGCAGTAATCGTTGTCATGGCGATGGACAAGGTGGGGAAGAGAGACATAGAATAGGAACAACTCATCATTCAGCACAGCTTCACTCACAGACCAGCGAGATGGCTCACAAACAGCATTTGGGCGGGTCCTTGGTGATGTCACCTGAGGTCACCGACTGTGACCCCTCCTCCAGATGCGGTCGATCCTCTGCAGTGAACCCGGCACCCAGGCAAGGGCGGACACACACCGGGTTCCCGCTGATCGTACCTTTCCACCCTGGTCGTTGTCTGGCACTTCTCACCCACTCGTGAGAAGCGTACCGCTTCCAGGGTCTCGTTACCTCGGGTGGCGTGTGTCTGTCTTAGCGAACCTGTCCCTTTTTATCCCCCTGCTGGGGTATCGCCTGTCCATCACTTCAAACAGTTCAGGGTTCAAAGGGGGGAGCCGCTCCAGACAGCTCTTCCTCCCACATCCCTTCATTACACATCTCCAGACGCTGCTCCATTGTTCCTTATCTCTCCTTCCCCTGAGGGCAGGTGGCAGACCAACTGCTGATGCCACTGATGCTAGCCCAGGCCAGCAAACATCTTAATTTTATGTGTATTCTCGTAACACTTCCCCTCTTTAAGGATTTTTACCGGGAGGTAAAAATTACAAACATGACTACATTATCTGATACATACACAATATACATCTTTAACAGTTATTTAGCTAATACAGAGAATTTGAAGCTGTCAACACCTGGACAGACAGTCATCACATTTTCTGTTCCTTTTACACGTGTTATTAATAATCCCTTAGACCAGGCTCCAACTCAGCAAACTTCATAGTGGCCAAAAACACTGATGAATTGCGACCAATGTAACCTCTCATTTGGTTTTGTCCCGGACCACAATAACAAGGGTCGTCCCATTCCGACTCAATTTTCTCTCGCAAGGGCTTAGTAGGAGGGGGACGGGTATTGACCGCAGAGTTATTGCAAAACTTCCTGCAGTACCCCACCATCTCCAAGAGCCTTCTGAGGGCCCTCTTGTCTGTCGGGGTTGGGAGGTCAGCGATAGCCTGCACTGCAGCTTGCTTCACTGCCAGCTGCCCCTGTGTCACCACAATTCCCAGGTAAGTGACTCTCGTGTGGCCGAATTCATTTTTTTCAAGGTTCACTATCAAACTGGCTTCAGACAGCCGTGTTAAATTGCCAATACACACCTCTGTGTTCACCAGCCCTTTAGTCACTGAATTACTCGAAAAATATGGGTGTTGTTTACTTGGCTGCCCTATTGTAACAGACATAACCCAACGTCCCAGTTCTTTGCATTTCCTCGGGACAATCAAACACATGGGTGCGAGTCGTTTAATTACTCCTTCGGGGATTAAGGGAGAGACCTTATCAGTAGACCTGGCCAAAACAATAGCCTTCTCCCATCTGACCGATCCCATCCTAATCTTTTCAAAATGGTTTTTTTCCTCTTAGCAGGGGGCCCCTAGCTTCATTGATTTCCACGCTAACACCGACTAGGTTTGTTAGCATATCAAAAGCCGGTGACCGTCTCAGTTCGCGTCGGTCATGATCAATAACATTTTTCCCCCTGGGCAGCCGGTAACTCTCTTTCATGATTCCACCAACTGTTTCCTCCAGCACCGCAAAATGTCCACCGGGGGGTACCTCGTGGGCCATGTTAAAAACCTCATCCCCATAACTCTTTTGCACCACCCCCCACTCCTCATCTGCGGATGCTGTACTTGATTTCCCTTTCTTCCTTAGCACCTCCTTATCCGCACAATAGCTTGTCAAGGCTGTGTCAGAGAGAGCGGTCTCGGCCAAAACCATCAGCCCCTCGTCTCGCTCCTGCGTCTGCACAAATTCTTTCCTGGCTACTGCTACGTCCGTCCCAGCTCCCTCACTACCTCTTATCTCACTACACCCTGTCTCATACAAGGTTGGCAGAAATGTTTCAGCCAAATTCACCATCGCGGGCGGGGCCTCCATGCTGGCAGGCTGACCCGTCAATCTCACGACTGGGAACACGATCCCTCCGGCGATGTCATTACCGAGCAAGACTTCCACGTCTTTCATCGGTAATTCGGACCTCACCCCGATCGTGACTAGTCCAGAGACCAGGTTGCTCTGTAAATGTATCTGGTGCAAAGGGACTGACTCTGTCCCTTCCCCAACACCTTTGACCTCTACCTCCCCAGTCTGGGTCTCTGAGCTAAACTCTAATACACTCTTCAGTATTAGTGACTGACACGCTCCCGTGTCTCTCCAGATCCGCACTGGAACTGGTTTTAACCTCTTTTTCATTGACACCAGTCCGGCCGAGATAAACCTCTCGCGCCCTTCCTGGACTTTTTCAGACCTGTCCTTCCCTAGCGGTTCGCTTAACAGCTCAATACAGCCATTCAAAATTTCCGCTTTTCCTTTCCCCGTCTCCTTCCTTGGGGCAAAGCACCTGGACGCAAAGTGTCCGACTTTCCCACAATTATAACAGACGACCCCAGGAGACTTCCTACCAGACTGCTCCCGGTCTACCTTATCCTTTTCACTAGTCCCCGGCTTACTTTCTGACTTTTCCGGTGGACTCTCCCCGCCGTCCTGACTACCCTTCTGGTAGCCTTTACTCGGGGCAACCTTCATTTTATGCGTCAACGCATACTCATCCGCTAACTTAGCAGTTGCGGCTAACGTGGCTGCCTCTTTCTCATCGAGGTAGGGTCTCATACCCTCAGGGACACAACCTTTAAACTGCTCAATCAGAATCAGCTGCAGCAGTCTGTCATAATCCCCCTCTACCCCTTTCGAGGCGCACCAACGCTCACAATATGTTTGCATCTCACGAGCAAACTCCAAATACGTGCGGTCCCACCGCTTCCTCGCATTCCGGAACCTCTGCCGGTATGCCTCCGGGACCAACTCATAAATCCTGAGGATGGCCTCCTTCACCACCTCATACTTCTGGGCATCTTCCGCGGATAAAGCGGAGTAAGCTTGTTGGGCTTTCCCTTTTAGTACACTCTGAAGTAAGACAACCCACTTATCCCTCGGCCATTCCTGACTTATGGCCACTTTTTCGAAATGGAGAAAGTACCGATCCACATCGGTATCGTCAAATGGGGGAACCAGCCTAACCTCCTGGGTCGCCCGGAACCCTCCACCTTGGTTCGGCACGAGCCCCTGCTCGGCCCTTATCTTTAACTTCTCCAGCTCAAATTCCCTTTCCCTCTGTTTCTCCTCTCTCTCCAACTGTCTTTCTCTCTCTTGCCTTTCTACCTCTTTCTCTCTCTCCCGCCTTTCTAACTCTCTCTCTTTCTCCCGCCTTTCTAACTCTCTCTCTTTCTCCCGCCTTTCTAACTCTCTCTCTTTCTCCTGCCTTTCTAACTCTCTCTCTTTCTCCCGCCTTTCTAACTCTCTCTCCTGCCTTTCTAACTGCTTCTCTTCGTGTTCTAACTGCCGTACCCGGAACTCGTGCTCGAGTCTCAGTTTTTCAAGTTGTACCTGTACCGCGTCTCCAGCAGGTTTTTCAATAGACACCACCCCCAGCTCACCTTGGGGAAACACACCTTTAGATACATAGTGCTCTACAATAGCTCTGTGTATCTCCTCTCTCCTCATTGTCGACTTCACCTTGGCAAGATTCACCCGTTTGGCCACAGCTATCAATTCCGATTTCCTGGCATCCTCTAATGCCTCCAAGGTCGGCGCCTTTATAAATTCCTCAACCTCCATTTCTGCTGTTTGTCTTTTCTTTCTTTCGGGAATTTTAACCCAATCAATTTACTCCGTCCCAAATTTAGCGTTCAAAATCGCGGACGAGAACCCCACTTATGTTACGTACCCCGTAACTGGGTTGCCAAACCAGCAGAAATGGATCACTCAGTTGGAGTCTGGAGTACTAGGACTAAGAAAGTTTTATTAAAGAAACAAGCAACACATTAATCGAAAGGATAATAAATGCAACAGTTCAGCGATGATAAACGCACATGTGCACAGAATTAAGATAACCGCATCAATCAAGCTCTATCGTTGTCTAGGGGTAAATGACCAATTTCAAAATGACTCAAAGTTCAGTCCAGTTTAGTAGTTCAGTTCGCAGTAATCGTTGTCATGGCGATGGACAAGGTGGGGAAGAGAGACATAGAATAGGAACAACTCATCATTCAGCACAGCTTCACTCACAGACCAGCGAGATGGCTCACAAACAGCATTTGGGCGGGTCCTTGGTGATGTCACCTGAGGTCACCGACTGTGACCCCTCCTCCAGATGCGGTCGATCCTCTGCAGTGAACCCGGCACCCAGGCAAGGGCGGACACACACCGGGTTCCCGCTGATCGTACCTTTCCACCCTTGTCGTTGTCTGGGACTTCTCACCCACTCGTGAGAAGCGCACCGCTTCCAGGGTCTCGTTACCTCGGGTGGCGTGTGTCTGTCTTAGCGAACCTGTCCCCTTTTATCCCCCTGCTGGGGTATCGCCTGTCCATCACTTCAAACAGTTCAGGGTTCAAAGGGGGGAGCCGCTCCAGACAGCTCTTCCTCCCACATCCCTTCATTACACATCTCCAGACGCTGCTCCATTGTTCCTTATCTCTCCTTCCCCTGAGGGCAGGTGGCAGACCAACTGCTGATGCCACTGATGCTAGCCCAGGCCAGCAAACATCTTAATTTTATGTGTATTCTCGTAACACACCTTATGACCCCTCTTCCCTCTGGATAGAACGCTCTGCTCTTCCCCTGAGGTGAAGGGCTTGTGGCTGGGGTGATGAGTGTGAGTGGCTGGCTGGGATCACTGAGGTTCTGAGCCTGTCATTGCCTGGTCTCTATACGTGCCATTCTGATAGGCAGTACTGGGTATAACCTCTCCTGTTCGTAGGTACTTTCCCACTTGCCAACTCCCTGGTCCAGAGATTCTCAATTTACCTCATCACCTTATTCCCATGACTGCTGCCCAGCGAGGTCCCACCTGCTGGGCCTTATCCCATTTACCTCTCAGTCTGCCCAGATCCTGACTAATTCATTCTTGCGTTGTTCTAATTGTTCCGCCTGTTTTTCACTCAAGTCTCTCTCTCTGTAAGTATTCTAACTGTTCCTTCAATCTGTCCAGCTCTAATTGTAGACTGTTCTCACGGTTCCTTGTACTCATCCCTTCCCTTCTGTAGCTCTATGATTTGTACACTATGTGGTTCCAGCACTTTGTTCTCTCTTACAAATACACATGACATAGAATGACTGCTGCTTTACCTCCCCCTCCACTTTAATTGGCTTTTCCACCACAGCCAACGTTCCTCCGTGCTCCAGGTCTTAACCCACAGTGCTTTGTGGGTACATCGCATTTTTTATACCTTTAAGATTAAAGGTAACAGTAGATCACACCATGGTCCTGGAAAAGGTAACACTATGGTCCTGGAAAACATTGTCTCATTTTTGCTATGTTCTGTACCAGCAGTTATGGTTGAAATGACAATAAAAAGTGACCTGACTTGACTTGACTTGACTCGAGATGATTCAATACAATTTCAATAGTTACAATGACATTGTTTACTTCAATACTTTGGGTTGACAAATGGTTCTAATGGCACATCGTAATTGAAACAACATCCCTGAAGGACCTTTGGGAAAAATAATTAATTCAAATATGCTGAAACCTACTGACAACAGAGAGACTGACGCCCAACATTAATGTTGTCAGGACTGTCTCTAAGTACACAAATATCACAAGTAAGCAAAAACTATTGATTGTCTACACTGCGACCATGTTTGATATGCTAAGTGATAACATCCATCTGGTCTGCCAGCTTGCACTCAAGTCACAATGGTGCAAAGAACTTAGCCATGTTTCTTGGTTTGCTGCAAGCCAATTAACACAACCCCATTGTCTTAACATTTGGTTCTTGCATATGCAATCTCTTAGTCTGTGGAGCAGCTTGTGCTTTTAACTTCAATTTACTGCTTACAATTTACAAAAAGAAACTAAAGGCTAATTGCAAGCTTTCTGAACTTATGTATTTACATTTACAATAAGACCTGAAGCCTACTTCCTGTTTGAATTAATAACTGCTATATTCACATAACTAACAGAATACCCCCTAACATCTTTGAGTAGCATATTTCAGCCTGATAGTAGAATGGGAATGGTAGCACTTTGACTTTTCTATTTGTCCCTCAGAAGTTAGATAGATACTTAAATAGGATAAATGGCCAGACTATAAGATATTTACCTTGCTATGTGATTTTTACTATTAGATTTGTGAGTTGAGCAGTGAATTTAAATTAGTGCCTGATTTGAAGATCTTCCGTAAATCAACCATAAAGGTAGTCAGCACAGAACAGAAATGTGGAGAAGAATAACAGGAATTGTAACAAATCATAAAGACAAAAATATAGCAGATGCTGGAACTCTTGAGCAACACAAAAAATGCAGGAGAAACTCAGCAAGTCAGGCAGCATCTAGGAGGCTCTTCATCAGGATGAGAAAAGAAGGAAACAGAAGCTGAAATAAGAAGATGGGGAAGGGGAAGGAATACAAGTTGGAGTCACAACCATGACTCTCACCTACTGTTTTTTTTGGCTCTCCTCTATTATGTCTTGTTTAAGTTTGGAGAATATAAGGAGTCAGATGTCTGATACATCTTTTAAATTTGAGCAAACTTCGTGACCCTTTATTCAATATTTTCATATGATCTAATTCTTTTTACTTTTCCAATTAATGTTTTTCTTCTCCACAAAGTTTTAGATTTGCCCAGAAAGACTTTTCCTTTTTTTAACTGTATCCTCAAAATGGACTGGCCAGTCCTTTTTTTTTTGTTTTAGGTTAGTTTAGTGACCCAATTTACATCGGTAGTACGCAAGTGGAACAGGTCAAACGCTTTAAGTTCCTCGGGGTCAATATCACAAATGACCTGACTTGGTCCAACCAAGCAGAGTCCACTGCCAAGAAGGCCCACCAGCGCCTTTACTTCCTGAGAAAACTAAAGAAATTTGGCCTGTCCCCTAAAACCCTCACTAATTTTTATAAATGCACCGTAGAAAGCATTCTTCTAGGGTGCATCACAACCTGGTATGGAAGTTGTCCTGTCCGATCGAAAGAAGCTGCAGAAGATCATGAACACAGTCCAGCACATCACACATACCAAACTTCCGTCCGTGGACTCACTTTACACCGCACGCTGTTGGAGCAGTGCTGCCAGAATAATCAAGGACACGACCCACCCAGCCAACAGACTTTTCGTCCCTCTTCTCTCCGGGAGAAGGTTCAGAAGCTTGAAGACTCGTATGGCCAGATTTGGGAACAGCTTCTTTCCAACTGTGATAAGACTGCTGAACGGATCCTCACCCAGATCTGGGCCGTACTCTCCAAATACCTGGATCTGCCTCTTGGTTTTTTTGCACTACCTTACTTTCCATATTTCTATTTTCTATTTATGATTTATAATATAAATTTTTAATATTTACTAATTTTAACTATTTTAAATATCTTTAATATTTAATATTTGTAATCCAGGGAGTGTGAAGCGCAGAATCAAATATCGCTGTGATGATTGTACGTTCCAGTACCAACTGTTTGGCGACAATAAAGTATAAAGTATAAAGTAGTGGGGTTTTTTTTCTCAATAACAGAAATCTTGAGACTTTTTTTCTATGAACTGTTAAGAGGAGAAGTGGTTCTTTTCTCCCTTTATGTTAGCTTAATACTATATATGATTTTGACAGTGTATATTCCTTTCTTTGTTTGTACTATTATTGAAAAATGTATTTGAGATAACCTCTCCTCTGGTTTGTATTTATTCTTATTCTTTTAAATCAATAAAAAAAGATTGAAAGAAAAGGAACCATGACTCTCCTACGCTGTCTATGTGCCAGTGCAGGTAGGTTGTGCAACAGGTTCGCCAATCGTACTTGTGACTATGCACATTCCAGCTAACTAGTGTTCTATTATGGTAATATTTACCTCCCTTCTTTTCATTCTGGTCTTGTCGAGACTTGACCAAAAGCACAGTGAAGTTTGCACTTCCTGCTTACGCTCATCCTTGTCTAGGAAAGAAGGCTACCATTTTGACTGAAGCTGGAAAGGAGTGATATTCATTTAGTATTAGTTTTTGTTTCCAGCCGCAGTGTCGGCATTAACTTTCAGTTTGAGGGTTTTAGTTAACGGCCCTGTTGGCCTGGCATTAGGTGAGGGGAGGGGGGTGAAGTAAGAAGCTGGGAGGTGATAGGTGAGGGGAGGGGATGAAGTAAGAAGCTGTGAGGTGATAGGTGGAAGAGATAAAGGGTTGAAGAAGAAGGCATCTCACAGATGAAGACAGTGGACATTGGGAGAAAAGGAAGGAGGAGGGAGGAGATGGGCAGGTGAGAAGAAAAGTGGTAAGAGGGTAACCAGAATGGGAATGAAAAAGAAAGAAAGTAGAGAGGAACATAATTACTGAAAGTTAGAGAAATTGAATTGTATGCCATCAGGTTGGAGGCTAGCCAAACAGAATATGAGGGCTGCTAAGCTGCAGTATTTAGGGGTTTGCCAGTTGGTTCAAGAATCAAATGCTTGAAGAGAAGTAACCATTCTTGAATCCGGAGGAGTGGGATTTCAGGCCTCTGTAACTCCTGCCCGATGATAGCTGTGAGAAAATGGTGTGGACAGTATGTTGCAGATCTTTGATAATAGATACCCCTTTCTAATCAATCTCTGTCTTAGATACACTCAATGACTAGGACTCTACAGCCCTCTGTGGCAGCAGGTTTGATAGATTCACCGCCTACTGGCCAAAGAAGTTCCTTCTAATCTCAGTTTTAAGGGAATGTCTTGATATTCTGAGGCTATTTCTTCAGCCTGGTGTGTCAGTTTCAGCCTTGATACATGGTGGTCAATGAGGAATGAGATGCAAAGACGTTTCTTTGACCACAGTAAATGTTCAGAATTATCAACTCGAAGGTAGTGAGAGTTCATTTGCTGAGAATATTCAAGGGTCAGTGTGATGGATATTTGGAGCTAAAGAGATTTGAAGAATATAGAGTTTATACGGGAAGGTGTCATTGAGGTAGAAGATCGGCCATAATTTTATTGAATTTTGGAGCAAGTGTAAGAGGCCAAATTACAGACTCTTTTTTCTGTTTCTTTTGGTCTTAACGACAGGAACCAGCACCAGAACCTGATGTATTATCACTGACATGTGTCGTGAAATTTGTTGTTTTGCCGCAGCACTACAGTGTAAGACATAATGAAAACTACTATAAGTTACAGAGAGGTACAGAAACATAGAAACACAGAAAACCTACAGCACAATACAGGCCCTTCGGCCCACAGAGTTGTGCTGAGCATGTCCCTACCTTAGAAATTACTAGGCTTACCCATAGCCCTCTATTTTACTAAGCTCCATGTACCAATCTAAAAGTCTCTTAAAAGACCCTATCGTATCCGCCTCCACCATTGTTGCTGGCAGCCCATTCCACGCACTCACCACTCTCTGAGTAAAGATCTTACCCCTGATATCTCCTCTGTACCTACTCCCCAGCACCTTAAACCTGTGTCCTCTTGTGGCAACTGTTTCAGCCCTGGGAAAAAGCCTCTGACTATCCACACGATCAATGCCTTATACATCTCTATTAGGTCACCTCTCATCCTCCGTTGCTCCAAGGAGAGAAGGCCGAGTTCACTCAACCTATTCTCGTAAAGCATGCTCCCCAATCCAGACAACATCCTTGTAAATCTCCTCTGCACCCTTTCTATGGTTTCCACATCCTTCCTGTAGTGAGGCGACCAGAACTGAGCACAGTACTCCAAGTGTGGTCTGACCAGGGTCCTATATAGCTACAGGGGAAAAGATTTTGAAGCTTGTTTAGTGAGGGGAAATCTAGATTGAACGCTGAGCTGTAGTCATTTAAACACAGCCTAGCATTTGTATTGCAGTTGTCTAGGGGCTCCAAAGCCAATTGGAGAGCAAGTGAAGTTGTGTCCACTGGTAGTAGGTCCTTGCTGAGACACAATTCAGTTCTAGCAATAACTGATAGCACATAAGAGGGAGATTGAACATTATTCAGCATGTCATCTAAAACTTCGACTAATTTTTAGAAATGCACTGTGGGTGGTATCCTAACTGGTATGGAAATAGAAATGGAAATGTCTTAAGAAAGTAGTGGATACAGCCCAGTCCATTACAGGAAAAACCATCACTGCCATTGACCACGTCTGCAAGGAGGACTGCCACAAGAAAGCAGCATCCATCATCAAGGGCTCCCACCATCTAGGCCATGCTCTCTTCTCACTGCTGCCGTTGAGATGGAGGTACATGACCTTAGGTCCCACACCGCCAGGTTCAGGAACAGTTATTACCCCTTAACCTGAACCAATATGGACAACTTCACTCACCTCAACACTGACCTGATCACTGAACTCAACCTATCGACTCACTTTCAAGAACTCTGCAGCTCATGTTCTGAGCATTATTTACATAATAATAGTAATTAATAATATTACTATTATTGTATTTACACAAGAAAACACAAGATCCAGGATGCATGTGTGGTCAGATTCTATTTTAGTGAGGCGTTCACATATGATGTGGTGACATATTGCTGTATGCCATTCACATCCTTTTACATATAACCAATAATGAATTAAGTAAACAAATAAAAAATGCTTAATCAAAGATTTCAAGATTCAAAGTGCACTTATTATCAAAGTACTGTAAGTATCCAGAATACAACTCTGAGGTTTGTCCTCCCGTAGGTAGCCATGAAACGGAGAAACATCATGGAACCTGTTCAAAGAAAACATCAAACACCCAACAACCTGTGGTTTGCTGGTGTGAGCTTGGACCAGTCCCCTCTTCTCTCAAACAATCTACGTACAATATTATTTACATATCACTGAAATATTAAATACAGTACTGTCCTGTTCAGACCTAAAGATTTGCTCGCTGTGGAGGATTTCTTACTCTTGTGGGATAATGTTGTTCCTGACGCGGGGATGTCACTCTGATTGCTAGATGAGAGTTGTGGCTGTGAAATAATCTGGTTCTGGGCCTCCTCCCTGGTGGTTGTAGGGGTTGACTCTGGGACTGCAGGAAGTGGTTCTGACAGCTCTGGACACCTTTCTTCTCTTACAATCCACTCTGCTTTCCTCAGCTGATTGATGTGCTGTCTCCAGATGACAACAGACGCAATCTCCACTGTACAGGGGAATGGTCTAGTCCTGTCCTTAATCTTTCAAGGAACCCACTTGTGATCCCCTCTGAGTTGCTCACCAGAACTGCATGTCCAGGAATGAAACATCGAACCTCCTTGTGTGAGGAGCCCTCAATTGTCTCAGCTGTTTGTCCTGCATACATCATCTGAGACCGGGTTTGAAGAGATCCAAGTGTGAGTGCAAGGGACAACCCAGGAACAGCATCACTGGTGAGATGTTGATTGAGGAGTGTGCTGAATTACAATATGCAAGGAGAAAATTGGTCAGCTTCTGATTCAGTGTCAGTGTAGTGTGTTCAGTGACATTGGTGCAATGAGTTCTTTAGACTCTGGACAAACTTTTCCACCAAACCATTTGTAGCTGGGTGGTACAGCGTAGATGGAATATGTTTTATTGCATTCATTTTCAGGAATGACTAAAACTGTTCTGCAACAAACTATAGTCCAATGCCACTGACTAAGTGTTCTGAAACACCAGTCCATGAGAAGAGGCTTCTCAACACCTCAGAAGAGTGTGAGGCTGTAGTAGAGGCTTTGGGAACACTTCTGGCTGCTCTGAAGCTGAATCCACTACCACCAGGAAATTTGTGGCGGTGATTGCCCTGGCAAAATCCATTTAAGTACTCTGCCAGGGAAATGCAGGCCATTCTCAGGGATGGGGAGGTGCTACTCTTGGCATCTTCTAGACGTGTTGGCATCCTGAACAGTGCATGGCAAGCTGCTCGATCTGCTGATCTATTCAAGGCCACCAGACGCAGCTTCAAGCCAATGCTTTTATTTTGATCATGCCTAAATGACCAGCATATAGTTCCTCCAACACTTTAATTCTCAGCTTGGATGGTATAGCGTCTCTCAATCCCCAGATAAGGCAACCACTGTCAAGAGCAAGTTCATCCCAACATTGGTGAAAATGGGGGAACTGGAATTTCTAAAAGCACGTTCTAGCTCTTTTGGGTGGCCAAGTAGACCAGAGAGAATGTGGGGTCTTTTCTGGTTTCCATTTGGATAACCTCAGCCGTAATAGGGAGATTTCAATGTGCATTAGAAAGAATACATCAAGGGGAGTGTAGTTGTGGCCTTTAAGAAACAAACCCATCTCTACATTCATGCTTCTGTGTTAGTGGAACTCCATTCTGTGGACTGAAAATGGACTCTAGTGATTGATGATCAGTAATAAGGGTAAACGCTCTCTCATACAAGTACTGGTTGAAATGTTTTACACCCTAAACCAGACTCAAGACCTCACTGTCAATATGTGCATAATTTAATTATACTTGAACACTGCTGTGGTATCTTAATTTGCTTTCAGCTGACTCTATTAGAGGGTGGGGAATATGGCATGCAAATTGTGGGTGAATCTCCAACGAGGTTGTAGTTGTCTTAGCCAATGACAGCTAGCCCTCCTTTTTTTTTACCACGCTCAAGTCCAATGTGGATTGTTGGTTGTTGTATTTCACTGTTATGAATATCATACCCACAGGATTTATGCTTTCTCTAATATAAGTTCTCATTTGGATATCTGCAGGTTTCAGTATCTTTGAAATGGCATTCAAACTCATTCTGTGGAATAACAAACAGCTGAGTCTGTGTCCAATTCCATTTTTATTTAATTCTCTTTTGGTTTAAGCCACTTTGCTTATCTCTTGTTAGCTTTCATGTTGTAAGTCTCAAGGCTACTCAGTCCTGTGACACTTTCATCATTGTCAGAATTTTCATTGACAACATGCAGATTAGTGCTTTTTTAAAGTGCAACTTGACTTCTTGTCTTCTCTGTGCAGTTCATTTATTTTTGTCTGCCCAACATGCTCTTTGTATGTGTCCTACTTTGTTGCATTTTCTCCAAGTTTCACCTTTAATCCTGCATTGATCTGTTGTATATAAGGCCCTTCCATAATGGTAACAAAATATGATTGGCCAGGGAAATTTCTGTTTAGATGTTGCAATTTGTTCATGCTCACTTTCATTTCTGACTGTAAATTAATTGTGTCTCTGGCTTCTGTTTCCACTGCAATTTCAACTGCAGTTTTATATGTAAGCTATGCTTCCACGAGAGCCGTTTTTGAATACTTTCCTGTAAGATACCAATCTCTGAGTACATCATTAAGCCCATCCCTGAAGTAATGATGCTCAGACAGTTTCTTCAGTTCAGCCACATAAACTGAAATGGACTCCCCTTCCTTTTGATTCCACTTATGAAGCCTGAAGCATTCTACAATCAACAGTGGTTTTGGTTCTAAATGTTCCTGTATTATGTTCACAATATCAGTAAAGCTAACTTTATCTCTTTTGGTTGGAGCAGTTGAACATCTAAGCAAACTGTATGCTTTTACACTTACTGAGGTCAGTAACACTGACATTCGCTTTTCATTGGCTATTTCATTTGTGTCAACATACTGCTCAATTCATTCAGTATATATCAAACAGTTGTTTGTTGTGCAGTTGAATATATCTTTCCAATGTAGCCAATCATTTCTTTATTTTTTAATTAATTTAAATTTTTTAACTTAATGATTATTAGCACTATGTACTCATGTTTATGAACCCATGAAATTCATCCATTTTCTGCCTTTTTAAAAACTCAAATATCTGTTTCCTCTTCCAAAGAAACACATGCTGCACTTTATTTTAGATTTGGATGTCTCTCTCCACTTGCAAAAAAAAACAGGCTGCTCTTCAATAGGTAGGTGGTCATCTTGGGTTCATTTTAAACTACCTTTTCACCACTGTTATGTTTTGTAATTCCAAAAACAAATTCAAAGGAAAACACAGTAGGCAGGGATACGTGTATACTTACTTTTTTCTTTAGTGAGTGGCTCACAAATGACATCGTGGCGTAATGAAGTGATTCACGTACTTTTACATATAATTTGTAATGAATTATAAAACCAAAAAGAATGCTTACTCAAACAATATATGTAGCCTGGGGAAAAGTACACACTCGGGACAACAAAGACTTTTTCGGGTTTTAATTCCTTTATCTGTTCTAGATGTTTAAGTGCCAGAAGAGAGTCGCGAAACAAAATGAACAAATTTACAACCAGTTCTTGCCGTTACAACCTCAGTTTAACTTCCGATTCACACCCTTGTGTATGGACAGAATTGCGTATGCAGTATAAAAATACCAGAACTAATACTGTACAAATATGGTAGTGGCATTAGAAGGAACATTAGAATCCCACCCACCCTGCATCTTATACATAACAGCGAAAAATGTGAGCGAATACATCTCATCTAAGACGTACACACGTGCTGAACTTCTGAACGGAGACTAAACATTCACGTTACGTGGTTACATGCACAATCAGTCCTGATACAATAAAGTTAGACAAAAGGTACACTTTGGCACAACTTTTACAAGGTATTGCCTGGTAGTTAAATTACAGGAAGTTAAATTACTGACCTACTTGGCTGGTGAGGAACTTTGCCCAAGCCACGCGATCCAGTGTTGAGTCACTTACTTGAGAAAATCCAAAGCATCCACATGTAAGACATGTCAAATTACCGATATTCTCAATCGGCCAACAAGCACAAACGAATTCACATGGATATTGTCAATCAATGCTCACCTTTCCTCACCATGCCCAGCACACTCTGGGAGGAACCCGATTCCAACACCTTACCGCATCTTCAGCAGAAAGCAAAATGGTCTCCCCACTATCCTGCGCGTGCGTAATGACATCACCGTCTCCCTTAAAGGCACAGACAACTATTCTGCATTACCCAGATGGACGCCTAAGTACACTTTTAACGATACCGAATAAGATCCAATGGTCACCCAGTTACATATATTTACAATATTACTCAAATCTACCAAATTATTAAATGCACTACATATACTTACTTTGATAATAAGTTTACGTTGAACTTTGAACCAATCTCACAAAGTATCTTATCACAGTAGATGTGAGTGCTGCTTGGCCATAGTTGTTGAGGCAGCAAATCCTGTTCCTCTTGCGGGGGGGGCACAAAATGCCAGCATCTGCACATTTTCTCTTCTTTATGATTGGCCTCTTGATCAATATGATCAATATGTACAGTTCTAAAAAACCAAATAATCAGAGATAATTAAGATTTGAAGGAATGGAACTCAACACTGGTTGGGCTTAATTTTCAGAGTCAGATAGATTAGTCAGTAACTAAGACTTGACACATCATCAAAAATAAACTAGAAATTAAATGGAGATTTGACATTTCTTGGGTGTGTTTCACAACCTTTAACTTCATAACAATGCATGTATTTCAGTGTCAGGTCTTCAAGCAGGGTACTGTAAAACCAGCATTTATGAATAACAAGACAACTTGGATAGCATTTTCTCAATGCTGTACTTAGTTGTGGCCACAGAGCTGCAAGCATAGAGATGCAGAGGTTGCTGTCCCACTTACCTTCAAATAATGACTAACGGGAAAAATCTTATAGTTCAGCCTATAGAAAAGAATGGCATTCTTTCTGAAATTTAGCTGTTAGCTTATCATTAAAATCGATTTTATATCTGTGTATATTCAATATTGCCTTTTGAGGTCCAGAGTTGAATATAAATGTTGTTGGTTTTTTTCCCTTCTAATTTGTTTCTTCTTTGCTGTAAAGTTTCTTAACAGCACCCGAATCTTTCTTATCAAGATGGTGAAGCTTAAGCATTCAGATAAAAAATGAAATTGTACATTAAAGCACTGTAGAAGTAATTGAAAGCCATATATATATGAATAAATAATAAATATATTAATAAAAGCATTATTATGTTCATTAGCTGCCCTAACAGATTGTTTCAGCTCACTGTACATTAAAGAAAGTCTAGGAGATGTAGCACAGTACCATCTGTTAATTACATTCATATTAATGACATTGAATTATAGGAAAAAATTACAGCCACCATTTTTTTCTTACTCTCAGACTGCTCAGGAAATCACAGATTCTAATAATCGTGGAGTGATACAGCATAGCCTTGCAACTCTCTGAGTCTATTGCCCTTTTACACTGATTCTACATTAACCTCATTTCATTGTTATTAGTTCCAACAGAACAAACTATCTCTGCTTATTGATCTCAGAATGTGTGCCAAATTGCTGTGTATAAAAGCAGTTAAAACAGCAAACTATCATTAAAGTTGTCACATCACTTCTTTCATTGATGATCCTTTATCCATGGTTCAGAACCCCATCCTCTGTGTTATGCATTTTTTTTATTCCCATTTGTCTTTTCTGATAATAACTCCAATATCCATTAAAAAAAAGATTCCAAACTTTTTGTCTATCTGTGTTCTTCAGAAGTTCAATTGAGCAAATAACAACCCAATGCCGAAATTACCAGTTCCCTTTGTAATTGTGACCACCTCAATCAGACTATTTAAGGGTCTTCTATTTCAGACATATTCTTGTACATTTATTCTTGCTTTTGTGCCCAGGAAACTAACTACAAATAAGTTCCACTGCATATGTACTCTGTCCCAAAAATGAATATGCAGTATTTTGGGCACAGTAAATTCAGGTTGAATATAAGACTCATTCAATCTGGGTAATTAGGTCATAATTAAGCATTAAAAAGCCGAGTTCTTTAATTGATTGTACTTTAAGGCAGTGCAGTTCTTCTCCGTGTGGAATGCAGAGCTACAGTGTGCACAATTCAATCTGTTGAGTTATAGTGTCAAATATCTTCGAAAATGAGCAATGCATAAAGCTATTGCCGACTCTGTTTAATATACGCATTAAGTGGACAAGGCCAGCCATAGGAGTGCAGTCAGAACTATTGTATTCAACTCAATGTATTAGATATTACCTGGATTATCATTCTTTTCACACGAGTTATTTTATTGTACATTAATGGAGTTAATGCCTTCCACAGCAGCCAATACAGTTTTCACAGTCTGTTCTGCTTTCCTTGCACAATTCTCTGTTCTAACACAGGCAGCAGAGCTTTCAGTGATTTGGGCCTAACACTTACTGCATTCTTTCTCCCTGAATCACTAAATTAGTCCAAATTGATGAAAGATGAACCATAAGCTTCATCCTCTGTTGCATCTCAAAATTGCTTCATTATCAATTTTTGGTACTTCTGCCCAGAAGTTCTCCATCTGTGTCACATGGCAGACATAGCTATCATATAAATGAAAGAGCAATACGCATATTAATTGGCAATAAAGCTGGTGGGATTGATAAACTAACAGCAGACTAGTGCTTGTTTGCCAGCCAAATTAATACTTGGCTGGAATGAAGGAGTGAAAATTTGTGTTGGAAAAATGCACTTGGAATTCCTGCTACTTGGTGGAAGTGAAGGAACTTTTGGTTGTGATCAGAGGGACATTAAGAACACATATCAGGAATGTGAGGAGCTTGGGGTCTAAAACAAAGTGACTGGATAAAATAATCCACTGATTTATATTACAAAAGGCAATAATCCCCATCGTTGATATTCAACCTTATTTATGAAGACATTTTGTATACATTTTGATCAATACTTCTCAATTTTTATTGATTTCCATGAAACTTGATGGCAACCTGTGAAACATGGTGCAACTATATCACAGAGAGTGGTGTGTTACGTACCCCATAATGGGATTAAAGAACTAGCAGAAATGGAACACTCCTGGAGTCTGGTATTGCTGTTAACTAAAGTTATTTTGTTAGTAACTACGTAATAATACTATAAAACCAAATAAATCAACCAGGTTAGCAGAACTTCTGCATATACAGGTGAGTAAATATAGAACCCAAACTTCTTCAAGCTTAGGGGGTAAGTGGATACAGTCTTACGATAGTAGGTAAGCGAAGTCAGTTCAGTTTGTGCTACTTGGTTGAGTAGAATTGAGGAGAGAGAGGTGTTTAGTTCTCCAGGTAAGTCGATGCCATTGATCCTCCATTGTCCTCTGAAATCCTTTAAAGTCACCAGTTGTGACCACAAAAAGGAGACAGTCTTCTGTGGTAAAGCTATCAAACCAGGTAAGGGTTGGGCACACTGATAACTTCCCACCGGTCACCTCTTTTCTACAATGAGAGAGCTACTGATCGATTCTCCCCATCGATCCTTCAAAACCCACACTTCTGTAGGCACACAAAGCTCATCCAGTGTCCTAATCCATGTGTGTCCTTGAATATTCAAAACAAGCTGCAGAGGAGCCATAACATTGATTGTCCATCAAATAACTCAACCTCTCTCTCCCTCTCTCTCTCTCTCTCTCTCTCGAGCAGCTCAAACAGTGTCCAAAAGTCAGTCTCATTCTCCCGGCATTTTAAAGTGACAGTCCACAGAAAATATGAACCCTAGGGTAGTGGTCACCAACCTTTTTAAGCCCAAGATCCCCTACCTCAACCTTAGTGAAAGGCAAGATCTACCTACTAAACCATTTAGGGAAAAAACAGCTCAGATTTTACTGCCAATTTGAGGCCTTTTATTTGGGCTAATTGTATTTGAATTGCATAAAATACTTTTGTCAAACTTTCAAATTAATTCAAACAAGAAAACTCTGTAACTAGCATATCTTTCTTTAAGAATATTACAATACTTCACACCTTTAATTCTAAGTTTCATTATTTAATTTTATTTCAACACGATATAAATGAATAAAAATTGACTGTTGCACACAGGGTGATGACTGGGGCTGAATACTTATTGCTGGTTCCCTGGAATTTGGCTCATAACTACAGACAGCCAGTCTGAGACAGTCTGTGAGATGTCTGTCAGTAAGACAGCTCCTGTAATTAGATTTAATAATTTTTCATCTGTGAAAATGCAATTTCACATAGATAAGTTGACCCGAAATAGGCACTGACTTTTAGTGCTATAAAACCAATGCGCACACTGCGCATTGCTGGGGCCACATCAGTAGTAATTGCCACCAGTTTATGAATGAGGTTGTCATTTTCACGGACATATTTTTAAAACTCATTGTAAATATCCTCATCTCTCGTTCTTTCCTTTAATTGCAAAAGAGTGAGGAAGTCCTCCTTTGTAGTAAAATCCTGGAAAGCCATTCTGACAAATACAAGCTGAGCTGTTTGCATTACATCCAGGATTCATTGAATTGCAGTGAAAAATATTCACGTCCTCTGACAGTGACTCTACCCTCCTCGTCACCGTTGCAGGGCCAAGCGGTATGTTATGTATTACGGTTGTGATGTCGTTTTTGTTTTTAAAGTCATTAAAAACGGTCTCTGCAGTGAAAAAGCCATTGCTTCCTTGAATAAATCGCCATCTGTAAAAGGCTTCTTGTGTTTAGCCAAAAGGTGACTTACACGAAATGATGCTTCAATAGCTGCCTTATTTTGAGCAGCATGTTTTGTGAAAAACGATTGCTGGGCCTTCAACCCTGATTTTAGCTCCTCAACTTTCCAGGCACAAATTGTGCTCTTTGGGGGGTAGGTGTCTTTAAATTTCTGGTGGTTGGTCTTGTGGTGCCAGATTCCCTCTTTTAGTCAGTGCTTGTGTTTGGTGGCACAACATACATACACACTTGTCTTTCACCAAGGTAAATAGAAATTCCTCTTCCCATTCTGGATGGAATTTGTACGTTTTCGCCTTCTTTCGTAGAGTTTCTATCATGCTTTCAGTATATCACAAGTGAGTGCCGTATATTGATGTTTGCGACAGTCTGTACTCTTATCCAGTGGTCTCCAACCTCTGGGCCACGAAGAATGCAGCGGTACAGCAGTGGCCGAAATGCACCCAGCACATCTTTAAGAAAAAAAGCCGAAATAAACAAGCTAATTAATTAGGTGTCGCCCAGCACGTAAATGTCGGCCCAGATCAGAGGCGACGCAATTAGCAATCGGCAGTGGTTGGGGACCACTGCGTATCTAGTTTAATTTCATTTAATTGGTCACCTTGATGCAGCACAAGCTACGCTGAAAATGCGATGCATGGTGGGGGTGCTACACACATGCAAGAACGGAAACTGGAACCCCGCAACCTGGAAACAATCTCTCTTTATAAACAGCTTTGTAACAAAAGTACTGCTATATTACCATTATCCTAATTAGTATTACTTATTTTTATAATGCTCACATTACAACAGTATTTGTGTACAGGTTTCCCCCGCCATCCGAAGGTAGAGCATTCCTATGAAACGGTTCGTAAGCCGAAATGTCATAAAGCGAAGAAGCAATTACCATTTATTTATATGGGAAAATTTTGTGAGCGTTCGCAGACCCAAAAATAACCTACCAAATCATGCCAAATAATACATTAAACCTAAAATAACAGTAACATATAGTAAAAGCAGGAATGATATGATAAATACACAGCCTATACAAAGTAGAAATACTTCTCTACAACGATTGCCTGCACAGATCTCCGTCGCGAAAATCTCACGCAACTGCTCTCGGCAGAAAATCTCACGCAAGCGCTGTTGGCATAAAAGCGTTCTCCAGTAAACTATAAAGCTGCCAAATCTACCAAATAACACGTAAAAATACACAGCCTATATAAAGTAGAAATAATGTATGTACAGTGTAGTATCACTTACGGGAATCGGGAAGACATCGAACACACTGATGAAGGTGTGCTAGGCTGAGTCGGAGGTTGGAGTGGTGCAGTGGCCCCCACTCTCCAGGCTGCCGACTGATACATTGCCGCAAAGCATGCATGGGTAGCCGGGAGGCAGATAGCACATCGTTAAGAAAAAAGCCGAAATAAACATGCTAATTAATTGGATGCTGCCCGGCACGTAAATGTCAGTGCAGATCAGAGGCGATTGCTGATTGCATTGGCACTGATCTGGGCCGACAATTACATGCTAGGCGGCACCTAATTAATTGACATGTTTATTTTGGCTTTTTTCTTAAAGATGTGCTGTGTGCCTCCCGGCTACGCCTGCATTCTCCGCAAATCGGTACAGTATTTGTCCGGGGCCCGGGGTTGGGGTGGTGGGACACAGGGGTGTCATCTCATCATTGATCAGGGCAGGCAGCTCATCTTCTCCTATGACTGTCCGCCTTGATGTCGAAAGTCGAGGTTTGTCATCTGCTGTGGCTGATGTGGAAGGCTTGCTTGACTGCTGAGCCTCAAGCATTTTTCTATCACAGTTCTTTGTAAGCAATCAAACCATCCTGCAAATATCCCCTAAACCTACGTACCCTTTCAAAATTAAAGTCGTACTTTATCATTGCAGCGAAAATCTCACGCAGTTGCTCCACTTTCGCTACTGCATTCGGTTTCGATTGTTATCCTTTCCTCTTCCAATTGCATCAGCTCTTCATCTATCAGTTCTTGGTGATGGGATGCCAAAACCTCTTCAACATCATCTTCGTCAGCTTCCACAAACCAAACTCACTTTGTCCTTACTTCGTTCACCAGGATCGAAACGCTTAATTATGTCTAGTTTTACGCTATGTATAACATCCTTACGAGCTCTTTCAGGCTCTTCCGACAACTTAGAACTCATCTTGCAAACGGCTGCTCACAGGCTCATGTTTAAGCAATGCCGTACCGAATCCGGGGGAGAGTGACTGCTCGGGGTGCGCGCTGCCTTTCTTCGTAACAGTGAAAACACCTTCTGAAAGCGAAAACAGGGTACTAATGTAGGTCTTTCGTACAGTGAGGTTTTGTAAAGCGAACGTTTGAAAAGCGGGGGACACCTGTATTTATTTTTGATTTTTTTCGGGTTCTGCTGGGAAAATCTCAAAGATTGACTGGTTGGCAACTCCTACCCTAGGGATACATAACAGGTGTGTACAATGACTTCTGGTTAATTGGGACACGTTGGGACCAGTATATTTTGGTCCAATTAAGTTGCTGCCCCAATTAGCTAATGTTTCATGGAAATAGTTTAAAAGGTATTAAAAAGCAAACTACTGTTTAACTGAGTAACAACTAATGTACTTAAATGCAAACCAAAGCAAATTAGAACAGAATCAATACTACTACTGTACTATACAACTGTGTGTTAGATTTTATTAGTTCTCGACGGAGGAGTTAGTCCAATGTATGCTGTGGAGTTCTTTTGATTGTTTTTAAATGAACAAAATCAGTGCAGACACCTAGTGTAGAACATGGACTGCCTTCATACAATCCTCTTGATGATTACATCCTCAAAATCTTCATTTTCATTGTAACATTCAAGTTGATTGTTGATACCTTCAAATTCTTCATAGTTCCTAACTTGCTGAATTTGAGAAATGACTTCACGTTTACTCCCAGCTATTTCTGGCATCTCCAAGCCTGAATGATTGAAAACTCAGTGAGCAAAACAGTTCTGAGTTGTCTTATTGCTTACGTTTCACTAACTATCAGTGATAAAAATCACTGCTTTTTGAACACGAATATACACAACTGACACTATTTAAGATTGTTTGCTCTAAGCATGGTGTAGTGCTTAACGGCCGCACAAGTGAACAAGAGTGACGCTAATTAGAAATTGTTCAGCAACAGTTTCCTGCCCCAATTAAGTGGCATCGTGTCCCAAATAAATGAAGAGAATCCGGCCATTTTCTCGATTAGTTTTTGTTCTTTAAACCTTGTCCGGAACAAGTGGCAGCCCTGATTAATTGGAATCTACTGTATATGGAACAAGCTACCAGAGGAAGTGGTTGAGGTGAGTACATTTACAACTTTTAGGAGACATTTAGATACATAAGAGGGTAGGAAAGGTTTAGAGGGATATGGGCCAAGCAAAGATAAATAGAACAAGCTCAGTTGCCTAACTTTGTCAGCATGGATCCAGTGCTTGTGCTTTGTAGGTCGGTCATTTGTATGTCCTGAGGGCCCCTGCAGATTGCTGCAGAGTTTTGGGCTTCTGGGTTTCTCGAGCTCATGTATTTACTAATTATTATAACCGTTAAGCCCTGGTGCTTTCGGTTTAATCTTGTCATTGCGGGGAAGGCGGATGAGTTGAGGGCGTGGATTGACACGTGGAATTATGATGTTGTAGCAATTAGTGAAACTTGGCTACAGGAGGGGCAGGACTGGCAGCTTAATATTCCAGGGTTCCGATGTTTCAGATGTGATCGAGGCAGAGGAATGAAAGGTGGGGGCGTAGCATTGCTTGTTAGGGAAAATATTACAGCAGTGCTCAGGCAGGACAGATTAGAGGGCTTGTCTACTGAGTCCTTATGGGTGGAGCTGAGAAACAGGAAAGGTATGGCTACATTAGTGGGATTGTATTACAGACCACCCAATAGTCAACGAGACTTGGAAGAGCAAATCTGCAGAGAGATAGCAGGCAACTGCTGGAAACATAAAGTTGTGGTGGTAGGGGATTTTAATTTTCCATACATTGATTGGGACTCCCATACTGTTAGGGGTCCAGATGGTTTAGAGTTTGTAAAATGTGTTCAGGAAAGTTTTCTAAATCAGTATATAGAGGGACCAACTAGAGGGGTTGCAATATTGGATCTCCTGTTAGGAAACGAATTAGGGCAAGTGACAGAAATCTGTGTAGGGAAGAACTTTAGTTCCAGCGATCATAACACCATTAGTTTCAATTTGATCATGGACAAGGATAGATCTGGTCCTAGGGTTGAGGTTCTGAACTGGAAGAAGGCCAAATTTGAAGAAATGAGAAAGGATCTAAAAAGCATGGATTGGGACAGGTTGTTCTCTGGCAGAGATGTGATTGGTAGGTGGGAAGCCTTCAAAAGGGAAATTTTGAGAGTGCAGAGTTTGTATGTTCCTGTCAGGATTAAAGGTAAATTGAATAGGAATAAGGAACCTTGGTTCTCAAGGGATATTGCAACTCTGATAAAGAAGAAGAGGGAGTTGTATGAAATGTTTAGGAAACAGGGGGTAAATCAGGTGCTTGAGGAGTATAAGAAGTGCAAGAAAATACTTAAAGAAATCAGGAGGGCAAAAAGAAGACATGAGGTTGCCTTGGCAGTCAAAGTGAAGGATAATCCAAAGAGCTTTTACAGGTATATTAAGAGCAAAAGGATTGCAAGGGATAAAATTGGTCCTCTTGAAGATCAGAGTGGTCGGCTTTGTGCGGAACCAAAGGAAATGGGGGAGATCTTAAATAGGTTTTTTGCGTCTGTATTTACTAAGGAAGCTGGCATGAAATCTATGGAATTGAGGGAATCAAGTAGTGAGACCATGGAAACTGTACAGATTGAAAAGGAGGAGGTGCGTGCTGTCTTGAGGAAAATTAAAGTGGATAAATCCCCGGGACCTGACAGAGTGTTCCCTCGGACCTTGAAGGAGACTAGTGTTAAAATTGCGGGGGCCCTGGCAGAAGTATTTAAAATATCGCTGTCTACGTGTGACGTGCCGGAGGATTGGAGAGTGGCTCATGTTGTTCCGTTGTTTAAAAAAGGATCAAAAAGTAATCCGGGAAATTATAGGCCAGTGAGTTTAACGTCAGTAGTAGGTAAGTTATTGGAGGGAGTACTAAGAGACAGAATCTACAAGCATTTGGATAGACAGGGGCTTATTAGGGAGAGTCAACATGGCTTTGTGCGTGGTAGGTCATGTTTGACCAATCTGTTGGAGTTTTTCAAGGAGGTTCCCAGGAAAGTGGATGAAGGGAAGGCAGTGGATATTGTCTACATGGACTTCAGTAAGGCCTTTGACAAGGTCCCGCATGGGAGGTTAGTTAGGAAAATTCAGTCGCTAGGTATACATGGAGAGGTGGTAAATTGGATTAGACATTGGCTCGATGGAAGAAGCCAGAGAGTGGTGGTAGCGAATTGCTTCTCTGAGTGGAGGCCTGTGACTAGTGGTGTGCCACAGGGATCAGTGCTGGGTCCATTGTTATTTGTCATCTATATCAATGATCTGGATGATAATGTGGTAAATTGCATCAGCAAGTTTGCTGATGATACAAAGATTGGAGGTGTAGTAGACAGTGAGGAAGGTTTTCAGAGCCTGCAGAGGGACTTGGACCAGCTGGAAAAACGGGCTGAAAAATGGCAGATGGAGTTTAATACTGACAAGTGTGAGGTATTGCACGTTGGAAGGACAAACCAAGGTAGAACATACAGGGTTAATGGTAAGGCACTGAGGAGTGCAGTGGAACAGAGGGATCTGGGAATACAGATACAAAATTCTCTAAAAGTGTCGTCACAGGTAGATAGGGTCGTAAAGAGAGCTTTTGGTACATTGGCCTTTATTAATTGAAGTATTGAATATAAGAGCTGGAATGTTATGATGAGGTTGTATAAGGCATTGGTGAGGCCGAATCTGGAGTATTGTGTTCAGTTTTGGTCACCAAATTACAGGAAGGATATAAATAAGGTTGAAAGAGTGCAGAGAAGGTTTACAAGGATTTTGCCGGGACTTGAGAAACTCAGTTACAGAGAAAGGTTGAATAGGTTTGGACTTTATTCCCTGGAGTGTAGAAGAATGAGGGGAGATTTGATAGAGGTATATAAAATTATGATGGGTATAGATAGAGTGAATGCAAGCAGGCTTTTTCCACTGAGGCAAGGGGAGAAAAAAACCAGAGGACATGGGTTAAGGGTGAGGGGGGAAAAGTTTAAAGGGAACATTAGGGGGGGCTTCTTCACACAGAGAGTGGTGGGAGTATGGAATGAGCTGCCAGACGAGGTGGTAAATGCTGGTTCTTTTGTAACATTTAAGAATAAATTGGACAGATACATGGATGGGAGGTGTATGGAGGGAGGTGTATGGTCCATGTGCAGGTCAGTGGGACTAGGCAGAAAATGGTTCGGCACAGCCAAGAAGGGCCAAAAGGCCTGTTTCTGTGCTGTAGTTTCTATGGTTTCTATGGTAAATTAATTGTGACTGGCTTGGGTTTTCCCTGTTCTATAAATATTCAAGTGGGCTCTCATTTAACGCTTGGTTGGAGTCCTTGCGTTTGTGAGAAATGATTTGTCTTGCAGTGTCACTCGGTTGTGCCTTTGACGCTCTGTTGGTATTTCAATGTCTCACCTTTTGTTTCCGTCTCTTCCTGGGGAATCTGCCGTTCCTCCACACCTGGGTTGAGTCGCTGCCAATACCCACCATGACAGAATCTGCCATTCTTCTGCACCTGGGTCCTGTCCTGTGAGTGCGCACCATGACAGTATGATAATTCAGTCATACAGTGACCATGGAACTTCCAGTTTCTTGTTTAAAAAAGCCATTGAATTCCATGTCCTGTTCGAAATGAAATCCATCAGCCTCATCCTCCCTGTTAGTAACATAATTTCAGACATAGGGCAATGTGATTGATTCTTTGTGACCAAGCACAGCGAGGCACTCAGTTCAAGCTGTCAGAAACTGCTGGTCTTCATCGTGCCTGCTGGAATCAATATGTGGGATGATGCATTCAATTACATTGGCTTTCTTCACACATTCTGCTTGATTAGCTGTTTGTAGTATTCAGATGATCGTCTAATGAGGGGAAATCCCACATACGTGCACTCATTGACACAGGGCATCGCAGGAAGCTAGGCCTGTTATTGAATTCTTGGATTCAGGATCACCAAGGTGTGGGGGAAGGGGAGGGGTTGCTGCCACATGGGACTGATGGCTCTCAGCAAGATCCAGAAATGATCGTAAATTCAAAAAAAATTGGAAAATATCCAGCCACTGATGCTTCAGACAGACTATTTCGTCTTTCACGTATCCAAGACAAGAGTAATGATTAGACATATCACTGGGTACCAAACAAAAATGTTAAATGAAGCATTGCAGGAACAACTTGTTCAGTGTCCTCAGTGATAACTGAGTGCAAAGAGGACACCATCATTGCATTAGACTGTAAAACCTCAGCTAAAGTTAGTCAGGACTTTGAGTATAAGAGTTGGGAAGTTGTACATGACATTAGTGAGGCCAGACCTTGAGCATTATTTAAAGTTTTCATCTCCCTTTTATATGAAAGATGTCATTAAGCTGAAAAGGATGCAAAGACGATTTATGAGAACGTTGCCTGGACTCAGTACTTGAGAGGTTGGGCAGGCTGGGAATTTATTCCTTGAAACGCAGGAGACTGAGGATGACCTTATCGAGGTGTATAAAATCATGAGGGGCACAGAGAGTGAATGCAGACAGTCTTTTTCTCAGGGAAAGGAAACCAAAAACTAGAGAGCCTAGGATTAGAGCGAGAGGGGAAATATTTAACAGGGACGGGAATTCAGAGGGTGACATATGAAATGAGCAGACAAAGAAAGTAGGTGAGAAAAATATAATAGCAACATTTAGAAGACATTTGGATAAGTACTTGGAGAGGAAATAAGTCTGAAGGGATTTGGTTTCACATGTGAGCAGATGGGACTAGCTTACATGGCTCCTTGGTCAGCATGGATGAGTTGGGCCAAAGGGTCTTCTTCTGTGCTATGTTACTCGATGGTTCAAGGAATTGAAGTCAGGGGTTCCCAACCAGGGGTCCACAGACCCCTTGCTTAATGGCATTGGTCCAAGGCACTAAAAAGGTTGGGAACACCTACTCTAAGGGTACATTGAAATTTCACAGCGGGAAAGATCAAAGGCAAACCCATTTTTCTAGTCAGTCATAAAATTCCATCACTCACCAACATATGTTGGGCACGTGGCCAAGTGGTTAAGGCGTTCGTCTAGTTATCTCAAGGTCGCAAGTTCGAGCTTCAGCTGTGGCAGCGTGTTTGTGTCCTTGAGCAAGGCACTTAACCACACATTGCTCTAGTGTCTGTGTGAGGAGTGGCGCCCCACATAGACTTCCAGTATGCGCCTTGTAAGGCATGAAAATGCCCGATGTAGGCCTCTCATGGTCTGAGTCGACGTTCCCTCCTCCACCAACATATTAGAAGCAATTTAGAGAGTTAATTAACTTGCCACCCTGCATGGCTTTGGGACGTAGCAGGAAACAGGAGTACCTGGAGAAAGTCCACATAGTCACAGGGAGAACGTGCAAACACCACACAGACATATACTTTGTAACATCAATGGCCAGTCTATAAGCAGCAGCAAGAATTTCATCCGGATTTTGATTGAATGGTGGAGCAGATTTGATGGGCCAAATGTCCTGGTTCTGCTCTTATACCTTATGGTCTTAATTGTGCCTTACAGTATCTCTGATGAATTTCTGATCCTAAGAGTTACTTGAATTTTTGTTTTATACAGTTTAGCAATAATAAAGGCAGAGAAGGTTGAAGTGCAAAATTATAATGAGCATTGAAAGAAGGATAACACCTTATTAGTCAGATAAATCTATTTGTGGGGTTTATAATCTTTTATTTTGCGACAGTTATGATATTATGAGCAGTGGACCTGACTCGATGGGCCAAGTGGCCTATGTCTTATGGTCTAATTGGCCAGTTTAGTGAGAGTGCTTTGCGGAAACTAACGAATTCATATTCATTCATTTTAAAACAGTGGCAGTTATAAGACAAAGGGTAATAATAATTTAATTAAGTGATATCATTCTTTTCTCTCCCTACTATTGATTGATTATGTTAATAGAAACATTTTATTAAAACATTTATAATCATGCAAATGTTTTCTTAATGTCAAGCAAGTTACTAACTTCCATGGCAATAATATACGAGGGGTGATTGATAAGTTTGTGGCCTAGGGTGGAAGAAGTTAATTTTAGAAAACCTAGCACATTTATTTTTCAACATAGTCTCCTCCTACATTTACGCACTTAGTCCAGTGGTCGTGGAGCATATGGATCCCTTCTTTGTAAAAGTCGGCGTCTTGGACCTCCAGAAAGTGGTCCACAGCAGGGGTGATTGATAAGTTCATGGCCTAAGGTGGAGGGAGATAAGTTATACAGCTCTCATTACATGCACATGCTGTTCAGCTCTTTGAGTGATTATGCAGGAAGTTTGAAGTTAATAACTCATCTCCGTCTACCCTAGGCCACAAACTTATCAATCACCCCTGCTGTGGACCACTTTCTGGAGGTCCAAGACGCCGACTTCTACAAAGAAGGGATCCGTATGCTCCACGACCGCTGGACTAAGTGTGTAAATGTAGGAGGGGAATATGTTGAAAAATAAATGTGCTAGGTTTTCTAATATTGACTCCTTCTACCTTAGGCCACAAACTTATCAATCACCCCTCTTAAAAGAAGAAACCAAAAGTTTTTTTTTCAGATATATAAAGAATAAATTCCTCAGTGTTATCATTTCAGAGGACCTGTCCTGGGCCCAGCTTGTAAGTGCAATTATGAAGAAAGCACGGCTGCTCTTCTACTTCCTTAGAAGTTTGCGAAGATTCAGCATAACATCTAATACTTTGACAAACTTCAATAGGTGTGTGGTGGTTAGTATATTGACTGGCTGCATCACAGACTGCTATGGAAACACCAATGGCTGAATGCAAAAAGTAGCAGATACGGCCCAGTCCATCACTGGTAAAGGCCTCACCTCTACTGAGCAAACCTACACGGAGCGGTGTCACAGGAAAGCAGCATCCATCATCAGGGACTTCCATCACCCAGGTCATGCTGTCTTTGTGCTGCTGCCATCAGGATGAAGGTACCGGAGCCTCAGAATTCACACCACCAGGTTTAAGTACAGTTATTACCCTCAATCATCAGGTGCTTGAACCAGTGGGGATAACGTCCCTCAACTTCACTCGTCCCATTACTGAACTGTTGCCACAACTTATGGACTCTTCATGTCATGTTCTCGATATTTATTGTTTAATTATTTATTTATTGTTATTATTATTATTTCTTCTTTCTTTTTGTATTTGCACAATTTGCTTAATACTAATCCTGGGCCTTTCCCTGCTAGTGATGTCAGGCTCACTGATCCATAATACCATGGTTTCTTTCTTCCTTTTTTTCCTTCAGAGAAACTACCAGTTAATAATTTATGACTACCAGTTAATAATTTATGTGGAAATGCCCAGAATGTTCTCATGAGTTGGCCTCTTTTCAGAAATTGTCCAACCTGTTTTGTACACTTGTGCTTTTTGTTGTCTTTATGACAATTTTTAGATCAGGCAGACACGAAGGATGCTGTTTTAATCATTGATAAAATAATTTAGGTTTTCCCTTCCTGACTGATTAAAGGAATTTGACTAGGTTTTCATAATCATCAAAAGTTACAGCATTGAAATAGCCTTTTAACCTGTCGTATCTGTGCTGACTCAATGGAAAAGCTTTTCACATTTCCCTGCTATTTCCCTATCTGCTTTTATTTTCGTCCTCGCTTTAAAATATTTATATATTTCCCATTCAAATGCTACTTCGAATTTTGTTTCCTACACTGCTTAGGAATATAAATCATAGCGATTCCTTGAATGCCATAACCTCCTACAAAGGCACGGAGGACAGCCAAGCTTCGTTTCTAGATGAGCTCACTGCCTTCTCTGCTTGCTTTGACCACCAGAACAGGGATGAACCATCACGCTCCCCCATGTCTCCTGATGATCCTTTGGTCTCAGTTTCTGAAGATGATGCGCGGGCTGCCTTCAAGAGAGTGAATCTGAGGAAAGCATCCGATCTGGGTGGAGTACCTGGCTGAGTACTGAAGACCTGTGCTGACCAACTGGCTGGTGTGTTCACGACTATCTTCAACCTCTTGCTCTGGAAGTGCGTGGTACCCAGCTGCTTTAAGCAGGCTTCAATCATACTGGTGCCCAAGAAAAGTGTGATAACCTGCCTCAGTGACTATCGCCCAGGGGCACTCACATCCACGGTAATGAAGAGTCTTGAGAGGCTGGTGTTGAAACATAGCAGCTCCTGTCTCAATGGTGACTTGGATCCTTTCCAATTTGCTTACCAGAGCAACAGATCAGTAGCAGATGCCATCTCATTGGGTCTTCACTCAACCCCGGAACATCAGGATAGTGAAGATGTATACATCAGGATGCACTTTATCAATTTCAGCTCAGCATTTAATACCTTCATCCCCTCAAAAACTACATTCCAAGACCTAGGCCTCAATACCCCCTTGTGCAATTGGATCCTGGATTTCCTCAATCCATTCAGATTGCCAAAAACATTTCCTCCTCAATCTCTGTCAGCAAAAGCACACAACGGGGATACTCGCTTTACACCTAAGAGTACGTGGTGAAGTACAGCTCCAACACCATATTCAATTTTGCTGATGACAGTACTGTTGTGGGCCATATCAAAGGTGCTGAAGACTGAAAATTTAGCTGAGTGGTGTAATAACAACATCCTCACACTTAATGTCAGAAAGGCAAGTAACTGATTGTAGACTTCAGGAGATGGAAACCAGAGGTCCAAGAGCTAGTACTCATCAGAGGATCAGAGGTGGAGAGGGTCAGTAACTTTAAATTCCCAAGTGTCATTATCTCAGAGGTCCTGTCCTGGACCCATCATATAAATATTATTACGAAGAAAGCATGATAGTGCCTCTACTTCCTTAGGAGTTTGTGGAGATTCTGCATGATATCAAAAACCTTGACAAACTTCCATAGATGTGTGGTGAAAAGTGTGCTGACTGACTGCATTACAGTCTGGTATGGGAACACCAATGCCTTTGAGTAGAAAATCCAACAAAAGGTAGTAGATTTGGCCCAGTACATCATAGGTAAAGCCCTCCCAACCATTGAGCACATCTACATGAAACATTGTCGTAGAAAAGCAGCATCCATCACCAAAGACCCTCACCACCCAGGCCATGCTCTTTTCTCGGTGCTGCCATCAGGTAGAAGGTACAAGAGCCTCAGGACTCGCACCACCAGGTTCAAGAACAGTTACTACCCCTTAACCATCAGATTCTTGAGCAAAAGAGGATAACTACACTCATCTATTGAGAAGTTCCCACAACCTATGATCCCACTTTAAAGGCTCATTATCATGTCATGCTCTTGTTATTTATTGCTATTTATTTATATTTGCATATACACAGTTTATTGAGTTCTATGTGCCTTCTCTTTCACTGATCCTGTTTACAGTTACTGTTCCATAGATTTGCTGAGTATGCCCACAGGAAAAATTATCTCAGGGTTGTATGTGGTGACATGTATGTATTCTGATAATAAATTTTACTTTGAACTTTGAACAAAATAAAATTCCCACTCTTTTAAAGATACTTTTAGTCAACCCACTAACCAGCAGAAATAATATTTTCTTAATTTACCCTGATCAGATTTTTTCCCCTCATTTTGAGTTCCTCATCCATTCCGATATTCAAGAACTTCCAACTTCCTCACTAGCTGTCATTCTTAAGTTTGTATTTCATTATTCAAAAACAGACTTTTTAAATGTGGTTTATTCTGTTAAGCAATGGTATGGAGAGGACCGTTGGTACATGAACCTAAATAATGCCTGAAGATTTTCTCAGAAACATTAGTCCATTCATCAATGCCGGTTTGCTGTAATTCTCAGCGAGCAGCATGAAGTTGCATCTACACTTATTTGCCTCATCTGTCATCACACTTGGCTGGTTTCAATGAGTTCAGTCCGCAAGAACATGCTGTGGATATAATCCTTGATCCAGTTTCAAAGTGTTGTATACATTTTTTATAGCAGCAGTGAACTGACCAAACTGACTCTTGAAACCCATTGTACTCGTACAGTGTCTAGTTAGTAAAAGCCTCATTCCACTCATCATTGTGAAGGTTATTTCATGAAAAGAAGCAACTGGATGTATAGACCAGATTTTTCATTTCCGCAGGTAATAACACTGAAGTCACATTTCAACCTTGACAAACTGATCTATAATTGTACTGACTTTTCATCAACTTTTCTCGACTTTACAAAGGTACAAGGTACAGTGATGGGTCCGTAAATCTTCTTATTCGCCACTTTCATTCACGAAACTATTTTATAGAATGAAGTGTTCCTGGTTTTATCAACTTTGTCTCAGAGTCCTACAGCAAACTTCCAAAATCATTACAGAGGGGACCAACAAGATATTTACAGTAGAAAGCACTACAAATGGCCTGTAATACCAGACCAATATATCACTGACAGGTTTTATAGCTGTGTTTCTGAGGTCACAGATGGTTTCAGCTTCTACAGGAAAGTGTCTGAAGCCCAGATGTGAGGGTTGCATCTGAGGTCACAGATTGCTACCGCCAAAGCATAATAGGAGGTACAGTAACACGAGCAATACCAGTAATACCAGAAATGTTCCCACTCCCAATGATCTCACTTTTAAGATCTTCCTATCTCATGTTCTCATAATTTATTGTTATTTATATTTGCATTTGCACAGTTTGTTGTCTTCTGCACTCGAGTTGATCTTTCATTGATTTGCTGAGTATGCCCAAAAGTAAACGAACCTCAGTGTTGATATGGTGACAAATATGTACTTCGATAATAAAATTTACTTAGTGCTTTGAACTTTTGAACTTTGAACCATTGCTACTAAATGAATAACACACACAAAATGCTGGAGGAACTCAGCAGGCCAAGCAGCATCTATGGAAAAAAGTACAGTTGACATTTTGGGCTGAAACGTTGACTACTTTTTCCCAGAGGTGCTGCCTGGCCTGCTGAGTTCCTCCAGCATTTTGTGTGTGTTGCTTGGATTTCCAGCATCTGCAGATTTTCTCTTGTTTGTGATTTGAGTACTAAATGAATAGATGCTCCAGTGACAGTAGGGAGAAGGCAGACAGGCCTGAACAAGTTGGTGAAGAACAATGCACACGGGGACCATGGAGCTCCTGCAAAGCTCCAGCCACAGTTGAAGGTCTCAGCTGTCCACAGTAGGAGGTCTCTGTAAGGACATGACTACAGTCTATGAACGGATGCCAGGCTGAGCAAGCTGAAATTACAGGGATGTGCCCATTTCACTCTGCTCCAACAAAGGCAATAGAAATTACCTCTTTTCCCCAAGTGTACCGGGGGCATGGGGTGCATGGGAGGGGTAGCACCTCTAGATGGGGGGGCTTGTCGCACCCTTTGGAGTGGCTCGTCATCTACTGGTCCCCACCAACGCCCAGCTCTCACCTGTGGCTCCCCATAGCTGTTTGCATGCGACAGCAGCCACACCCTGGGCAACGGCTTCGACAGGCCGGCTAAACCAGGTGAAGGTAGCCAGTGGGTCTGAAACACTTGGTGAGATAGGGATTTGCTCATCCCAGCATGCGAAGACTGCTTCGGTGGATCAGGTGGAGGAAACCCTGGGGGTTCAGCGGCTGAGAAGGCGTTGCAGCAGCGCATTGTGGAGTGCGTAGGGCACGGCAGAGCACTTAAGAAGACACGGCCATCCAATGCAGCCAAGGAAGTTGCCGGACGTAACGATTCTTCGCGCCACTGGATCCTGACTTCTGAGGCCAAGAGAGTGGGATAGTCTCTGTGCAAGGCTTTTCCACTTTAATATCTTTCACGCACTGGTTACATTGTGCAACATTCATCTCCCAACTTTCAATTCCTACTAGTCTTCAATATCTATATACAAGTCCTACGGCGATGGGGGAGCGGCAAAGCAACAGGTGGAGGTGACCACTGGGAGCTGCAGTCACAAACCTGCACGTAGGCAGCCCTTGGACAAGTGGTCATTCTTCTCTGTACCCAGGGCAGCAGAGGAGTCCGGCAGCACCAATGGTGACTGAGCAGCCCTTTTCAGGACAGCACTGCTCACCCTTTGATAGGGAGGGGCCTAGAAAAGGTGGCCTAAACATTGCCTGCCCTACAGACAGACAACTGGCCAGCTTGCCGCAGCTAGCAGTTCATCCGCCAATGCGGTTACACTCAAAAGAGAAGAAAGAAACTTCTGTTAGGATCATAGAATGTCCGCACACTCATGGACAGAGAGAACTCAGCAAGACCCCAAAGAAGAACAGCCCTTGTTGCCAAGGAACTTTCACGCTACAACATCGACATCGCAGCCCTAAGTGAAACCAGGCTTGCGGAGGAAGGATCCCTGACTGAAACCGCCAGTGGCTACACTTATTTTTGGAAAGAAAAAGCGCAAGATGAAGAGAGGATTCATGGAGTTGGATTAGCAGTCAAGTCCAGCTTCCTGAAACAACTCTCCGACCTGCCCGTGGGAATCAACGAAAGGCTTATGTGGCTACGTCTGCTCCTCAGCCACAAACGTCATGCAACAGTCATCAGCGCTTATGCCCCACCATTACCAGCAAATACGAGACCATTGAACAGTTCTACACTGACCTTAGCTCTGTTCTGTGCTCAGTCCCTGCCAACGACAAACTAATTCTGCTTGGTGACTTCAGTGCCTGAGTAGGCTGCGATCACAGTCGCTGGGTAGGGGTTCTATTCAAACAAGGTATTGGCAATATGAACAGCAATGGCCTCTTGCTCCTTAGTAAATGTGCAGAATCCGACCTCCTCATCACAAACACAGTGTTCAGGCTGACGAACAAGTACAAGACGACATGGATGCACCCAAGATCCAAACATTGGCACATGTACATTACAGTACATCGCCGAGACATCCAGGATGTCCTCATCACCAGAGCCGTGTGAGGAGCGGAGTGCTGGACTGACCACAGGCTAGTCCGCACCATATTGAAGCTACGTATTGCTCCCCACCATCCCAAGCGCCCTAACTTCATCAGAACAGCTTTTAACACCGCCAGACTCCAAGAGTCTGTATCTTCACAAGTTCCGGACCACTAACTGGTGGGCCAACCCAGAAGTGGAATCAGTTTAGAGAAATGGTGACGGAGACAGCAAAATCAGTCCTCGGCCCCAAGGACCGGAACCACCAAGATTGGTTCGACGAGAATGACAGTGCCATCAAAGATCTCCTGGCTAGGAAGAACAAAGCATTCATGGAGTGGCAAAATGACCCAAGCTCCATTGCCAAAAAAGAACAGTTCAAGTCCCTTCAGGGCCATGCCCAATGGGAAATTCGCAAGATGCACGACCTGTGGTGGGATAGGAAAGCTGAAGAGGTGCAACACTTCATCAACATCAACAATTCGAAGCTGCTCTTCAACTCCATCAAGCTGATCTTCGGCCCCTCAAGATCTGGCTCATCTGCACTGTTGTCCGCTGATGGAACCACACTGCTAAAGGACAAAGAGAGCATCCAACACAGATGGAAAGAGCATTTCAGCCAGTTCCTGAACTATCCTTCATTGGTCGACCAGTCTGCTCTGGACCAAATCCCTCAACAGCCTATTCACGAGGAACTAGATGATCCTCCCTCGACAGATGAAGTCAAGAAGGCTATCGCGCAGATGAGCAGTGGCAAGGCGTCCGGCAAGGATGGAATACCTGCTGAACTGTACAAGGCACTCAGCAAGGAATCACTTGAGGCTTTCCACAGCACCCTGACTAGCACTTGGGAAGAAGAGATGCCCCCTGACCTCAGAGACGCAACGATAATTGCCCTCTACAAAAATAAAGGTTCAAGGACCGACTGCGGGAACTACAGAGGCATCTCACTACTTTCCATTGCCGGAAAAATCCTCGCCCACATCATCCTCAACAGACTGATTCCAACAGTGTCAGAAGAGAACCTTCCTGAGTCGCAATGGGGCTTTCGTCCTGAACGCAGCACTGTCGACATGATCTTCACAGTGAGACAGATACAGGAGAAGTGCCTGGAACAGAACATGACATTATACTCTGTCTTCATTGATCTGACGAAGGCGTTTGACACGATCAACAGAAACGTGCTGTGGATCATCCTTAGAAAGCTTGGCTGCCCGCAGAAATTCACTGCACTCATCCGCCTGCTCCACGATGGCATGACAGGAGAAGTGTTCTCAGATGGTTCCCTATCTGAGACTTTCAACATCTCAAATAGCGTGAAGAAAGGGTGCGTTCTAGCACCAGTGCTTCTTCAACCTCTTCTTCACCCAAATGCTGAAACATGCTGTTGAGGACCTAAACCTGGGTATTTACATAAGATATCACCTAGACGGATCGATGTTTGACCTGAGACACCTTGCTGCAAAGACCAAAACGTTGAGGAGGCTCATCGCTGAAGCCCTGTTTGCTGATGACTGTCCCCTCATGGCCCACCTGCAGATGATTGTCGACAAGTTCTCCGCAGCCCCAAAGCTGTTCGGCCTGACAATCAGCCTCGGTAAGACAGAAGTTCTCCTACAACCTGCGCCAGAGAGTCACCCTCCTCAGCCATGCATCACCATCAACGGCACTGTCCTGAAGAATGTGGAGAGCTTCAAGTATCTAGGAAGCACCATCTCCAGTGACGGATCCATTGACAAAAAGATCATAGCAAGGATCTAGAAAGCCAGCCAGGCACTCGGGAAACTCCGTGTCAAAGTTCTGGAGCACAAGGACATTCAGCTTTCAACCAAGCTCAAGGTGTACAAGGCTGTGGTCTTCACCTCTCTCCTGTACGGCTGTGAAACCTGGACCCTGTACCACAGGCACATCAAACAGCTGGAACAGTTTCACATGCACTCTCTGCGGTCCATCATGAGGATTTGATGACAGGACTGAATCACCAGCCAGGAAGTCCTTGACAGAGCCAATACCACAAGCATTGAGGCAAGGATCTTCCAGGCCCAGCTATGCTGGACTGGCTACGTAATCCACATGGGTGAAACAAGAATCCCCAGGCAGCTGCTCTACGGTGAGCTTGAGCATGGCAGTCGCAATCAGGGCCGTTCCAAAAAAGAGATTCAAAGACAATCTGAAATCGTACATCAAATGGGCAGACCTGCAGCCTTGACAACTTGAGGAGTCCACAGCTGACAGGGCTGCGTGACACGCCCTGACTTTGAGGGTGACCAAAATCAGCGCCTTGCAGCAGCATGAGATGATGCCACAAAGCCTGTTCTAACAACCACCATGCCATGTCCAACCTGCAACCGCATGTGTGCTTCGGCCTTCGGCCTCCAAAGCCACATGCGTATCCACAGAAGACTGCACAATGTTTAGTCTTCCTCAGACCCCATTCAGGTTATGCCCTAATGCCACACAGCAAGCAACAAATTGTGAGATGTAGCAGAGACACCTACAGCAACCTGGAATGGTCCTGTGAATGGGAGGCTGAATGTGAGCATGGATCCACCTTCTACAGTAGTGGTCACCAACCTTTTTAAGCCCAAGATCCCCTACCTCGACCTTAGTGAAAGGCGACATCTACCTACTAAATCGTTTAGAGAAAAAGCAGTTCGGATTGTACTTACAACTTGAGGCCTTTTATTTGGGCTAATTGTATTTGAATTACACAAAATACTTTTGTCAAACTCTCAAATTAATTCAATCAAGAAAACACTGTAACTAGCATATCAAACAGGCCATAGGTGTCTTTCTTTAAGAATATTACAATACTTCACACCTTTAATTCTAAGTTTCATTATTTAATTTTATTTCAACGCGAAAAATAAATGAATAAAAATTGACTGTTGCACTCAGTGTGATGACTGGGGCTGAATACTTTCTGCTAGTTTCCTGAAGTTTGGCTCATAACCACAGACAGCCAGTCTGAGACAGTCTGTGAGGTGTCTGTCAGTAAGACAGCTCCTGTACGTAGATTTAATAATTTTCATCTGTGAAAATGAAATTTCACATAGATAAGTTGACCTGAAATAGGCACTGACTTTTAGTGCTATAAAACCAATGCACACACTGCGCATTGCTGGGGCCACATCAGTAGTAATTGCCACCAGTTTATGAATGAGGTTGTCATTTTCACGGACATATTTTTAAAACTCATTGTAAATATCCTCATCTCTCGTTCTCTCCTTTAATTGCAAAAGAGTGAGGAAGTCCTCCTTTGTAGTAAAATCTTGGAAAGCCATTCTGACAAATACAAGCTGAGCTGTTTGCATTACATCCAGGATTCATCGAATTGCAGTGAAAAATATTCACGTCCTCTGACAGTGACTCTACCCTCCTCGTCACCGTTGCAGGGCCAAGCGGTATATTATGTATTACAGTTGTGATGTTTTTGTTTTTAAAGTCATTAAAAACAGTTTCTGCGGTAATGGCCATTGCTTCCTTGAATAACTCACCATCTGTAAAAGGCTTCTTGTGTTTAGCCAGAAGGTGACTTACACAAAATGATGCTTCAATAGTAGTCTTATTTTGAGCAGCATGTTTTGTGAATAACGATTGCTGGGCCTTCATCCCCGATTTTAGCTCCTCAACTTTCCAGGCACAAATTGCGCTCTTTGGGGGGTTAAAGTTAAAGTTAGAGTCTGTCCCGAGCCTTGTGGCCCATCAGGTTGGTGCTTATGCCGGTTTCTATGGCGATTGCTGATTGCGTCGCCTCTGATCTGGGCCGACATTTACGTACTGGGCGGCACCTAATTAATTAGCATGTTTATTTTGGCTTTTTTTCTTAAAGATGTGCTGGGTGGGTTCCGGATACCGCTGCATCCCTGCGTGCTTCGCAGCCCAGTATCGGTCCACGGCCCGAAGGTTGGGGACACTGCTATATATTGATTTTTGCGACAGTCTGTACTCTTATCTAATCTAATTGGTCACTTTGATGCAGCACAAGCTACGCTGCAAACACGGTGCATGGCAGGGGAAATACACCTGTGCACACTGGGTAGAAAGAACGGGACCAAAACCCTGCAACCCGGAAACAATCGCTGTTTATAAACAGCATTCAATAGCAAAAGTATTGCTAAATTAACATTATCCTAATTAGTATTACTTATTTTTATCATGCTCACTTTACAACAGTATTTGTGTATTTATTTTTGATTTTTTTCGGGATCTACTGGGAAAGTCTCAAAGATCGATTGGTCGATCGCGATTGACGGGTTGGCAACCCCTATTCTACAGGAAAGCTGCTGGGGCATGAATGTATCAGAATTCACAGGAAGTCACACACCTCAATCCAAGGAGAAGCGATACAGTTTGACACTTTAAATAATGTAATTTGGTATAAATGACAGTCATAAAGGGATAAAGAACAGAAATAGGCTGCTAAGTCTGTGCCAGCCATCATGGCACCAATTTATACTAACATCTTTCTATTAATTTTCCTCAACTCCCTTCACATTTGACTACTCATATCTACAGTAGGGGCAAATTAGTGACCAATTAACCTTCCTATCTACACATTGTGGGATGTGAGAGAAGACTGAAGCAGCTGGAGAAAGCTCACACAGTCAGAAGCTCTATTTGTTTTTAGAGTAAACGAAAACTTTGCGATTGACCAACAATCAAAGTTAATGTATTTTAAAAGGGATACTCAAAAGATGACTAATTATAAAACCATTACTTTGCGTTTATTGATCAGTTTTATTATAACGGCCAGCTGCATCATTACTTATCAGTAAGCAGCATTCAGCAAGGAGTGAAGAACATTTTGCAGTAGGTCATTTGTATCTTCACAGGGTGAGTAACTTATCTACTGCAGGGCCTCATCAAAGCTGCAGGCACCAGGAAATATCTAGAGAGGAAGCAAGTGAAGTGCGTCACTAGCTTAGTCAAAATAGGATGTGTGTCATGGTGATAGACTTGTGTTGAGTTTTCCCTTTCTAAGTAAAATTACATGTATCCTTTTTTCTAACAAGCAAACTAACTTGACCGCCTATCCTGTGTCTTCCATTGTGGAGCAACACCACTTTGAAATACAACTTACTGTGCAAGGAATAGTTGAAATAAAAAATATTGAGTCCAAAATAATTGTAGTAAATCTTTCAACAATGAATTCAAGTTTGCACCGAAGCTCTTATTAACATGTGCCTGTTAGCTAAACATCTTTGTCATGTCCATTACTGAGGCTTGGTTTCTAGGGGTACGACAATGATGCACTGTAGTACTCCACTATGGCTGCAGTCAGCCTGCGCCTTTTCACTTGCAGTGTCTCCCACAGACCTGATGACTGTTCCACTAAGTGTGACTGTGCAGCCTGCGAGGCAATGGGAGAGAAATGCTAACCTTGTGAGGTGGGAAGTACAGCATTAGGGCTCACAGCACCAGGAGGCCTCTCAGGGGTCTGAGTGTTGATCTGCTGTGACCCAGACCGTGCAGTCCCTGCTTCAGCTTTCCACTCTTGCCATATGCAGATAACACAACATATGTCACCACTGCTTATTCCTTGTTTCTTCAGACATTTCAATGGGGTCAGTTCTGCTCTTGTTACACCATAAGACATAGGAGCAGAATTAGGCCATTCAGCCCATTGAGTCTGCTCTGCCATTCCATCATGGCTGATCCCAGATCCCACTCAACCCCATACATCTGCCTTCTCCTATATCCTTCGATGCCCTGCCCAATCAGGAAACAATCAACAGATAGGTTGGGGCTGTGGGTGGTGACACAGACATGGGTGTACACAGAATAAAGGAGGGGGCTTAGGACACAGCCCTGAGGGTGGGGGGCTCCTGTGTTGAGGTTCAGAGGGGCAGAAGTAACTCTCACCACCTGCTGGCAATCTGACAGGAAGTCCTGGATTCAGCTGCACAAAGCAGGGCGAAGGCCGAGGTCTCTGAGCTTCTTGTTAAGCCTGGGGGAATTTATGGTGTTGAATGCTGAACTGTAGTCCAAGAACAGCGTTCTCACATAATCAGAATCAGATTTATTATCACCAGCATGTGACATGAAATTTGTTAACATGGCAGCAGCAGTTCAACACAATACATAATCTAGCAGAGAGAAAAAAATAATAAATAAAATAAAAAATAATAATAATAAACAAACAAGTAAATGTATATTGAATATATTAAAAAACGTAAAACAGAAATGCTGTATATTAAAAACAAGTGAGGTAGTGTCCAATGTCCAATTAGGAATCGGATGGCAGTTCCTGAATCTCTGAGTGTGCACCTTCAGGCTTCTGTACCTGATGGTAACAGTGGGAAAAGGGCATGCTCTGTGTGCTGGAGGTCCTTAATAATGGACGCAGCCTTTATGAGACACCGCTCCCTGAAGATCCCTTTTCTCCAGATGTGTAAGGATGGTGTGTAGAGCTGTGGCAATTGCATCATCTGTCGGTAAGCGAACTGTAGGGACCCAGTGTGGTAGCATGCTGCAGATGTAGTCCTCGACCAGCCTCTCAAAGCATTTGCTTATTATTGAGGTGAGTGCAACAGGACGCCAGTCGTTCAGACATGTTACCTTGGTCTTTTTAGGTACAGGAACAATGGTGGATGTTTTGAAGCAGGAGGGTACTCTGCACTGGGAGAGGGAGAGATTAAAAATGTCTAAACACATCAACCGGTTGCGCTGAGCACATCCTGAGTACTCGCCCTGGGATGCCGTCCGGTCCCGCAGCCTTGCAGCTGTCCACTCATTGGGAATACCTGCGTATTTCAGCCTCAGAGATGACCAAGGTGCAGGTCGCATTGATGGCTCTCCTCAGGGGATCAGTTTGGTGACACCGAACCGAGGGTAAAAAAGATTTAACACATCTGGGAGACAGCCAGCCATGTTGGCAGTACCACTGCTTTTAGCTTTGAAGTCTGCGATGTAACGCAGACCTTGCCATAAGCTGTGTGTATTGTTGATGGAGAGTTGTGTCTGGATCTTGTCCCTGCATTGTCGTTTCGCTGCCTAGATGACTTTGCATAGATCATAGCTGCATTTTTTGAGTTCCTGGTGGGTACTGGCGATGAAAGCTCTGTCTTGTGTGGTGAACGTAACATGCGTATAACTGTTGATCCAGGGTTTCTGTTTTGGATAAATCCTGACTGACTTTGAGGGACAACTTCTGGATGAAGATTGTGACCCCCTCTGTGAACTTGGAGACATCCTCATCATGAAAGACATTCCAGTCGACGTCATCAAAACAATCCTGTAGCATGGTGACTGATTGGTTGGACCAATGGTGGACGGTTTCAACTAAGGCCGCCTCTTGTTTCAGCTTCTGCCAGTACACAGGCAGAAGCAGGATGGAGGAGTGATCCGACTTTCCAAACGGCCAGCAGAGGAGCACTTTGTAAACATTGCAGAAGGGAAAGTAGCAGCGGTCGAGTGTGCTATCTCCCTGGGTGCTCACCTGGATGTGTTGACAGAACTTCGGAGAGACTTTACACAGCGATGCTCTATTAAAGTCTCCAGCAATGAAGAAGCAATCTCCAGGTGCTGATGGTCTCGTACGGTTCCTTCAGAGCCAGGTCAGCATCAGCCAGCAGTGGAATGTACTCAGCTGTGATAGTAACAGCCGTGTACTCTCTCGTCAGCAAGAAAGATCTACACAGCAGCACCAGGTTCTCCAGGTCCGAGAAACAAAAGGATTTGAGGACATGCACTTTCCAGGGGTTGCACCAAGCATTATTGACCATTAGGTATATCCCACCTCCTTTACTCCTCCCAGAGAAGTTTTTCAACCTGTGTGCCCGGAACAGGGAGAACCCAAGGGGCTTGATGGCGTGATCTGGTATCTCTTCCGTCAGCCAGGACTTCATGAAGCACAAAATGTTACATTCCTTTGTTTCCCGCTGGTAGGAGATTCTGGCTCTCAGTTTGCACAACTTATTGTCCAGGGACTGAACGTTAACCAGGAGTATGCTAGGTAGCAGCGGACGATTAGCATGCTGTCTCAAACTCGTCAAGACATCATGCCTTTTCCCTTGCCTTTGGCGCTGCTTCCAAGGTAGCAACAGTGTAGTAAGTGAGCCTCCCATGGATCACGTAAGCAGGAGTTTCCAGTGTAGAAAAGGCGGCACATTGTGAGTAAATGCTGACTTGCCAATGCTCAGAAGAGTCAGTTGATCATATTTGATGTGACTATCAGCTTCTTGCACAAGAAATGCAAAGGAAATTGCAGCAATTAGCAGTGCACAGTAAAGCAGGTTCAGAGCTTGCAACACAGCTACAGTATGTCAAATGGGTGAGAGAGGAAGGATTCGAAAGGGACCTGAGGGGCAACTTTTTCATGCAAAGTGTGATAACTGTACCCTCAGTGACCATTTTATTAGGTAGAGGACAATCCATAATAACCATCTGGATATAATATCACAGGATAAGCAAGCAGGAACAAGTAACTTAATTTATGTAGCTATTCCAAACACACACAACATACAGAAATCAATAAACGAGAAACACCAGAAATAGGCTGAATTAAAAGAGGAAATTGAAAGACTTTGGAACATGAACAGGGGATACATTATCCCAATAGTAATACTTACAACTGGGATCATCATTACACAATAGCATTAAACAATTCAGCCAACTCAGCAATATTTATGTAAATCTTCAGAAAACCACAATACTAAACACCACTAGGATAGTCTGAAAGTTCCTAGCAATTGAGAATGAGTGTGTTTCACTACGCCCATGCCTCAGGTTTTACCAGCTCGAGCTGAGAAAAGACATAAATACCATAATAACATACTACACAGCATTTACAGCCGTGCAGTGCAATGGCTCCAAAATAGAGACACCCATTAACAGAAACCCAAAACTGAGTAATGAAAGGAGAACCCCAAAATGACCAAAGAGATTCAGAAACAAAATTGAAACCTGAAGAGCAGCAATAGCCCACCTAATGGAGTATAAAACGGATAATCTGAGCAAGAAAGTTAAGAGAAAAGCTAAGAAAATAGTAACGAAATATAGGGTCCATACAAGACATAATCAACCTAACAAAACCATTGTATAATTTACAGATACACTAAAACAAAAGCTTGGTGCATACAAAGCCAGACTAAATAGATACATGAAATGTGCCAGACGAAGAAATCAGAATTATCAGTTCAGAGGCAATGAAGAAGGTTTATTCAGGGCATTGAAACTAAATTCAATGCACCCAACTCCTAGCACAGAATTAACAACAACCACAGAGAAATGAACTTTTGGTCTAATATCTGGTCAAACAGGATGATGCGCAATCAAGAAGCAAGTTGGTTTAGGAAGTTGAAAAGGACATATACAATTGAAGCTAGGCAAACAACTGAAGTTACAATGGATATGCTAATAGCCGTAATAAAAGATACTGATGACTGGAAAAGTACTGACAGTGATAATGTTCATAATTATTGGCATAAAAATGGACAACTTCATCCTATTAATACGTATGAATGGTTTTCTTAAAAATGCCAAAAACGTGCCTGAATTTTTGACAGAAGATAAAATGTATCTCTTACCTAAAGGAGAAATCACAAATGACCCATCAAAATATCGTCCTATTACTTGTTTACAAACTACAAATTGTAGCATCATGCTTCTCGGAGCTAATCACCACTCATTGAGATAGCCACAATATACTTACAGACAAGCAGAAAGGATGCCGTAAGGTTTGAAAGGATGATCAGCAGCGATCACTCGTAGTTGAGTATGCTTCTTCATCTGATGATTGACCTGGTCACTTGTGGGTCTTGAGATGACTGAAGAGGCTGATCCGTGATCCACAAGTCCTATTGCAGTGTTGGCAGGTGTAGGTCATTGAGGTGTTGGTGGATGTAGCCGGCTGGCCCTTTCCCGGTCTCACCTTACGTTGAAGCCTCTTAGCCTCAGCGGCATGGTGGAGGTATTCATGAGCTGAGTAGTCCCCTCATAGACAGTCCTTCTCCAGCTTTTCCTATCCTGTGATAATTTCTCCCAACTATTCAGGTTAATGTAGCACTTCCTCAGATGGGTCTTGATATTGTCCTTGAATTGCTTTTTCTGCCCTCCAGGAGTGCACATTGCATCCTTGAGTTGACCAAATAGGAGTTCTTTAGAGAGGTGGGAGTCGGGCATACGGATGATGTATTGAGGCTATGGAGTTAATGTTAGCTTTCTCCAGGATGCTGGAGTTAGTACGCCTGTTCTTCCAGCTAACTCTCAGAATCTTTCGGAGGCATCTTTGATGGTATGTTTCTATCTATTTTATGTGCCTGGTGTATGTTGTCCATGACCCTGCTCTATATAGCAAGGAGGGGAGGACGATAGATTTATAGACCAGATGCTTAGTGTTGGTCTTGATATCCCGATCTTCAAAAACCCTCTTTCTCAGCCTGGCAAAAGCTCCACTTGTAAAGCCTATTCTGTGATTTACTTCAAGGTCAATGTTGGCTCTTAAAGAAAGAAGGCTGCCAAGATATGGGAAATGATCAGTGTTCTTCGGAGAGATATTGTCAGTTTGGAGGGTTGGAGGTTTAGGAGTTTGATATTGTGTAGGTTGGTGCAGGACCTGGGTTTTCTTGATGTTTAGATCTGCATATTGGCACTCCATAATGGAAGTAGTTGACACTTCGCTCTTTGCCTTGAACTTGTTAAGGTTAAAGAGCCCTCTCCCCCTCCCCCATCTGTCCTACAGAGAATCTGGACTCCTTGTGGGAGGTCTTGGCCTGTGAGGTGAAGAATGGTTGCAATGAAAATGGCAAACAGATATGGGGTAATGAAGCACCCCTGTTTGATCCTGGTCACAACCTTAAAAGATCAGTTTCAGAGCTGCTGTTGCTGATGACTGCTGCACTTATTTCATTGTGTAGGAGCTGCAGGATCTTGAGGTATTTCTCCAAGCACCTGATTTTAGACTGTACCTGCCAAAGGGCAGGATGATTTACAGAGTCAAATGCTTTTATAAGGTCTACAAAGGCCATATAAAATGGAAGTTTTTGTTTCCAGGCTTTCTCCTGCAATTGACGTGCTGTAAAAATCATGTCAGATGTTCCTCTGGCTGGACGGAAGCCACACTGAGACTACAGCAGATCTTCTGCCAGAGATGAAAGCCAGTCACATAAAATTTGGGTGAGTATCTTTCCCGTTGTAGAGAGGAGGGAGATGCCTTTATAATTTCTGCAGTCAGTTTGTCACACCGTTTAAAGAGTGTGACAATCATGGTATCCCTGAGTTCAGCTGGAATCTTCTCCTTGTCCTAAATCTTGACAAGCAGGTCATGAATATGATTTAAAAGTGAATATGATGTAAAGAACAACAGATAATAGATCCTGTATTCCTGAATCAAACCCGGTAGAAATGCAGAAATATTTCACTTTGTCATATTGACTACCAAAAGGTAATTGATTCTGTCTCACTGTCAAGGTTAATAGAAGTTCTTAATATATATAAACTACACCTAATATGTACTTGTGAAATTCCTTCAACATCTGATGAAGCATTGGTGTACCTTAACAACCAAAAAAGAACAACTGCCATTGTCAAAATAAACTGAAGCATTTTTCATGGAGACTCTCTAAGCCAACTATAGTTTTGTCTAGCTTTAAACGTGCTCTCCAGTTTACTGAATCGGACAAAAGTAGGATATCAAATCAGAAACAATAAATCGAATTATTTGTTAACACACCTTCTATACATGGATGATCTGAAATTACATGCTCCTTCCTCAGTAAAGCTAAAGCAATTGATTCAAATAGTAGAATCATTTTTGAAAGATATAAACATGAACTTTGGACTGGATAAGTGCAGAACATTAAACGTAAAGGAAGGTGCAGTAGAGCTAATAGAATACAAAACAGAGCAACAGGATACAACACAACTGATGGATGAGTTTGAAACATACATTATAGGTATCTAGGATATCAATAAACAAAATAAAATAGATCATAGTTTGATAAAGGGAAAACTCAACAGAATTTACTTCAAGGCTTAAGAAAATCTGCCAAACAGAGCTCAGTAGTAAAATTATAACAAAGGCAATAAACAATATTGTTATACCCATATTAATGTATCCTTTTGGCATAATACCTTGGTCCAAAACTGATCTGGAAAATTTACAAAGAAAAATAAAAACTGAAATGGCAAATTTTAGAAAACGTTTTGTACGTTTGAACACACTTAGATTAACGTGACCTCGGAGGAAGATAGGAGGAAGAGGAATGACAGACATAAAAAGTTTACATAACAGTCAGATAAAACTTCTAAGGATATATTTTCATCCATGAGAAGATAAAACTGCTAATGATATATTTTCTCCAATGAAAACAGTATTCAGCACTCCACACCAGCATATGCAATTCCGATAAGAAATATACACCTTTAAACTTAAATGAAAGCACAACCCAGAAAATTGAGGAAATTATCACAATAGAAGAAAAAATTTTCCAATGGAAGAGCATGACTCTCCATTGAAGACATCCGCATGATCTGAGCAGACAAAATGTCGACAAGAAAGTGTTGAACACTTGGCTTAGAGTTGGAGACCTCTTCCCAGAAACAAAGGGGTTCCTTGTGGCTATACAAGACCAAGTGATCAACAGTCATTATATTCATGCAAGGAAAATATGCGCTCTGTGTTTAATATTAAATTCGTTAGATAAACCCTTTTAGAAAAGAAATAGAGTGTATTAGCCACTTATCACCTATATTCCGGTCGTGATTAATACCCCCCCCCCACCGTGAACAGAATCGCCAAAAACGATTTGTAGAAAAAAATCGGCACGTACACGCATGCGCACACAGGTGCCCGCGCAAGGCTTCATGGTCATGGTAGTCCTTCTCGGGGTAAACACGACATATTTGACTGTTACTCTTGTCCGTTGGCAAGCCTACACCCTCCCCCCACCGGGTTGGCTGGTCCGCAAGAATATTGTCAATATTAAACCGGTCCGCAGTACAAAAAAGGTTGAGGAGATAGAAACATAGAAACATAGAAAACAGGTGCAGGAGTAGGCCATTCGGCCCTTCGAGCCTGCACCGCCATTCAGTATGATCATGGCTGATCATCCAACTCAGAACCCTGTACCTGCCTTCTCTCCATACCCACTGATCCTTTTAGCCACGAGGGCCATATCTAACTCCCTCTTAAATATGGCCAATGAACTGGCCTCAACTGTTTCCTGTGGCAGAGAATTCCACAGATTCACCACTCTCTGTGTGAAGTAGTTTTTCCTCATCTCGGTCCTAAAAGGCTTCCCTTTTATCCTCAAACTGTGACCCCTCGTTCTGGACTTCCCCAACATCGGGAACAATCTTCCTGCATCTAGTCTGTCCAATCCCTTTAGAATTTTATACGTTTCAATCAGATCCCCCCTCAATCTTCTAAATTCCAGACAGTATAAGCCTAGTCGATCCAGTCTTTCATCATATGAAAGTCCTGCCATCCCAGGAACCAATCTGGTGAACCTTCTTTGTACCCCCTCTATGGCAAGAATGTCTTTCCTCAGATTAGGGGACCAAAACTGCACACAATACTCCAGGTGTGGTCTCACCAAGGCCTTGTACAACTGCAGTAGTACCTCCCTGCTCCTGTACTCGAATCCTCTTGCTATGAATGCCAGCATACCATTCGCCTTTTTCACCACCTGCTGTACCTGCTGCCCACTTTCAATGATTGGAGTACAATGACACTGAGGTCTTGTTGCACCTCCCCTTTTCCTAATCGGCCACCATTCAGATAATAATCTGTTTTCCTATTCTTGCCACCAAAGTGGATAACCTCACATTTATCCACATTAAATTGCATCTGACATGAATTTGCCCACTCACCTAACCTATCCAAGTCACCCTGCATCCTCTTAGCATCCTCCTCACAGCTAACACTGCTGCTCAGCTTCGTGTCATCCGCAAACTTGGAGATGCTGCATTTCATTCCCTTGTCTAAGTCATTAATATATATTGTAAACAACTGGGGTCCCAGCACTGAGCTTTGCGGTACCCCACTAGTCACTGCCTGCCATTCTGAAAAGATCCTGATCCTGTTTATTCCAAGTCTTTGCTTCCTGTCTGCCAACCAATTCTCTATCCACATCAATACCTTACCCTCAATACCATGTGCTTTAAGTTTGCACACTAATCTCCTGTGTGGGACCTTGTCAAAAGCCTTTTGAAAATCCAAATATACCACATCAACTGGTTCTCCCATATCCACTCTACTAGTTACATCCTCAAAAATTTCTATGAGATTCGTCAGACACGATTTTCCTTTCACAAATCCATGCTGACTTTGTCCGATGATTTCACTGCTTTCCAAATGTGCTGTTATCACATCTTTGATGACTGACTCTAGCATTTTCCCCACCACCGATGTCAGGCTTACCGGTCTATAATTCCCCGGTTTCTCTCTCCTTCCTTTTTTAAAAAGCAGGGTTACATTAGCCACCCTCCAATCCTCAGGAACTAATCCAGAATCTAAAGAGTTTTGGAAAATTATCACTAATGGATCCACTATTTCTTGGGCTACTTCCTTAAGCACTCTGGGATGCAGACCATCTGGACCTCGGGATTTATCTGCCTTCAATCCCTTCAATTTACCTAACACCACTTCCTTACTAACATGTATTTCCCTCAGTTCCTCCATCTCACTGGACCCTCTGTCCCCTACTATTTCTGGAAGATTATTTATGTCCTCCTTCGTGAAGACGGAACCAAAGTAGTTATTCAAGTGGTCTGCCATGTCCTTGTTCCCCATGATCAATTCACCTGTTTCCGACTGTAAGGGACCTACATTTGTCTTAACCAATCTTTTTCTTTTTACATATCTATAAAAGCTTTTACAGTCAGTTTTTATGTTCCCTGCCAGCTTTCTCTCATAACCTTCTTTCCCTTTCCTAATTAAGCCCTTTGTCCTCCTCTGCTGGACTCTGAATTTCTCCCAATCCTCAGGTGTGCCGCTTTTTCTGGCTAATTTGTATGTTTCTTCTTTGGAATTGATACTATCCCTAATTTCCCTTGTCAGCCATGGGTGCACTACCTTCCCTGGTTTATTCTTTTGCCAGACTGGGATGAACAATTCTTGTAGTTCATCCATGTGATCTTTAAATGCTTGCCATTGCATATCCACCATCAATCCTTAAGTATCATTTGCTAGCCTATCTTAGCTAATTCACGTCTCATACCTTCAAAGTTACCCCTCTTTAAGTTCAGTACCTTTGTTACTGAATTAACTATATCACTCTCCATCTTAATGAAGAATTCCACCATATTATGGTCACTCTTACCCAAGGGGCCTTGCACGACAACATTGCTAACTAACCCTTCCTCATTGCTCAATACCCAGTCTAGAATGGTCTGCTCTCTAGTTGGTTCCTCGACATGTTGGTTCAGTGAATTATCCCGCATACATTCCAAGAAATCCTCTTCCTCAGCACCCTTACCAATTTGGTTCACCCAATCTATATGTAGATTGAAGTCACCCATTATAACTGCTGTTCCTTTATTGCACGCATTTCTAATTTCCTGTTTAGTGCCATCCCCAACCTCACTACTACTGTTAGGTGGCCTGTACACAACTCCCACCAGCGTTTTCTGCCCCTTAGTGTTATGCAGCTCTACCCATATCGATTCCACATCCTCCCGGCTAATGTCCTTCCTCTCTATTACGTTAATCTCCTCTCTAACCAGCAACGCCACCCCACCTCCTTTTCTTTCATGTCTATCCCTCCTGAATATTGAATATCCCTGAATGTTGAGCTCCCATCCCTGGTCACCCTGGAGCCATGTCTCTGTGATCCCAACTATATCATATTCAATAATAACAATCTGCACTTTTAATTCATCCACCTTGTTACAAATGCTCCTTGGATTGACACACAAAGCCTTTAGGCTTGCTTTTACAACACTCTTAGCCCTTATACAATTATGTTGAAAAGAGGCCCTTTTTGATTTTTGCCCTGCATTTGCCGGCCTGCCACTTTTACTTTTCACCTTACTACTTTCTGCTTCTACCCTCATTTTACACCCCCCTGTCTCTCTGTACTTGTTCCCATCCCCCTGCCACATTAATTTAAATCCTCCAGAACAACAGTAGCAAACGCTCACCCTAGGCGATTGGTTCCAGTCCAGCCCAGGTGCAGTCTGTCCTGTTTGTACCGGTCCCACCTCCTCCAGAACTGGTTCCAATGCCCCGGAAATTTGAATCCCTCCCCTTGCACCATTTTTCAAGTCATGTATTCATCTGAAATATCCTCCTATTTCTACTCTGACTAGCACGTGGCACTGGTAGTAATCCAGAGATTATTACCTTTGTGGTCCTACTTTTTAGTTTATCTCCTAACTCCCTAAATTCACCTTGTAGGACCTCATCCCATTTTTTACCTATATCGTTGGTACCTATGTGCACCATGACCACTGGCTGTTCACCCTCCCACTCCAGAATGTCCTGCAGCCGCTCAGAGACATTCTTGACCCTTGCACCAGGGAGGCAACATACCCTCCTGGAGTCTCGTTTGCAGCCGCAGAAATGCCTATCTATTCCCCTTACAATCGAATCCCCTATCACTATAGCTCTCCCACTCCTTTTCCTTCCCTCCTGTGCCACAGAGTCACCCATAGTGCCATGAACTCGGCTGCTGCTGCCTTCCCCTGATGAGACATCTCCCCCAACAGCATCCAAAACAGTGTTTCTGTTTAGGAGGGAGATGACCTCAGGGGACTCCTGCACTACCTGCCTACTGCTACGCTGTTTAGTGGCCACCCATTCCCTTTCTGCCTGTGTAGCCTTTACCTGCGGTGTGGCCAACTCACTGAACGTGCTATTCATGACTTTCTCAGCATCATGGATGCTCCAGTATGAATCCAATCGCAGCTCCAGCTACTCAATGCAGTCTGTCAGAAGCTGCAGCTGGACACATTTCCTGCACACATAGTCGTCAGGGACACTGGAAGTATCCCTGATTTCCCACATGCTGCAGGAGGAACAAACCATGGGGCCGATCGCAGCTGTCATGACCTACCCAATACGCTACAGACTCGCTGCCTTCCTTGCTTCAAATAAAATACCGCTGCAGACTGTTCTCCTTTAAAAAGAACTTACCTGGCCTTACCTCACTTGGAGCAAAGCTCGTACTCAGCCTCTGCTCGGCGAAGCCTCAGGAGCCAAAGCCTTCCTACTTTGTCTCCCACCACTCCGTCACCCGCTACAATGTCACCTGCTCTGTCAAACTGCTCTCTTTTAAATACTCCTACTGCCTCACGGACTGACTTAGACACACTTGTGCAGTCCTGTCCCGATCAACCGCTGAGAAAAAGCCCACTATAGTGCTCTAGTGCTCTAAGCCCACTATGGTTTTGTCTGGCTTTAAACACGCTCTCTAATTTACTGAATCGGACAAAAACGGGGTATCAAATCAGAAACAGCAATCAAATTATATGTTGAGACACCTTCTATACATGAATGCTTTGAAATTATATGCTCCTTTGTCAGTAAAGCTAAAACAATTGATTCAAATAGTAGAACTATTTTCAAAAGATATAAACATGAACTTTGGACTGGATAAATGTAGAACATTAACCATAAAGAAAGGTGCAATAGAGCTAGTAGAATATAAGACAGAACAGCAGGATACAATACAACTGATGGATGAATATGAAACATAGACGTATTTGAGACATCAGCAAGTAAAGAAAATAGATCATAGGTCAATAAAGGGAAAACATCTGACAGAAATGTTATTCAAGGCTTAAAAACGTCTCCAAACAGAGCTTAACAGCAAAAATGTAACAATAAACATTTTATCTATACCCATATTAACCTATCTTTTGGCATAATATCTTGGTCCAAAACAGATCTGGAAAATTTACAAAGAAAAATAAGAACTGAAATGACATATTTTAGAAAACACTTTGTACATTTGAATGCACTTTGATTAACACTACCTAGGACAGAGGAGGAAGGGGAAGAACAGAAATAAAAATGTACACAACAGTCAGATAAAACTTCTATGGATATATTTTCATCCATGAAAACAGTACTCCATACGAACATATGAAATTCTGATAAGAAGTTCACACCACTCAACTTAAATGAATGCACAGGCCCAAAAAAGTGAAGAAATTATCACTACAGAAGAAAAAGTTAACCAATGGAAGGGAATGACCCACCAGGGAAGACATCCCATGATCTGAGCAGACGAGATGTCGACAAGGAAGTGTGAAATGCCTGGCTCAGGGTTAGAGATATCTTCTCAGAAACAGAGAGGTTCTTTGTGGCAACACAGGACCAGGTGGGTAACACAAAAAATTATGAAAAATACGCAATAAATGACCAACAAATTCAAGATGATAAATGTAGAAAATGCCGAGAAAAACAGGAACAATCCAACACATTAGATGATCCTGCAGCAGTTTAACTCAATCTGATTACTTACACAGGCACAATCAAGTGGCAAACATCATTCACCAAAATCTTGCTTTATAATACAAATGCATAAATAGCAACATACCTTACGATAAATACAAGCCTGATCCAGTTTTAGAGTCTGATCCTACAAATTACATTATGACCGACTGATTGTTGCAGACAAGACAATGCATAATAACTATCTGGATATAATATTACAGGCTAAACAAGCAAGAACAACTTACTTAAGAGATATAGCCATTCCAAACAAAGATGCACACAGAAATTAATGAGGGAAAAACACCAGAAATATGCTGAATTGAAAGAGGAAAGTGAAAGACTATGGAACATGAGATGGGTATACATTGTCCCAATAGTAATATCTACGATTGGTATCTTCTTGAAATTACTACACAGTAGCATTAAACAATTAAACCTACACAGAAATATTTATGCAAATCTCCCGAAAGCCACAATACTGAACACCACTAGAATATCTGGAAGTTCCTAGCAATTTAGAAATTAGTGTGCCTGGCTATGCCAGTATCTCAGGTTATACCAGCTTGAGCGGAGAAAAAATAGGTAGTAATAATAATAATAATAATAATAATAATAAATATGGAGAACACGAGTTGTAGAGTTCTTAAGAAAGTATCCATAGGTTGTGGAATCAGTTCAGTGTTGGTATGTGTGAAGAGTCTGGTTCAAGAGTCTAATGGTTGAGGGGTAATAACTGTTCCTGAACCTGGTGGTGTGGAGCTTGAAGCTATTGAATCTTTTTCCTGATGGCAGCAGTAAGAAGAGACCATGGCCTGGGTGGTGGCGATTTTTGATGGATGTTGCTTTCCTGCAACAGTGCTCCTTGTAACTGTGCTCAATAGTGGAGAGGACTTTACCCTTGATAGACTGGGACATATCCACTACTTTTTGTAGTTTCTTTTTCATTCAAGGGCATTGGTGCTTCTGTACCAGGCCATGATGCAATCAGTCAGTGCACTCTCCACTGTGCATTTGTCAACATTTGTCAATGTTTTACTTGACATGTTGAATCTGCGAAACTTCTAAGAAATTCAAGGCACTGCCATGTTTACTTTATAATTTTCATACAGAAATGATACCAGGATTGACAACTTGTCATATGAAGAAGGTTTCATGCTGTATTCGGGTCTGTAATCACTAGAATTCAGAAGAATGAGGGGTGACCTCATTGGAACCTATCAAATGGTGAAAGGCCTTGATAAAGTGGATGTGGAGAGGATGTTTCCTATGGTGAGAGAGTCTAAGATCAGAGGACACAGCCTCAGAATAGAGATGACGAGGAATTTCTTTAGCCAGAGAGTGGTGAATCTGTAGAATTCTTTGCCACAGGCAGCTGCGGAGGCCAAGTGTTTTTGTATATTTAAGGCAGAGGTTGATAGAGTCTTGACTGGTCAGGGCATGAAGGGATACGGGGAGATGGCTGGAGATTGGGTTGAGAGGAAAAATGGATCAGCCATAATGAAATGGTGGACAGACTCATGTGTCAAATGACCTAATTCTGATCATATATCTTACAGTCTTATGGTCCTATAGTAATGGCACTTGCATGCTAGATCCAGGAGAGATCCTGTGAAATGATAACACCAGGGAATTAAAGTTACTGTCTCTCTCTACCTCTGATCTCCCGATGAGGACTGGCTCCTGGAGCTCCATTTTCCTCCTCTTGCAGTCAATAATTAGCTCAAGCAACACACATCAAAGTTGCTGGTGAACGCAGCAGGCCAAGCAGCATCTGTAGGAAGAGGCGCAGTCGACGTTTCAGGCCGAGACCCTTCGTCAGGACTTCCTTCAGTTAGTCCTGACGAAGGGTCTCGGCCTGAAACGTCGACTGCGCCTCTTCCTATAGATGCTGCTTGGCCTGCTGCGTTCACCAGCAACTTTGATGTGTGTTGCTTGAATTTCCAGCATCTGCAGAATTCCTGTTGTTTGCAATAATTAGCTCTTTGGTTTTGCTGAGGTTGAGTGAGAGATTGTTGTTATGGCACCATTCAGCCATATTTTCAATCTTTATCCTACATGCTGGTTGTGTGCTTCAGCCCATAACAGTCAGTAAACTTAAATATGATACTGAGCTGTACTTAGCCTCACAGTCAAAATATAAAGGGAGTAGAGCAGGGGGCTAAGCACACAGTCTTGTGGTGCACCTGTGCTGATGATGAAGATCTGCAGCTGGACCTTCAACTTCCTCACAGACAGGACCCAGGCTGTAAAAATAGGGAACAAGCTCTCCTTGACAATCACTCTGAGCACCGGTGCCCCACAAGGCTGTGTACTCAGCCCCCTGCTGTACTCACTGTACACTCATGATTGTGTAGCCAAACTCAATATGTAACTTTGGTGATGACACAACAATTGTAGGCCGTATGTCGGGTAATGATGAGTTTGAGTACAGAGAGGAAATTAAGAACCTGGTGGCATGGTGCGAAGATAATAACCTATCCCTCAATGTCAGCAAGACGAAGGAATTGGTTGTTCACTTCAAAAGGAGTAGCGGACCGCACGACCCCATTTACATCAGTGGTGTGCAAGTGGAACAGGTCAAAAGCTTTAAGTTCCTCGGGGTCAATATCACAAATGACCTTACTTGGTCCAGCCAAGCAGAGTTCACTGCCAAGAAGGCCCACCAGCGCCTTTACTTCCTGAGAAAACTAAAGAAATTTGGCCTGTCCCCTAAAACTCTCACTAATTTTTATAGATGCACCATAGAAAGCATTCTTCTAGGGTACATCACAACCTGGTATGGAAGTTGTCCGGTCCAAGACTGGAAGAAGCTGCAGAAGATCATGAACACGGCGCAGCACATCACACAAACCAATCTTCTGTCCTTGGACTCACTTTACACCGCACGCTGTCGGAGCAGTGCTGCCAGGATAATCAAGGACACGACCCACCCAGCCAACACACTTTTCGTCCCTCTTCCCTCCAGGAGAAGGCTCAGGAGCTTGAAGACTCGTACGGCCAGATTTGGGAACTGCTGAACGGATCCTGACCCGGATCTGGGCCGCACCCTCCAAATATCCGGACCTGCCTCTTGGTTTTTTTGCACGACCTTACTTTCCATTTTTCTATTTTCTATTTATGATTTATAATTTAAATTTTTAATATTTACAATCGATTTGTAATCCAGGGAGCGCGAAGTACAGAATCAAATATCGCTGTGATGATTGTACGTTCTCATATCAATTGTTTGGCGACAATGAAGTATAAAGTGATGGTCCTGCTCCAGCAAGGAATTTGCATCATAAAGAAAGGTGGGGGAAGAGAAAACTGCCACTAGGAAGTGATTCCTCGCAATACCCTTAACTTATGGTCCTTAAGCAATAACCAGTGGCCTTAACTTGGTGTGAGCAGTCATGGAAAACAAAAAAAAAAATGCATATGCTGGAAGCTGAAAGAAAAACAGAAATGTGGGAAGAACTCAGCCCTGCTGAAGTAGCATCCTTTGGAAAGAGAAACCAGCTAAGGTTTTAAGTCATGGACCCTTCCTCAGAACTGGGCAAAAATTGGAGGGGCCTCACTGCTCAAAGCAAAGCCTGGTGGAGGACACTGCAAAAGCTAAAAAGCTGTATGAAGACAGGTTCAGAGAAATCAGGTGACAATTAGGATTAGTACTGACTATTAGCAAGACAGTTTAAAGGAATTGTGTGAGAAAGGGACATACTGTAGATAGGATAATAGGAAATGATGAATTATCAATTTATCTAAAGTTGGAAAATTCAATGGTCATTGTAGAGAGTGGCAAAGTGCTTTGACAGAAGATAAGGTTATGTTTTGGTTTCTGTTCGGCCTTGTATTAACGGTGGAAAAGGCTACAGAGGGTAGGAGGAAAGCAGAGTACTGTGAAAAATCTGCACAGTCACTGGGGAAATGAAAACGACAGCACTGTAGGACAGGATTGACACCAGGCTGCTGAAGTTATGTCAATAACTCTACTAGCTGCACCACTGTGCCAAATCAGGATTGAACACCTGACCTCTTTTCAGATAGAAAGTTTTAGAGGACCTTCTAATTAATTGCAGGCTGAGTGCACTATAGACGTGAAAGCAGCAAAACAGCCACTTCTTCTTCCCCTTCTCCACTTATTTGACCTCTAACCTTGCTGTGAAGATGGAATCAATAGAGTGAACGGGATTATTCTGGTTAGAAATAACCGCAATAAAAGCTGAAATAACATTCTTGCAGGGGTCAGAGGAGGAAGCACACTTCCACAGTAAATCAACCCTTTGAAGAGTTTGGAAGCACTCCAGCTTCAGGCAGTGTTATCTTTTCACATTAATTACAGACTACAGTAAATTCACAACAGTTTGAGGCTGCAATATGTTTTCCTAATGTTATTGTACATCTTCGATCATTAGGATATGGCGGAAGCTAATTTTTGCAGCTATCTCTTGAGGATGATTGCATTTCAAAACCTGAGTGGGTCTTTTGGCATACAGTGCTTTGATTAATTGTCTTTTGTTGAAGAAGTGAAGCAGTTGTGCAAAGGTACTCTGTAAAACCGTGCAACAATAAATTATAACCACAGAATGAAAATAAGGGTGCATTACTCAACACTTTCCCCCAGTACTAAAGTGAGAAACACAGAGGTATCAGGTACATGTGAGTATTTTAAAAGGCCTCTGACGTTTTGAAGTAGATGTGAGCATTTTAAACCACCTCTGAAGTTTTAAAGAGAAACAAAGGTCATACGATTGTATGATAAATTGTTAAATTCTACAAAAGACTGATTAAAGAAAAGTATGTGCAGTTCCAAATTGATTTCATAGAGATTTTATCATATCCAAGCCATGCAATTACTGGCACAAGATTACAGTGATTGGGTAATTACCATTTTCTCTGCTGGAGAACTACTGAACTTATATCCAATGAATTTTCCCTTTTGCTTGCATATAAATTAATGTTCCACAGCATTGTTTTACTGTGAATCTAGTTACTAAAATATTATTTTGGTTTTATAAATCATATGAAACACTGTGCTTTAAGGAATGTTGCTTTAAATTGTTATGTGACATAAATGAATAGGCTCTCATAATAATTGTTAAAAATATAGTGTATATTTAACAAGTCCCTTTATGTTTCTCTTATCAAACCAATGAAACTGATATTGAAAAATAAAACAGTAAAATAAGTTCTGACCTTAACTTAATCACTCAGTTGGAACAGAATGGTTAAGAGCTGGTTTATGCCCCATTGGGTTTTACGCTCCAATAAGTATTTAAATTGAATAAAGTTTAAAATTGGTGTTTATCTCTAAGCCTGATATGTTCAATATGCTAGTTTACAATTAGATCATTGGTTCTATCAACACTACAATAACCTCAACTTCCATACTAATTGCTTTAGAACTAATTTGCTTTGTGAATGATTGAAATGATGGCTAAGAAATTGAATACTCTTCTGCCGGTTTCTGGTATGCACAATTTAACCTTCAGATTTTTATTTTGATATGTTGGGGCTGACTCGATTGCAGGCTTTTATCTATTTGGACATGGGTGGTCTGTTAACAGTCTCTCCAAGAGTTGGATGTGAATGGGAAAATCAGATGGAAGATATAAAGCTTATAGTGATGTGTTTTTCTTTTTTTTGTAATTTATTTTTTCTTGAAGCTCATCATCAAACAAATATTTCCATGAGATATATTTCAGATATTGTACGTATATCTCATACAATCATATTTGCCACAAATCTCCACATAATATTTATCTGAGGTATACACCTATAGAAAAGAGAGGAAAGGAAGAACAAGCAAAAGGAGAAAACTATGTACAAGTAGGGAGTGATCTTTTTTTCATTGATTTGTGAGAATAAAATCAGGTCTATGAGGTGTTATGTAGTTGAACCAATTTTCCCAGTATGAAGCAGATTGTTCCAACTTATGATTAACAGATGCTGTTATCTTCTCCATTTTGTAAATGTCCATTGTAATTTCCATCCATGCATTTAAAGTTGGGCTCTCCTGTGACAACCATTTCCTGGTAAGAGTCTTTTTACCAGCCACCAGCAGTATATTCATTAAATATTTATTTCTTTTCAACCATTCTTGAGGTACATACCCAAAATATATGGTCTTACTTTCTAAGGGTATTTGACATTTAAAGATGTCTTGTAGGGCATTGTGTATCCCAATTCAATAGGCTTTGATAACAGGGCAATCCCAGAAAATATGATAATGGTTTGCATTTTGATTTCCACAATTTCTCCAGCAATCAGGGAGGTTACTATCATAATGGGATTTCTGAGAGGGTGTAATAAAATATCTTACCAAGTTTTGCCATCCAAACTCCCTCCTTTTCTGTGAACTGGTACTCTTCCATTGATATCTCCATATTATTGTCCATTCTTCCTCAGTTATAATTATCTTCTCCCATTTTGTTTTGATGTATGAAGTCGAATGTGTTTTAAGATTTGACAAACACTTATAGAAACATAGAAACATAGAAACATAGAAAATAGGTGCAGGAGTAGGCCATTCGGCCCTTTGAGCCTGCACCACCATTCAGTATGATCATGGCTGATCATCCAACTCAGAACCCTATACCAGCCTTCCCCCCATACCCCCTGATCCCTTTAGCCACAAGGGCCATAGCTAACTCCCTCTTAAATATAGCCAATGAACTGGCCTCAACTGTTTCCTGTGGCAGCGAATTCCACAGATTCACCACTCTCTGTGTGAAGAAGTTTTTCCTCATCTCGGTCCTAAAAGGTTTCCCTTTTATCCTCAAACTGTGATCCCTCGTTCTGGACTTCCCCAACATCGGGAACAATCTTCCTGCATCTAGCCTGTCCAATCCCTTTAGGATTTTATACGTTTCAATAAGATCCCCTCTCAATCTTCTAAATTCCAACGAGTACTAGTTCATCCAGTCTTTCTGAAAGTCCTGCCATCCCAGGAATCAATCTGGTGAACCTTCTTTGTACTCCCTCTATGGCAAGGATGTCCTTCCTCAGATTAGGGGACCAAAACTACACACAATACTCCAGGTGTGGTCTCACCAAGGCCTTGTACAACTGCAGTAGTACCTCCCTGCTCCTGTACTCGAATCCTCTTGCTATGAATGCCAGCATTCATAACAGACTCTAGCATTTTTCCCACCACCGATGTCAGGCTAACCAGTCTATAATTCCCTGGTTTCTCTCTCCCTCCTTTTTAAAAAAGTGGGGTTACATTAGCCACCCTCCAATCCTCAGGAACTAGTCCAGAATCTAAACAGTTTTGAAAAATTATCACTAATGCATCCACTATTTCTTGGACTATTTCCTTAAGCACTCTGGGATGCAGACCATCTGGCCTTGGAGAATTATCTGCCTTCAATCCCTTCAATTTACCTAACAACACTTCCCTACTAACATGTATTTCCCTTAGTTCCTCCATCTCAGTGGACCCCCTGTCCCCTACTATTTCCGGAAGATTATTTATGTCCTCCTTAGTGAAGACAGAACCAAAGTAGTTATTCAATTGGTCTGCCATGTCCTTGCTCCCCATAATCAAGTCACCTGTTTCTGTCTGTAGGGGACCTATATACACGTTTGAAATGATTCTACTGCCATTATCTGAATTATATGTTTTTCTAAATAGCTCTATCAAACATGTACTTTCCTTCTTTTATTATATTGCAAAGAACTGTTATTCCTTTAGCTGCTGTTACGTATCCCGTAACTGGGTTGCCAAACCAGCAGAAATGGATCACTCAGTTGGAGTCTGGATTACTGGAACTAAGAGAGTTTTATTAAAGAAACCAGCAACACAGTACTCTAATCAAAAGGATAATAAATGCAACAGTTCAGCAATGATAAACACACATGTACACAGAATTAGGATAACAGGATCAATCAAGCTCTATCATCCTCTAGGGGTAAATGACCAGTTTCAAAGTGACGCAAAGTTCAGTTCAATTTAGTTCAGTTCAGTTCGCAGTAATCACTGCCGTGGGAGATGGACAGTGGGGGGAAGGAGAGAGAGACCAAAAACGAATGAATATTCAAACGGCTTCCACACAGACCTTCGATATTCTTCGCAGTCAGCTTTGGGGCAAGCCCTTTGTGATGTCTTCTGAGGTCACCGACTGTGACCCCTCCGTTTCCAGATACGATCGTTTCTCTGCGGTGAACCTGGCACCCAGGCAAGGGCGGACACACACCAGGTTCCTGCTGATCGTACCTTTCCACCCTGTGCGTCCATGGCTTGGTCCCGCGACCAGCCCTCCAAAACTTCCCACCAACTTGTGGGAGGCGCACCGCTTCCAGGGTCTCGTTACCTCGTGGTGTCATGTGTGTCTTGCCTTAGCGAACCTGTCCCTTTTTATCTCCCTGCTGGGGTATCGCCTGTCCATCACTTCAAACAGTTCAGGGTTCAAAGGGGGGGCCGATCTTGACAGCTCTCCTTCTGTCCCTTAATTAACATCTCCAAATGCTGCTCCATTGTTTTCCTTATCTCTCTTTCTCCTGAAGACAGGTATATACATGTTTGAAATGATTCTACTACCATTATCTGAATTATATATTTTTCTAAATAGCTCTATCAAACATGTACTTTCCTTCTTTCATTATATTGCAAATAGCTGTTATTCCTTTAGTTGCCCAGTCCTTAAGTCTAGCATCCAGTTTATTCGGCGTAAAATCCGAGTCATATGCACACCATTTAAGAATTGCAATATCTGCCTTCAGTTTATATTCTTTTATAATAGTTTTCCATATTTTAAGAGTCCATTTCACCCATGGATTATCAATAGTATTTATGTAACTTTGTAGGTTGTTATCAGCCAAAATTGCCTGAATGGGGATGGGATGTATCCCCTCCTCAATGTTTTCCCATTGAGCGTCATATGATGGGTTGCACCAACATATCACGGCTCTCAACTGTGCTGTAAAATAATAATCTCTAAGAGAAGGTAGCCTCCATCCCTCCTTTTCCTTGGCTAATTGCAAAGTGTTGAGACGAGCTCTAGGCCTTTTACCTTGCCATATATATCTTGATAACATTTTGTTCCATTCATTGAATTGATTCTGATTAATCTCTATTGGTAGGGTCTGAAAGAGATATAATAGTCTGGGCAATACATTCATTTTAATGGATTCAATCCTTGAACTGAGATTTAAAAAAAAATTAGGTTCCATCTTGTTATATCTTCCTTAATTTTTTTATATATAGGCTGATAATTGCATTCTGATAATTTTGACAAATCTTTTTGCATGATGATGCCCAGATGTTTGAAAGACTCTGTTTGCCATGCCCAAGGATATCTACTTTCAATTTCTCTTGGTGGGCTATAGTTATATGAAAGTAATTGGGTTTTATCTATGTTGATCTTGTATCCTGATAATTGACCATATTGTTCAAAGGATTGCATCAACTTAGGTAAGGAGTATGTTTATTGTCCTAGATAGATCAAAATGTCATCCGCGTAACAGGCCAATTTATGCTCTGTCCCTTTAATAGTAATTCCCCTGATATCTTCATTTTGTCTGATGTATTGAGCTAATGGTTCCAGATGTAATGCGAAGAGTAGCAGTGACCATGCACAACCCTGTCTCGTGCCCCTTTCTAGGGTAAAACTATTTGATAAATATCCATTGATTTTAATCCTAGCAGTAGGGTTGTCATATAGTGCCTGTATAGTTTTAATAATTGTGTCATGGAAACCAAATCTATGTAAAACTCTGTAAAGAAATTTCCAATTAACTGAATCAAATGCCTTTTCAGCATCCACGCTTATCACTATTGCTTCGATTTTACTTTTTTGTATATGATCCATAATGTGAAGTGTCCTTCGTATCTTGTCTTGTGTTTGGCGTTGTTGTATGAAACCTGTCTGATCCTTATCTATCAGTATGGGTAGAAACTCTTTCTAATCATTTGGCCATGATGGAGGCAAATAATCTATAATCTACATTAAGAACGGATATTGGTCTAAATGACCCACATTCCATTTTATCCTTGCCTTCTTTCAGTATAGCTGAGGTTATCGCTTCCTTCCAGCTGGGTGGCATTTGTGTCTTTTTCAGAGCCCAGTTCAGTGTGGGGAGTAAGACAGGAACTAATTCATTTTTAAATTCTTTGTAGCACTCTGCTGTATACCCATCTGAACCTGGTGACTTGCTTAATTTAAGCCTACTAATTGCAGCTTTTAATTCAACTACAGTTATGTCAGCAGTCATCGTTTTTATTTTGTTCTTCGCTTAAAGTGGGTAACTCTAGAGAATTCAGGAAGGTGTCAATTTGGGTTATGCTTCCCCCTGGAACTTTGGAATATAGAGTTTTGTAAAAGACTTCAAAAGCTTGTTGAATTTCACTCAGCTTATTTTTTATCATTTTTGTTCTTGGATCCCTAATTCTATGAATTATATTTTTTGCTATCTTTTTCTTCAGTTTCCACGCTAGTATTTTCATAGATTTAGATCCACTTTCATAATGTCTCTGTTTCAGAAACATTAAATTTTTCCTGATTTCTTGTGTAGCCAAACTATTAATTTCATTCGAATTTTTAAAAATTTCCTCTAATGTATCCTGTGCCCAATTCAATTTGTGTTTTTTTTACTAGTTCCTTCAGCCTATTCAGCTCTAATGTTTTATTCCATTTTTTTCTTATATGAAGATATCACTATAATTTTCCCTCTTAAGACAGCCTTCAGAGTATCCCATAGAATGGGAGGTGAAAACTCTCCATTATCATTGAATTCTAAGTAAACGCCAATTTCTTTTTTAATTTGTTCCTTAAAGTAGCGATCATTGAGTAGCAACACACATAAAAGTTGCTGGTGAATGCAGCAGGCCAGGCAGCATCTCTAGGAAGAGGTGCAGTCGATGTTTCAGGCCGAGACCCTTCGTCAGGACTAACTGAAGGAAGAATGAGTAAGGGATTTGAAAGTTGGAGGGGTAGGGGGAGATCATTGAGTAGACTTGAATTTAGTTTCCAAATAGTATTCTTTGGTTGTAGGTCAAAATCAACAGATAAATATATAGGTGCATGGTCACTTACATCTATTGTCCCAATTCCACAGGTGTTTATTTTGTCTTTGTCTTTTCCAAATGTTATGAAATAGTCTATTCTTGTATATACAGAATGGGGGGCAGAATAATAAGTGTAATCCCGTCTGTCGGGGAAAAGGTCCCTCCATATATCAATTAAACCAACATCCTCAAAAAGTGCATTAATTCTCGTATGTAAGGATTTTGTTTCATAGGTTTTTCTATTGGAAGAGTCTAACTTTGGTTGTAATTGTAAATTTAAGTCTCCCCCACATATCAGGAGACCTTCTGTTTCTATTACCATAATATTAGTAATTTTCTGAAAGAAACTAGTATCACTTCCTGGGAGTGAGTATAGATTCAATAGAGTAACTGAATTTCCATCTATATTCCCCCTTACCAGAACATATTTGCCCTCCTTATCTCCCATTTCGAATACTTTTTCAAAATTTAGCTTGCTTGAGATAAGAATAGAAACTCCTCTCCTATGTCCTGATTTATATGAAGAGAAAAACAAATTAGTGAAGCCCACTCTCTTTAGTTTTCCATGCTCATTATCACTTCAGTGAGTTTCCTATAAATATACTACATGGGCTTGTTCTTTTTTCATTTTGGATAGAATTTTACTGCGTTTGATTGGATTTAATAGCCCATTGACGTTAAAAGAAATGAATTTTACTTTGTCCTTCGCCACCTGTCAGTATATCATTGAAATTAGCAGAATAAAACTTGATCGATCTACTCCTTGAACAAATAAGAACCAAGAAACATGAATAATAAAAAAAGGCAACGAAGGTGTGATTCCAGTGCTGAGATCTTTAGTATGTAACCGGGTGACCATTGGATCTTATTCGGTATCGTTAAAAGTGTACTTAGGCATCCATCTGAGTAATGCAGAATAGTTGTCTGTGCCTTTAAGGGAGACAGTGATGTCATTACGCACGCGCAGGATAGTGGAGACACCATTTTGTTTTCTGCTGAAGATGCTGGTAGGGTGTTGGAATTGAGTTCCTCCCAGAGACTGGGCATGGTGAGGAAAGGTGAGCATTAATTGATGATATCTATGTGAACTCGTTTATGCTTGTTGGCGAATCGAGAATATTGGTAATTTGACATGTTTTACATGTGGATGCTTTAGATTTCCACGAGTGAACAAATCAACGCTGGGTAGCGCGGCTTATGCAAAGTTCCTCACCATCCAAGTAGGTCAGTCTTCCTGTAATTTAACTACCAGGCAATATCTTGTAAAAGTTGTGCCAAAGTGTACTTTTTGTCTAACTTTATTGTATCAGGACTGATTGTTCATGTAACCATGTAACGTGAATGTTTAGTCTCTGTTCGGAAGTTCAGTACGTGTGTCTGTCTTAGATGAGATGTATTCGCTTACATTTTTCGCTGTTATGTATAAGATGCAGGGTGGGTGGGATTCTAATGTTGTTTGTATTGTGTTCCTTCAGGATTGCCACTACTGTATTAGTTCTGGTATTTTTATACTGCATACACAATTCTGTCCATAAACGAGGGTGTGGATCGAAAGTTAAACAGAGATTGTAACGGCAAGAACTGGTTGTAAATTCGTTCATTTTGTTTTGCAACCCTCTTCTGGCACTTAAACTTCTAAAACAGATAATTGTGTACCTCTGCAATGGTTAATTTCTTGTGAAATTGGGTCTCCTTTATCCTCTTCCATTTCCACAGCACTTCTGTCATCTTCCTGTTTCTTTTCCTTTTCCTTCTTTCCTATTTGTGCATCTTGAACTTGGGAAAATGCATTTATTTCACTGGAGTATTTTCTTATTAAACCTTCTATAGCCCCTCTCACAATCTGATCTCTCTTCTTAGTTTCTTCATCCACAATATCATCTGACAAATCCTCTGTTTTTGTATCTCCATTGATTCCTTTCTTTTTGGGCTTCCATTCATCCAGCTGGGCTTTGGTCTTTGCATTACTTTTACAAGCAGTCTTTTGTCTACCACTTGAAGTTTGTGCAATAACCTTAATGCACACAGAATAGATTCTGGTTCTTTATACTCACAAAAGCCAATTGCTTGCAACTTTCCTGAGGATGTTTAAAACCAAGCCCCATTTTGCAAGTAACTGCCTGCATATCAGATGCTTTATCAGATATGTTGCCTACAACAACTGTTGTAGGCAGACCACTGCTTTCGTCACTTTCATGATTCCTCTGAGCAGCATGGTCCTTCCTGGGTCCAATATGCTTTCCAACCAGAGGCACAGAGGTTGGCATCAACACTTGTTTGCCCTCTGTTGGACAATGGTTCATGGAGGCAGTTGTGGCATTATCCAATACCTTTAATTCGCTTTCAGTTGTCTGCATTGTAGAGGGTACGGCATACAAATGTTGGATGGCTCTCCAATCAAGTTGTAGTTGTCTCAGCCACTCATGACCCCACAATTCTGGCCTTCCTGTTTTTACTACATACAATGTGGCTTGTTGGTTGGTTGTCGTATTTCACTGTTACAAGGTCATTCCCTCAAGACTTATCTTTTCTCCAGTATAAGTTCTTAGTAGGATATTTGCAAGCATCATTTCAGTATCTTTGAATACCACTCAAGCTCATTTTATGGAATAGCTGAAAAGTCCAAGCCAGTGTCCAATTCCATTTTAATTAATTTGCCATTTTAATTTAATTAATTGGCGTAAGTCTTATTGCTTGTCTGTTGTTAGTTTTCACACTGATAATCTCAGGAGTACATAGTCCTGTGACACTGTCATAATTATTAGATTTCTCATCAACAGCATTCAGATTAGTTCTCTTTCTGAAACTGCAACTTGCCTTTTTAGCTTTTTATCTTCCCTATGCAGTCCATTTATTTTTGTCTGCCTGACATGGTTTTTGTATGTGTCCTACTTTGTTGCATTTTCTGTAAGTTTCACCTTTAAACATGTGTTGGTGAGCTCCTGCCACAACAGATACACAACTTGTTCAGGCAGGCCGGTTTCTGTTTAGACATTGCAATTTTGTTCACACTCTCTTTCAATCCTGAGGGCAACTCATTGGTCTCTGTCTGATGTTTCCATTGATACAGCAATTTCAACTGCTTTTTTAAATGTAAGTTGTGCTTCAGTTAGGAGCCATTTTTTAAAGCTTTCTTGAAAGATTCCGCAAACTAAGTGATCTCCCAGAACATCATTAAACTCATTACAGAAGTGACATTGTTCAGACAATCTCTTCAATTCAGTCATGTAAGCTGAAATGGCCTCCCCTTCCTTGAAACCTAAAACATTCTGCAATCAACTATGGTTTTAGTTCTAAATTCTCCTGCATTACTTCCACAGTATCAGCAAAACTCATTTTGGCTGGTTTAGTTGGAGTGGTTAAACTTCAAAGCAAACTGTATGCCCTTCAATTCAACACATAGAAACATAGAAACATAGAAAATAGGTGCAGGAGTAGGCCATTCGTCCCTTTGAGCCTGCACCGCCATTCAGTATGATCATGGCTGATCATCCAACTCAGAACCCTGTACCAGCCTTCCCCCCATACCCCCTGATCCCTTTAGCCACAAGGGCCATATCTAACTCCCTCTTAAATATAGCCAATGAACTGGCCTCAACTGTTTCCTGTGGCAGAGAATTCCACAGATTCACCACTCTCTGTGTGAAGAAGTTTTTCCTAATCTCGGTCCTAAAAGGCTACCCCTTTATCCTCAAACTGTGACCCCTCGTTCTGGACTTCCCCAACATCGGGAACAATCTTCCTGCATCTAGCCTGTCCAATCCCTTTAGGATTTTATATGTTTCAATAAGATCCCCCCTCAATCTTCTAAATTCCAACGAGTATAAGCCTAATCGATCCATCATATGAAAGTTCTGCCATCCCAGGAATCAATCTGGTGAACCTTCTTTGTACTCCCTCTATGGCAAGGATGTCTTTCCTCAGATTAGGGGACCAAAACTGCACACAATACTCCAAGTGTGGTCTCACCAAGGCCTTGTACAACTGCAGTAGTACCTCCCTGCTCCTGTACTCGAATCCTCTTGCTATGAATGCCAGCATACCATTCGCCTTTTTCACTGCCTGCTGTACCTGCATGCCCACTTTCAATGACTGGTGTATAATGACACCCAGGTTTCGTTGCACCTCCCCTTTTCCTAATCGGCCACCATTCAGATAATAATCTGTTTTCCTGTTCTTGCCACCAAAGTGGGTAACCTCACATTTATCCACATTAAATTGCATCTGCCATGAATTTGTCCACTCACCTAATCTATCCAAGTCACCCTGCATCCTCTTAGCATCCTCCTCACAGCTAACACTGCTGCCCAGCTTCGTGTCATCTGCAAACTTGGAGATGCTGCATTTAATTCCCTTGTCTAAGTCATTAATATATATTGTAAACAACTGGGGTCCCAGCACTGAGCCTTGCGGTACCCCATTAGTCACTGTCTGCCATTCTGAGAAAGTCCCATTTATTCCCACTCTTTGCTTCCTGTCTGCCAACCAATTCTCTATCCACATCAATACCTTACCCTCAATACCATGTGCTTTAAGTTTGCACACTAATCTCCTGAGTGGGACCTTGTCAAAAGCCTTTTGAAAGTCCAAATATACCACATCCACTGGTTCTCTCCTATCCACTCTACTAGTTACATCCTCAAAAAATTCTAAGAGCTTCATCAGACATGATTTTTCTTTCACAAATCCATGCTGACTTTGTCCGATGATTTAACTGCTTTCCAAATGTGCTGTTATCACATCTTTGACAACTGACTCTAGCATTTTCCCCACTACCGATGTCAAGTTAACCGGTCTATAATTCCTTGGTTTCTCTCTCCCTCCTTTTTAAAAAAGTGGGGTTACATTAGCCACCCTCCAATCCTCAGGAACTAGTCCAGAATCCAAACAGTTTTGAAAAATTATCACTAATGCATCCACTATTTCTTGGGCTACTTCCTTAAGCACTCTGGGATGCAGACCATCTGGCCCTGGGGAATTATCTGCCTTTAATCCCTGCAATTTACCTAACACCACTTCCCTACTAACATGTATTTCCCTCATTTCCTCCATCTCACTGGACCCTCTGTCCCCTACTATTTCCGGAAGACTATTTATGTCCTCCTTCGTGAAGACAGAACCAAAGTAGTTATTCAATTGGTCCGCCATGTCCTTGCTCCCCATAATCAATTCACCTGTTTCTGTCTGTAGGGGACCTACATTTGTCTTAACCAATCTTTTTCTTTTCACTTATCTATAAAAGCTTTTACAGTCAGTTTTTATGTTCCCTGCCAGTTTTCTCTCATAATCTTTTTCCCCTTCCTAATTAAGCCCTTTGACCTCCTCTGCTGGACTCTGATTTTCTCCCAGTTCTCGGGTGAGCCACTTTTTCTGGCTAATTTGTATGCTTCTTCTTTGTAATTGATACTATCCCTAATTTCCCTTGTCAGCCACGGGTGCACTACCTTCCTTGATTTATTCTTTTGCCAAACTGGGATGATCAATTGTTGTAGTTCATCCATGCGATCTTTAAATGCTTGCCATTGCATATCCACCGTCAACCCTTTAAGTGTCATTTGCCAGTCTATCTTTGCTAATTCACATCTCATACCTTCAAAGTTACCCTTCTTTAAGTTCAGAACCTTTGTTTCTGAATTAACTATGTCACTCTCCATCTTAATAAAGAATTTCACCATATTATGGTCACTCTTACCCAAGGGGCCTCTCATGACAAGATTGCTAATTATCCCTTCCTCATTGCTCAATACCCAGTCTAGAATAGCCTGCTCTCTAGTTGGTTCCTCGACATGTTGGTTAAAAAAACCATCCCGCATACATTCCAAGAAATCCTCTTCCTCAGCACCCTTACCAATTTGGTTCACCCAGTCTATATGTAGATTGAAGTCACCCATTATAACTGCTGTTCCTTTATTGCACACATTTCTAACTTTCTGTTTATACCAACCCCAACCTCACTACTACTGTTAGGTGGCCTGTACACAACTCCCAGCAGCGTTTTCTCCCCCTTAGTGTTATGCAGCTCTACCCATATCGATTCCACATCCTCCTGGCTCATGTCCTTCCTTTCTATTGTGTTAATCTCCTCTCTAACCACCAATGCTACCCCACCTCCTTTTCTTTCATGTCTATCCTTCCTGGATATTGAATATCCCTGAATGTTGAGCTCCCATCCCTGGTCACCCTGGAACCATGTCTCTGTGATCCCAACCATATCATATTCATTAATAACAATCTGCACTTTTAATTCATCCACCTTGTTACGAATGCTCCTTGCATTGACACACAAAGCCTTCAGGCGCTCTTTTATAACACTCTTAGCCCTTATGTTGAAAAATGGCCTTTTTTGATTTTTGCCCTGGATTTGCCGGCCTGCCACTTTTACTTTTCACCTTACTACTTTTTGCTTCTACCCTCATTTTACACCCCTCTGTCTCTCTGCACTTGTTCCCATCCCCCTGTTGTGAACTAACCTCCTCTCTCCTAGTCTCTTTAATTTGATTCCCACCCCAAAAATTGGTACTTGTTTCTCCCTGGCTATTTAATTTGCTTTAAAATATTGCTCAATTCATTCAGTATTCAAAATCTAGTTTTCTGTTGTGCAATGGAACATGTCTATCTTTCTAATGTACCACACCATTTTTTTCTTTATTTAATGATTATTATTTCCCAGTACTCACTGTTTTAGAACCCCTGAATTCTTCTGTTTGTGCCTTTTTTAAACTCAATCATGTCTTCCCCTCTGAAGAACATGTGCTGTGCTGCTTTTTTAAAATTCAGATATCTCTCAGGTAGATTGTTGCCTTGGGTTCGTTGCCACTTTTATGTTTTGTAACTCCCAAATATAAAAACTAATTGTAAGAAAAAGTCTGAAGCCCAGGAATATGGGTCTTAGTTTATCCTTTACATTAAGTGAAGCGTGCACATATTATGTGGAAGTGTCATGACGTATGCAATTCATTTATTTTAACAATAGACAATAGACAATAGGTGCAGGAGTAGGCCATTTGGCCCTTCGAGCCAGCACCACCATTCACTGTGATCATGGCTGATCATCCACTATGAGTATCCAGTTCTTGCCTTATCCCCATAACCTTTGATTCCGTTATCTTTAAGAGCACTATCCATCTCTTTCTTGAAAGTATCCAGAGACTTGGCCTCCACTGCCTTCTGGGGCAGAGCATTCCACATAATCCATCACTCTCTGGGTGAAAAAAAACAAATAGCCCATAATAAATTATCTAAGAACACAAGAAAGCTAAATCAAATAGTTTACTTACAATATTACTCAAATTCTGCACCCTTTTTTCTCCAAACATACCTTTGCTCATTGCAGCCAAAAAGATCTATTTTATCAGTCCACAGCACTTGTTTCCAAAATGCATCAGGCTTGTTTAGAAATGCAAACACAAGGAAATCTGCAGATGCTGGAACTTCAAGCAACACACTTAAAAGTTGCTGGTGAACGCAGCAAAATATATGCATCAAAATACCTTTTACAATGAAAAGTTCAGTGCCGGACTGATAATCAACTACCAGGAGTGGGTTTCGAACCCACGTGAACATCTGTTCATTGGAACTTAAGTCCAACACCTTAACCACTCGGCCATCCTGGTCTGACAAATATATGCATCAAAATACCTTTTACAATGAAAAGTTCAGTGCGGGACTGATAATCAATTACCAGGAGTGGGGTTCGAACCCACGTGAACATCTGTTCATGGGAACTTAAGTCCAATGCCTTAACCACTCGGCCATCCTGGTCTGATATACCTGTCTTGCACCTTCCTCACTTCTCACATAAACTCCAGCCACTGCTGCTCTGCCGTCTTTCCCACTAGTGTCCCTTTCCAGTCAACTTTGGCCAGTTCCTCTCTCATGCCACTATAATTTCCTTTACTCCACTGAAATACCGACACATTGGATTTCAGTTTCTCTTTTTCAAATTTCACAGTGAATTCAATCATGTTATGATCACTGCCTCCTAAGGGTTCCTTCACCTCAATCTCTCTAATGACCTCTGGTTCATTACTCAATACCCAATCCAGTACAGCCGATCCCCTAGTGGGCTCAACAACAAGCTCGTCTAAAAAGCCATCTCACAGACATTCTACGAATTCTCTCTCTGTGTACACACACAGTGGCGTTTGGGCACTCCTGGTCAAAATTTCTGTTACTGTGAATAGTTAAGTGAGTAGAAGATGAACTGATCTCCAAGAGTGATAAAGTTAAAGATGAAACATTCTTTTCAACATTTTAAGCAAGTTAGTGTATTATTTTTGTTTTGTAAATTTTAGAATGAGAAAAAGGAAAGGAGCACCATGCAAAAGTATGGGCACCCCAAGAGATTTGAGCTCTCAGATAACGTTTACCAAGGTCTCAGTCTTTAATTAGCTTGTTAGGACTATGGCTTGTTCACAGTCATTGTTATGAAAGGCCAGGTGATGCAAATTCCAAAGCTTTATAAATACCCTGACTCCTCAAACCTTGTCCCAACAATCAGCAGCCATGGGCTCCTCTAAGCAGCTGCCTAGCACTCTGAAAATTAAGATAAATGATGCCCACAAAGCAGGAGAAGGCTATAAGAAGATAGCAAAGCATTTTCAGATAGCTGTTTCTTCAGTTCATAATGTAACTAAGAAATGGCAGTTAACAGGAATGGTAGAGGTCAAGTTGAGGTCTGGAAGGCCAAGAAAACTTTCCGAGAGAACTGCTGGTAGGATTGCTAGAAAGGCAAATCAAAACCCCTGTCTGACTGCAAAAGACCTTCAGGAAGATTTAGCAGACCCTGGAGTGGTGTGCACTGTTCTACTATGCAGCGACACCTGCACAAATATGACCTTCATGGAAGAGTCATCAGAAGAAAACCTTTCCTGTGTCCCCACCACAAAATTCAATGTCAGAAGTTTGCAAAGGAACATCTAAGCAAGCCTCACACTTAAAAGTTGCTGGTGAACGCAGCAGGCCAGGCAGCATCGATAGGAAAAGGTACAGTCGACGTTTCAGGCTGAGACCCTTCGTCAGACCAGAATGGCCAAGTGGTTAAGGCGTTGGACTTAAGTTCCAATGAACAGATGTTTATGTGGGTTCAAACCCCACTCCTGGTAATTGATTATCAGTCCCGCACCGAACTTTTAATTGTAAAAGTAATTTCGATGCATATATTTGTCAGACCAGGATGGCTGAGTGGTTAAGGTGTTGGATTTAAGTTCCAATGAACAGATGTTCACACAGGTTCGAAACCCACTCCTGATAATTGATTATCAGTCCCGCACCGAACTTTTCATTGTAAAAGGTATTTTGATGCATATATTTTGCTGCGTTCACCAGCAACTTTTATGTGTGTTGCTTGAAATTCCAGCATCTGCAGATTTCCTCATGTTTGCATTTCTAAACAAGCCTGATGCATTTTGGAAACAAGTCCTGACGACTGATGAAGTTAAAATAGAACTTTTTGGCCGCAATGAGCAAAGGTATGTTTGGAGAAAAAAGGATGCAGAATTTCATGAAAAGAGCACTTCTCCAACTGTTAAGCACGGGGGTGGATCGATCATGCTTTGAGCTTGTGTTGCAGCCAATAGCATGGGGAGGGGAACATTTCACTGGTAGAGGGAAGAATGAATTCAATTAAATATTAGCAAATTCTGGAAGCAAACATCACACCGACTGTAAAAAAGCTGAAGATGAAAAAAGAATAGCTTCTCCAACAGGATAATGATCCTGAACACATCTCAAAATTCACAATGGACTACCTCAAGAGGTGCAAGCTGAAGGTTTTGCCATGGCCCTCACAGTCCTCTGACCATCAAAAATCTGTGGATAGACCTCAAAAGAGCAGTGCATGCAAGATGGCCCAAGAATCTCACAGAACTAGAAGTCTTCTGCAAGGAAGAATGGGCAAAAATCCCCCAAACAAGAACTGAAAGACTCTTAGCTGGCTACAGAAAGCACTTACAAGCTGTGATACTTGCCAAAGAGGGTGTTACTAAGTACTAACCATGCAGGGTGTCCAAACTTTTGCTTCGGGAACTGTAAAAGATGGAAATAAAAAAAGTAATCTTGCTTAAAATATTAAAGAAATGTGTCATCTTTAACTTCTGGAAGTCAGGTCATCTTTTACTCGCATAGCTATTCACAGTAACAGAAATTTTGACCAGAGGTACCCAAACATTTGCATGCCACTGTATGTATATATATATAAAACCATAGAAAAACTACAGCACAGAAACAGGCCTTTTGGCCCTTCTTGGCTGTGCCGAACCATTTTCTGCCTAGTCCCACTGACCTGCACAAGGACCATATCCCTCCATACACCTCCCATCCATGTATCTGTCCAATTTATTCTTAAATGTTAAAAAAGAACCCGCATTTACCACCTCGTCTGCCAGCTCATTCCATACTCCCACCACTCTCCGTGTGAAGAAGCCCCCACTAATGTTCCTTTTAAACTTTTCCCCCCTCACCCTTAACCCATGTCCTCTGGTTTTTTTCTCCCCTTGCCTCAGTGGAAAAAGCCTGCTTGCATTCACTCTATCTATACCCATCATAATTTTATATACCTCTATCAAATCTCCCCTCATTCTTCTACGCTCCAGGGAATAAAGTCCTAACCTATTCAACCTTTCTCTGTAACTGAGTTTCTCAAGTCCTGGCAACATCCTTGTAAACCTTCTCTGCACTCTTTCAACCTTATTTATATCCTTCCTGTAATTTGGTGACCAAAACTGAACACAATACTCCAGATTCGGCCTCACCAATGCCTTATACAACCTCATCATAACATTCCAGCTCTTATATTCAATACTTCAATTAATAAAGGCCAATGTACCAAAAGCTCTCTTTACGACCCTATCTACTTATGACGCCACTTTTAGGGAATTTTATATCTGTATTGCCAGATCCTTCTGTGCACTCCTCTGTGCCTTACCATTAACCCTGTATGTTCTACCTTGGTTTGTCCTTCCAACGTGCAATACCTCACACTTGTCAGTATTAAACTCCATCTGCCATTTTTCAGCCCGTTTTTCCAGCTGGTCCAAGTCCCTCTGCAGGCTCTGAAAACCTTCCTCACTGTCTACTACACCTCCAATCTTTGTATCATCAGCAAACTTGCTGATGCAATTTACCACATTATCATCCAGATCATTAATATAGATGACAAATAACAATGGACCCAGCACTGATCCCTGTGGCACACCACTAGTCACAGGCCTCCACTCAGAGAAGCAATTCTCTACCACCACTCTCTGGCTTCTTCCATCTAGCCAATGTCTAATCCAATTTACCACCTCTCCATGTATACCTAGCGACTGAATTTTCCTAACTAACCTCCCATGCGGGACCTTGTCAAAGGCCTTACTGAAGTCCATGTAGACAATATCCACTGCCTTCCCTTCATCCACTTTCCTGGTAACCTCCTTGAAAAACTCCAACAGATTGGTCAAACATGACCTACCACGCACAAAGCCATGTTGACTCTCCCTAATAAGCCCCTGTCTATCCAAATGCTTGTAGATTCTGTCTCTTAGTACTCCCTCCAATAACTTACCTACTACTGACGTTAAACTCACCGGCCTATAATTTCCCGGATTACTTTTTGATCCTTTTTTAAACAACGGAACAACATGAGCCATTCTCCAATCCTCCGGCACTTCACCCGTAGACAGCGACATTTTAAGTATTTCTGCCAGAGCCCCCGCAATTTCAACACTAGTCTCCTTCAAGGTCCGAGGGAACACTCTGTCAGGTCCCGGGGATTTATCCACTTTAATTTTCCTCAAGACAGCAAGCACCTCCTCCTTTTCAATCTGTACAGTTTCCATGGTCTCACTACTTGATTCCCTCAATTCCATAGATTTCATGCCAGCTTCCTTAGATGCAAAAAACCTATTTAAGATCTCCCCCATTTCCTTTGGTTCCGCACAAAGCCGACCACTCTGATCTTCAAGAGGACCAATTTTATCCTTTACAATCCTTTTGCTCTTAATATACCTGTAAAAGCTCTTTGGATTATCCTTCACTTTGACTGCCAAGTCAACCTCACGTCTTCTTTTTGCCCTCCTGATTTCTTTAAGTATTTTCTTGCACTTCTTATACTCCTCAAGCACCTGATTTACCCCCTGTTTCCTATACATTTCATACAACTCCCTCTTCTTCTTTATCAGAGTTGCAATATCCCTTGAGAACCAAGGTTCCTTATTCCTATTCAATTTACCTTTAATCCTGACAGGAACATACAAACTCTGCACTCTCAAAATTTCCCCTTTGAAGGCTTCCCACCTACCAATCACATCTTTGCCAGAGAACAACCTGTCCCAATCCATGCTTTTTAGATCCTTTCTCATTTCTTCAAATTTAGCCTTCTTCCAGTTCAGGACCTCAACCCTAGGACCAGATCTATCCTTGTCCATGATTCCCTCTTCACCCCACTTCCCCCCACCCCACCCTCCACCCCAGACCAACAAGAGAATTTCCTGGTCCTTCGAGGCCAGGTGGAGGCAGATTTAAACCCTCAGTCTGGCTTTGCTAGAGAGGTGTGGAGGTTGGATTTGATGGTTGGTGAACTGTTATACAGTTGGAAAGTTAAAGATAAATTGTGGTGTGGAGAAAACCTTTGCATATTGTGATTTTTTGTACATATATGTTTGTTTTCATTTGTCTATTTGTAAATTTTTTTTTTACTTCACAACTTCTGGGCAACTTTTGCATTTTTTCAGCTGGCACTAAATAAAACCCCCAGCACTAACGTGCTGCTGAGCCCTAACATCTGTTTTTTTTTGACTGCTGACCCTCGTTGGGCACATTTACCCACAGATGCTAGCAGCAGTGGCTGATAGCTGATTTGAGGGGTGTAAGAAAAGGTCACGTAAATCACATCAGAAATGCCACCTGGAGAAAGCAGAGGGTGCACCTGACCATCCACCTAACACCACAAACCTCACCACAGATCAGTGGTGGCTCTCCACAAACACAGCTACCCAGTCGTCTCTGGCTCCTCTGTGTACTCAGCTGAAGGGGGAGGATGACAAGGGTTCCTTCAGCTGTAAAATAGCTATGTGCTGGAAAATGACATCTCGTATCTAGCAGGCACCCCTGACAACAGATTGTTAGTACCCACCAGTTGCAGGACTCTTGTTTTACACCTTGCTCACACCATCCCCAGAGCCGGCCTTGTGGTCAGCAAAAACCTACCTGAGAGTAAGACACAGATTCTCCTGGCCATCTGTGTATGCTGATGTCCAGCAATATAGTACTTCCTTCCCTGAGTGCCAAAAGACTCGCCACATCCAACACACTGACAGCCCCACTAGTCATAGTCATGGTCATACTTTATTGATCCCGGAGGAAACTGGTTTTCGTTACAGTTGCACCATAAATAATAAATAGTAATAGAACCATAAATAATTAAATAGTAATATGTAATTTGTGCCAGTAAATTATGAAATAAGTTCAGGACCACCCTATCGGCTCAGGGTGTCTGACCCTCCAAGGGAGGAGTTGTAAAGTTTGATGGCCACAGGCAGGAATGACTTCCTATGACGCTCTGTGTTTCATCTCGGTGGAATGAGTCTCTGGCTGAATGTACTCCTGTGCTGACCCAGTACATTATGTAGTGGATGGGAGACATTGACCAAGATGGCGTGCAACTTAGACAGCATCCTTTTTTCAGACACCACCGTGAGAGAGTCCAGTTCCATCCCCACAACATCACTGGCTTTACGAATAAGTTTGTTGATTCTGTTGGTGTCAGCCACCCTCAGCCTGCTGCTCCAGCACACAACAGCAAACATGATAGCACTGGCCACCACAGACTCGTAGAACATTCTCCGCATCGTCCTGCAGATGTTAAAGGACCTCAGTCTCCTCAAGAAATAGAGACAGCTCTGTCCCTTCTTGCAGACAGCCTCAGTGTTCTTTGACCAGTCCAGTTTATTGTCAATTCGTATCCCCAGGTATTTGCAATCCTCCACCATGTCCACACTGACCCCCTGGATGGAAACAGGGGTCACCGGTACCTTAGCTCTCCCCAGGTCTACCACCAGCTCCTTAGTCTTTTTCACATTAAGCTGCAGATATGTGACAAAGTTTTCTACCGTAGCCCTGTACTCAACCTCATCTCCCTTGCTGATGCATCCAACTATGGCAGAGTCATCAGAAAACTTCTGAAGATGACAAGACTCTGTGCAGTAGTTGAAGTCTGAGGTGTAAATGGTGAAGAGAAAGGGAGACAAGACAGTCCCCTGTGGAGCCCCAGTGCTGCTGATCACTCTGTCAGACACACAGTGTTGCAAGCACACGTACTGTGGTCTGCCACTGCTGCCTTTGCCCATCAGAACTACCCCATTCAAACGGATTGCTATGGACATTGAAGGCCCTCTAGAGAAAAGCAGCTCTGGTTTCCATCTTCTTTTGGTCATTTGCGACTATGCTACCCAGTTCCCTGAGACCTTCCCTCTGTGTTCCATTACCACCGTTAAAATCATTGTAGCCCTAGTACAACTTCTCTTGTGTGGGTTTCCCTGAAGAAATTTTAACTGACCAAGGCACCAATTTCACTTCATGCCTCGTGTCTCAATTACATCATCAGCTGGGTATTTCAGGTATCTGTACCACACCCAAACTGACGGCCTTGTCGAAAGGTTAATCAAACCCTCAAGAACATGCTGAGGAAGATTGTGTCTGACACGGGAAGAGACTGGGAGAAGTGGCTGCCCTTCCTCCTTTTTGCATATCGGGAGGTTTCCCGGGCATCGACTGGCTTCTCCCCGTTTGAGCTCCTGTGTGGGTGGACTGTCCAGGGGCCCCTCGATTTGCTCCGCCACTAGTGGGAGGACAAGTCCCAAGGCAGAACAGGTAAGGGCATTGCCTCCTATGTCTTACAAATGAGGGATCACCTGGAGGCCTACAGAGAGGAGGCTCGGTGCAAACTGGAGAGAACCAGAAGAGTTAGTATGACCGTAAGACACGGGAACGTGAGTTCACTCCTGGTCAGAAGGTTCTTCTGCTGCTCCCCACCTCCACCAACAATCTCTTGGCCAAGTGGCAAGGGCCTGTTGAAGTCCTGATGAAGTAAGGTCCAGTCACCTATGAAGTGTTCCATCTGGGGAAAGGCAAGACTTCTCAGACATGTCATGTCAACCTGCTGAGGGCGTGGAAGGAAAGGGAAGGCCCGAAGCATTCCTGGATGGCGTGAAAGAAGCGGAGGAAGACAGGGGAGAGATGGGTGAAGACCTGCAGACTTGGAGTCCCTGGGCCATCTGACCCCTCAACAGGAGGGGCTGAACCAAGTCTTCCAGCAAAACCCCTCTCTCTTCCAGTCCCATCCTGGCCAAACAAAATAGCAGTGCACACCACTCCCTTGAAGGACAACACCCGCATCCGGCAGCAACCTTATCGAGTCCCAGAGAAGTTGGTGGAACCACTCAAGGCTGAAACCTGCACCATGTTGGACCTGGGAGTGATCGAGCCCTCTGAGAGTGAGTGGTTCAGCCCAGTGGTGAGTGTGCCAAAGCCTGATGTGTCCCTGAGGGTTTGCATTGACTTCTGAAAGTTCGATGCCTACCCCATGCCGCAGATTGATGAGCTGCTGGAAATGTCAGGTCTTGCCCAGTTTATAACAACCCTTAGCATCTGCAAGGGTTATTGGCAGATTCTGCTGGCAAAGGACTCCAGTGACTACACCACATTCAGAATTCCCCTTGGCCTCTTTCATTTCACTGACACGCTGTTCGGGCTGCATGGAGCCCCAGCAACTTTCCAACGGCTGACTGTCCGTGTGCTGAGGGGACAGGAGAAGCATTGTACGGCCTACCTGGATGATGTGCTCATCCTCAGCACCAGCTGGGAGGGCCACTTGAAGCACCTTGAGGATGTCCTGAAGAAAGTTGCAGCCACTGGCTTGACACAGAGCATCCAGAAGAATGTTAAGTCTACTATTGACAGAAAACTGAACACATAAACACCATGGCTACCACAGCAGGTCAAAGGCAGGGAACCCTGTGGTGTGTAACTCACCTCCTGACTCCCCAAAGCGTGTCCACCATCTACAAGGCTCAGGTCAGGAGTGTAATGGAATACTGGCCACTCGCCTGGGTGAGAGCAGCTCCATCAACACTCAGGAAGCTTGACACCATCCAGTACAAGGCAGCCCACTTGATTGACACCCCTTTCACAAGCATCCAATCCCTCCACCATCAACAAACTTTTGCAGCAGGGTGTGCCTCCCTAACAGCACTGTGGGTGTACCTACACCTCTGGGACCGCAGCAGTTCAAGAAAGCAGCTCGTCACCACCTTCTCAAAGGCAACTAGGGATGGGCAATCCCTAATGTTGGCTTAGCTGCCAACTCTTACATCCCATAAATTAATAAATTTTTAAAATGTGTGAGTGGGCCCACGCTGAGACACGGTACCTGGGTACCAGCTAGGGTGAGGACTCGTTCAGACACTGGTCAACAAGGTCGAGGCATCAGAAATAGTTCCCACCCCGCAGGAAGAAATAGGTCTGATCCTTCCTGGGGCTAATCGGGTGGTATTGCCGCTTTTTCCCTCAGTTTGCCACCTTGGCAGTCCCACTAACATAACTGACGCTGAAGTCTGCAAAGAATCCGGTCCGTTGGACTACAGAGTGTGAGGGAGCCTTTGTGACTCTGAAGGAGGTTTTGTGTTCCTGGCTGGTCCTCGTCAGTCCAGACTTCACCAAACCATTCACCATCTGTCACTCTTCACTATCAGGTGTGGGTAAACGTGCCCGATGAGGGTCACCAGTTGGAAAAAACAGATGGAAAGCCACATCAGCACATTAGTGCAAGGGGTTTTATTTAGTGCCAGGTGAGAAAATAAGAGAAAAAGCTGCCCAAAAGTGGTGAAGTAAAAAAGTATTTACAAATCGACAAATGAAAACAAACATGTATGTACAAAAACTTGCAAACATACAGAGGCTTCCTCCACAACACACTTTGTCTTTAACTTTCCAAAATGACTATTCACCAACCGTCAAATCCGACCTTCACACCTCTCAGAAAGTCAGACTGAGGGTTTAAATCTGCCTGTGTAGGGTGTCATGGGCCTGCTCCCACTAACCCAGGCATTATTTTAGGACACCTCAAACTGTCCCTCGGGTCTTTTGGGGCCATTCTGCTGTTGATAGTGTTGTTAAGAAGGCGTATGGTGTGTTGGCATTCATCAACTGTGGGTTTGAGTTCAAGAGCCGTGAGGTGATGTTACAGCTATATAAGACCTTCGTCAGACCCCACTTGGAGTACTGTGTTCAGTTCTGGTCACCTCACTACAGGAAGAATGTTGATACTGTAGAGAGAGTGCAGAGGAGATTTACAAGGATGTTGCCTGGATTGAGGAGCATGCCTTATGAGAACAGGCTGAGTGAACCTGGCCTTTTCTCCTTGGAGCAACTGAGGATGAGAGGTGACCTGATAGAGGTGTATAAGATGATGAGGGGCATTGATCGTGTGGCTAGTCAGAGGCTTTTTCCCAGGGCTGAAATGGCTAACACGAGGGGGCATAGTTTTAAGGTGCTTGGAAACAGGTACCGAGGGGGTGTCAAGGTTAGGCTTTTCACACAGAGAGCGGTGGGTGTGTCGAAAGCACTGCCTGTGGTGGTGGTGGAAGTGGATACAGTAGGATCTTTTAAGAGCCTCTTAGAGAGGTACATGGAGCTTAGAAAACTAGAGGGCTATGCGCTAGGGTAATTCTAGGCAGTTTCTAGAATAAGTTACATAGTCAGCACAACACTGTAGGCCGAAGGGCCTGTAATGTGCTGTAGATTTCTGTGTTCTATGTTCTATGTCCAAACTGATGTAACAGTGTGAGTGAAAATAAATGAAACTTTTTCGAATGCCTGTGCCCGGAATCTTTACCTTTATGAGTTATAAACCAGCAGAGCAGGTTAACTGAAAGTATTGTTTTGATTAGCCAAGCTAGCGATTGTTTTGCTGTTGGGGTGTGCAAACGGTGAACTCCCAAGAACTGCAGAATGGGAGGGCAAAGTGTGTGAACTACTGGGAAAACCAGACCAGGGCCAGAACATTGGTTTGTAGACAGCAGAGACCAGCCGGACAGTTTGGGGAGTACTAAAGTAATGCCTGGGTTAGCGGGAGCAGGCGCACGATACTCTACACAGGCAACACCACTGGTGGGAAGGCATTACTCTTTTATATTCATCTGAGCATATGGACACTGATCTATGGGTTTAACAAAGGTATTGGTTGTGGAATAAAACTGAAGGATTTTAGAATCCCTGTTTAAACTGGTCCAGTTCTGCATCTGAAATAATTATCGTCTGGTCACGTTGCTCTCACCCCCACTCCCCCAGATCAACAGGAGAATTTCCTGGTCCTTCTAGGCCAGGTGGAGGCAGATTTAAACCCTCAGTCTGGCTTTGCTAGAGAGGTGTGGAGGTTGGATTTGATGGTTGGTGAACTGTTATTTTGGAAAGTTAAAGACGAAGTGTGTTGTGGAAAAAAAGTCTCTGTATGTTTGTAAATCTTTGTACATACATGTTTGTTTTCATTTGTCTCTTTGTAAATACTTTTGGGCAGCTTTCGCACTGTTTTTCCAACTGGCGACCCGCGTCAGGAACATTTACCAATACCTGATAGTGAGGACTGACACCCTTGAACCCAGGGGTGTTCACTAAAACAGAGATGACACCAGGTCCACTTTACATCTGCAGAGGCAATGTTCATTGTGCGGACTGAGAATGTTTTAATTTCAGCTGGCGTTGCAAGAAGCAAGTTATCAATGCTCAGTGCCTGAGAAGCATTTTAAGCAGATTCAGGCAGGACATCGACCTGAGAAGCAGCAACCTCATTTTCCAATCTCATTGCCCGGAACTGATTTGGAAAGAATTTTCATTTAGAAGGTGCTCACTAAATCATAGAGACGCCATAAAGTAGATGCATTTCTGACTGAAGCATTCGTCATTCTTTTTTTCCTCCTGAGATCATAAATATGATCTTTGAAATTTTATAACCCCTACAAACATGTTATTGGGTTGAGTGCGGGGCTGGTGTGACACTTGGCAGCATGGAAGGGAATAGATTGCTGTAGGGTGCATCATTCTGTTTGTGCGGCCATTCTCTGAGTTTTGACATTGTGCGTAGTCCAGATGCTTAACAATGGAGCTGCTTCACTGTCTGCTGATGGTGATGTCAGAAAGCTGAGTAAGCATTATGATCTCACAAACTACAGTGTGATAAAACTAGGCTGATGTTCTGCCCTGTCAATGCTGCTGACGTTTGGATGAAATATTGAACTGAGCTCCTGTTCGTACTGCTGTGTGCGTTGTAAAAATCCGATGATCTTATATTGAAAGGAACACAGGACTGTCCTGGTCTATATGCAGCACCCAACCAGGCGACGATAATAGATTATCTCATTGTTTTCTGTGTACTCTTGATGCAAACAAAGCAGCTGCCATCTCTCCCCGGTTTGACAGTGGTGACTGTGTATCATTGGCTGTAAAAAGACAATGCATTGTACAGCTTTATAAATGCACACTTCTTTACATTGCACAATAATGATCAATGTGAGGAAGGGAGGGAAAGAAGAAAGAAGGAAACAGATATAAGTTCTGGTTTCTCTCTCCTTGTATGCACCCTAGCCTGCTGAGTACCTCTGGCATTTTTGCTACTTTTATTTGGATCCATGTTATAACTTTTTTCATTTTATATGCATTATTTATTTTAGGAACAAAAGCTTCTGGAGAAATCAGTATCAATTTCTACAAATTCAGCTTTCAAAATGAGATAAGTTAAAGAGATTAAAAAAACATCCCGTACCATACATTTAGTGCATCCTTTATTGGCGAGATGTCAAAAAAAAGGTTGTGAACCAGAAGATGTTTTGACAATCTGAGAAAGGCAATAAATCCTCTGTTGTTGTAATTCTTTATATTCATTACAAGATACTGCCTTCAGTGTAGATCACAGAGTTGGGAACAAGATGTCCCAGTTGAGATTGGTTCTTCAGTCTCTTTCGAGTAATTCAGATAACTCACTGGTACATATTGTTCAAACACTTCACTAATTACACCATTGCCCAGCCAGCTACAGCCTTTAGGTCAGTTATTGAGGAACAAAGGCAAAGGAAAAATATGGGTGAATTGGGTACTAATCAGTTGATCAGTTGATCCTGCTTTGGGCTTCACATCAGTGTTAATTTTGAGTAAGTCACAGAGCTTCCCACCCAAGATTAATAGGCCAATTTCCTACCTGGAGAGCTTGCAATGAGTTAGGCTCTTGTCTTTGACTACCACCTAAATTGTCATTGGTCCCTCATTAGTAAATGTGAGGGTCTTAGCATATGATTTTTTTTTTGTGCCCTCTGATGAATCCTGAGAACAAATGTTTTGCGGATGGTCTCCTGGTTCTCTCGCTGTTAATGATATAACTTGTGTCTTCATTTTCTATCCAGAATGTGTGCCTGATGATAACAGATTACAATCTCATGCATAAAAGCACTGAGCATTATTTTGGTACTAAGCTGCATTTTTGTGTTATCCTTCAGTTGCTCTTCGTGCTTTATCACAAGGTCCATGCAGACAGAAGGTAAGAAAGATGCAATGTCAAAGATATCAAAAAATTTTAGATACAAAGGCCAATCATAGGGAAATAGAGCAGGCAAGAAATTCCAGGAGGAACTCAGCAGGCCAGGCAGCATCTATGGAAAAGAGTACTATTTTCCATAGATGCTGCCTGACCTGCTGAGTTCCTCCAGCATTTTGTGTGGTGCTTGGATTTCCAGCATCTGCAGATTTTCTCTTGTTTAAGAAATTCCAGGATGCAGGACTGAAAAAGCTTCCCACTTAATGCAATGGTCACAAATTAAAAGCACTAAGAATGATTTGAAACTATGATGTAAGAATTAGTGTGGTTTGGAAAATATTTAGGTTTAGGGCAAAGAAATGTAAAATTGTTGAGCTGTATGCCGGCCTGCAAATGCTGCTACTGACTTTACTATTAGAATATGTTTTCCATTGTCATTTGCACCAAAGCAACCTCCCTTCCAAATGTGGGGCAAAAATAACCCAACAGAATTTTGTTTGGCTAAAATGGAGTCACTTTCTTACATAGGCATGCTTATCAACATGTTGAAAATAGTTTTATGTGAAAGGTGATAGTCTGCTGGGAGAACTCAGCAGCTCGAACAGCATCTGTGGCAGAAAGGAATTGTCAAAACTCTGTCAGGACCCACTAAGTTCTTCCAGCAGGTTGTTTGTTGTTCTAGATCCCAGCATCTCCAGTCCCCTGTGTCTCCATTGTGAAATTTGTGTTCAATGTACTTGCATTCCTATCAAGTGACGGTACTCTCAATAGTAAATAGTAACAATGTCCTTGATGGCCAAATGGATCGGAGGAAGAGACAGTTTAGTTCTACTGTCTGGAGAGAAGTAGATTAAGGAAACTAGCAGGAGCAAAAGTACTGAAAGGACATAAAACAATTAAATTCAACTATAAATATTTAAAAGAATCTAATATCTAAGAACTTCAGTAGTGTTTTTGGAATAAGAATAAAGGTGAATGTTGGATTGACTGCGTTCATTGACAAAATGGAGAAGTTTCATTCATGGAATGGTCCAACTTTCATCAACTTCTTCTCATCCTTTCAAGTCCAATAAATTTTTTGCCATATGGTAATGGAAGAGTTTTGTGCTTGGACAAGTATTTAAATTTCTGTACAAACTCATTTCACTTTAGAAAAATATAACATATTTGTAATTGATAGCACTAAGGTGACAAATTATTTATAAACTCGATGCGGCAATGGATATGCTCCAAAATTTAAGAGGATAGAGGTCAAATAGATGCAGCAGCAACAGGCAGGGTGTTATCAAAGAACGCACAGATGGTAAGCAACACTCTAGCAAGCTGCACTTAGAAGTCAGCAGCTGATGCATTATTATGTCTACGCTTAAGTGTACCTGGCTGATCAACATTTCCTCAAATCCAACTCTTTAAAATCAAACATGTAAACCAGTGTCCTCACAAAGTAACTTTAATACAGGTTTGGAAATGATGAAACGTTCAGAGGTAATGTTCTTCACCTGAGTTTTCTCACCAGTAAACTAACCTTTCAGATAGGTATTGTTTAGCCTTGCCATACTGAAAGTAAACCCACACTGTAAAATATCAGTTAAAAGCTACAATGCCACCTTTCAAACCTCCTCCTTTTACACAAAAGTACTCTCAAGAACTTTGAAATCCATTTACAATTTATTTCATTGTGTTTTCTAGTAGAGGAGGGAGTGGGGCACTGTGCGATGCTAATAACCATTATATTTACATCACTCGATGATTTCTTGAATGTTTTCCTAATTATGAAAGAAGTTAAAATTTTCTCATTGATCTATCTAAGTCCTCAGTTTTATTAAGAGCAATCTGGACGTGTGCCAGGCCACTGCGGGGCCATCTTCTTAATGTAGTGAAGCTGGTTTTGTGCTTTTCTCCTTGCAGAGAGGCCTGTCTCAGCAGGATCTCGTTTCTTTCTCATTTGCACATTGGACCCGTGCCAGCCAATGGAAAAGACTGCCTTTGTATCTCTCTTTTGTGCTATTGTCTCTTTCTGTAAGCACCTGTTCAGCATCCTATCTCCTATCTGGTCCAGCACAATGACTTTCTCCACCAACTATGTCAGAACCACGGATTCTGTCGCCGAGCTTGGGCACCTTCGTGGGCGGGCTGTGAAACAGGTCGACAATCACGCACGTCCCAGCCAATTAGTGATTCATTGCAATTGTATTTAATTCTCTTCCTCTCATTTCAGTCTTGTCAAATCTTAACCAAAAGCACAGCAACGTCAACACTCCCTGCTTACCTTTGTCCTTGTTATGGGAAGGAAGACTAGCGTTTACATTGATGCTATAAGGGAGCAGTATTTAAATAGTATTAAGTTACTATTTCCAGGCCACAGGGTTGGTGTTAGCTTTCAGTTTGAGAGTTTCAGTTAACAGTCCTGTTGGCCTAACAATTATTGTTTTTTTCTTTAATTCTGCACAGTTCTTATTAAAAATCGGACAACTGTTCATCCACTTCCATGCCTCTCCCTCTGTACTTGGGCCCATAACCACACACTTCTGTCAGCAAGATTCGACCAACCAAAATGGACCCAGCAGAGAGAGAACAACTGATCTCAGCCCTGAATTTTGTTGGGTAGGTAGGTGAGAAGCTAAAGTCAGTAGAGGCTGGGTTGGTGGATGTGACTCATGCAGAGTGAGAATGACTCACAGAGTGGCAAGTGCAGCCCAAATCAACATTTGTTGGTCAGATGGAGAAGTTAAAGACTGTGAAATGTCTCGCACAGTGCAACAATTGCTTTTGGAATAACAAGCCCCAGCTGAACGTAAAAAACAGGTGTCCGTATTCACAGTGATGGTTCATCAACTCACCACAGATAGTCAGAATCCGGTGGCAGCCATTGCCAATCTCACTACCACGATCCAGCACCTCACACAGACAGCCAGGATCAGGTGGTAGACATTATCAATCTCACTGCCGCGGTCCAATACCTCACCACAGACAGCCAGAATCAAGTGGCAGCCATTACCAATCTCACTACCGCGGGGTCCAATACCTCACCACAGACAGCCAGAATCAAGTGGCAGCCATTACCAATCTCACTACCGCGGGGTCCAATACCTCACCACAGACAGCCAGAATCAGGTGGCAGCCATTTCCAATCTCACTACCGCGGAGTCCAATACCTCACCACAGACAGCCAGAATCAGGTGGCAGCCATTACCAATCTCACTGCGTGGGGTCCAAAACCTCACCACAGACAGCCAGGATCAGGTGGTAGACATTATCAATCTCACTGCCGCGGTCCAATACCTCACACAGACAGCCAGAGTCAGGTGGCAGACATTATCAATCTCACTACTGCGGTCCAATACCTCACACAGACAGCCAGAATCGGGTGGCAGACATTATCAATCTCTCTGCCGCGGTCCAATACCTCACACAGACAGCCAGAATCAGGTGGCAGCCATTACCAATCTCACAGCCGCAATTCAGTAGCAGGAGCCTTCATCCAGGGCACTCCCACACCCAGCATCTCCCCCACCTTCCTCTGAACCAGTCTCATCAGCAACGATTGCCCCATTTCCTTTGGCAGTTCTCGGATCAGAGCCAAGTATTCTTCCACCAGGCAGATACTCTGGTGACCCCGACAGCTGCAGGAACTTTATTACCCAGTGTGAGCTGACTTTCCAAGCCCAGCCAGGTCAGTTCGCTGATGATGCGTGTAAACTGAATTACATGGGGAACCTCTGAGACAGACCTCCACTCAGCCTGTTCAATGGTCCACAAGAACAAGAGAGTATTTGATCTTCCAGGAGGCAGCTCACTGACTCCTGGACCTACACCGGCAGAAAGGGACAGTGAAGGACTTCACAGTGAAGTTCTGCACGCCTGCAGTGGAGACGAGGTGGAATGAGAGATCCCTCATCACTGCTTTTCAGCATTGGCTGAGCGCAAGAGTTCAGCATGCGATTGCACTGTGTGATAAGCAGGGCAGCCTGGATGACCGGGTAAACCTGTCCATTCCGATCGACAATCTGACAACTGAGTGGCGCAGAGAAAGAAGGCCTCAAGCTTCCTGTTCAGCTCAGCGTCTGCCTTGACTCCTTCCCTCGTCACCCAGTACCCAGTCCATGGGGGAGCCTGTGCAGCTGGGGTGTGTGTACCTATTGCAGAAGGAACAAGATCGGCACAGGAGAACAAGTTCCTGCCTTTACTGTGGCAATCCAGGGCACTTTCCGGCATCATGCCCCATGTGCCCAGTAAAAGAGGGTACCTGTCAGCAGAAAGGGGAATTCTGATGGGTCAATATTCCCTGCAAGCATCTTCCCCTAATCATGTAATGCTCCCAGATTCCTTGTTGTGGGGGTCACAGACCCATGAGCTTCTGCATTTAGGGACTCCAGGGCAGCTGGGAACCTCACGGGTATCTCTCTGGTTCAAAGACAGAGGGTTCTGACTCAGTAATTGAGAGAGAATATCGATGTGAAAGGCTCTGGATGGTCGGCTTCTGAGCACCGGCAATATCCACCTTTCCCCAGTGCCCCGTCCACTTGTTCTAGAAGGCACCCTTAGGGAAGTGCACTTCTTCTATTCTGTTGCTTTTTGCTGAACTGCAGCTGGTGCTTGGCCTTCCCTGGCTATCCATCAGATCAGTTAGTCCCTAAAGGCACTCCAGAAGTGGGGACTGATATGTCTGCATCGGCATCCAGCTCAAGCCCCGTCAGTCTATCCCCTCCTGTGCTAGCTGAACATTCTGACCTTCTTGAGGGCTGCAGTAAGAAGAAGGTCACCTTCCTGTCTCCACACCAGCCATACGACTGCCTTTGGCCTCATACCCGATTCTAGTCCTCTGTGAGGACGGTTCTTTTATGTCTCTCATTCTGAAATGGTGGCCACGAAGGAATACATCAAGGGGGCACTGGCCTTAGGATTTATCAGTCCATTTACCTCATCAGCAGGGGCAGGCTGCTTTTTTTGTGAGCAAGAGGATTGGCTCGCTCCATCCCTGCAGTGATTATCAACAACGTTGTGGTGAAGAATTGTTACTCTCCTGACGAAGGGTCTCGGCCTGAAACGTCGACGGCGCCTCTTCCTATAGATGCTGCCTGGCCTGCTGCGTTCACCAGCAACTTTGATGTGTGTTGCTTGAATTTCCAGCATCTGCAGAATTCCTGTTGTTTGTTACTCTCTTTCTCTGCTTGCCTCCTTGTTTGATTCTCCCCAAGGAGCAACCATATTTTCCAAGATAGAATGCTTTCCACCTGGTTTTCACCCGAGAAGGGGCTAAGTGTGAGATAGCATTCAACACCACCACTGGCCACTATGAGTACTTCATGATGCCTTTTGGTTTGGACAATGGCCTTCCTGGTTTTCAGGCCCTGGTCAATGATGCGCTCCAGGACATCATTCTTTTTTGTATATTTGACTGACATTCTCATTTTCTTACCAGGAACACATCCAACGTGTTCAGAACTTTCTCAGATGGCTGCCCTAGAGCAACCTTTATGCCAAGCCAAATAATATGAGTTCCACAAAGAGCAGGTGTTGTCCTTGGGCTACATCCTGTGTTCAAATGGACTTGTGTAAGGTTCAGGCAGTCGCAGACTGGCCCAAAACATCTACGGTCGAACAGGCGAGGAGCTTGAGGGGGTTTGCAAACATTTATCACCGTTTCACTGGAAACTTCAGCTCCATTAAGGACTCCAGAAATGCACTCACCCAGAGCACCTCTGCAGGATTCATATGGGTAGGTGAAACAGACAAAGCATTCTGTGAACTGAAGCGATGCGTCACCACGGCCCCAGACCCAGACCCAGACATCCAGAGGAACATCCAGACCCATCCCGTCCACTCACCATCAAGGTCAGTACACCAGATGTCAGCATTGGAGCTGCTCTCTCCTAGCGCTCTTCTGTAGATGATCAGCTGCACCCCCATGCTTTCCTGTCACTTGACTCCTGCTGAGTGTAATTACCATATTGGGAACCAAAAACTTCTGGCTGTCAAGGAGGCCCAGTAGCGTGGCGACACTGGCTGGAGGGGGCACAGCAACCCTTTCTGCTATAGACAGATCACACAAATCTCTCCTATATTTGAGATTCAACTCCCGTCAAGCCCATTGGGCTCTCTTCTTCACCTGGTTTAATTTCACCCTCACCTTCTATCCCGGCAGCAAGAATACCAAGGCCAATGCTGTCTCCCGCCAGTTTGACACTTCTGAGGAGAACACCAATCCAGAGCCCATCCTTCCTCGCTCATGCATTGCTACTCTAGTGAAGTGGGAAATACAGGCAGAGGTAAGGGCTGCCCAACCGTTGGATGCCTACCAGTTATTTGTTCCCGGCACCGTGTGCCCACCGTGTTGGAGTGGGGTACTCTTCTCATCTCATTGGCCATCTGGCAATTTAACGGACCTTGGAATTTATAAAGAGATGATTTTGGTGGCCAGCTATGTCCCAGGATGTCCACGACTTCGTCTCTGCCTGCCCCACTTGTGCCCGGAACGAGACATCATGTCAGCACTCTGCCGGACTGCTCTGCCTGCTGCCTGTGCCTCACCACCCCTGCTCCCACCTCTCAGGGGACTTCTTCACTGCCCTGTCTCTGTCTGATGGAAACTACCATTCTAGTAGCTGTGGACTGGTTCTCCAAGGCTGTCCGCTTCATTGCTCTCCCACAAGCTCCATCAGTTTGTGAAACCACCACCCTCATAGTTCAGCATGTGCTCAGGCTGCATGGCTTCCCTCAGGACTTAGTGTCTGATCGAGGACCACAGTTCACGTTGTATTTTTGGAAGGCTTTTTGTCCGCTTTAGGGAGCCATAGCCAACCTCTCGTCAGGTTTCTACCTCAATCTAATGGCTAGACTGAGAGAGTGAATCAGGAGCTGGAGATAACCCCGTGCTGCCTTGTCTCTTCCAACCCCACATCCTGGAGCTCCCTACTGGTTTGGGCGGAGATTGCCACAATAACCTCCAGTCGTCCTCCACTAGCTTGTCCCCCTTTGAACGTCAAAAGCAATTCCAGCACCACTCTTTCCTGACCAGGGGACTGTCCTGGGGGTTCCTGCTGCAGGACGGTTGATCCAATGCTACAAGCACGTGGAGACGGGCCAGGGTTTTGCTGCTGCCCAGTCAGAAGCAATATGCTCAGCAGGCTGATCGCCTCTGCTGACAGGTGAGGCCTCTCCAGCCAGGGGAGAAAGTCTGGTTGGTGTCTAGAAACCTTCTGTTGAAAGTTGAGAGCTGCAAGTCAGACCCATGCTATGTGGGACCATTTGTAGTGCAGAAGGCTATCAACAGAACCTCCTATAAACTGTACCTACCATCATCTATGAAGATTCACCCAGGGCTCCATGTTTCCCAGTTCAAGCTTCCCCACCACTGTTCCACTCACCACCCACCACCCACCGCCCCCCGCTTGGTGGACGTGTCTCCTGGCATCGAGCTGGGAATGGGGCAGGGTCCAGTATCTTGTGGATTGGGAGGGGTATGGCCCTGAAGGACGTCCTTGGATTCCGGGCCCATCTTGGAGAAGTCTCTCATCAGGGACTTCCAGCAGGCACAGGTGCCTCGGGAGCTGTGCCCAGATAGGGTGGCTCTGTCACAACCACAGAGTCTGGATGCCCTTGCAGGCAGGCTGCAGAACGGGGTGGGGAATCACACCTCTGAGTATGCACATTCCAGCCAATTAGTCTTCTATTGTGACTGCATTTATAGTAACTCCCTTCCTCTCGTTTCAGTCTTGTTGAATCTTGACCAAAACCTGTCAATCTATCATATTCATCTCTCATGTTTATTCTTGTTTCCCTACAGAAGTTTCATTTAATTTCACTCTTCTTTAAGTTGTAAGTGTTTTGAATGCTGAGAGGCAGGACTTATGAACATTTGGAGAGGGATAGTATTAGTAGGAATAGTCAGCATGGCTTTGTCAAAGGCAGGTCGTGCCTTATGAGCCTGATTGAATTTTTTGAGGATGTGACTAAACACATTGATGAAGGTAGAGCCATAGATGTAGTGTATATGGATTTCAGAAAGGCATTTGATAAGGTACCCCATGAAAGGCTTATTGAGAAAGTAAGGAGGCATGGGATCCAAGGGAACATTGCTTTGTGGACTGGCTTGCCCACAGAAAGCAAAGAGTGGTTGTAGATGGGTCATATTCTGCATGAAGTTCAGTGCCTCAGGGTTCTGTTCTGGGACTCCTTCTCTTTGTGATTTTTATAAATGACCTGGATGAGGAAGTGGAGGGATGGGTTAGTAAATTTGCTGATAATGCAAAGGTTGGGGGTGTGTGGATAGTGTGGAGGGCTGTCACAGGTTACAGCGGGACATTGATAGCTTGTACTGAAGCCTACCAGAGAGAACACAATTAAAGATTTAGTGTTGTGCAATGAACTGGATTTGATCAGGGACCTCGAGGTAAAGGAGCCATTAGGAGGTAGTGACCATAATATGATAAGTTTTAATCTACAATTTGAGAGGGAGAAGGGAAACTCGGAAGTGTCAGTATTACAGTTGAACAAAGGGAACTATGGTGCTATGAGGGAAGAGCTGGCCAAAGTTCAATGGAACAATACCCTAGCAAGGATGACAGCAATGGCAAGTGTTTCTGGGAATAATGCGGAAGGTGCAGGATCAGTTCGTTCCAAAGAGAAAGAAAGATCCTAAGGGGAGTAAGGGGAGGCCGTGGCTGACAAGGGAAGTAATGGACAGTATAAAAATAAAAGAGAAGAAGTATAACATAGCAAAGACAAGTGGGAAGATGGAGGATTGGGAAACTTTTAAAGAGCAACAGAAGGTAACTAAAAAGGCAATATGTGGAGAAAAAATGAGGTACAAAGGTAAACTAGCCAAGAATATAAAGGAGGATAGTAAAAGCTTCTTTAGGTATGTGAAAAGGAAAAGATAGTTAAGACCAAATTGGTCTCTTGAAGACAGAAGCGGGTGAATTTATTATGGGGAACAAGGAAATGGCAGACGAGTTGAACAGGTACTTTGGATCTGTCTTCAGCAGGGAAGACATAAACAATCTCCCAGATATAATAGTGACCAAAGGACCTAGGGTAATGGATGAACTGAAGGAAATTTATATTAGGCAGAAAATTATTTTGGATAGACTGTTGGGTCTGAAGGCTGATAAGTCCCCAGGACCTGATGGTCTGCATCCCAGGATACTTAAGGAGGTGGCTTTAGAAATCATGGACGCATTGGTAATCATTTTCCAATGTTCTATAGATTCAGGATCAGTTCCTGTGGATTGGAGGGTAGCTAATGTTGTCCCTCTCTTCAAGAAGGGAGGAAGAGAGAAAACAGGGAATTATAGACCGGTTAGCCTGACGTCGGTGGTGGGAAAGATGCTGGAGTCAATTATAAAAGATGAAATTACGACACATCTGGATAGCAGAAACAGGATCGGTCCGAGTCAGCATGGATTTATGAAGGGGAAATCGTGCTTGACTAATCTTCTGGAATTTTTTGAGGATGTAACTATGAAAATGGACAAGGGAGAGCCAGTGGATGTAGTGTACCTGGACTTTCAGAAAGCCTTTGATAAAGTCCCACATAGAAGATTAGTGGGCAAAATTAGGGCACATGGTATTGGGGGCAGAGTACTGACATGGATTGAAAATTGGCTGGCTGACAGAAAACAAAGAGTAGCGATTAATGCGTCCCTTTCGGAATGGCAGGCGGTAACCAGTGGGGTACCGCAGGGTTCAGTGCTGGGACTGCAGCTGTTTACAATATATATTAATGATTTAGATGAGGGAATTAAAAGTAACATTAGCAAATTTGCCGATGACACAGAGCTGGGTGGCAGTGTGAAATGTGAGGAGGATGTTATAAGAATGCAGGGTGACTTGGACAGGCTGGGTGAGTGGGCAGATGCATGGCAGATGCAGTTTAATGTGGATAAATGTGAGGTTATCCACTTTGGTGGTAAGAACAGGAAGGCAGATTATTATCTAAATGGAGTCAAGTTAGGAAAAGGGAAAATACAACGAGATCTAGGTGTTCTTGTACATCAGTCACTGAAAGCAAGCATGCAAGTACAGCAGGCTGTGAAGAAATCTAATGGCATGCTGGCCTTCATAACAAGGGAAACTGAGTGCAAGAGCAAAGAGGTCCTTCTGCAGCCGTACAGGGCCCTGGTGAGACCACACCTGGCGTACTGTGTGCAGTTTTGGTCTCCAAATTTAAGGAGGGACACTCTTGCTGTTGAGGGAGTGCAGTGTAGGTTCACAAGGTTAATTCCCGGGATGGCGGGACTGTCATATGTCGAAAGATTGGAGCAACTGGGCTTGTATACCCTGGAATTTAGAAGGCTGAGAGGGGATCTTATTGAAACATATAAGATTATTAAGGGATTGGACACGCTGGAGGCAGGAAGCATGTTCCCACTGATGGGTGAGTCCAGAACCAGAGACCACAGTTTAAGAATAAGGAGTAGGCCATTTAGAACGGAGCTAAGGAAAAACTTTTTCACCCAGAGAGTGGTGGATATATGGAATGCTCTGCCCCAGAAGGCTGTGGAGGCCAAGTCTTTGGATGCTTTCAAGAAAGAAATGGATAGAGCTCTTAAAGATAGTGGAATCAAAGGTTATGGGGATAAGGCAGGAACTGGATACTGATTGTGGACGATCAGCCATGATTACAGTGAATGGCCGTGCTGGCTCGAAGGGCTGAATGGCCTACTCCTGCACCTATTGTCTGTTGTCTACTGGATGCAAAACTGGGCTGATAAGTGGCAGATGGAGTTCAACCCAGATAAGTGTGAGGTGGTTCATTTTGGTAGGTCAAATATGATGGCAGAATATAGCATTAATGGTAAGACTCTTGGCAGTGTGGAGGATCAGAAGGATCTTGGGGTCCGAGTCCATAGGACACTCAAAGCTGCTGCGCAGGTTGACTCTGTGGTTAAGAAGGCATACGGTGCATCAGCCTTCATCAACCATGGGATTGAGTTTAAGAGCCGAGAGGTAATGTTACAGCTATATAGGACCCTGGTCAGACCTCACTTGGAGTGCTGTGCTCAGTTCTGGTCGCCTCACTACAGGAAGGACATGGAAACCATAGAAAGGGTGCAGAGGAGATTTACAAGGATGTTGCCTGGATTGGGAAGCATGCCTTATGAAAATAGGTTGAGTAAACTTGGCCTTTTCTCCTTGGAGTGACAGAGGATGAGAGGTGACCTGATAGAGGTGTACAAGATAATGAGAGGTATTGATCATGTGGATAGTCAGAGGCTTTTTTCCAGGACTGAAATGGCTAGCATGAGAGGGCATAGTTTTAAGGTGCTTGGAAGTAGGTACAGAGGAGATATCAGGGGTAAGTTTTTTTATGCAGAGAGCAGTGAATGGATGGAATGGGCTGCCAGTGATGGTGGTGGAGGCAGATACGATAGGATATTTTAAGAGACTCCTGGATAGGTACATGGAGCTTAGTAAAATAGAGGGCTAAGGTAGTTCTAAAGTAAGGACATGTTCGGCATAGCTTTGTGAGCTGAAGGGCCTGTATTGTGCTATAGGTTTTCTATGTTTCTATGTTTCTAATGCTTCGCAGGTGGTTCCCAGAATTCTGAGGCCTGACTGGCTAGTCACGTGAATGATGTGTGCACAAACCCACTGAGAGTGACAATTGGTCACCTGAATTCCTCAGTACTTTACAGACTCACAGAGTCACACAGCTTGGAAGCAGGTCCCTCATCCCAACTAGTCCATGCCATTCAAGATTACCATCTAAACTAGTGCCATTCCACCCCCACCCCCCAGCATTTGGTCCATATCACTCTAAGCCTTTCCTATCCACGTACCTGTCTGAATGTCTTAAATTATAATATACCTGCCTCAACAACTTTCTCATTCCATATACTGGCCACTCTCAAGGTGAAAATGTTACCCCTCATATTCTATCAATAAATTTTCTGAGGATACAACCATCTCAGGTGGTGACGAGAGGGCATAGAGGAGTGAGATATGCCAACTAGTGGAGTGGTGTCGCAGCAACAACCTGGCACTCAACTTCAGTAAGACAAAAGAGCTGATTGTGGACTTCAGGAAGGGTAAGATGAAGGAACACATACCAATCCTCATAGAGGGATCAGAAGTGGAGAAAGTGAGCAGTTTCAAGTTCCTGGGTGTCAAGATCTCTGAGGATCTAAACTTGTCCCAACACATTGATGTAGTTATAAAGAAGGCAAGACAGCGGCTATACTTTATTAGGAGTTTGAAGAGGTTTGGCATATCAACAAATACACTCAAAAACTTCTATAGATGTACCGTGGAGAGCATTCTGACAGGCTGCATCACTGTCTGGTATGGGGGCGGGGGGAGCTACTGCACAGGTCCGAAAGAAGCTCCAGAGGGTCGTAAATCTAGTCAGCTCCATCTTGGGTACTAGCTAACAAAGTACCAGAACATCTTCAAGGAACGGTGTCTCAGAAAGGCAGCGTCCATTATTAAAGACCTCCATCACCCAGGGCATTCCCTTTTCTCACTGTTACCATCAGGTAGGAGACACAGAAGCCTGAAGGCACACACTCAGCGATTCAGGAACAGCTTCTACCCCTCTGCCATCCAATTCCTAAAAGGATATTGAACCCTTGGACACTATTTCACTTTTTTAAATATACACTAGTTCTACTTTTTGCACATTTTTAAAATCTATTCAATATACATATACTGTAATTGATGTATTTATTTATTTATTTATTTATTTATTTATTTATTTATTTATTTTTCTCTCTCTTCTATATTATGTATTGCATTGAACTGCTATAGCTAGGTTAACAAATTGCACGTCACATACTGGTGATAATAAACCTGATTCTGATTCCTATTAAATCTTTCCCTCCTCACCTTCAACCTATGCCCGTAGTTCCTGACTCCCTAACATGACACAAAGACTGCACATTCGCCCTATCTGTGTCCCTCATCATTTTATACACCCCTCATTTTTATAAGTTCCAATGAAAACAGACCCATCTTGTTCACACTTCTCTCCATAATTCACTAACTTCAGACCCAGCAACATCCTCATAAATCTCCTCTGCCTCTTTCCAATTTAATGACATCTTTCCTATAGCAGGGTGACCAAAACTGAACACATTATTCCAAACATGGGCCTTACCAACTTCTTGAAGAACTGTAACATAACATCACCATTTCTGTACTCAGGCCCCTGATGATGGCCAGCATGCTCGAAGCTTTTCACACCTGTGATGCCTCTTTCTGCAAACCAGTCACTACCCAGTGTAATCTCATGTAACTTCTCCAGTCAGCTGTTTCATATCTCTAAGCTAGTGAATCTAACGTTAACTGCTTCACTTTCCACAGATGCTGCCTGACCTGCTAAGTATCTCCAGCATTTTCTGTTTTCATATCAGCTACCAATTTTGCACCTGATTGTGGTAATTGCCTTTGGAAAATGTAGTTTTAAAATTGCAGTTGTAAATTGGCATAAAATAAACATCTTTTATCTGCCAACTGTCATGCATCTAATTCATTTGCAGACTCTACACAGACTACACCAGACCCAGGAGCCTGGTGCTGAGAGGCAGCAGGATGGTTCTGCACTATTACTGTGAAACATATGGACTTCATCATGCTGACTCGAACAAACTTTTAATGGCCCCAACCTTCCCGTCCTTGACAATTGTCCATCTGTCATGAACAATGCCAATTTTTTGTGTATGAGAGGAAGGAGAAATGTGCTCCTCACACAAAGAGAGGGGCTGGGGAGGCCATGGGACTTTTAAGCAAAAAGTGATGAATACTGGGGAAAGGAATGCAATTTGTCTGTCACAATGGTTGATGGCAGGACTGGACCCAAGTGTGACAGAACGGCAGACTCTGTCACAGTGAGCACTGGTGACGACTCAACCCAGGAATCAGAAAGAATGGCAGATTCCTCATGAAGAGACAGAAGCAAGTGGCATTGGAGACACAACTGAGTGATACCGGGGGACAAATCATTCTCCACAAACTCAAGGACTCCACACTCAGGGTTAAACGAGAGCCCTCTTTAAATAATCATAGAATGTAGTAATCCTATGCCAGTGACAATTAACTTGAAGGACTAAACAGAAAGCACAAGAGCTTAACGACTCTTGTTAAGACAACAATTAGTAAATACAGGTACTGAGAAACTGAGAAGCCCAACACTCTACAGTAAGTCGCAGTGACCTGCAGGGCTCATGACATTGTCTTTGGCGAAGGGTATGTTGTTTATATATGCTGGAACCTACCTAAGTTAACATAGAAACACAGAAAATAGGTGCAGGAGTAGGCCATTTGGCCCTTCGAGCCTGCACCACCATTCAGTATGATCATGGCTGATCATCCAACTCAGAACCCTGTACCAGCCTTCCCTCCATACCCCCTGAACCCTTTAGCCACAAGGGCCATATCTAACTCCCTCTTAAATATAGCCAATGAACTGGCCTCAACTGTTTCCTGTGACAGAGAATTCCACAGATTCACCACTCTCTGTGTGAAGAAGTTTTTCCTAATCTCGGTCCTAAAAGGCTTCCCCTTTATCCTCAAACTGTGACCCCTGAGCAAAGGGCTCAGTCACTTAAAACACAAATTGTGTAGGTTCTAATTCCCATGCTAAACATACTGGGAAACCATTATCTCATGAAAAATGCTCTTTGGTCTGCCCCATACTTGTTGGTCTTCTAGCACAGCGAGACGTCTATAGGGAGATGCAGAACGCAGCTGACTGGCACATTTCAGGCTGCAGGAGTGTGTGCTGATGGTCTAACTAAAGGCTGTTGCAGCCAATTCAAAGGTTCTGTGGGGAAGGTCCACAGACAAGGGTCCTTCCACTACCGGGCATTGAGGAGCTGAGTTCAGCAAGGAAGCCCCTCCGACAATGGAAGGATATACACCCCGGGGAGGGGCACATTAGTACTATGTTCAACAAAAAATGTTAATGAATGTATTAAATGGAAGCAAGAATGTAAAGAGTCTTGCACTGTGTTTATTCGTGACAGGTATTTTATTTGATGAATAAAGTTTATTCTTGCAATAAAAAAGCTCTCCTAAATGCATTATAAAGCTTCAAAACCATCAAATCATTTCACACGAAGGCCATTGTAGTTAATATTGGGGAAGTTGGAATCCTTAACTATTTTAACATTATTGCTATTTTAACTCACAAGAGCGTCTGCAGATGCTGGAAATTACTACCTAATTTCCTAAATTCATGTTGCAGAACCTCATCCCACCTATGTTGTTGGTACCGACACAAGCCATGACCACTGGCGGTTCGCCCTCTCCCTTCTGAGACATCCCTGACTCTGGCACCAGGGAGAATAGCTCATGCTAACAGAAACACCTAACTGCTCCCTTTACGATCGTCCCCTATCACTACAGATCACCTAATCTTCTTTATTTGCTTTTATTTAGGGATACACCTCTGGCTCAGTGAATCTGTGCTGCCTAATTATTTTTTTATATTTCAAAATATACTTTATTCAAAAATAAAATTATATGCAATAAACCATTCAATAACTTTCCATCCTTTACATACGTTTCCATTATAGTCAGTACATATCCGTACCTATGGCCACCCACATGGCACTCCTTACCATGGTTCACCTTACCACATCACTGTTGAGGGGTATACTCCCCGCCACCCGACCCCTCCCACTCCCATGGGTGGAGAAACCTATACCGTGGTCCTTCCCCACCGGGCCCTTGCGGTGGCTGCACCGAGTTTCAGTGCGTCCCTCAGCACGTACTCCTGCAGCCGAGAATGTGCCAGTCGGCAGCATTCTCCCACAGACATCTCCATGTGCTGGTAGATCATCAAGATTCGGGCCTGCCTAATTATACCCTTGATCAATAACCCACTAACCTCTAAGTCTTTAGAATGTGCACCACAGGGCAATGTGCTTAGCCCCAGCTCTACTCACTTTACACTATGACTGTGAGGCTGAGCACAACTCCAATGCCGTATTGAAGTTTGCCGATGACACCACCGTCGTTGGCCAAATAAAAGGTGATGGTGAATTAGCATATAGGAGGGAGAGTGAAAATCTGGCTGAGTGGTACCATATCAACAGCTTCTCACTCAGTGTCAGCAAGAACAAAAAGCTGATTATTTTCTTCGCACGCAGAGGAAAGCAGTCATGGAGAGAATGTACAAGCTCCTTATAGACAGTGCTGGAATTGAACCTGGGTCGCTGGCACTGCAATAGGGTTACGCTAACCGCTGCGCTAATGTGCCACCCTGTTGTGCAGCAGAGCCAATTATGGTGGTACAGTGGGTATAGTGTTGGCTGTTCCTGCTTTAGCCTGACAAATCATCCTCTAATACGTTTCAGGTTCTCCCTGAGTTATGGCAGGGTTCTATTCCAGTGAACTCTTCATAACTCAAACAGCTTGTAAGCTGGAAATGGAGCCGTGAGCCACAGTTCCACACAGCAGAAGAAGTCTGCAGCCTTGCAGCAGCCGGCAAATCCATCTGACTCATCCTCCAAATGCTGGGTGACTGTAAAGTGGCGGGGGGCTGTATATCCGTTTGAAAGTGGGACAGCCACAGGGACTCCTGTAGTACGAGCCTGCCCCTATTATCGTTCTGGTGGTCACTGCCACCGTGCTGGCTGTGCAGCCATTACCTTTTGGATGACGACTCTCATAGATGTCCTCAGCATTGTGGAACACACAACGAGTCCAGTTGTGCCGTGCAGTCAGCTGGTCACACTTCCTATTCACATGGTCACAGAGGACAGGGGAAATGCCTCCTCCGGTTCCCCACGTATTGTTGGGAAGGGACATGCTACAGGTAAGCTGAATCACTGGTAAATTGGTTTATGAGTCTTTTGTTCTACATGCCATCCATACAGACTCTTTCGTCACATCAGTGCATTGAGTAGTACAAAGGAAGCAAAATAACAGAATGCAGAATGAGGTGTTGCAATTACAGCAGAAGACAGACACTGGGGTGCAAAGCCATGATGAAGTAGACTGTCTGATCAAAAGTGTATCTTATCATACTGAGACCATTGAAGTCTTATCACAGTAAGATAGAACGAGCTTTCAGGCCTTTGTATCTTCTGCCTGATGGGAGGAGGAGAAGAAAGAACGTCCAAGGGTAGATGGGCTCCTTGATAATGTTGGCTGCTTTACCAAAGCAGCAAGAAAAGAAGCCAGAGTCCATGGAGGGGAAATGGTTTCTGCAATGTGCTCTGCAGTTTTGGACAGATCATGTTGCTATATCAAGCCATGATGTATTTGGATAACATGTTTTCTATGGTAGGTCTATACACATCCAGGTGTATGAGTGAATATCCTGCTTTGAATTGTCATTGAAATATTTTACTTAACCTCTGCAGTCTATAAATGTGATTAGCTGCATTTGAGGGCTAGGGGAATGGAACCGTGGAGGGGCAGCGATGATCCTTTGTTTAATTGTGGGGATAGGAGAATCAGGGATGAAAATGTTTTCATTACTTTTCCTAGTCTCTTCCCTTTCTCAATCTTATGTGCCATCAGGATACATTGGCAGGTCACGCACAATAATAACTAGTACAGTCTGCGTCTGAAAATGCTTTGCAGTCTGCTGCATTGTAAGGTCCGTTACTTAAGCCTGAGTGGAGCTCCCTGTGGGGCGGTACAGAGACATCACCAGTAGAACTGACCTTGGGTGCTGTCTGTCTGGAGTTTGCACATTCTCGTTGTGACCATGTGGGTTTCCTTGTGATGCTCTAGTTTCCTCCACATCCTAAAGACGTGCGGGTTGGTAGGTTAATCGGCAGGTGTAAATCGCCCCTGGTGCGCAGGTAAGTGGTTAAAAAAAGTGTTAACCATGATTGAATGGTGAAGCAGACTTGATGGGCCAAATGGCCTAATTCTGCTCCTATATTTCATGGTTTTATGTGAAGGTTTGGGTTTGACAAGAATGTGAGATGAATTAAACAATGGGATTAATGCAAGCTAGTGTGTATAATGTAATGGGTCGACATGAGCCCACTGAGCTGAAGGATCTCTTTGAGTGCTATACTGTTCATTGACTTCATGGCTAAATGGGTAGTAGGTTGTTGGCCATGAAAGAATTCAAAACCTGCCAAACAGCTAACTGAAACGAGTCAAAAAGACAGTGCAAGTAGACAAAACAAACGTCTTAGTGTTGTTATGTGCTGGAAGGAATGGGGATCCACTATCTTGTGAGACTGTTGCTATAATCACCATTCTGTGAACTGTTTTTCTGGGGATGGCTGAACAGGAATTGAAGTGAAAATAACAAAGCCCCCCTCCCAATAACCTGCTGCAGACTTATGATAGAACAGTCTGTGCCTGAACTAATGTAACCTCAGACGATGGTCTGGATTGAACTGGCTGTAATTAGTTTAAAATGGCCTGACAGAGGGAAAGCAAAGGATTGACATCAGAGGCAAGTCTTTATATGGGAGAAGAGCAGTGAGCCTTGGGCCCAAACTAATGAAAGGAGAACCAACAGAAGTAAAGCATAATGGAGCAAAACTGTTAAGAAGAGAAAACAATAATGAGGAACTTGGGTGTAACCCAGTGAGAACTTCAGAGACTAACTATTGCATGGACGGCCCCCATGCTAGAAGACCCCCATGCTAAGCTTGTTGACTGAGTTAAAAGTCAACAAAGTGGGCTTGAGAGTACTGAGAATGAGAAGAGAGCCTTAAATGCTATTTTAACTATCACTCCATGCTGTCGCCTTCGACTAAGAATGGTTAAGTTTCCTCCTATGAATTAAACCTGATCTATTTACTGGCAAAAATATCATTGCTTTTCATATGTTATATTTTCAAGTGCATTAATTCTCAAATATAACATCTGACAGCAATGCTTCTGTAATAAATACACCTGGAATGAAAAGCTTAAAATCTCAAATTTCCACATCACATTTCAAATCCAGCAACAGTGAAATTCGAATATTTCGCAAACATGAGGAAATCTGCAGATGCTGGAAATTCAAGCAACACACACAAAATGCTGGTGGAACACAGCAGGCCAGGCAACATCTATTGGATGCTGCCTGGCCTGCTGCACTCCACCAGCATTTTGTCAACGTTTCCGGTCGAGACCCTTCATCAGGACTAACTGACAGAAGAGATAGTAAAAATATTTACCCAGTTCCAGCCATTTTATCGCGTGTCTGCTCTGAGAAACGTTCTTGTGCACTCTCCATAATGCTGCTACTCTGTGCGGAGCTAAGAGACTGGATTTAGAGAGCTCCATTTAGTTACACTTTCAAGTGTATGGTATCAAGTACACAGTTCTTAAACATATAGGCCACCAACAAAGAACACCAATACACTATTATTCATATTCCAATATGAACACAATTCTTCAGCTGGCAGATTATCTTATAAAATACCTACTATGGTGTATGGTGCTGTAATTTAGAACGTAGAACAGAGAACTGTACACACAGTACAGGCTCTTTGACCAAAATGTTGAGCCAATCTCTTAACATATTCCAAGACCAACCTAATTCTTCCTTTCCACACAGCTCACCATCTTTCTTTCATCTCTGGGCCTATCTAAGAGTCTTTTAAATGTCCCTAATGCCTCTAGAGTAATGTACTACCACGCCCGGCAGCAGGCTCCATATACCTACTGCTCTCCAAAAAATCTACCTCTGGCATTCTCCCCCTCCACACACAAAATGCTGGGGGACATCATATACGGAAAAGAATAAACAGTCGACGTTTTGGGCCGAGAACTTTCATCATCATTCAGCTCTAGGGTTTTGCCGAAGTTGAGTAAGAGGTTATTGTGGCATCATTCAACCAGATTTCCAATCTCTCTCCTATATGCCAATTTGTCGCCACCTTTAAATTGGCTAACAACAGCATTGGGGCTGTACCTAGCCACGTAATCATAAGTGTAAAGTCAGTAGAGCAGATGGCTCTGTGATCCAGCTGCGTTGATGGTCAGTATGGAGGAGATGTTGTTGCCAATCTGTATTAACGAGGAACTGCCAGTGAGGAAATTAAGGATGCAGTTGCACAGGGAGTTACCAAGGCCCATGCCTAGGAGCTTAGTTTTTTTTTAGGGAATTTTAGTGTTGTTTTGAGGGGATGATAGTAAAGAATGCTGAGCTGTAGTTAATGAAGAGCATCCTGATATATGCATCTTTGTTGTCCAAGTGTTCCAGAGCTGAGTTAAATGGTATCTGCTGTTGACTTGTTGTGATGGTAGGCAAATTGGACTGGATCCAGGTTACTGCTCAGACAGCGATCAATTCGCTTCATGACCAACTTCTTGATGCACTTCATTGTGGTGCATGTAAGTGCTCCCAGATGATAAAACATTAGGGCGGATTGTCATGATCTTCCTGGAAACCTGTACAATTGTTGCTGGCTTGCGGCTTAACAAACTTAACATGAAGCAGGATCCTGCAGAGAAGGCAGTGTTTCTCTGAGATTCGGTACATATGCATTTTATTCCATCTCCTTTGCTCTGATTGTTCTCTTTGCGCACTGTTGCTGGCTGATACTTGTTTCTTTTGGTGAATGTTAGCTAGTGCTGAGGCCTCGATTGGATCTGGTACATAGAACATAGAACATAGAACACAGAAGAGTACAGCACAGGAAGAGGCCATTTGGCCCACAATGTCGTGCAAGCAAGCTCAAAAGCAAATCAAAACACCCAATCACTAATCCCTTCTACCTGCACCATGTCCATATCCCTCCATCTTCCTTACATCCATTTCCCAATCCAAACGTCACTTAAAAACCTCTAATGTATCTGCCTCTACCACCATACCAGGCAGTGCATTCCAGGCATCCACCACCGAGTAAAATACTTACCCCTCACATCCCTTTGAAGCTACCCCTCTCATCTTCAATGCATGCCCTCTGGTATTAGACATTTCAACCCTGGAAAACAGATATCTCTGTCCACTCTATTTAAGTCTGTCATAATCTTGTAAACCTCTATCAGATCTCCCCTCAGTCTCTGCACTCCAGAGAAAACAACCCATGTTTATCCAGCCTCTCGTGATAGCACATGCCCTCTAAACCAGGCAATATCCTGGTAAACATCTTCTGCACCTTCTACAAAGTCTCAACATCCAACCAAGCAGAGTCCACTGCCAAGAAGGCCCACCAGCACCATTACTTCTTGAGAAAACTAAAGAAATTTGGCCTGTCCCCTAAAACCCTCACTAATTTTCAAGATGCTCCGTAGAAAGCATTCTTCTAGGGTGCATCACAACCTGGTATGGAAGTCGTCCTGTCCAAGACCGGAAAAAGCTGCAGAAGATTGTGAACACAGTGAAGCACATCACACAAACCAATCTTCCGTCCTTGGACTCACTTTACACCGCACGCTGTCGGAGCAGTGCTGCCAGGATAATCAAGGACACGACCCACCCAGCCAACACACTTTTTGTCCCTCTTCCCTCCGGGAGAAGGCTCAGGAGCTTGAAGACTCATATGGCCAAATTTGGGAACAGCTTCTTTCCAACTGTGATAAGACTGCTGAATGGATCCTGACCTGGATCTGGGCCGTACCCTCCAAATATCCAGACCTGCCTCTCGGTTTTTTTGCACGACCTTACTTTCCATTTTTCTATTTTCTATTTATGATTTATAATTTAAATTTTTAATATTTACTATTGATTTGTAATCCAGGGAGCGGGAAGCGCAGAATCAAATATCGCTGTGATGATTGTACGTTCTCGTATCAATTGTTTGGTGACAATAAAGTATAAAGTATAAAGTACCTCCTTCCTGTAGTGGGCAACCAGAATTGCATGCAGTACTCCAGCTGTGGCCTAACCAGAGTTCAGTACGATCTGCACCTTCTGCCCAGAATAAGTATTGCAATGAGTTTGTGTGAGTTTGTACTGCAACTCATTCTGAAGGCCCATACAATCCAACAGACGATGACGCACAGCCACAAAATTTGGGATGATAGAAGGTGGGACTGGAATGAACAGGACCGATCCAGAGCAAGGCCTCTAGCCAAATCAATTCCTGCAAAGAAGAATGAACAACACCCACAACATAATGACAAGCTGCACACATGAGGAAACTGGCAGTGCACAAGAAGGTGCAGGATGAGTTGGGCACCTGTCTGGAACTGTTCATCAGTTCCCATAACATAATCGCGGTGTCGGGCAGAAACGAGGCTGCTTGAAAGCAGAATTGATCCATTATTTCAGCAGAAATGCACTGGGATTCTTGTTTCACTGCACTTAATTGAAAGTCATTCAGTAGTCTGATTAAAGCCCTTTATAGCAAGATTATTGCAATGATACTGAACAATTTTAATTCAGTACCTTCTGAGACCTTTGAAAGTTACAAATTTGAAGCCCATAGCCTGAGGAAGCAATCACAGATTTCATGGTTGAATTAAAGAACTTATTGTGCCGCTGTAACAGTGGCAAGGTCCTAGAATGAGCCGTGAGATTGATTTGCACATGGAGGTTCCCAACAAGCCTACTCAGCTTTTTAGCTTATTGGAGCTCAATCTCGAGAAAGCATGCAAGGAATGGAAGGCATTGCAGTAAGTGCACAAGCCACCAGAGGTGATAATGTTGGTATCTCCTCCCCAAGTTCAGTTCTCAGGGATGCGATTGCATGGAAAGTGTGGGTCACATGGAAGCCTCTCTCTTGTTGTCAGGGTAACCACAACACCCATTGGTATCCTTGCAGGACAGCTGGCTGCTCCAAAGGGTGGATAGTACGAACATTTGAAAAAGCAGGCGGGGTCACTGCCAGTCCACAGCAGCTGCGACCGCGAGGAGCGGGGTTGTGAAGCTGCCAGAGGCAGGTGACCTGTACAGCAATAAAGTCAATGAACATCATGAAGAATGAACTTTAGCTAATGGACGGAAGAATGAAAAAACAGCAGCATCAAGGACATTATCACAGCAAATGACCAGGACCTGGAAAGGAATATTGATGTTCCTGCTGTTTGCTCAATAATGGGATGGAACATATTTGGCCTGAGTTTGCAGTTGTGTTATCACAAATCTGACCAGCTCTCCGAATAAGTAGAGAGAAGTCTTTTATCCAAGAGAGTAGTAAGGGGTAAGACTTTAGACCAATTCTTGACTGGACAGGTTTCCTAGGGCTTGGGCTCACCACATTTGTGCAGCACACTGTCAGTTACAGCTACTACCTCTTAGCTCCAGCTACCCGGATTTAATCAGATCTCCAGTGCTCCTTGTGACTACATGGAATTCCCCAGGAGTTAAGCCTTCCTCTCCCATCCTAAAGACATTAGGTTAATTGCTTTTAGGGTGTTTGGGAAGTGGTAGAATCTTGAGGAAGTTAAAGCTCAAAGTTCAAAGTTCAAACTAAATTTATTACCAAAGCATGTTTACATTATACAACCTTGAGATTTGTCTCCTCACAGGCAGCCACAAACAAAGGATGCTCATAAAAAAAGACCAATATACACCCAATGTGCAGAGAGAGAGAGAGAAAAAAAAACCAAACGGGCAAGCAACAAAACTAAGCAAATTGCATTTAAAACAAATGTGAATCCTCAGACACAAAGCCAGGAGCAGGCCATAGCGTCAGCCTCAGCCTCATCACGTAGTTGGTGTGAATATAAGGAAGATAAATTTGAATTAATGTAGATAGGTGCTTGATGGTCAGTGTAGAGTCAATGGGCCAAATGTTCGGTTTCTATGCTTTGCTAGTATCACCCACAGCACTGATTTATCAATTAGTTAAACCACAATCCCGGCCATGAATGTTTCAGAACATGGAGTCATATGGAGAGACTGGATATGTTATCATTTTGTTTTTCCTAGAGCATTGGAGATTGAGGGCCACTTTATAAATGTTTATAAAATTGTGAAAGGCATAGTTATGTTGGGTAGCCACTGCCAAAAACTAGAGGTTACAGGTTTAAAGTATCAAAGTATATATGTATCACCATATACAACCCTGAGATTCATTTTCCTGTGGGCATACTCAGCCAATCTATAGAATAGTAACTATATCAGGATCAATGAAAGATCAACCAGAGTGCAGAAGACAACAAACTATGCAAGTGCAAATATAAATAAATAGCAACAAATAACGAGAACATGAGATAATGAGATAGAGTCCTTAAAGTGAGACTGTTGGTTGAGGGAACATTTCAATGAATGAGCAAGTGAGTGTAGTTATCCCCTTTTATTCAAGAGCCTGATGGATGAGGGGTAGTAACTGTTCCTGAACCTGGTGGTGTGAGTCCTGCGGCAGCAGCGAGAAGAGAGGATGGCCTGGGTGGTGGGGTCTCTGTTGATGGATGCTGCTTTCCTACAACAGCGTTTCATGTAGATGTGCTCAATGGTGGGAGGGCTTTACCTGTGATGTACCGGATCAATAGTGGAAAGATTTAAAAGAGACCTATTAGGGAGGGTGGTGGGTATATGGAACAAAGTACTAAAGAAAGTGGTCGACGTGATATAATGACATTTAAAATATATTTGAATGGGTACATAGATAGGAAAAGTTTAGAAAAATATGGGCCATACAAAGGCAAATGACACTAGCTAAGATTAGCACCTTGGCTGGCACGGATGAATTGAGCAGAAGGGCCAATTCCTGTGTCATATGACTCAATTACTCTAAAATGAACAGTTGACTTTCAACTAGAAATAAGATCTCAACATTTTTACCCAGTGCAGCATGAGTAATGATTCTGTTCCACACTTCAAAGCACATTGAGTATCTTCATTAGTAATGGCTAATTGCAGCTAACTCTCATTTATTTGGTGTTTATGCATCCGTAGTTCTCATGCAACTGACAAAAATTTCTAAGAACATTTGACAATTTCATAGACAATTACATCAAGAGTCACACAAAATACATGTGAAAAGACATTTTTAGTTTATTTACACAGCTGTAGGCTGATTAGCAACAACATCCTCCAAGATTTGGCACTTTGTGTGATAGGGAGTGCAGTCATTCATTTCATTGGTTTTGACGAATTTTACATTAATGCTGTTCAGCCTTAAAATCTAGAATTGAAGGCTTATGCATGGAATACTAGTGTACGATGTACAATAATGTTATGGAGCAATTCTCATATTAGTAACACCCCTTCTTTCCCTATGAATATTGCTTAGCTTTAGAGAACCTCAATACCTTGATCTCTCTCTCATAAACAGAGGGCTATCAGTGTCTCTCCTAATGCTGCTGGGTCTGCCTGGAATGACCCAGAAATTCAGAAGTTCAAGGAGGCAATGACTTCACCTGTATGAGCAGGGTAGTCTAGGTCTGAGTGAATGACTGGAAATTTGACCATAGCACCTTGTAACAACTGGCTTGGAAAACCTCAGCCTCTCAGTGCTTTGTTCCTCATGGAGACCAAGGTAGAACACTCTTCAGAAATATGATCTACAGAAAAGCACAACTTGACCATCTCCTCTGGGGTCTCAGGCATATCTGAAATTCTTATCTCCTTGCTTCTGTCACGGAAGCACCCATTACAAGGAGATTGAGAGTGGAGAAATGGCAGATCCCCTTACCCGAAGTGACGATGCTGTCCATGGTACATACCCAGAATGCTCTCCACCGTACAGCTGTAGAAGTTTTCAAGTGTTTTACTTGAATTGAATTAACTTTTTTTCTTGCATCCTTCACACACATGAGGAATAAAAATCTTTACGTTACTTCTCCATCTGAATGTGCGATGTGCAATCATAGTAATTAATAATAATTTATAATAAATAGAACAGTTAATGTAATATAGTTTACTCAAATCAGCGTGAGTTTATCAATCTGTTGGCCTGGTGGAAGAAGCTGTCCTGGAGCCTGTTGGTCCTGGCTTATATGCTCAAACTCCCAATGAAATATAACCACTGTCTTGCCTTCTTTATAGCTGTATCGATATTTTGGGACCATGTTAGATCCTCAGAGATCTTGGCACCCAGGAACTTGAAACTGCTCTCTCTCTCCACTTCTTGTCTCTCTATGAGGATTGGTTCACGTTCCCTCATCTTACCCTTTCTGAAGCTCTTTGGTCTTACTGACCAAAGATGTTGTTATGACACCACTCAACTAGCTGGTATATCTCACTCCTGTACACTCTCTCATCTCCATCTGAGACTCTGCCAACAATGGTTGTATCATTAGCAAATTTATAGATGGCATTTGAGCTTTGTCTAGCCACACAATCATGGGCATACAGAAAGTACAGTAGTGGGCTAAGCACACACCCCTGAGGTGTGCCAGTGCTGATTGTAGGGAGGAGGAGATGAGGAAGAGTTTCTTCAGCTAGAAGGAGGTGAATCTGAAGAGTTTGTTACCTTAGAAGGCTGTGGAAGCTAAGTGATTGGGTGTATTTCAGGCAGAGGTTAACGAGCCTATGATTGAGGATGGGTAAAGGGTTAGGGGGAGAAGGTGAGAATATACTGTTGAAAAAAAATCAGCAATTTTTAGACTGGCAAAGTAGACTAAATGGGCTGAATGGCCTAACTTTGTTGCTACATTTTATGGTCTTATGTTAAAGCAGTGACTGAAAGAATCTGTGGAGAAACTTTGAGAAGGGTGGAGAAATTCTTGGATAGTCAGCTTTCATGAATTTCTGGTGAAATGCAAGCACAGCTTGCTAGAATTAGTTGTTGTTTGGACGGCCAGGCTTTGTGGTATTCTGTGGTTAGTTGTGCTGATGCAGATTAAACCCAATGCCTTTAGTATTTGCAGCCCTGGATCTTGTGAGAGCAGAGCAGAGTTGGAGACATGGACCCTTCTTCCTGAATCCTCTGGAAACAAGCCCTACTTCCTGTCATCTGGATAAGGGGTTAGGAGGCAAAGACAATGAACTTACAGAGAGTCTGCAATAGATTTGGTGGTGGGTCAGAGCTGGATAAGCTGATATGCTGGCCTGTTGATGGTATGGGGTTGTCTCCTGAATATGAGAGAAAAAAACATAGAAACATAGAAAACCTACAGCACAATACAGGCCCTTCGGCCCAGAGTTGTGCCAAACATGTCCCTACCTTAGAAATTACTAGGCTTACCTATAGCCCTCTATTTTACTAAGCTCCGTGTACCAATCTAAAAGTATCTTAAAAGACCTTATCGTATCCGCCTCCACCATTGTTGCTGGCAGCCCATTCCACGCACTCACCACTCTGAGTAAAAAACTTACCCCTGATGTCTCCTCTGTACCTATTCCCTAGCACCTTAAACCTGAGTTCTCTTGTGGCAACCATTTCAGCCCTGGAAAAAAGCTTCTGACTATCCACACTATCAATGCCTGTCATCATCTTATACACATCTAACAGTTCACCTCTCATCCTCAGTCGCTCCAAGGATAAAAGGCCAAGTTCACTCAACCTATACTCATAAGGCATGCTCCCCAATCCAGGCAACATCCTTGTAAATCTCCTCTGCACCCTTTCTATGGCTTCGACATCCTTCCTGTAGTGAGACAACCAGAAATGAGCACAGTATTCCAAGTAACACACATCACAGTTGCTGGTGAACGCAGCAGGCCAGGCAGCATCTCTAGGAAGAGGCGCAGTCGACGTTTCAGGCCGAGACCCTTCGTCAGGACTAACTGAAGGAAGAGTGAGTAAGAGATTTGAAAGTTGGAGGGGGAGGGGGAGATCCAAAATGATAGGAGAAGACAGGAGGGGGAGGGATGGAGCCGAGAGCTGGACAGGTGATTGGCAAAAGGGATACGAGAGGATCATGGGACAGGAGGTCTGGGAAGAAAGACGGGGGGGGGGACCCAGAGGATGGGCAAGGGGTATACTCAGAGGGACAGAGGGAGAAAAAGGAGAGTGAGAGAAAGAATATGTGTATAAAAATAAGTAACAGATGGGGTACGAGGGGGAGGTGGGGTATTAGCGGAAGTTAGAGAAGTTGATGTTCATGCCATCAGGTTGGAGGCTACCCAGACAGAATATAAGGTGTTGTTCCTCCAACCTGAGTGTGGCTTCATCTTTACAGTAGAGGAGGCCGTGGATAGACATGTCAGAATGGGAGTGGGATGTGGAATTAAAATGTGTGGCCACTGGGAGATCCTGCTTTCTCTGGCGAACAGAGCGTAGGTGTTCAGCAAAGCGGTCTCCCAGTCTGCATCGGGTCTCGCCAATATATAAAAGGCCACATCGGGAGCACCAGACGCAGTATATCACCCCAGCCGACTCACAGGTGAAGTGTCGCCTCACCTGGAAGGACTGTTTGGGGCCCTGAATGGTGGTAAGGGAGGAAGTGTAAGGGCATGTGTAGCACTTGTTCCACTTACACGGATAAGTGCCAGGAGGGAGATCAGTGGGGAGGGATGGGGGGGACGAATGGACAAGGGAGTCGCGTAGGGAGCGATCCCTGCGGAAAGCAGGGGGGGGGAGGGAAAGATGTGCTTAGTGGTGGGATCCCGTTGGAGGTGGCGGAAGTTACGGAGAATAATATGTTGGACCCAGAGGCTGGTGGGATGGTAGGTGAGGACCAGGGGAACCCTATTCCTAGTGGGGTGGCGGGAGGATGGAGTGAGAGCAGATGTACGTGAAATGGGGGAGATGCGTTTAAGAGCAGAGTTGATAGTGGAGGAAGGGAAGCCCCTTTCTTTAAAAAATGAAGACATCTCCCTCGTCCTAGAATGAAAAGCCTCATCCTGAGAGCAGATGCGGCGGAGACGGAGGAATTGCGAGAAGGGGATGGCGTTTTTGCAAGAGACAGGGTGAGAAGAGGAATAGTCCAGATAGCTGTGAGAGTCAGTAGGCTTATAGTAGACATCAGTGGATAAGCTGTCTCCAGAGACAGAGATAGAAAGATCTAGAAAGGGGAGGGAGGTGTCGGAAATGGACCAGGTAAACTTGAGGGCAGGGTGAAAGTTGGAGGCAAAGTTAATAAAGTCAACGAGCTCTGCATGCGTGCAGGAAGCAGTGCCAATGCAGTCGTCGATGTAGTGAAGGAAAAGTGGGGGACAGATACCAGAATAGGCACGGAACGTAGATTGTTCCACAAAGCCAACAAAAAGGCAGGCATAGCTAGGACCCGTACGGGTGCCCATAGCTACACCTTTAGTTTGGAGGAAGTGGGAGGAGCCAAAGGAGAAATTATTAAGAGTAAGGACTAATTCCGCTAGACGGAGTAGAGTGGTGGTAGAGGGGAACTGATTAGGTCTGGAATCCAAAAAGAAGCGTAGAGCTTTGAGACCTTCCTGATGGGGGATGGAAGTATATAGGGACTGGACATCTATGGTGAAAATAAAGCGGTGGGGGCCAGGGAACTTAAAATCATCGAAAAGTTTAAGAGCGTGAGAAGTGTCACGAACATAGGTCGGAAGGGATTGAACAAGGGGGGATAAAACTGTGTCGAGGTATGCAGAAACGAGTTCGGTGGGGCAGGAGCAAGCTGAGACAATAGGTCGGCCAGGACAGGCAGGTTTGTGGATCTTGGGTAGGAGGTAGAAACAGGAAGTGCGAGGTGTAGGAACTATAAGGTTGGTAGCAGTGGATGGGAGATCCCCTGAGCGGATAAAGTCGGTGATGGTGTGGGAGACAATGGCCTGGTGCTCCTTAGTGGGGTCACGATTGAGGGGTAAATAAGAGGAGGTATCCGCGAGTTGTCGCTGTGCCTCAGCAAGGTAGAAGTCAGTGCGCCAGACTACAACAGCACCCCCCTTATCGGCGGGTTTAATAATAAGGTTAGGATTAGTGCGGAGGGAGTGGAGAGCAGAGCGTTCCGAAGGAGTGAGGTTGGAATGGGGACAAGGTGCGGTGAAGTCGAGACGGTTGATGTCCCGTCGGCAGTTAGCAATAAAGATATCCAGAGCAGGCAGAAGACCAGAGCGGGGTGTCCATGAAGAGGAGGAGGGTTGAAGACGGGAGAAGGGGTCATTGGTGGGTATTCCAAGTGTGGTCTGGCCAAGGTACTGTATAGCTGCAACATTACCTCTCGGTTTCTAAATTCAAGTCGACAATTGATGAAAGCCAATACACCGTATGCCTTCTTAACCACAGAGTCAACCTGCACAGCCTCTTTAAGCATCCTATGGACTTGGATCCCAAGATCCCTCTGATCCTCCACACTGACAAGAGTCTTATCATTAATACTATATATTGCCATCATATTTGACCTACCAAAATGAACCACTTCACAATTATCTGGGTTGAACTCGATCTGCTACTTCTCAGCCCAGTTTTGCATCCTATCAATGTTCCACTGTAACCTCTGACAGCTCTCCACACTATCCACAACACCTTCAACCTTTGTGTCATCAGCAAACTTACTAACCCATCCCTCCACTTCCTCATCCAGATCATTTATGGAAGTCACGAAGAGTAAGGGTCCCAGAACAGATCCCTGAGGCACACCACTGGTCACTGACCTCCATGCAGAATATGACCCATCTACAACCAAGTTTTGCCTTCTGTGGGCAAGCCAGTTCTGGATCCACAAAGCAATGTCCCCTTGGATCACATGCCTCCTTACTTTTTCAACAAGCCTTGCATGGGGTACCTTATCAAATGCCTTGCTGAAGTCCATATACACTACATCTACTGCTCTTCCTTCATCAATGTATTTAGTCACCCCCTCAAAAAAATTCAATCAGGCTCCTAAGGCACGATCTGCTCTTGACAAAGCCATGCTGACTATTCCTAATCATATTATACCTCTCTAAATGTTCATAAGTCCTGCCTCTCAGGATCCTCTCCATCAACTTACCAACCATTGATGTAAGACTCACTGGTCTATAATTTCCTAGGCTATCTCTACTCCCTTTCTTGAATAAAGGAACAACATTGGCAACCCTCCAATCCTCCAGAATCTCTCCCATCCCATTGATGATGCAAAGATCATCACCAGAGGCTCAGCAATCTCCTTCCTCACCTCCCACAGTAGCCTGGGGTATACCTCATCTGGTCCCGGTGACTTATCCAACTTGAGGCTTTCCAAAAGCTCCAGCACATCCTCTTTCTTAATATCTACATGCTCAAGTTTTTCAGTCTGCTGCAAGTCATCGCTATAATCACCAAGATCCTTTTCCATACTGAATACTGAAGTAAAGTATTCATTAAATACCTCTGTTATTTCCTCCGGTTCTATACACTTTCCCACTGTCACACTTGATAGGTCCTATTCTTTCATGTCTTATCCTTTTGCTCTTCACATACTTGTAGAATGCCTTGGGGTTTTCTTTAATCCTGCCTGCCTTCTCATGGCCCCTTCTGGCTCTTCTAATTTCCTGCTGAATGTAACTTTCATAAACAACATTACAGTGACCCAGCACTCTTCAGTAATATTAGGTAGTAATAAAGTAATCCCTAGCCTATCTTAAAATCAATGATGAGAGACTGAGATGTGGCAGGTGGGATGTAGGGTGCTTGCTGTACAGGATTAAGAGAGCTTGATCTGTGAGAAGGAACAGCTCATTGGACCAAGTACCTGTTCTTGAAAGGAACTCAAAGACTACTTCTACATGCATGTAGCTTTCAAATGCAGCAAAAAGCCTGAACATGCACATGTGTGGTGTCCAATACATGTCTGGATTCGGGTCTTTCATGCAGGAGACTTTCGCAAGGACTATGGGATTTGATCTGCATTAACCTACCTGAGCTAGTACGTCTGATATTGGGAGCCAGCAAAGTGGCCTGGCTCTGCACCATAGTAACTAACATGTCCTCTAAGACTTGTGAATCTCATCCGACCAACTTTCGAATCATCAATCTGACGACCTAATCAGTCTACCAACTCTCACCTCCATGTATAAAATCTTCCACCTGGAGGAAATCTAACACATTTAGAACCATAGAACCATAGAACATTACAGCACAGAAACAGGCCTTTTGGCCCTTCTTGGCTGTGCCGAACCATTTTTCTACCTAGTCCCACTGACCTGCACCTGGACCATATCCTTCTATACCCCTCTCATCCATATACCTGTCCAAGTTTTTCTTAAATGATAAAAGTGAGCCCGCTTTTACCTCTTCATCTGGCAGCTCATTCCACACTCCCATCACTCTGTGTGAGGAAGCCCCCCCCCCAAAGTTCCCTTTAAACTTTTCCCCCTTCACCTTTAACCCATGTCCTCTGGTTTTTTTACTCCCCTAGCCTCAGTGGAAAAAGCCTGCTTGCATTCACTGTATCTATACCCATCATAATTTTATATACCTCTATCAAATCTCCCCTCATTCTTCTATATAAAGGGAATAAAGTCCTAACCTATTCAACCTTTCTCTGTAACTGAGTTTCTCAAGTCCCGGCAAAATCCTTGTAAACCTTCTCTGCACTCTTTCAACCTTATTAATATCCTTCCTGTAATTTGGTGACCAAAACTGTGCACAATACACCAAATTCGGCCTCACCAATGCCTTATAAAACCTCACCATAACATTCTAACTCTTATACACAATACTTTGATTCATAAAAGCCAATTTATACAAGCTTTCTTTATGACCCTATCTACCTGTGACGCCACTTTTAGGGAATTTTGCCCCATGTTTCCTACCAAACTACAAAATGGACTTAGCCGATCAGCTTCCAATTTCTCAGTATTTCATTTTCCTTTACATTTTTACATTTGGACTTGGTCCAACCAGCAGCATCCACTGCCAAGAAGGCCCGCCAGTGCCTTTACTTCCTGAGGAAACTAAAGAAATTTGGACTGTTCCCTTAAACCCTCACTATTTTTTATAGATTCTCCGTTGAAAGCATTCTTCTAGCATCCATCACAAGCTGGTATGGAAATTGTCCCATCCAAGACCGGAAAAAGCTGCAGAAGATTGTGAACACGGCGCAGCACGTCACACAAACCAAACTTCCATCCTTGGACTCACTTTACACCGCACGCTGTCGGAGCAGTGCTGCCAGGATAATCAAGGACACGACCCACCCAGCAAACACACTTTTCGTCCCTCTTCCCTCCAGGAGAAGGCTCAGGAGCTTGAAGACTCATACAGCAAGATTTGGGAACAGCTTCTTTCTAACTGTGATAAGACTGCTGAGCAGATCCTGACCCGGATCTGGGCCGTACCCTCCAAATATCCGGACCTGTCTCTCGGTTTTTTTTTTGCACTACCTTACTTTCCATTTTTCTATTTTCTATTTATGATTTATAATTTAAATTTTTAATATTTACTATCGATTTGTAATTCAGGGAGCGGGAAGCACAGAATCAACTATTGCTGTGATGATTGTATGTTCTAGTATCAATTGTTTGGTGACAATAAAGTATAAAGTATGAAGTATTCCTTTTCCCTTGAAACTGAAACTAGACTCCATGTGGTCCCATTTGCAGTTTGGGACTGCTCATCCAAGCAATGTCATGATTAATTTTACTGAAAATAAATTCATCGTTGAAGACCACTGAAGTAATCGAGATTAGAAAACATCCAGTTCTTTACAAAATATTTAGCATTGACATTCACAGAGTAATTTTAAGGTAACTTGAGTGGGCATATTCTCAGCACAAAGGTGCAAACTCTGCACCTGCCTTGATTTTATATGACGATACAAGCTATAAATATAACATTATACAATGTTATGTGGCTACAGATAATAGCTTGCTTTTTCAGGTTGCAGAAAACTTCACATAGTTTTTATCCCTGTTGTCTTTAGACTGCATTAGGAGACAGTTGCAACTAAACTCTCTCACACACCAGCATTTTAGGACTTCTGGTATTTTCATCAGTGTTTGGTTGCTATCAATGGAAATATTTCAATTCTAATACTGGATGCTAAAGTGCTTTCAGTGATAACATTGACTTGAGATCATTTTGGAGGTGATTGTTAATGCAGTGTAGGCAGCAGTTTGGCTATCATGGACAAAAAATTAGTTTTAGTTCCAAGTGGAGGTCCTGTGTGCTCTAGCAAGCATGCAGATCTGTTCAAGAAATGAATGTTTGAAGGGAAGTTCAGAGTAAACTAATTATTGAAGTACATATATGTCATCATATAAAACCCTGAGATTCATTTTCTTGTGGGCATACTCAATAAATCCATAATAGAATAATAGCCATAATAGAATCAATAAATACCACACCAAATTGAGCATTCAACCAACGTGCAAAAGGCAACAAACTGTACAAATATTAAAAGAAAGAAATAATAATAATAAAAATAAATAAATAAATATCGAGAACATGCGATGAGGAGTCTTTGAAAGTGAGTCCATAGGTTGTGGGACCATTTCAATGATGGGGCAAGTGAAGTTGAGTGAAGTTATCCCCCTTGTTTCAACAGCCTGATGGTTGAGGGGTAATAACTATTCCTGAACCTGGTGGTGTGAATCCTGAGGCTCCTGTACCTTCTTCCTGATGGCAGCAGCAAGTAGAAATCATGAACTGGCTGGTGAGGGTCTGTGATAATAGATGCTGCTTTCCTGTGACAGTGTTCCATGTAGATGTGCTCTGTGGTGGGGAGGGCTTTACCTGTGATTGTCTGGGCTGTATCCATTACCTTTTGTAGGATTTCCCATTCAAGAGCATTGATGTTTCCATACCAGGCTGTGATGCAGCCAGTCAATGTACTCTCCAATGCACATTTATAGAAGTTTATGAATGTTTTAGATGTCAAGCTGAGTCTTCACAAACTCCTAAGAAGGTCGAGGAGTTGCCATGTTCTCTTCGTAATTGCACTTGTGTGCCGGACCCAGGACAGCTCCTCCGAAATGATAACACCGAGGAATTTAAAGTTGTTGACCCTCTCTGCCTCTGATCCTCCAACAAGGACTGGCTCATGGGTCTCTCGTTTTCTTATCCTGAAGTTAATAATCAGCTCCATGGTCTTGCTGACATTGAGTAAGAGGTTGTTGTTATGGCACCACTCAGCTGGATCTCTCATATATACTGATTCGTCACCACCTTTGATTCAGCCTACAGCAATGGTGTCATCAGCAAATTTAAATATGGCATTGGAGCTGTGTTTAGCCACAGTCATAAGTGTGAGTAGAGCAGGGGGCTAAGCATGCAGCCTTGTGCTGCTCCTGTGCTGATGGTGATCTTGGAATTATTGTTGCCAATCCAAACTTACTGAGGTCTGCAGGTGAGAACATCGAGCATCCAATTGCATAAAGAAGTATTGAGGCCAAGGTCTTGAAGCTTATTAATTGGTTTTGAGGGGATGATGATATTGAATGCCAAATTGAAGTAGCAGTTTTTGAACCCTGTGGTGTGGGACTTCAGGCTTCTGTACCTCCTGCCCAATGGTAGCTGCGAGAAGAGGGCATGGCCTGGACATTGAGTAGATGATAGATAGTGCCTTCTTGAGCCATCAGCTCATGTAGATACTTCCAATGGTAGAGATGGATGTGCTGGTGATGTATTGGGCTGAGTCCACTTCTCTTTACAACTTCTTACAGTCTTGTGTGTTTGAATTGCCATTACAGACCGAGATGCAACAGTAGATCTGTAGAAGGTTGTTAACGTAGTCTCCAATCCAGGCAAAGTGACTCTACATCTGATCATTACTAACACAGTTCTCTGGCAATCATCCGAGAAAGCCCAGATGTTGATGCCCTTAGGGCCACCTGCACTGATCAGGATATATGTCTGATCACAAACAAGAGAAAATCTTCAGATGCTGGAAATCCAAGCAACAGTCTGATGCCTATTGAAGCACCGCACCGCACAGAGTGGGCAGCTCTCTTTCATGAACCTTGCACAGACATGAAATTAACTTCTGTATTCTTCAGTTGAGAAGACAGTAGAACTATGCCATGCCAATGTCTTCCTATAGTGGTCTTCTACAACCACTCTCCTCCTCCTGCATCCAGGATCCCCTCCTGATATTCACCTCACCAATTAAATTAACAGCTCTCATTATCTGCATCTACGGGTCTCTTCCTCTCCTCTACAGCCACTCTCTCCTCTATCACGGTCATCATATGCATCTGGGGACTGTGTCAAGGCCTAACATCTCTCTCAGTTAGGCTTGCAGCAAATTATCAGAAGCTGCATGAAGTTGAGCCTGAACTGTTTTATCCTGTGTTTCTAGGTGTTAACTACTGAAGTTCTGCTGCTATTTTTAATCACTTTTATTAGGATCCTGGCAACATTCATTTGTTGATCAGTCATTAAGTCAAGTCTGACTCTTCGTGACCTCATGGATCATAGGGTCCATAGGGTTTTCATGGCAAGATACAGAAGTAGATTGTCAGGCCTTTCTTCCACGCAGATACTGCTGCTGCCCAAGTTGGGACCCGGCTGGGTTTGAACTCGGGACCATCTGCCTTGAAGTCCAGTGCTGATGCCACTACACCACCGGCGGGTAACATTCATTACCTATCTCTAATTGTCCATGTGTCCATCGTGGTGAGCTGCCTGTAGGACACACTGCAATATTCTGGTGAATGTAGTCCCAGAATTTCTGGGCAGGGAATTCCAGGAATCAAAATCAGTGAAGAACCAGTGACATTTTTCCAGGCTAAGTTGGTGTGAGACTTGAAGCTGCCCTCATTTCAGTAGGTGGAGTTGTACTCCATCTCACTGGTGGAAAGGTTTTGGGGTATTTGGAGATGAGTCGCTCACCAGGGGATATACAGCCTCTGAACTAATCCAAAGGCTACGGTATTTATGTGACTTATCCAATTGAGTTTCTGGTCAGCAGTGACTGCCAGGATTTTATCCAAACATTTCCAACATTTTCCAAAATTCCAGATTTTTGTAACTGGGTTTGTGAGGGTGGAATATAATTCCGGACAAATGAATTCCTGTTGGTGAAGTGTATTTTCTCCAGGGGTTGGTTCAATTTACTTTTATTTAACTATAATTGAATTTAACTGTTTTGACTTTTCATAGAATTCACAAATTTGTAATGAGTTGTTTAAATTGTCGAACTTTTCAGCGAACAGTCTCAGCAAAGATACCAGCAAACATATCCACTCCAGAATGGACTCAAATTGACATCATAGAGATCCCCACCACCCAGGCCAGGCTCTTTTCTTGCTGCTGCCATCAGGTAGAACGTACAAGAGCCTTGGGACTCACACCACCAGGTTCAAGAACAGTTATTACCCCTCCCCTACCAGGCTCTTCAACAAAAGGGGCTAACTACCCATCATTGAGATGTTCCATCAACCAATGAACCCACTTTAGGGACACTTTATCTTGTTATTTCATGTTCTCGTTATTTATTACTATTTATTTATATTTGCTTTTGTTGTCTTCTGCACTCTAGTTGAGCTTTCATTGATCTTATAGTTACTATTCTATAGATTTGCTGAGTTTGCTCACAGGGAAAGGAATCTCAGGGTTGTATATGGTAACATGCATGTACTTTGATAATAAATTTACTTTGAACTTTGATATAAAGTCAAGGAAGTAAAGATCTATTGCACACATGAAAAGTAAAAACACATGAAACAAAAATCTGTATTAAGCAGAGTTTGACTGCTTCTGGAAAATTAGTAGGACGAAAGAAAATACAGTGTTAAATCATTGAGGAGTCAGTAGCTGTGCAGGAAATTATGGATAGAAATGACTGGAACTAAACAATACAATGGAAACCATTGTATGATCAAAACAGAAATAGATTGGAGGTTGTGTAAAGTATTGAAAATGGCATCACAGAAGTCTAACAACAATAGAAAAGAACCTTTAAGAAACAGACGGTTTATTGAAATGAAAGTTACCGATTTGCATTCTACACAGAAGCAAAATACTACAACACATAGGCTTTTGATATCTCTAGAACACTCAAATAAGTACTATTAATTTCATTTTAACTGCTATCAGTGGAATGATTATGTCTGAATCCCACACAACTACAGCAAACATCAACTGATAAAAACATGAATGCTTTGAACTTTGTGAATGATCCATATATGGTGCTTTGCTTATTTTTCATTTATGCTTCGTTAAATTGAGCGTGAGCGGATATTTCACAACACTGATGAACTGCTCCCTGAACTTGGACTGAGCTACCCCATAAATAAATGTGCTTGTGCAGCAATTGCCTTTATTTACAAAATATAAGTGTTCCTTCATGAAATTTGGTATGGTTTATTCAGCTACAAAGTCAAAATGCTGATAACATTTGGTAGAGATCAGAACATCTGAGTATTTTCCAAGAACAGCAAGTAGGAGTAGAACTATGGAATGGATAACTGAAACCTTTAAACCTGGCTCTGCCTCCAGAAAGCTGAAACATTGCTGGACATCACCCTATAAATATTCTTACTCTCTCCTTCAACTTCAAGGCTAGTTTCATTGGAAGCTATTTTTAGGCTGGGTTTAAACCAACTTTGCGAATGACAGAACCTGCAGTGGCTGATTGAACCACTGAGGCATAAGGACTGGGAAAGGAGCTGAGGTGGGACAGGGAAGGATATTGGATGAGTTAGCAGTAAATTAGATGCAGCAAGTAAAATAAAGTGAATAAAGTATTAGATTTATAGACAGAAAGAAGTGACAGGGAGAGAAAAAAAAATAGTAGAGAGACGTGTAATTTTTAACAGCTGCCCGGCCCACTAGAGCTTGCTGATACCCAACACCCACCCAAAATGGCTTTCTGTGGTTAAAATTGCATGGCTGTTGGCAGGGATGTCAGGGATTTAACCCAACACAAAATAAGCACATTGAATGGCTTAGGAGGAAGAATCCAAATGAATATCTGGGTTAGTTGGGAAGAAGTTGGAGGGTTATCCTTAATTAGTGAGCAACTTGAGCAACTCAAGATCCTGATGAACAACTAAAAAGGAAATTAGCTAAAATGATTAAACATTTTGTGAGTCATTTCTGTGGATCCAGATTCTAGCAGCTTTGTACTACCAGGGCAAGGACCACACTTCTTCCCTCAGCTCAGGTTTTGCACATAGTGTTTGGGCACCTGATGCAGAATTGTGTTCTGCATATTTGAAGGAAGATGCATGTCGCTTGGAAGAACTTTTCTTGTTTTTGCAGTTTAGTTATTGAAAGAGATCATTATCACTGTTAACCCAGTCTAGCTTTCTCTCATTTGCCTTTGGTGGTTTAGAAGAAAAAAAAAGATTTTGTCCATTTATTATTTAACACAACATAAAAATGTAAAACCAACCAACAGGGGCCATAAGACATGAATGCATTTATATATTGATGCCAGGAACACAAAATGTAGATTATGTATGCACTGAAAGATTTCCACATGCCACTGAATTGTGATAAATGTGTGGGAACAATATCAAACCATTGTACAGAGTAAAGCCACTAGTGTATCAGCAATAATCACAGCATTGGTGCAGTCTGTTAAGCTTTTGTCAACAGATCAGACTCTATTTTATTGGAAAGCTTGTTGAGAAAACAGACCCAGGGAGTAGAATTGTACTAGGCCTGAAGAACGTATTAAGGAAGCAAACTATTGGAAAGTAAATATTGTGAGATGCTTAGCTTTTAAAGGCGGCTACAGTGAATGAGAAACAGAAGACTGGTGGGCTTTAAGTGTGCCATGATTTGCAACCCTTGGGAGAAGAAAGTGCTTTTGATTTCCAAACATCATAGACTTGTTGGGGGAGGCGGGGAGCAAGCAGAATGGAAGGCACATTACATTTGGAGTTCACAACAGACACAAGAGAAAAGCAGAAGTGCAGATTGTACAAATTAAAAATGCCTAGAAGCTCACCCTCAGATATGTTGTTTGAAAAGTGTGATACAGCTGAATCTGCACACTGAACAGTGCATTTAGCAGAATAATTTGTGGACAAGTGTCTTCCTAGTTTAGGCCCCTGCAAACAGCAGATAAAGAGTTAAATCTGGAAAGTGGTCCAAAGGTCATAGATCTGACCATCTTCACAACCAACCTGAGCAGATCAGGCAGTGAATGGGTAATTCAGGGCTGGCACATTGCCAGCTTCAGTAAGGATGAATTTAAGTGTAGATGCTAATGTTAATTCCAAGCACAAGGGTCACTCACATTGAAAGCAGTTGGATGGGGCCAAGCAGTTGAGCAGCTAACCCAACAAAAAATGTTGCACCTTCACATCAGTGCCTTGAGTGACTCTGTAAGAGGGTTCCAGTATTGGTTCTTTCAGTTTTGGGAGGATTAGTGCTAAAGTCCCCCATGTTGTTTGTTCAATGTTAGCATTTCCGAACCTGTGTGTTTGATTGCTGCTATAACCATGTTTCCATAAAGGCTTCAGGAAAAATGACATGGGTCCAGAGGAGATGCAAGATGTAGAACCACAGGAACCACCTACACACACAGAGCAATGAGAAAGATCCTCTGCCATTAGATTTCCGAATGGACAATGAATCTTTTTGCCCTACTCACTTAATCTGTATTTCTTAGATTCTTCTTGCGCTTTGCCAGAGACAAGCAGGACTTCGCACTTGGAACATGGCAAATGTTTTAACAAAGGCTGGTGCACAGATTACATTTGTCTTGAATTCAGTAATGATGATTAGGAGCTTGTCTTTGAGGCTCAGTCTGGTTTTCTGCAGTTGCACAAAGTCCTCAGGCAGTCCCAGACCAGCCTAGGCTACCAATCAATGACCAACAGTGTAGCCTCCGATAGATCTTCCTCCAGATGTCCAGGGGCTAAGTTGGGATTCCTTATCCTCTGGCATCCTATCCTCCCTGACCTACTTCATTTTTCAAACAAAAGAGACAAATGGTATGCACAATAAATAAAGCTGGACGCAAGGCAGCAAGCAACCAGCAATGGCTCTTTGGAATTTGGGAAATGCTTTTTACCTGCCCTAATGAACCCCCACAGTGTGGTGGTCTGCAATCTCTCCACTAACAACAATATTGCCCAATATTACTCTGGCATACTGCCATTGTATACCAGAGAAGAAGCACCTCCTGAGAACTAGTGACGGATTAAGGGCGAAATAGTTACTGTATACAGCGTCACATCATTGCTCAGGTTACCAGGGCTGTATTGCTGGCTTAAATATTCAACTATCTTGCAGCAACCGGAAACCAACCCCTTTTCTCCTTTAACACATACAGCTGGTTTCAAGAAAATTAATAAAGCCTGCAGCCTCCAGAGTAACTAGTGCAGTAGATTTATCTGTGGCTATCTGAGTTTGTCAGCCCATTTCCAGCATCAGGCTTGTTTGTCCTTGTGGTCTTCTCAGTCTGATTGCTAGATGAATGAAGCCACTGTTAATCACGTTGACATTTGGGTAGGAGGGGAGTTACCACGTAGCAGTTAAAACACCAAGGCATGCAGAAAATGACAAGCTTCCCAGTCAAATCTCTGCTGTCCAATCCTCTAGAACATTAGATGAGCACTTGTTAGAGAACAGATGGTAGTGCTGCAGAGGGAGTCCAGGGGAATGAGAGAGGCAGCATTACAGTATCCAGGAGTCAGTAGATGGGCCAAATCACCTCATTCTGTGTTTGGTAATTCTGTGATTTTACCTGACCCACTGCCAGTTAATTTCCAGGTAGCAGTCCATTTAACAAGTGGGTGATTTGCACCACAACGGTTACAGCCAGTGAAAATGTGAAAATTTGCTCTGCAATTTTGTGTTTCTTTTCGTTGCACATCTCTTGCCTTGCAGTTGCAGAGGAGGAAACTGACACACTCTAATTCTCCTAATAAAATCAACAGCCATGATATGGCATGGTCACCAGCTCTAATTTTCCAGTCTTGGGCTTGTGAAACTCTTGTAGTCAGAGCCTTCATGCTTGTCCTAACACTTTATAATCACACAAGTCCACAATGTGTCACCTTTTAGTACCAAAACTGTCAATCACATGGCTTTTATTGAATCATTTTGCTCTTGTGTTACAGACTCACTGTTTTACTTTCTCTATATTCATGACTGTGTGGATAGGTACAACTCAAACACCACCTACAAATATAACAATGACACCTCTTGTTGGCATTACCTCAGATAATAATGAGAATGTATACGGGAGAGAGATCGATCAGCTGGTTGAGTGTTATCACAAAAACATTCTTGAACTCGATGTCAGCAAGACCAAGGACTTCAGGAAGGTGAAATTGGAAGAATGATCTTTAATCATCATGAGCATTCGCTTGTGGGAGAGATGGTGCAAGGCTTAAAAAGAGCTCGGGGCCTTTCAGGATGATTTGGTGGGCTTCAATCATAATGATCTATTAGGCACTTGGCAAAAGCCAATAAAAAGAAGTGAGGTATAAGTGGAATGGCCATTGTAGGAGCAGCCATTGTGTGAGTGGGCCAGTGTTAGAGTGGTCTGGCTTTGGGTCATTTGGTTATGGAAGAAAGGGTGAAGGCTCTAAGTTTCTAGTAAGGTTTTTTCTTTATTTGTCTATTAGTACATAGATAGTGCAGTGAGAATGGGTCCAAGATTAGTGGTATGTTCTTTGTGTGAGAATTGGGAACCCTAGGAGACCTCCAGCAACCGGCTCTCTGGCACTGAGTCTGGCTCTGTGGCTTAGAAAGGAAGGGGAGAGAAGAGTGCAGTAGTGAAAGGGAATTCCATAGTTAGAGGAACAGATAGGAGACTCTGTGAACGTGAAAGAGACAGTCAAATGGTATATTGCCCCCTAGATCCAGGGTCAGGGACATCTCAGATAAGGCCCACAGCACTCTAAGGGGGGAGGGGGGAAGGTGAACTGCTCGAAGTTGTGGTACATATTGGTACCAGTGACATATTGTAAGAAGGAAAAAGGATGAGGTCCTGAAGAGAGAATATAGGGAATTTGGTAGAAAGCTGAAAAGCAGGAACCTGAAGGGTAGTAATCTCTGGATTTCTACCTGTGTCATACACCAGTAAGGGTAAAAATAGGGTGACTTGACAGATGAATGCATGTTTGAGCAATTGGTACATGGAGAAGGGTTTCAGATTTCTAGATCATTGGGATCTCTTCTAGGGAAGGCATGACCTGTAAAAAAGGACGGGTTACACTAGAACTCAAGGGGGACCAATATCCTTGTGGGCAATTTTGTAGAGCTGTTCGGGAGGTTTTGAACTAATTTGGCAAGGTGTATGGGAGCCAGAGTGATAGGTCAGAGGATGGGGCAGTTAATAGACAGGTAGATACAACATGTAGAGACTTGGAGGCAGATGACAGGGCAAAATTGCAGTCAGTGGGATGAGTTGAAGTGTAACATCGGGGCAAAATCAAAAATGGTGATGAATACAGGCTTGGAGGTGTTATATTTGAATACACATTGTATACAGAATAAGATAGATGATCTTGTGGCACAGTTAGAGATTAGCGGTATGCAGTTGTGTGCATCTCTGAGTCATGGCTGAAAGAAGATCATATTTGGGAGATTAACATCCAAGGACACACACATTATATTGAAAGGACAGGCAGGTAGGCAGAGGGGATGGGGTGGTTCTATTGGTGAAAAATCAAATCAAATCCTTAGAAAGTGGTGAGTGTTAAAAGATGTAGAATCCTTGTGGCAGAGTTAAGAAACTGCAAGGGTAAAAAGATCCAGATGGGAGTAACATGCAGGCCTCCAGACAGTAGCCAGGATGTGGGGTACAAATTAAGACGGGAGATAGAAAAGACATGTAAAAAGGACAACGTTACAATAGTCATGGGGGATTTCAATATGCAGGTAGATTGGGAAAATCAGGTTGGTGCTCAATCCCAAAAGAAGGAATTTTGTAGAGTGCCTATGAGATGGCTTTTTAGAGTAGCTTGTGGTTGGGCCCACTAGGGAAAGGACAATTCTGGATTGAGTGCAACACACACTAAATGCTGGAGGAACTCAGCAGGTCAGGCAACATCTATAGAAATGAATATACAGTTGACATTTTGAGCCCAGACCCTTCATCAGGATTGGAAAGGAAGGGGGAAGAAGCCAGAATAAGAAGGTGGGGTGAAGGGAAGATGTACAAGCTAGAAGGTGATAAGTGAGGACAGTTGGGTGGGAGAGGGAGGATGAAGATGTTTTGTTTTTAATATTTCAGTAGTATTTGTGAATATATTGTTTGATTATCATCCCATCCACTGCCAACAACCTCATAGTTCCTTTACCCTGCACTGCTCACTTCTACCTCCTAGCAAAGATCCAAAAACCTGATTGTCCAGGTAGGCCCATTGTGTCTGTTTGCTCCTGCCCCACTGAACTCAAATCCGCATTCCTTATCTCCATTTTATTCCCAATGATTAAGTCCCTTCCTACCTAAATCTGTGATACTTTATTTGCTCAACAACTACCAATTCCATGGCCCTAATTACCTCATCTTCACCATGGATGTCTAATCCCTGTACACTTCACTTTCCCATCAAGAAGGCCTTGAAGCTCTCTGCTTCTTTCTTGACAACAGATCTGACCAGTTCCCATCCACAACCACTCTCCACCGTCTGGCAGAACTAGTCCTCACACACAACAATTTCTGTTTCGGCTTTCTCACTTTCTCCAAACTCAACGTGGCTGCCTTTTCATTGGCAACATGGAGCAGTCCATATTCTAAGCCTTCCCTGTTAATGCACCCCAACTCTTTGTGTGCCACATTGACAACTGTATTGATGTTGCTTCAAAAACCGCATTAATTTAATCAATTTTACCTCCAACTTCCACCCTGCCGTTGAATTCACTTGGTCCATTTCTGACACCTCTCTCCCCTTTCTCAATCTTACTGACTCCATTTCTGTCTACTAATATCTCTTATAAACCTACTATTGTCATGGCTATCTTAATTATATCTCTTCTTACCCTCTCTCCTGTAAAGCCATTCCCTTTTTTCAGTTCCTTCATCTTCACCATAACTATTTCTAGCATGAGGCCTTCCTTTCCAGAACATCAGAGATGTCCTCTTTCTTCAAAGAATGTGATTTGCCTTCCTTTACAACTGCTGCTGCCCCGACCCGCATCTCCTCCATTTCCCGGAATTCCGCACTCACCCTATCATCCCGCTGCCTTAACAAGGGATAGAGTTCCTCTTGTCCTCACCTACAACCCCATGTGCTTCTGCATTTAACACAACATTCTCCACAACTTCCACCATCTTCAATGGGACTCCAGCACTAGACACATCTTTAGCCCATGCCCTCCACTCTTTTTACATTACTCCCCCACGATTCCCTTGTCCATTCATCCTTCCCCACTATTCTCCCTCCTGGCACATCTCTTCAATCAGAAAAAGTGCTACACCTGTCAGTTCACCACCTCCCTCTTCTCTTTTCAGGACCCCAAGCAATACTTCCAGGTGAAGCAATACTTCACCTGCAAATTTGCTGGGGTCATCTATTGTATCTGGTGCTTCCTAAACAATCCGTTAATCTACCCAGTGTAGACTGGGGGATTGCTTAGTTGAGCACCTCTGCTCCATCCACGAAAAGTAAGATTTCCTGTTGACCAGCCATTTCAATACCGATCCCTGTTCCTATTCCGACATGTCATCCATGGCCTCCTCTATTGCCACAATCAGGCCATTCTCAGGAGGGAGGAGCAACACCTCAACACCTACCCTTTGTCTGGGTAGCCTCCAACCTGATGGCATAAACATCAATTTCTCCAACTTCCAGTAATTTTACCCCTCTATCTTCCCTCTTCTCCAATTCCCCACACTGGCTCCCCTCTTACCTCATCTCATCTCCTTACCTGCCTATCTCTTCCCTGTGGTGCCCCTCCTCATTCCCTTCCTCCAATGGTCTACTCCTATCAGCTTCCTTCTTCTCCAGCCCTTTACCTTTTCCACCTATCACCTCTCAGCTTCATCCCCACTGCCCCCACCCATCTGGCTTCACCTTTCACCTTCTAGCTTCTACTCTTACCCCCTCCCTCCTTCTTATTCTGGCTTCTTTTCCCTTCCTTTCCAGTCCTGATAAAAGGTCTCAGCCTGGAATGTCAACTGGTTAGATGCTGCCTGACCTGCTGAGTTATTCAAACACTTCCAGCATGTGCAGAATCTCTTGTGTTCTTGATTGTGTAATGAAACAGATTTGATTAAGAAGCTTAGGGTAAAGGAACCCTTAGGAGGCACTGATCATAATATGATAGCATTTTTGTGGCTATTTTCACTGTGGAAGTTACTGGCAGTATGCGAGAAATTCAAGTGTCGGGGACAGAAGTGAGTGTAGTTGCTATTACTAAGGAGAAGGTTCTTGGGAAGTTGAAGGAACTGAAGGTAGATATGTCACTTGGAGTAGATGGACTACACCCCAGGGTTCTGAAGGAGATGGCTGAAGAGATTGTGGAAGCATTAGTATTGACCTTCCAAGGATCACTGGATTCTGGAATAGTTCCAGAGGACTGGAAAATTGCAAATCTCATTTCACTCTTTAAGAATAGAAAGAGGCAAAAGAAAGGAAATTATAGACCAGTTAACTTGACTTCTTGGGAAGATGTTGGAGTACATTACCAAGGAAGAGTTTTCAGGGTAATTGAAGGCATATGATAAAATAGGTCAAAGTCAGCATGATTTCCTGGAGGGGAAATCTTGCCTGACAGATCTGTTGGAACTCTTTGAGGAAATAACAATCAAGATAGACAAAGGAGAGTCATTGGATATTGTTTACCTGGATTTTCAGAAGGCCTTTGAAAAAGTGTCACACAAGAAACTGCTAAACAAGATAAGGGTCCAAGGTATTACAGAAAAGATACTAGCATTATTCTGCAGTTGTCTTTTCACGTTATATGTCAATGATTTGGATGTTGGAATTGATGGCTTTGTGACCAGGTTTGCGTACAATATGAAGATAGATGGTGGGCAGGTAGTGTTGAGGATGCAAGGAGTCTGCAGAATGACTTAGATGATTAGGAGAGTGAGCAAAGAAATGGCAGATAGAATATAGTGTTGGGAAGTCTGTGGTCATGCACTTTGTTAGAAGGAATTCAGATATAGATTATTTTGTAAAAGGGGAGAAAATTAGAGATGCAAAGGGATTTAGGAGTCTAGAATATTTTATACTAGAATATAAGAGCAAGGATATAATGCCAAGTCTTTATAGGGCATTGCTCTGATACACTTGGAGCATTGTGAGCAGTTTTGTGCCCATTATCGAAGAAAATATGTGCCTGCATCGGAGAGTCTCCAGAGGAAGTTCACAACAGTAATTCCATGAATGAAGGGGTTAACCTATGAGGAGCTTTTGATGGCTCTGAACCGTTTCTTCCTGGAGTTTAGAAGAATGAGGGGGAATCTCATTGAAACCTATCGAATTTTGAAAGGCCTCAAAAGAGGAGAAGCGGAGAGGATGTTCCCTATAGTGGCAGAGCTTCAGAATAGAGGGATGCCTCTTTAGGACAGAGATGAGAAGGGATTTCTTTAGCCAGATGGTGGTGAATCTGTGGAATTCATTGCCACAGACGGCTGTGAAGGTCAAATCATTGGGTATATTTAAAGTAGCAATTGATTGGTTCTTGATTTTTAAGGGCAAGAGAATGGGGTTGAAAGGGAAGATAAATCAGCCTGGATGGAAAGACAGAGAGGATTTGATGGGCCAAATAGTGTAATTTTGCTCTTAAGGTCTAACACATACAGGGCCTCATTGAGGAGTCAGATGTGGAAAAAGTGAACTGCTACAAGTTCGTCAGCATCTGCTTCTCACATTGATCCAATATTGATCTGAACATGAAGAAGGCACACAAGCAGCTCTCCTTCATTAGGAGTTTGAGGAGATTTGGTTTGTCACCAAAGATACTTACAAACTTCCACAGATCTATGGTGGAGAGCATTCTAAATGGTTACTTCACAGCCTGGTATGGAGTCTCCAATGGTTGCAGAAAGTTGTAGTTTCAACCAGTTTCATCACATCCCTCCCCACCATCACGGACTTCTTTATGAGGCTGTTCCTCAACGAGGCAGCATCCATCATTAAATAACTTGTCCTCTGGAACTCTTCACCTTACTACCATCAGGGAGGCTGTACAGGACCCTGAAGTCCCACACTCAACATTTTATGAACAGCTTTTTCCCCTCTGTTATCAATGGCCCATGATTGAATGAATACCATGTTATAGAGTGAGGTCCCAAAATTTGCTTTTAAATTCAATAATCTGATGGACATGCATATGTTCATTCCTGCAAACAACAGAACTGGTTTACTTTCTCTCTCTCTCACTCTCTCTCTCTCTCTCTCTCTCTCTTTCTCTCTCTCTCTCTCTACTTTTAGTAATTGTTTTATTTCTTGTTAGTCCTTTGTGTTTTGTTGTGTTTTGATGTCATTCATTACAGTAATGAAGAAGTGCAGCTACCATCGTCATACAAATGCATTTTAAGACAAAATTAACTTATTGAAATCTGTACAATCTTAATATGCTCATTACCGAGGGAGACCTAGGCAGAGACCAGCTCAATGAATGAGAAAAGGCAGTTACACACCTAACTGGTACATTGAAGATTTACTTTAAAAATTTGAACATAGGAAGTGACATCATGCAAGATAAAAAGGATTAGTTCAAAGAAGTATGTCCCTCCGATTCATATTTTTACTTACATTTGGCAATCAGAAAACATCATTTAGTTTAAAGAATTAGAAATTCTCACTTGGACAAAATTGCTAAAAGTTAAAATGAAAATACTTTTCAAAGATTGAATTTATCAAATGCTCTTGGCTGCCTTTATCTGGCTTTCAGATTACATGGACAGCCTACTAAATTTCACTCATATGTGACATTTGCAGGATTTGTTTTAAAAAAGGTGCATACTTTGGCATTTGTCATTCTGAAAAATAGCTATAGCTTCCTATATTTAAATAGATTGCAGATTGTTGGACCCACACTAGTCATAAATATCTTTCTTAACGTTTATTTGGTGCTGTTGGTTTGCAGCAAATAGTGAACTGCTGCCTTTGGTGATTAAAGTTAAATTGATTTACTTCAGGTATATGCCTTTCAGCAGTGTTACAGGTCACTGGTTTCTTACCCTATTTTTTTCTACAAAAGCATATATACTTTGCATTTAACACACACAAAATGCTGGAGGAGCTCAGCAGGGCCCTGCTGAAGGGTCTTGGCCCGAAACGTCAACTGTATTCTTTTCCGTATATGCTGCCTGGCCTGCTAAGTTCCTCCAGCATTTTGTGTGTGTTGCTTTGACCTCCAACATCTGAGATTTTCTCTTGTTTGCGATTGTATTTTGCATTGATTATTTTCTTAGGTTTTAATTTTGTTTTACAAGTAGATTGTATTCTCTTTTATAAATCATAAGGATAAAAAGTGAATTTGAATATTTATAACAAAAGAGTAAATTTTGAGTGCATCTGCAGGGTTATAGTAAATCTGCTATTTTAGTAGATGCGTGATGAATGGATAAAAAATTACTACAAAAATATCACTTTGAAGAAAAGTGTTTTACTTTAGATGATCTGATATCACCAGTTAGACCTCCATTTACAGTGCATTCTAACTTGCCCTTTCATGAACTACTGCTGTTGTGGTGAAAATGCTCCAACAATGCTATTAAAAATGGGGAGGGAGGGGTCCCCGTTGAAAGATTGGTCAGACATATTTCTGTGCCATTATGTTGAATGACTTTGAGGGAATTAGGTTCATATGCACCCCTTCCCTCACCTGTGCTTTTTTTTTGCAGTAGACAAAACTCTCCACATTTTGTTCACCACATCCCCTGAAACTCACTTGGTTTTATTTTGCATGGCCCATTCAAATCAATGGGTTCCCTGTAAAATTTATTACCTTACCATGCAACGACTTAAAAAAAGAAGTGAATTAAAAGTGTGTGGTAGAATAAGATTCAGCAATCTGGAAAATCTCTAGCCCCACACAAATTCCAGAACCTACTTGACTAATGAAATTCTATTGTCGCATTGGTCTGACAACTTGCTAGCATGTGATTTGCAGGCATGTGAATCATTCTGCAGTGCGATGTTCGGCTTCAGTCACTTGCTGATTGTGGCTCGCAGTTTCCCTTTATTGCTCTCTTGATACCTATTGAACTATTTAGATTCTGGAAGATTGCACATTTAACACAGTATGAAATAATGCTTGCCTGCAGCCCTGCTTGAGTCTGACCCTTCACCCTTGTCCGAAAGTGAGTGAAAATACAGAAACATGCCTGCAGTGGTGTTGGTTTATTATTGTCACGTGCACCAAGGTACAGTGGAAAACATATAGGCAAGTCATGCCATACATAAGGACATCAAGCTAATAAAAAGGAAACAGCAAGTAAAATATAGTGTTGCAGAAAGAGGGAGTACAGTGCAAGTAACCAGAGTGCAAAGGTCACAGCAAGGTAGATAGGGAGGTCAAGAATTCATCTTCAGCAAATGATAGGTCCATTCAAGAGCAAGATAGAAGTTGTCCTTGAATCTCATGGTACATGCTTCGAAACTTTTATATCTTCTGTCCGACGGGAGAGGGAAGAAGCGAGACTGGCTAGGTCCTTGATTCTGTTGGTTTCTTTTCCAAGGTAGCAGCAATGTTCCTATGTACATTCTGGCTAAATTCTAAAGATAGAAGGCCCATAATTACATTGTACATAATTACCATACCTTCCTGTGAAGAGGGGAACCAGAAACGAAATTGGGCTTCACCTTATTGAAAGGAGCCTGGTAAATCCTGGTGAGACCTTCAGAGAGGGATGTGTGGTGTGCTTCTGGGTAAAAGGAAGATGAATGTTTTTTCACCCTCACTCCACCTCAGTATTCCCTTGCAGGTACCATCCCCTCCCCGGGTGTCATAGAGAAAGCTTTGGGTGAACTTTTACGATTGGGTGGATACAGAGTTATTGATTTCATTGTCCATTAGTGCGTTGAACAAGGGCTCAGAAGCAAAGTAAAAGGTCAGCCATCCAAGACTTAACTGAGAAGAAAGTTCTTTATCAAGCTGGTGGTGAATTGTTGGAATTCTCTCCTCAAGAGAGGCCTAGTCACTATATTTAAGAAAGTGATAGATTTTTGGATATTGAGGGATAAGTATAGGTAAATGGACTGAGATACAAGTTTCAGTACATTGTAGAACATCCAAGTGAATAATTCTTGCTTTTATTTCTAATGTTCTCTTTAGCCAAGTGCATCAAATCATTAATATCTGCTTTGTTGTGTCAAATGAAAGTTTAATGGCATATTGGAATTTGGGAATAGATCGGACAACAGCACCCAAGTCAGCTTCTTAAAGGAAGCATGGTTCAAATATATCTGTTCCATTCAGTCCATAGCCCTTGATATGTGAGTTTAACAAAAAGTCAGTAATTTCATTTAAAGTCTAACAAGTGAAGATTTCCACTGCTCTTTGTGCTTCCAAATCCATCTGTCAGTAGCTTTGCTCTAATTGTCAATTATCCATCTAAGGAAATAATTTCTCTGTATTTATTCTATCAAATCTCTTTTTCAGTTTAAAATATTTTATGGAAGAGGTACAGAAACTACTTCCACTGATTAGAATGTCTGTCAATTGTACAAACTCAAGAGGATTCAAAATCGTTCATGCAAAATATTCTCATCATTTAAGGTTTTAACTTCGAAAGGGACAAAGCATTGAAACTATATGCTATCATTCCTAAAGCCTGTGTGTTGAATTGTGAATTGTGCTTGTTATTCTCATGAAGCCTGACCAAGGTTCTGCACAGGTTAAACATTACTTATTGCATCCTTACTGATGTATTCTAGCTCCCTTGAGATAAAGGCTAGAATTGCATTGCTTATTTTCATTGCTCTATAGTACCTCTTCATAAGCTTTAAGTGATTTGAACACACACATGGACATTGAACTATACCTTCTACCATTACCACATCAAAAGCAAATGATTACATTGAATTGCAGTCCCCAAGTCCCTTTGTAACTTTTTTTAATCCCAATGCATTGGCTTCGCAACTTAATGCCATTTTCAAATATGTATATACAACTCCTTGATCTTTCGTTCAGTCCTTGAAGTACATAGCAGAAAATCGTCTTCTTCTTGCATATGATTGGTTCAATATTTATAAATTAAGCTTTAGCTTCCTAAGAGTTGGTAGACTTTTTTCTGAAATGGAGGTTTGACTCAAAGATATGCCCACTGGATTTCTATCAAGGATAAGTGTGGTGATGTGGCCCATCCTCTGATCTGTTGCAGCTTTAATGACTAAAGGAGCATTTGAGGGTTTGCATAAAGGTTGTTCTTGTCCACTTCGGCTCCCATTTAGTCTCAGCCAAGTTCTTTGAGGCAGGTGAAACGAAGGGAGCATTGCAATTGAGTTTTGAATGAGTTTCTTGTTTGTGGTCATTTTTCCTGTCCAGATTTAATTATTGTCACTGTTGAAACTGATCAGAAGAGGGTGAGATGTTGAAGAATGTAGGGGTGGTGACACTCCTTGGATGTGCAGTGATAATGATGAATTTTGCAATGCTGATCTTACCATCATTTCTCAGTCCTTAAATGCAAGATTGGTTTGGAGAGCTTGAGAATGAGTACCATAGGTAGAGGATGGGTTGATGAATGTCACTTCTGTCAATTCATCATCAACAAAAGAACTTAGTTCTTGCAGGTTTGTCAGGCCAAGGTCTTGCCTGCTCATTGGCAGGAGGGATTGACTCTCTGAAGAGTAAGCCTTTCCATGAATTTACTAATGATACTGAATAACTAGGTTGGTTAAAAACAGTGTTCCCAACCTGGGGTGCAAGGCTCCATGGCATAAAAATGGTTGGAAATCCTTGGTCTAAGGATGGAAGATGATCATTTTCATATAGCCTATCCTTTTAAGTGGAATAATCAATTTATTGAACTGGACCTGAAGGAAAGTCCTTCCAATCAGTAGAGCATTGGTAAAAATCAGAGCACCCAGTGCAGGTTCCTAGGGAACACCACTTGACAAATCCCCCGATTCTAAAAATGTTCCCAAATCTTTCCTCTCCAGCTTGTTCTTTCTAATCAACAATCGGAGTAATCAATTCCAGATAAGATCAATTGCATTGAATTTTAAATCAAATTGCTCCCTTGGATGTTTTGAAGTACTCTTTAATGTTTTCAGCACAGGAGAAGCGGTTGTAGCATTTCAATAGATGGGAAACCATTCCCAGCTGATCTGTGCCATCTTCCTGTGGTAACCAATGAGCCTTGTAAAATTAACACTAAATCTTCTCTTTTCACAGTTTTCCCTTCAATTCACTAACACCTTATGGTCTGATATTTTAAATATTCTTTGTTGTTTATAAATTGGTGGCAGAAGAGTAAAGCCATGGGGGGGCAGGTAAGGATGGTGGAAGGGTTTGGGGTAAGGGCAAGCTCGGATGTTGATATCCATTATTGGCAGAGGTTGAGCTACTGGTGTGATGCTCAGCTGTCATGTTTAAATTGGCGAATGAGATGCTGGGAATGGGAGACGAAACAAGAGCTATTTTATTCTCAAGGGTTACTTGAAGAAATGTGTCAACTAGTCATCTCAAACACTCGGCAAGTCAGCCGCACCTGGGAGTAGCACGCACCTAAGTTGTGAAAGGCATAACTGGATTGACTATCAGTGGCATGGATGTGGGGACAAGTAGGATACAACACATATTCAATATTAACATATGATTGGGTCATGTTTTTTGACTTCTCCAGTGCGTTCAACACCATCCGCCCTGCTCTGCTGGGGGAGAAGCTGACAGCGATGCAGGTGGATGCTTTCCTGGTATCATGGATTCTGGATTACCTGACTGGCAGACCACAGTACGTGTGCTTGCAACACTGTGTGTCCGACAGAGTGATCAGCTGCACTGGGGCTCCACAGGGGACTGTCTTGTCTCCCTTTCTCTTCACCATTTACACCTCGGGCTTCAACTACTGCACAGAGTCTTGTCATCTTCAGAAGTTTTCAGATGACTCTGCCATAGTTGGATGTATCAGCAAGGGAGATGAGGCTGAGTACTGGGCTATGGTAGGAAACTTTGTCACATAGTGTGAGCAGAATTATCTGCAGCTTAATGTGAAAAAGACTAAGGAGCTGGTGGTAGACCTGAGGAGAGCTAAGGTACCGGTGACCCCTATCTCCATCCAGGGGGTCAGTGTGGACATGGTGGAGGATTACAAATACCTGGGGATACGAATTGACAGTAAACTGGACTGGTCAAAGAACACTGAGGCTGTCTACAAGAAAGGTCAGAGCCGTCTCTATTTCCTGAGGAGACTGAGGTCCTTTAACATCTGCCGGATGATGCTGAGGATGTTCTACGAGTCTGTGGTGGCCGGTGCTATCATGTTTGCTGTTGTGTGCTGGGGCAGCAGGCTGAGGGTACCAGACACCAACAGAATCAACAAACTCATTCGTAAGGCTAGTGATGTTGTGGGGATGGAACTGGACTCTCTGACGGTGGTGTCTGAAAAGACGACGCTGTCTAAGTTGCATGCCATCTTGGACAATGTCTCTCATCCACTACATAATGTACTGGGTGGGCACAGGAGTACATTCAGCCAGAGACTCATTCCACCGAGATGCAGCACAGAGCGTCATAGGAAGTCATTCCTGCCTGTGGCCATCAAACTTTACAACTCCTCCCTTGGAGGGTCAGACACCCTGAGCCAATAGGCTGGTCCTGGACTTATTTCATAATTTACTGGCATAATTTACATATTACTATTTAACTATTTATGGTTCTATTACTATTTATTATTTACGGTGCAACTGTAACGAAAACCAATTTCTCCCGGGATCAATAAAGTATGACTATGACTATGACTATGATTGCCTTCAATAGTCTGTGCACCATGGACTCTGGGGGCTGCCCCAGTAGGCGCTGGCACTCTCTACACTATAACACTGAGATGGCCAACACTGGGCTTCCTCCTCACTGCTCTGTTGTTGCTGGTGCTCTTTGAATGCCACCATCTCCTGAAAGGCACAGAGAGACAGTGAGTGTCTTGTTTTGTGTCAGGGTGAGATACTGTACTGTATGTGTCCTCTATGATGGGTAAATATAATGAAGGGTGGTGATGCAAATTTGCATTCTCCATTTTAAAATTCTTTTTATTTATTGAGATGCAGCAGGGAACAGGCCATTCCAGCCCTTCAATATGCACTGCCTAGCAATCCCCCGATTTAATCCTACCCTAATCACAGGACAATTTACAATGACCAGTTAACCAACTAACCGGTAAGTCTTTGGACTGTGGGAGGAAACCAGAGCACCTGGAGGAAACCCACACGATCTTGAAGAGACCATACAAACTCTTTACAGACAGCGGCAGGAATTGAACCCTGGCTGTAGCCTGTGCTGTAAAGTGTTGTGCTAACCACAACACTACTGTGCTACTCTTACCATACCGTACATCAGATACCAGCTAATAACAATGATGGTATTTTGAAATCATTTTAATTAATCTATTCATTTTTCAGCATCATCTGAAAGTTTCAGCATAGAATGTTTAAAATTTCCCATCACACCGCCCCCCGCCCACACACTTTAACCAGATCCCTGCAAAGTTTAACACTTCCCTGAACTTCTGCAGTAACTTTTGACACCATTTTTGCAGCCTTTAGGGTTTATATACTCACTCGTTCTACCCTATATCACAATTAAGTTACAGATTGGTAAAGTCTTCTGACAAGAATTGGATTGTTCTGCCAGTGTTATTTCTTCTTTGCTTTTAGAATTGAATAAATGACGTGGATATATACATTGAGGGGCCTGGTCATAGTCCTCAGAGTTAATTAAATAAGTCTTGCAAATGGCTGTGGGCTTCTAAGTTTTCACATTGTGAGAAATAATGGGAAATGCAAATGTGCATAGATGTGGCAGTTATGTTTCTCTGTACAGAGGCTCAGATGGAGGTTTATTTGGGTACATCTCCAATTACTGTGATTTAAAAAGGCAATGTGTGTGTTGGCAGGAAGAGAACAGCACACTCTACAATGCAACAGGGAAAAGGTGAAGTTAAGTCTCTTGTCATATATGGTTCTCCACTGGTGTCTGAAGCCCTCACATTTACCTTAAACTCCCTTTAATGAGAGGTGAGAGCACTTTGCTGATCACATGCAGCAGCTGTTGATTTGTTGCAGACATTCATACAATGCGGAACATTATGAAAAGTTGATGAATGCTTCGACAACCTTCAATCTCATGTGGCGATGAATAGAAACACTTTAGTACACATCTGGTGTGATGATTTGATGGTAATGGTTATTCCTGAGAAAACACCAGGATAGATTTGTTGAATTTGAGCTCACAGTGTGGTTCTTTGAACCACAAGAACACACTGCGGATATAGGTATAGACAAATCTCAACAGATGGAAAACTGTCTGAGGCTCCTCGCTTGCAGGTTGAGATGTCTAGCTAGGATTGTAACAGTTATGCAATTGTTGAGTATCTCTCTGCAGGTCAGAATCAAGGTGCATAATAATACATGATACTTACATCCAGTTGTAATTTACCACAACATTGATGTGTTTAAATATCCAGTTATCTGAAATGATTCCTCAAAATACTCAAGCTATTAATATTGATTATGCAAGCAAAAATTGTGTTAGATATTGAAGTAAATAGAGGGCTATGGGTAACCCTAGTCATTTCTAAGGTAGGGACATGTTCAGTACAACTTTGTGGGCCGAAGGTCCTGTGTTGTGCTGTAGGTTTTCTATGTTTTTTTCTAAACCTGCAAGTACTGTCAGCAGTATGAGGAATGATTTCATCTGAAATTCCAGTAGAAATACATTAACAGCACATAGGTCTGGGGGTTTATTAAAGAAGGAACTTAATACCAAAGCTGAAAAATCACCTCTTAAATTTAAAGAGTAAAAGATGATAATAATACTAAGATAGAAAGACAGTGTAAGTGAGATTAGAAACTCATATGATTACATTTCATGCAACACACATCAAAGTTGCTGGTGAACGCAGCAGGCCAGGCAGCGTCTGTAGGAAGAGGTGCAGTCGACGTTTCAGGCCGAGACCCTTCGTCAGGACTAACTGAAGGAAGAGTGAGTAAGGGATTTGAAAGTTGGAGGGGGAGGGGGAGATGCAAAATGATAGGAGAAGACAGGAGGGGGAGGGATGGAGCCAAGAGCTGGACAGGTGATAGGCAAAAGGGGATACGAGAGGATCATGGGACAGGAGGTCCGGGAAGAAAGACAAGTGGGGGGGGGACCCAGAGGATGGGCAAGAGGTATATTCAGAGGGACAGAGGGAGAAAAAGGAGAGTGAGAGAAAGAATGTGCGCATAAAAATGAGTAACAGATGGGGTACGAGGGGGAGGTGGGGCCTTAGCGGAAGTTAGAGAAGTCGATGTTCATGCCATCAGGTTGGAGGCTACCCAGACGGAATATAAGGTGTTGTTCCTCCAACCTGAGTGTGGCTTCATCTTTACAGTAGAGGAGGCCGTGGATAGACATGTCAGAATGGGAATGGGATGTGGAATTAAAATGTGTGGCCACTGGGAGATCCTGCTTTCTCTGGCGGACAGAGTGTAGATGTTCAGCAAAGCGGTCTCCCAGTCTGCGTCGGGTCTCGCCAATATATAAAAGGCCGCATCGGGAGCACCGGACGCAGTATATCACCCCAGTCGACTCACAGGTGAAGTGTTGCCTCACCTGGGAGGACTGTTTGGGGCCCTGAATGGTGGTAAGGGAGGAAGTGTAAGGGCATGTGTAGCTCTTGTTACACTTACACGGATAAGTGCCAGGAGGGAGATCAGTGGGGAGGGATGGGGGGGCGAATGGACAAGGGAGTTGTGTAGGGAGCAATCCCTGCGGAATGCAGGGGCGGGGAGGGAAAGATGTGCTTAGTGGTGGGATCCCGTTGGAGGTGGCGGAAGTTACGGAGAATAATATGTTGGACCCGGAGGCTGGTGGGGTGGTAGGTGAGGACCAAGGGAACCCTATTCCTAGTGGGGTGGCGGGAGGATGGAGTGAGAGCAGCTGTACGTGAAATGGGGAGAGGCGTTTAAGAGCAGAGTTGATAGTGGAGGAAGGGAAGCCCCTTTCTTTAAAAAAGGAAGACATCTCCCTCGTCCTAGAATGAAAAGCCTCATCCTGAGAGCAGATGCGGCGGAGACGGAGGAATTGGGAGAAGGGGATGGCATTTTTGCAAGAGAAGAGGAATAGTCCAGATAGCTGTGAGAGTCAGTAGGCTTATAGTAGACATCAGTGGATAAGCTGTCTCCAGAGACAGAGACAGAAAGATCTAGAAAGGGGAGGGAGGTGTCGGAAATGGACCAGGTAAACTTGAGGGCAGGGTGAAAGTTGGAGGCAAAGTTAATAAAGTCAACGAGTTCTGCATGCGTGCAGGAAGCAGCACCAATGCAGTCATCGATGTAGCGAAGGAAAAGTGGGGGACAGATACCAGAATAGGCACGGAACGTAGATTGTTCCACAAACCCAACAAAAATGCAGGCATAGCTAGGACCCATACGGGTGCCCATAGCTACACCTTTAGTTTGGAGGAAGTGGGAGGAGCCAAAGGAGAAATTATTAAGAGTAAGGACTAATTCCGCTAGACGGAGCAGAGTGGTGGTAGAGGGGAACTGATTAGGTCTGGAATCCAAAAAGAAGCGTAGAGCTTTAAGACCTTCCTGATGGGGGATGGAAGTATATAAGGACTGGACATCCATGGTGAAAATAAAGCGGTGGGGGCCAGGGAACTTAAAATCATCGAGAAGTTTAAGAGCGTGAGAAGTGTCACGAACATAGGTCGGAAGGGATTGAACAAGGGGTGATAAAACAGTGTCGAGGTATGCAGAAATGAGTTCAGTGGGGCAGGAGCAAACTGAGACAATAGGTCGGCCAGGACAGGCAGGTTTGTGGATCTTGGGTAGGAGGTAGAAACGGGAAGTGCGGGGTGTGGGAACTATAAGGTTGGATGGGAGATCCCCTGAGCGGATAAAGTCGGTGATGGTGTGGGAGACAATGGCCTGGTGCTCCTTAGTGGGGTCACGATCGAGGGGTAAATAAGAGGACGTATCCGCGAGTTGTCGCTGTGCCTCGGCAAGGTAGAGGTCAGTACACCAGACTACAACAGCACCCCCGTTATCGGCGGGTTTAATAATAAGGTTAGGATTAGTGCGGAGGGAGTGGAGAGCAGAGCGTTCCGAAGGAGTGAGGTTGGAATGGGGACAAGGTGCGGTGAAGTCGAGACGGTTGATGTCCCGTCGGCAATTAGCGATAAAGAGATCCAGAGCAGGCAGAAGACAGAGCGGGGTGTCCATGAAGAAGAGGAGGGTTGAAGACGGGAGAAGGGGTCATCGGTAGGGGTGGAAGAGTCCTTGCCGAAGAAGTAGGCTCGGAGACGGAGACGGCAGAAGAAAAGTTCTGCATCATGGCGAACACGGAACTCGCTGAGGTGTGGGCGAAGGGGGACAAACGTGAGGCCTTTACTGAGAACAGAGCGTTCTGCCTCCGACAGTTGAAGGTCGGAGGGGATGGTAAAGACCCGGCACGGATGAGAGCTGGGATCAGAGGGGGGAGGGGGGAGGCTGGGTGTGTCATTGGAGAGGGGAGGGTTGGGGTGAGAGGAAGATGAAGCCTCCGAGGCCCCAGGAGTTGACGGTGGGATCTGAGGAAGACGGGGCTGCGGAGTGGTGGTGGGGGAAGGGGAGACGGGAGTCACAACAGAGGCACATAAAGACCCGGCCTGGAGTTCAAGGCTGGAATCTTGAGAGCTGGGATCAGAGGGGGGAGGGGGGAGGCTGGGGGTGTCAGTGGAGAGGGGATGGTTGGGGTGAGAGGAAGATGGAGAATCTGAGGGCCCAGGAGCTGACGGTGGGATCGGAGGGAGACGGGTTTGCAGAGTATTGGTGGGGGAAGGGGAGACGGGAGTCACAATAGCAGCACATAAAGACCCGGCCTGGAGTTCAAGGCTGGAGTCGCAGTTGGTGGTTGTGCAATCACTTTGAATGTCTCCATGGTCGTTGCTGGAGTCCGAGTTTTGAATATGCCCTGAGGTGTTGGAGCCGGCGAGATCAATGGCAGAGGCTGCAATCTGAAGTTCATGCCTGCTAGTTTCATGGCCAGCAGGTTCTGGAGTCCGTAGATGTAGGATCTTGCGATCTTTGCCTAACATGACAAAGTCAAAAAAACGGCGATTGCAGGCGTGAATCCGACGGAGGATGAAATAACGGGCAGGACCATTACAGACGGTGAAGAAAGTGTCCCAAAGGTGTGGAAGGGTCTGGGATAGGGACACCAAGTACCTCCTCATGGCGGAGAGAGTCGCCTTCAGAGCTTGACGGGAGAAGCGGCGAGAGGCAGAGTCAATAAAATGTGAGTACCTGGGAATTACATGATTACATTTCATGTTAATTTATGAATTCAGTAATTGATCATCAGCTCAAGATAAGTGAGATTCCCATAAACCAGAACACTCAGTACTTTGAACCTTGACATCTCAAACCATTTGATTCAGGAACAGCCACTTCACTATAACTATTGGCTTCTTGAACTGCCCCTACCTCTACAATGGAACACTGTGGACCACCTCTTGCACCCCAATGGACTTGTCTCTCATTTTGTGCTTTTGCACCAGCAGCTCGTTTTACGTTGTTTTTTTTTCTTCACTGATTTGTATAAGTTTTGCATACTCTATGTTCTTTGTGTTGTCTAAATCTGCATGCGTATTACGCAGCTGAAAGCAAGTTATTGTACCTTTACCTCACCGTACTTGTACACAACAATATACTCGACTCAGCTCGACTTGACAGAACTTTGGTGGTGTCTCATAGGTGGATTATCTGGGCTTCTTAAAAGATCCAACAAACTTTTAATTGTTTGATTTTAGGTGTTACGCAGTATTATATAAATTATCCAGCTAAATTTAATACAATAACCTTAATGTGAAGGAAGGAAATAGGACTCCTGTGAATTAAAAGGGAACAAGGGAACTGGGTTCCCAGTGGATAGAATTGGAACCCAGCTACCTAGGTCCCAGTGAGTGGAGAGGTTCTGCAGCAACTGGGGTCCCAGTGGATAGAATTGGAACCCAGCTACCTAGGCCCCAGTGAGTGGAGATGGTCTGCAGCAACTGGGGTCCCAGTGGATAGAATTGGAACCCAGCTACCTAGGCCCCAGTGAGTGGAGAGGTTCTGCAGCAACTGGGGTCCCAGTGGATAGAATTGGAACCCAGCTACCTAGGCCCCAGTGAGTGGAGAGGGTCTGCAGCAACTGGGGTCCCAGTGGATAGAATTGGAACCCAGCTACCTAGGCCCCAGTGAGTGGAGAGGGTCTGCAGCAACTGGGGTCCCAGTTGGTGGAAAAGGAGCATAGGACACAGGGTGTCAGCGTGGAAAGAAATTACAGGGATCAGGATTCCAATAAGTGGGAAAGGAGCACAGGAACGTAGGAATCAGAGGAGTCACAGTATGCAGACAAAGACCTTGGTGCAGAAGGGGAGTGCAGCAAGCATTACCTGATGAATTAGGTCTCAAATCATCAAGGTTTCTGAATAGTCAGAGTACAGAATTACTGTAACCTGCCTCCACAGTACTTTGGATGAAAGGTCTGCCTATGTTTATTGTCTCAACATTTAATCTACCAAGATCATTCCATTTTCTCCTCTGATACTTTTACTTATGCAGGAATAAAATTAAATCATAAGTCCCATGTGAACGGTCATAAAGCACCAATTAGGATTATGGACTATCTATAATAAAATAATCATTTGAAGTATATCCCTGACTACAATACTGAAAATGCCCAAAGGCTTTTCACAGAGATGTTGGGAGAGGCAAATACGAGGGCTTGAAATTCATCTTAACTTCAATTGGTTAGAATCGAAGGGTGAGTAAAATACTTTATTCTTTATACTTTATTGTCGCCAAACAATTGATACTAGAATGTACAATCATCACAGTGATATTTGATTCTGCACTTCCCGCTCCCTGGATTACAAATATTAAATATTAAAAATAGTAAAATTGGTAAATATTAAAAATTTAAATTATAAATCATAAATAGAAAATAGAAAAATGGAAAGTAAGGTAGTGCAAAAAAACCGAGAGGCAGGCCCGGATATTTGGAGGGTACGGCTCAGATCCAGGTCAGGATCCATTCAGCAGTCTTATCACAGTTGGAAAGAAGCTGTTCCCAAATCTGGTGGTACGAGTCTTCAAGTTCCTGAGCCTTCTCCCGGAGGGAAGAGGGACGAAAAGTGTGTTGGCTGGGGAGTCGAGTCCTTGCTTATCCTGGCAGCACTGCTCCAACAGCGTGCGGTGTAAAGTGAGTCCAAGGATGGAAGATTAGGCTGGTGATGCATTATTGCTTGTTTTTTGCTAACACCCAAAATTCATTTCCCCTAAATCTGATTACTCGATGGCATGATGAAAGTAAAGAAAGCCACGTAAGAGAGTTAATATCTACACAGTCCAATCCAAATGTCCATTAACCTATCAGATATACTCTTGTCGTGATATTCAAAGGTGGATAATCTTTACTTGACCAGAAAAAGTATGAAATAGACTAATTACTACTCAAAACTGTTTCTATAGTCTGGAACTTTTCTTTAGGTGACTGTATCAATTAGTGTATTTGTTATTTGGATAATCAAAAGGAAGTGTAACATGCCATTTTACTGGTAAGAAGGTTGGTTTTAACTCATTAAGTTCCAGCAATACCCCAACCAGTAGCAGTTTGCCTCTAAAACTTTGGCTCCCATCTAAGGACACTGGAATTTAATGAATGGTGGGGTCTCTAAAATGTTATCCATGGTTAGATGTCTGTGCCATTACTTCTGACTCAAAAGTGTGGATGTAAGTCTGTTCCAGATGCAACATTGGACTCGTCAGGTAATGACTTCATAAAGCAATGACCATCACCATCTAGTGAAACCACCTACTCCTTCGCATTCAATAACATTACCATGCCAACCATCAACCACCCATTACTGCAATCCTACAGTAATCCACTTCACCATCAGCTCCCTACAGATTCTACTACTTGCCTATTCACTCGGCCTAATTTACGGTAGCTAATTAACCCTGGGGTTTGGGAGAAAACGACATAGTTGCAAACAGAATGTCCAACCCCTACACAGACAAAACCCAAAGTCAGGATTGAACCCAAGTTTCTGACACTGTGAGGCAGCTTCTTCACCAGCTACACCACTGTGCAGCTACTGTGTCATAAATGTTCCATGATTTCCGAATCTCTACAGAAAATTGCTTCAATAATAAAAGTTCCAAATTTTTCACATGTCGCATGTTGATAAAAGTCATAGGGCCAGATCACAATTAGGACGGCCCACTGCCCTTCATTCATCATATGTGCTTTCCCCACACTGAAATCATCTGGTTTGGATGTAGAAGATCAAATTAACTGGGTCATAGGTCCAGCACCAGATTAATAAAAGGTGCGGGATCCAACAGCAGATAGCCCAGTCTGAAGAATGGCTAACCTCACCAAAGGGTGATCTGCACCCCTGGAGTCTTGTGGCAGAGCAGAGTGACAGATGAGATGTAACAACTTTGTTCTTGATTGCTCATGCACACAAATCCACCACTTCGCTGTTTTAGTTTTTTCTCAACAAATGTTATTCCCAACATGAGATACAAGAAAAACATGTCTTCCTTTGTATTCATGCTGTCATCAAAGCAACACATTCAATGTACAAAGCAGCAATGCCGCTCATGTGGCCTCTTTGAACTATGCACGCTCCGTGAGCTTGAGAGGCTATTATATAGGACAAGTCATTCAGGGTCTAGTGGTGACAAGACCTTAGACTGCAATTCTTCCCACAAAGATGTGAAGGATTGTACCAAGTGTTGGCTGTACCAAGTTTCAATGCATCCCTTATACCTATTCCTGCATTCATCAGCATTCTCTTAGAGTCATCGTGTTGACTAATTCTGAATTGCACTACCCATCAATTACCAGCAAAGCACTGGCTATAATCGGTATTTGTAATTCCACTTAAAATGAGGTGCTGCCAACAACTGTTGAATAAAGCTTCACGTTACAAACCTCCAAGAGGACATCATGGTTTGGAGGCTTGTGTGCCTCAATGACTCAGGGATCTATGTTCGCTGGAGTCAGGACTTTATGGTTTGGCTCTTGGTAGGGTCCTTCCCCACCCCAAGCCAAACAGGTCAAAGGGTAAAGGCCAGATTAAGAGTGGTCCACCAGTCCTCCAGGTTCAGGGGTTCAGCTCAGGGCTAACAAACCTGATTGGTCAAACAAAACTGTTATAGAAACAGCAATAAAGAATCCTCCTACGGGCCGGCTGGTGGCGCATTGGCTTCGGCGCCGGACCCGGGAGCGGAGGTTTCCGGGTTTGAAACTAGTCGGGTCCCCTCCCGAGTACACTTTCCATCCATGCTGGGTTGTGTGTCAAGATCACAACTCGACCTCATAAAATAAAAGGGAAAATACTGTGAAAATATCTGTGTGAGGAGTGGCGCGCCACACAGTCTCTCTCTCTCGCTCCGCGCCTTGTAAAAGCCATGAAAAAGACATCATCACGGACGCACACACGGACACGCAGACACACACACACAGGCATACGCCAAAGAGAAAAAAAGAGTCCTTCTACATCTGGGAGCAACAGTATTCCTGAGGCTCCACCTGGAACTTGCATGATTGATTGCAGTGAAAACTGAGCTACTGATATGATGGAGGAAGCCCTGATCACTGCCAGAGATGGAGGACTTTCATTCTGCCCTAAACACCAGTGGTGTCACGGGCAGTAGGTAGGTCACATAACAGAGTACAAAAATCTAAGTAGTAGGTAAATCTCAAGGCTGCCCCACCATCCTACAGAGTTGTGCCAATCCTCGAACTCTTTTGCACGTCTTTGCTCAGTTTCCATCTCCCCTGATTCCACTAAACCTGAAGAATTGAAGAGAAGAAAAAGGAAACAGGCTCCACTATCAAATGCCATGAACATGGGTCACCTGGGAACAGGTTTGTACAGGCAACACACATCAAAGTTGCTGGTGAACGCAGCAGGCCAGGCAGCATCTCTAGGAAGAGGTACAGTCGACGTTTCAGGCCGAGACCCTTCATCAGGTTTGTACAGAATTATTTTCTTTAACTGTTGTTGTATTTTTAAAAGGTGCTGAACGGTAATTGAAATTCAACCAATGCATGAAGCACCCAAGCATCCAGTAGAGCCATTCATTGTAGGAAACAGAAAGATTAGACTGTGCTCAGATTGTTTTTGCATAAAATTTAACTCTGCAGTATTTTGCAGCTGTCTTTAATGTGTTTGAAATGTTCTAGCAACTTATCCCAACTATACCAGCTAACTAGTACACATCTGGGGGAAGTGAAACTACTGAATGCAAAAAAACTACACACAAAAATCACCTTGGAAATATGGCAAAGGAAAGAAAGAACAGAGACAGGGAAGGGACGATTTTTGAAAAATCAGATTGTTGAGGAAAATAAGACCTTTTGGTGAAAAGCAGTGAGAGATGAAATCTCCTGCCCCCCAAAAAAAGAACTGAAAGCCGACTGCAAAGGGAAGAGAGAGACAAAAAGCGGAAGACAATCGTATAGAAATATCAATGACCTTAACTCACGAAGTAAAGACCCATGAGATTGCAGATGCTGGAATCTGAGAAAGGATTTTAGTGGTTTCCTGCAGAACTCCCAAGTCCAGATGAAGGATCCTGACCCGCAGTGCTGACTTCCATTTGCCTCCACAGAGGCTGCCCGACCTGCTGAGTTCCTCCAGTGTTTGAAACACAAGAGAATGCAGATGCTGGATTCTGGAGCAGCACACAATCTGCTGGGGGAACTTGGTAGTTTGAGCAGCACTGGTGGGAGGAAAGGAATTGTCAATGCTTCAGGCTGAAACCCTGCATCAGGACTGAGATTGGAGACGCAAAATGGCCAGCACAGAGAGGACAAGGGGAGTGGCAAGAAACGATTCCAAAGTGACTGATGGACTGAGGAAGACTGCAAGATGATAGGCAGGTAGTGCAAGAGAGGGGAGGTGAGTGGAGTTGGACGACTGTGGCAGGTGAGTGATAGCTGGGTGAAGATTGAGGAAGAGTTTTTTTTCTAACAGATGGAGCAAGATAGGGAAAGGGGCTGTGAATATGGGAATCAGCTGCTGGAGGGAGATAAGCAGAAACACCATTGCTGGACTCTGATTAAGTTAAAAAGATGAGAGGGGGAACCAGATGGGAGGTTGGGGGAAGGGAAGAACGATCGGTGTGTGAAGTGGGTGGAGGAAAGAGGGGAAAGGAGACACAGATAGGTGAAGGGGGAGTGGGGGAGGGTATGAAGAGGGACTAAAAATGGGAAGATTGGAGGATCAGATGGAGGTGGGTGGGAGGAAGGGCAGGGCAAGAAATAAAAATATGTTGGGTGTTTGCCTAATATTCAAAATTCAAACTTCAAAGTAAATTTATTATCAATGTAAGTATAGATTCATTTTCTTAAAGCATTTACAGGAAAATAAAGAAATACAATTTATGAAAAAAATAATTATACATAATTATTTAATACATAATTAAACTAACTAACTAACATAACTATACATAATTTAACTGACAAACATCGAACGCACGCAAAATGCTGGAAGAGCTCAGCAGGCCAGGCAGTATCTATGGAAAAAATACAGTCAACGTTTCGGGCCGAAAGCCTTTGGCAGGACTGGAGATAAAAGGCTGAGCAGTTGACTTATAGGGTGGGGGAATGGAGAGAGAAACACAAGGTGATAGGTGAAACCTGAAGGTGAAGGGATGAAGTAAGGAACTGGGAAGTTGATTGGTAAAAGGGACAGAAGGCCATGGAAGAAAGCAAACTGGGGAAGAAGCAACAGAGGGAAGTGAGCAAATGAGGTGAGAGAGGGAAAACAGGATGGGAAATGGAGAAGGGGGGCCTGGGGGACATTATTGGAAGTCTGAGAAATCGATGTCCATGCCATCCGGTTGGAGGCTACCCAAATGGAATTTCCAGCATCTGCAGATTTTTTCTTGTTTGTGACAATCATCCAATGTACAAATGAGGGTAAATCAAGTAAATAATAAATAAAGAGAAAGTAAATATATAATACTGAGAATGAGTTGTTGAGTCATTAAAAATGAGTCTGTAGGTTGTGGAGACCATTTCAACTCCCCTTCCCGTTCGCATAGTGATCGGTCTATCTCAGGGACCTCAAGGTGCACCCAAAGGATGCGTGCCAAGCCCACTGCTCTACTTTCTTTACACTAATGACTGTGTGGCTAGTGTTTTGTTTTGTAACTCTAAAACATTAAATTAATTGAAAGGGAAAGGTGGAGAACCCAAAATATGTCTAACTTAGTTTTACTTTAAGCAAGGCATGCACATACGTATCATGTGGTAGTGTGATGACATTTGCAATTCACGTATTTTTACATATAACCAGTAATGAATTGTTTAAACAAACAAGAATGCTTAATCAAACAATATGTTTACAATATCACTCAAACTGCTGACAGATGAAATACACAGCACTCCTCCCTGTCTGGCTATAAACTCCAGCTCAATACAGAATGCATCTCAACTATAAACACAGTATGTTACACAATACATCTACTGTACAGACATCACATGTCCCATTCAGGCCTAAAGATTTAATCACTGTGGAGGCTTTCTTACTCTTGCGGAATAACGCCTTTCCTGACACCCTGCTTGACAGTAAAGACTCGTGGCTGTGCAACTATCTCAATTTCTGGGGCCTCCTCCATGGTGGTTGTGGGAGTTCACTCTGAGACTACAGGAGGTGGTTCTGGACACCTTTCTTCACTTTTTCTTGGCTTCTCCCTATGGATCTACTTCAATCCTTGCTCCTTCTTGTCTTTCTTTTTTTTGCCTTCTGTTTTCTTCTACTAGCTTCTTTTGAGAAGATCTGAATTTGCAAATTTCTCAAGAAATTAGCTCTCATTTATCCTCTTCCATTTCCACAGCACTCTGTCATCTTCTTTCTTTTCCTTTTTCTTCTTTCTAGTTTGTGTATCTTGACCTTGGGGAGATGCATTTAGTTCACTGGAGTATTCTCTTATTAATCCTTCTATTGCTCCCTTTATGATCTGATCTCCCCTCTTGGTTTTCTCATCCACAACATCATCTGACAAATCCTCCATTTTCATACCTCCATTGACTCCTTTCTTTGTGACCTTCCATTCATCCAACTGGGCTTTGGTCTTTGCATCGACTTTTACAAGCAACATTTTGTCTCCCAATTGAAGTTCAAGCAATAACTTAATGTACGTAGAGTAGATTCTGCTTCTTTATACTTGCAAAGGCTAAATACTTGCAACTTTTTTGAACCTCCTTCAACTCTCCTCCTCCTTAAAACCAAGCCACATTTCACAAATAACTTTGTGATTAACCTATCAGAAGTTTTCTTAGATATGTTGCCTACAAAAACTGTTATAGTTAGACCAGTACTTTCGTCACTTTCACGTTTCCTCTGAGCAGCATAATCCTTCCTTAGTTCAATATGTTTTCCAACCCAGGCACACAAAAATAAATGGATTGTATAGGGTAAAGAAAAAGTAAAAAGTCAAGTTGCAGTTCAGAAAGAGCACTAAACAACTATTTGCCCTCTGTTTGACATGGAAGCAGTTGTCGATCATCCAATACCTTTCCTAATTTGCTCTGTTGTCTGGGATGTGGCATGCAAATGGTAAATGGATCTCCAATCAATTTGTAGGTTTCCTAGCCAATCATATCCCCACAATCCTGGCCCTCTTCCTGTTTTTACAACATACAAGCCCAACGTGGCTTGTTGGTTGTTGTATTTCACTGTTATGAAAGTCATTTCCACAGGAGTTATCTCTTCTGTAGAGTTAGTTCTTAGTTGGATATCTGCAAGCTTCAAGCTTCTTTGAAATGCTACCTAAACTCATTTTGGGGAATGACTGAAACAGCTGAGTCAGTGTCCAATTCCATTTTAATTAATTTGTCGTCCACTTCTGGTGTAAGCCATATTGTTTCTCTATTGATAGTTTTCACATCATTAATCTCAAGGCTACACAGTCCTGTGTCACTCTCATCATTATCAGATGTTTCTTCAACAGCGTGCTGTTTAGTGCTCTTTCTGAACTGCAGCTTGACTCTTTATCTCCCCTGTGCAGTCCAGCAGGACATGCTGTTTGTGTGTGTCCTACTTTGATGCATTTTCTGCAAATTTCACTGCATTGATCTGGTGTATTGTAGCCCCTGCTACAACGGTAACACAATTTGTTTAGCCAGGCTGGTTTCTGTTTAGATGTTGCAATTTTGTTCACACTCACTTTTATTCTAGACTGCAACTCAATTGCTTCTCTGTCTGCTGTTTCCATTGATACAGCTATTTCAACTGCTTTGTAGGTTGTGCTTCAATTAGGGGCTATTTTTGAATGCTTTATTGCAAGATTCCACAAACTAAGCCCATCATTAATCCCATCACTGAACTGACAATCCTCAGACAAGTGATTCAATTCAGCCATGTACACTGATATAGACTCCCCATCCTTTTGATTCTACTTACGAAACCTAAAGTATTCTACGATCAATAACAGTTTGAGTTGTAAAGGTTCATGCATTACTTTCATGATATCATCAAAGCTCATTTTGGCTGGTTTGGTTGGAACAGCTAAACTTCTAAGCACAGTGTTTGCTTTAAATCCAATGCTCTCAGCAAAATCGGTACTTGTTTCTCATTGGCTTTTCCATTTGCTTTAAAATTTTATTCAATTTTCTCAGTATACAAAATTTCCAATTTTCTGATGTGTAATCAAATAGATTTAAATAATAGATTCAAATAATTTCAATCTTTCTGATGTAGCCAAACATTCTGCTCTTTTTTATGATTATTATCACACAGTACTCGCTGTTTATGAACTCGTGAATTCTTCCGTTTTCTGCCTTCAACATCTTTCTTTTAGTGAAGAAAACCTGCTGCTTCGAGAAAAAAAACATGGTGTGCTTTTTTAAACCTTGACCGTTTCTTGCTGTGCTTTTTTAAAAACTCGAACATCTTGCTGCACTTCAAAAGATAGGTAGTTGTTGGGTTTGTTTTAAAAATATCTCATCACCACAGTTATAAAGGAAAAGACAGAGTCCAAACTGTGAGACTAACTTTGTTTTACTTTAAGGGAGGCGCACACACATGTATCATGTGGTAGCATCATGACATGTACGATCATTTATTTTTACATATAACTTGTGATGAATTATTTAAGCATCCAAGAATGCTTAACCAAACAATATATTCATAATATTACTCAAATACTATTGAAGTATTAAAGTCATAACAGCTAGACACAGCTCAAACACTATCTATATACTCACTGATGACACTAGTGTTGTTAGCAGGATCTCAGATAATGACAAGGAAGTGTATAAGAGTCAGATCAGCGGGTTAAGTGATGTGGCAAAAACAACCTCACTCTCAGTATCAGCAAGACCAAGGAATTGATTATGGACTTCAGGAAGTTGGGAGAACACATACCAGTCCTCATTGAGAGGTCAACAGAGGAAAGGATGAGAAGCTTCAAGCTCCTGGGCATCAGCATCTCAGAGTAACTATCCTGGGCCCAGCACATTGGGTCAATCAGAAAGAAAGCACACCCGCGGCTCTACTTCAATAGAAGTTTGTGGAGATTTGGTATGTCACCAGAGAATCTTGCAAATATCTTCAGATGTATGGTGAAGAGCATTCTGCCTAGTGGTATCACTACCTGGTGTGGCGACTCCAATGCACAGGATTGTAAGAGGCTGCAGAGGACTGAGAACACTGTGGTTTCAGCTCCATCATGCGCCAACTCTAACTGCCATCGAGGATATCTTTAAAAGGCAGTGCCTTAAGAAGGGGCCGGCTGGTGGTGTAGTGGCATCAGCACAGGACTTCAAGGCAGATGGTCCTGAGTTCAAACCCAGCCAGGTCCCAACCTGGGCAGCAGCAGTATCTGTGCGGAAGAAAAGCCTGGCAATCTCATTCCATATCTTGCCATGAAAACCCTATGGACCCTACAGTCCATGGGGTCACAAAGAGTTGGACTCAACCTAATGACTGAACAACAACAAGCCTTAAGAAGGTGGCATAATCATTAAACATCTTCACCATCTGGGACATGCTGTCTTTGCATTACTATCATTGAGGAGGAGGCACAGGAGCCTGAAAACACACACTCAATACTTTAAGAGCAGCTTCTTCCGCTCTGACATCAAATTTCCAAATGATCAATTAACCCATGCACACTGCTTCATTAATTAACTTTTGCTCTATTTATCTATTTTTGTAACGTTAGCAATTCTTATGTCTTGCACTGTATTGCTGCCACGAAACAACATATTTCACAGTGTACGCCATTATTTAGATGTAGCGACAATGAAAAAGTGGGATTATCTCTCCAAATCATGATAGTGCATGACTGAGAGTAGGATCTTTATGTGGTGATGTACCCATGTGTCTGAAGGTATTTCTTGCTCCACTTCCTCTCAATATGTGATCTCTCAGTGAATTCATTCATAAAGTTGGGGAGTTTGCTCACCTTTGCTCAACCTGGCAACTGCGTGACATCAGTGTCCTGGTTGACGTTTGTGATAACATAGACACTGGGATCCAAAGCCCTTTGCCCACCCACTCTAGAAACCAGTGGCTCCGATTGGATGGAGAGGCTGTGTTGGTTACCCTTGGGAGAGGCCTGAGAGGACAGGGCTACAAAGAATCAGGACAGCAACAGGGGGCAAGTTGGGGGCCCTCAAGATATTAGGGGTAGCAGTAGTTGAGACTTAGAGGATCAGTCTGGAATGTCTGATTCTGGGACGTAGCCAGGTGATGGGATTTTGATATGTGATCTTCCTGAACTACTGAGGACCAGGGTTGTATTTGTTACAAAAAAATGCTGAAGTTAATCTTTAATGCAAATAGAGCATCAGTGGCTTCACGTTTTCACTTAATGTTTGTTGTAGTCCAGGTACATGTTGTAAATTAATTAAAACACTTAAGTCTAATTGCATTTTAGAGGATTCTAAAACTAGAGAGCATTGGTTTAATGTAAGAGGGGAACTTTTAAAGGGGGCCTGAGGAACAACTTTTCACACAGAAGGTGGTGGGTATAGAAGTGGTGGAGGCAGGTTATAGTTTTAAAGGAAATTAGACAGATGCATAGATAGGAAGGTTTAGAGAACTATGGGCTATACGTAGACAAGTGCACTTCAGTAGGACCAACCAGGGTAGGTCTTACACAGTGAACGGTAGAGCATTGAGGAGTGTGGTAGAACAAAGGGATCTGGGAATGCAGGTCCATAATTTGTTGAAAGTGTGTCACAGGTAGATATGGTCATAAAATAAAGCTTATGGCACATTGGCCTTTATAAATCAATGTATTGAGTACAGGAGATGGGATGTAATGTTGAAGTTGTTTAAGACATTGGTGAGGCCTAATTTGGAGTACTGTGTGCAGTTTTGATTACCAACAGGAAAGATGTAAAGAAGATTGAAAGAGTACAGAGAAAACTTACAAAGATGTTGCCAGGACTGGAGGACCTGAGTTACAAGGAAGGATTGAACAAGTTAGGACTTTATTCCTCAGAAAGTAGAAAATTGAGAGATTTGATAGAGGTATACAAAATGATGAGGGGTGTAGGCAGAATAAACACAAGCAGAATTTTTCCACTGATGTTGAACGGAGTTATAACCATAGGTCATGGGTTAAGGGTGAAAGGTGAAAAGTTTAAGAGGAACAATGGGGGAAACTTCTTCACTCAAAGCTCCAGCACAGATGGTGCAGGCAAGCTTGATTTCAATTTTTAAGAGAGGCTTAGATAGGTGCGTGGATGGTAGGGTTATAAAGGGCTATGGTCCCAGTGTAGATCAATGGGACTAGGCAGTTTAAATCATTCGGCATGGACTAGATGGGCCGAAGGGCCCATTTTAATGTTGTATTTTTCTATGACTCTATGATTCTATAAATGCAGGCAAATGGGACTAGCTCAGGTAGACAAGGTGGTTGGCATGGATCAATTGGGCCAGAGGACCTGTTTCCATGCTGTATACTCCCTGATTCCATAAGTTGTATACATAGATTGATTGTATGTCCTTAAAGTGACACTAGGCACAGGAGTGTTTATACACAAGGTAACTGACAAGAAATGATAAAGTAGTGGTGGTTGGGGACGTGGAGGAGTAAGTTAGTGGGTGGAAGTGTTGATCAGCTTGGGGAAAGTAACTGTTTTACAGTCTGGTAGTCTTGGAAGCTACGTAACCTCCTCCATGATGGGACTGGGACAAACAGTCCTTGAGCAACTGGGTGGTTTCCTTCATGATGTTATTGGCCCTTCTTCAGCACCTTTCTGTATATGTGTCTTTGATGCTGGGTAAGCTGGTGACCACCGACTTCTCATACACCCTATGCAAACAACATGGTTTTCTATAAGCACATGGTGGAAATCCAGAGCAACACACAGTAAATGCTGGAGGAACTCAGTAGGGAGACAGCATTTATGGAAATGAATAAACAGTCGACTTTTCAGGCTGAGACTCTTCCAGAAAGGAAGGGGGAAGATGTCAGAATAAGAAGGTGGGGGTGAGGAAGGAGGACACGCTAGAAGATGATAGGTGAATCCAGGTGGCTGGAGGAGGGAAGATAAAGTAAGAAGCTGGGAGGTGATAACTGAAAAAGGCAAAGGGCTGGAGATGAAGGCCAAGATAATAGGGTGGGTGAGTGCATGATGGCAGAAAGCCAAGTAGGAGAGACACCAGAGAGAGGTGATAGGTGAGGTGAGACACCACAGAGAGGTGATAGGCAAGAGAGACACCAGAGAGAGGTGATAGGTGAGGTGAGACACCACAGAGAGGTGATAGGCAAGAGAGACACCAGAGAGAGGTGATAGGTGAGGTGAGACACCAGAGAGAGGTGATAGGCAAGAGAGACACCAGAGAGAGGGGCTAGGTGAGGTGAGACACCAGAGAGAGGTGATAGGTGAGGTGAGCCACCAGAGAGAGGTGATAGGTAGGTGAGACACCAGAGAGAGGTGATAGGCAGGAGAGACACCAGAGAGAGGGGATAGGTGAGGTGAGCCACCAGAGAGAGGTGATAGGCAGGTGAGACACCAGAGAGAGGTGATAGGTGAGGTGAGACACCAGAGAGAGGTGATAGGCAGGAGAGACACCAGAGAGAGGTGATAGGTGAGGTGAGACATCAGAGAGAGGTGATAGGTGAGAAGAAACACCAGAGAGAGGTGATAGGTGAGGAGAGACACCAGAGAGAGGTGATAGGCAGGTGAGACACCAGAGAGATGTGATAGGCAGGGGAGACACCAGAGAGAGGTAATAGGTGAGGAGAGACACCAGAGAGAGGGGACAGGTGAGGTGAGACACCAGAGAGAGGTGATGGGCAGGTGAGGTGAAGGTGAAGGTGAGGTGAAGGGGCCGGAGTGGGGAAATGAAGAAGAGGGAAGTGGGAGGGGAAAAATACTGATATTTGGAGAAATCGATGATCATGCCATCAGGTTGGAGGCTACCTAGATGGAATATGAGGTGTTGCTCCTCCTATCCGAGAGTAGCCCCATCGCGGCAGAAAAAGAGGCCATGGACTGACATGTCAAAACAGGAATAGGGATAGTAATTGAAAAGGTTGGCCACCTGGAAATACTGTTTTTTTTGTGTTTGGAGATGAGGTGCTCAACAAACTGAACTCCAATCTACACTGTGTCAAGTCTCACCAGTGTAGAGGAGGCTGCATCAGAAGATCAGCTACAATAGATGGCCGCCACCAGATTTGCAGGAGAAGTATTGTCTTACCTGGAAGGACAGTCTGAGGCCAGCCCTGAATGGAGGTGAGAGAGGTGGTGACTGGGCAGGTTTAGCATTTCCACCACGTGCAGGGATAAGTGCCAGGAGGGAGATTGGTGGGGAGGGATGAATGGGCAAGGGTGATCCCTGTGGAAAATGGAGAGTGTGGGGGAGGTAAGGACATGTTTGGTGATAGGATCCCATTGAAGATGGTGGAAGTTACGGAGAATGATGTGTTGGATTTGAAGGCTCTTGGGGTTGTGGGTGATGATGAGAGGAATTCTATCCCTGGAAAGGGAAGCTTCATCCAGGAAACAAATGTGACAGAGACAAAGGAACTAAGAAAGGGGAATGGCATTTTTACTTGAGACAGTGTGGGAAGAGGTATAGTTAGGATAGCTGTGGGAATCAGTAGGTTTATAAAAGATATCAGTGGACAGTTTGTCTCCAGTGATGGACACAGGATGATTGAGAAAGGGGAGAAGGTCTCAGAAATGGACCAAGTGAATTTAAGGGCAGGGTGGAAGCTGCAGGCAAAGTTGATGCAATTGACGAACTCAGCATTGATGCATGAAACAGCACCAATGCAGTTGTCGATGTAGAAAGATTTGGGGTGCATTACCAGGGAAGGCTTAGAATGTGATCCCTTCCATGTAGCCAGTGAAAAGGCTAGCATAGCTGGGACCCTGGCTACACATTGAGTTTGGAGAAAGTGGAAGGAGCCGAAAGAGAAATTGGTGAGGGTGAGGATGAGTTTTGCCAGATGGAGGAGAGCAGCAGTGGAGGGGAACTATGTGGTTTATTCTTATCTCAATTGTCTGAGGGTGAACTTAAAAATACTGCAAAACTAAATCATGGTGTCTTCCAATATCTTACATCTTTTGTCTCATTTGATGAAAGGCTTCAAGATGCAATAAAACTTAATAGATCTTGATGATTCAAATGCCCTTGCAATGTATTTCAATGCTTATTACTGTGGTATGCCAAAAAATAACCTGAGTGTCACTGAAGTAGGTATTTCAACCTAAAGCAAAGATAATTCTTCATCAACCTTAACAGGTTCAATGTTTAACTTGTAGGACACAAAATGAGAGTTAACTCAACAGTGAGGTAAACAATTTACACTGATTAGGAAAGGGAGATTGAATAGCAAAGTTGGTAGGGTTAATTCCAAAATCAACATACATGTATGTCACCATATACAACCCCGAGATTCATTTCCTTGTGGGCATTCAAAGTAAATACAAAGAAACACAATAGAATCAATGAAAAAAACACACACAAAACGGACAAACAATGAATGTACAAAAGACAACAAATTGGGCAATACAAAATAAATAAATAAATAAATAAATAAATAAGAAATAAATATCAAGAACATGAGATGAAGAGTCCTTGAAAGTGAGTCAATAGGTTGTGGGAACATTTCAGTGATGGGGCAAGTGAAATTGCATGAATTTATCCCCTGTGGTTCAAGAGCTTGATGGTTGAGAGATATTACATCCCCTTTTGGCTCTTGTCTGGGGATGTCGGGGAAGCAACAGAAAAACAAGTTCACCCTTAGTGTCGTGCACTGGCTGTGATGGGAAAACGACAAGGTAGATGCAGGCAACACAGACAAAATGCTGGAGGAACTCAGCAGGGCAGGCAGCATCTATGGAAAAAAAGTACAGTCGTTTTGGGTCGAAACCCTTTGGCAGGACTGGAGAAAAGAAAGCTGAGGAGTGGATATAAAAGGTGGAGGGAGGGGAGAGAGAAACACAAGATGATAGGTGAAACCTGAAGGGGGAGGGATGAAGTAAAGATGTGGGAAGTTGGTAGGTGAGTTAAAGTGAGAGAGGGAAAAGAGGACGGGAAATGGAGAAGGGAGGGGGATGTGGTTTGGAGGGGCATTACCAGAAGTGTGAGAAATCGATGTTCATGCCATCAGGTTGGAGGCTACCCAAACGGAATATAAGGTGTTGTTCCTCTAACCTAAGTGTGGCCTCATCACGACAGTGGAGGAGGCCATGGATGGTTATATCGGAATGGGAATGGGAAGTGGAATTAAAATGGGTGGTCACCAGGGATCCCACTTGTTCTGGTGGATGGAGCATAGATGTTCAGCGAAGTGGTGTCCCAGTCTATGTCAGGTCTCACTGATGTACATGAGGTCACACCAGGAGAACTGAACACAGTACATGACCCCAACCGACTCACAGGTGAAGTGTCGCCTCACCTGGAAGGATGTTTGGGGCCCTGAATGGTAGTGACGGAGGAGGTGTAGCACTTGTTCCACTTGCAAGGATAAGTGCCAGGAAGGAGGTCAGTGGGGAGGGATGAATGGACAAGGGAATCGCATAGGGGACGATCCCTGCAGAAAGCAGGAAGTGGGTGGGGGGGTGGGGAAGGAGGGAAAGATGTGCCTGATTGTGGGGTTGAGTTGCAGGTGGCGGAAGTTTCGGAGAATTATGTGCTGGACACGGAGACTGGTGGAGTGATAGATGAGGACAAGAGGAACCCTATTCCTGGTAGGGTGGTGGGAGGAGGAAGGGAAGCACCTTTCTCTGCAGAAGGCAGTGGCTCAGCACACCTGAAATAATGGGAGCTGGAAGGAAAGAGGAGAACAAAAAAACAATGACACGGGCGTGCAGTGCACACGCACGTAATGAGAGACAATAACTGCTCCTGAACTTGGTGATCTGGGTCCTAAGGCTCCTGTATGGCAGCAGTGAGGAGCGTGAACAAGAAAAAAATCTGCAGATGCTGGAAATCTGAGCAACACACACAAAATGCTGGAGGAGCTCACCACGCCATGCCAGGTTGTGTGTGTTGAGAAGAGAGCGTGGCCTGGATGGATGCTGCTTCACTGCAATAGCTCCCGGTGTAGATGTGCTCAGTGTTGGGGAGGGCTTTACCCGTGTATCCAATACTTTTTGTAGGCTTTTCCATTCGCGGGAATTGGTGTTTCCATACCAGGCTGTGTTACAGTATATTCTCTACCGCACATCTTTAAAGGTTTGTCACAGTTTCAGATGACAAGCTGAATCCTTGCAAACTTCTAAGAAAGTCGAATTCCATTACTGAAGCAGTTCAGTATACAGGTGCAGAACAATTAAAGTCATGGCAATGACTTGCAAAGTTAAAGGTGGCCAACCAAACAAATTCATCATTAAAGATACAGGAAGTCTGAAATATAAACAGAAAGTACTTGAAAAGACTGACAAGTTAGAGCATCATGTATAGAGGGGAAAACTGGTTTGTGATTCAGACTGGCCACCTTAGCAGAAGTAGAGGTGTGGAATTGGAGGTGGAGGGAAAAGCTAAAGGCAAGGTCTGTAATAGACTGCGAGGCAGGAGAGAGTCAACTGACAGGAAAATCAATACCAGCAACTAGTATCTGGTCAAAGACACAGATCGTGATCCAATATCTTTGAGCTCATTGGTGAGCTTAGATTAATGTACACAGCCTCATTAAAATGCAAGGTGCTATTTCTTGAGTTTCTATTGAGCTCGAATGAAAGCTGGAGAAGTTACAGTGGGAATGGAAGAGTGCATTAAATTGTCAAGTGGCTGATAATTTGGTCACACTCACAGATTGATGGTGGCCCTTAGCACTTCTATCAATCAATCTTTTTTTGTTGTCAATAGTACAGAGATAACTGCATCATAAGTATTCAATAAGCTATTTCAAGACTGAAAAAATATATGTTTGCATATTATTGAGATAAGTATACTCACTCAAACATAGACACATGCATGCACAAACCGTCACATCCATGCAAATATTCTCGCACACTCACAAAAGCACTCATCCATTCACACACTCTTACACATGCAGTTATTACTCACAGTCACACACAAGCACTCACACGGATGCTTATTCACTTATACACAGACATGCAGTCAGTCATGCACAAGTGCACACCCACAGACACAGACACACACACACACACACACACACACGCACACACACACACACACACAGACACACACACATGCACTCACACACACACACACACACACAGAACTTCTCATGCAAACTCTCACACACTCATTCACTTGCACTCACACATTCATTCACACTCTGTCACCCAATCTCAGCCATTCACACACTCTCTCTCTCACACATACACACACACACACGCACACACACACACACGCACACACACACACACACACACACACATGCACTCACACACACACACACACACAGTTCTCTTCAAAAGTGGGTTTCGGTGTGGAGAGATGTGAAAATCTAAAATACTTCAACCCCACCCCACCCACTTCTGGTTTTAATGGAATTAGGTGGTTAGTGAGCATGATGCCAAACAGCTCCCAGAAGTGGGGTTGGCCATTACTGTAGGAATAGTGAAGAAGCTCTGTGCCTCGGATATGTCTGGTTGGGTTGCTATGCCTTGAGAAAGGGAGGCAAGAACGGGTTGTGAGTTAGGATGAGCCAGAGAGCTTCCTTCCCTCACCTGACCAGCTAACCTTCTGCCCTGCCTGCCCACACTTGCCCAGCCGCTGTTGAGGGAGATCATTAAACCTGTGGGAAGCAAGGGAGGAGATTGCTGAGCCTCTGGCGATGATCTTTGAATCATCAATGGGGACGGGAGAGATTCCGGAGGATTGGAGGGTTGTGAATGTTGTTCCTTTATTCAAGAAAGGGAATACAGATAGCCCAGGAAATTATAGACCAGTGAGTCTTACCTCAGTGGTTGGTAAGTTGATGGAGAAGATCCTGAGAGACAGGATTTATGAACACTTGGAGAGGTATAATATGATTAGGAGTAGTCAGCATGGCTTTGTCAGGGGCAGGTCATGCCTTACGAGTCTCATTGAAATTTTTGAGGATATGACTAAATACATTGATGAAGGAAGAGCAGTAGATGTAGAGTATGTGGACTTCAGCAAGGCATTTGATAAGGTACCCCATGCAAGGCTTGTTGAGAAAGTAAGGAGACATGGGATCCAAGGGGACATTGCTCTGTGGATCCAGAACTGGCTTGCCCACAGAAGGCAAAGAGTGGTTGTAGTCGGGTCATATTCTGCATGGAGGTCAGTGACCAGTGGTGTGCCTCAGGGATCTGTTCTGGGACCCTTACTCTTTGTGATTTTTATAAATGATCTGGATGAGGAAGTGGAGGGATGGGTTAGTAAGTTTGCTGATGACACAAAGGTTGGAGGTGTTGTGGATAGTGTGGAGAGCTGTCAGAGGTTACAGCGGGACATTGATAGGATGCAAAACTGGGCTGAGAAGTGGCAGATGGAGTTCAACCCAGATAATTGTGAAGTGGTTCATTCTGGTAGGTCAAATATGATGGCAGAATATGATATTAATGATAAGACTCTTGGCAGTGTGGTGGATCAGAGGGATCTTGGGATCCGAGTCCACAGGACGCTTAAAGAGGCTGTGCAGGTTGACTCTGTGGTTAAGAAGGCATACAGTGTATTGGCTTTCATCAATTGTCGACTTGGATTTAGGAGCCAAGAGGTAATGTTGCAGCTATATAGGACCCTGGTCAGACCCCACTTGGAGTACTGTGTTCAGTTCTGGTCGCCTCACTACAGGAAGGATGTGGAAGCCATAGAAAGGGTGCAGAGGAGATTTACAAGGATGTTGCCTGGATTGGGGAGCATGCCTTATGAGTATAGGTTGAGTGAACTTGGCCTTTTATCCTTGGAGCGACTGAGGATGAGAGGTGACCTGATAGAGGAGTATAAGATGATGAGAGGCATTGATAGTGTGGATAGTCAGAGGCTTTTTCCCAGGGCTGAAATTGTTGCCACAAGAGGACTCAGGTTTAAGGTGCTGGGGAGTAGGTACAGAGGAGATGTCAGGGGTAAGTTTTTTACTCAGGGAGTGGTGAATGTGTGGAATAGGCTGCCAGCAACGGTGGTGGAGGTGGATATGATGGGATCTTTTAAGAGACTTTTGGATAGGTACATGGAACTTAGCAATATAGAGGGTTATGGGTAAGACTAGTAATTTCTAAGGTAGGGACATGTTCAGCACAACTTTGTGGGCTGAAGGGCCTGTATTGTGCTGTAGGTTTTCCATGTTTCTATGAACTTCATTTATGAACTCCAGACCAGAGTTCATTGAGCAAAACAATGTTGTCTCAAGATCAGGCCCCTATATTCCAATGGAAATACTGGAAAACAGAAAATGCTGGAAACACTTAGCAGATGAGACAATATTTGTGGGTGAAGCAGAAAATGATAGACAGTTGAAAGCCATAAGCTCAAGAATTCATCCAATGTTAATTATTCTAGCTGTAACATCAAATGATGGAAGGGGGCAGAGTCCCTCCAACCGTACTTGGGGTTAGATAGAATGTGGCAGAAGGATGGAAATCATGTGGGAGGATTGATTCAAAGATTGCAGTCCTTCCTTTCTCTGTGTCATGTGTCTTGTCAACTGTAATAAAGGAAAATCTGAGTTTTATAAGTAACTCTAAGTAACTTACTCTAATGGAAGCACGATCTTCGTAGATAAGTGGAAACATGAGACACCACAGATGTTGGGATCTGGAGAAATAATGTGCTAGAACAGAGGAACTCAGCAGATTGAGCAGCATCTGTGGGAGGAAAGGAATTGTCAATGTTTCAAATTGAAATGTTGCATCAGGATATAATAGCATTTCTAAACTATTTGAAAGCTTTTTGGAGTCTTTGATTTATACAAAACATCTCAACCAGCAATCGATTCGTCATCTCTTTTCACATACATGATATTTTACATCTAATAACTATTATCAGCATTCCTTTTGAATGAAGTGTAGTGTTGCTAAGTTGTCCAAGCTCTTGAACAAATGACTGTGTCTCCCAGTTTCTGGTATATTGTTCTACTGCTGTAAACTATCATTCACACACTCAAAAATACAACAGAAATTAAAACTACTCATTAATTATGGACACTAAATCAATCAATTAAGCAATAAAATGATGGAAGTTAAATAAACACATTGAATTTTGCTTGAGTTGGTGTAGGTAGTCTGCATTGAACACAACTGGTGTGGTTTTATATCCAGTAAATGTAACCTATTGTTCTCCAAGTCTCAGTACACTCTGTTATATTTTTCTTCAGATACATAAAGTGTAAAAGAGAGGTGAGAATGGATATTGGGCTGCTGAAAAATGTTGCTGGAGAGGTACTAATGGCGGACAACAAAATAGTGGACAAACTGAATAAGTATTTTGCACCATTCTTCACTGTGGAAGACACTAGCAGAATGGTGGAAGTTCCAGGTGACAGGGGGCATGACTGTGTGAAGTTACCATAACTAGAGAGAAGGTGCTTGATAAACTGAATAGATTGAAGTTGGATAAGCCACCTGGACCAGATGGTGTACACCAAGGAGTTCTGAAAGAGGTGGCTGAAGAGATTGCGGAGGCATTAGTAATGATCTGGAATGGTTCCGGAGTACTGAAAAATTGCATATATCACCTCACTCTTCAAGAAGGGAGAGAGGGAGAAGAAAGAAAACTATAGCCCAGTTAGTCTGACCCCAGTGATTGGGAAGATGTTGGAGTCAATTATTAAAGATGAGGTCTCAAGGTACTTGGAGGCACACAATAAAATAGGCCGTAGTCATCATGGTTTCCTCAAGGGAAATCTTGCCTGACAAATCTGTTGGAATTCTTTGAAGAAATAACAAAGGATAATCAGTTGATGTTCTGTACTGGGATTTTCAGAAAGCCTTTGACAAGGTGCCACGCATGAGTCTGCTTAACAAGTTAAAAGCCTATGGTATTGCAGGAAAGATTCTAGCATGGTTAAATCAGTGGCTGACTCTCAGGAGGCAAAGAGTGGGAATAAAGGGAGCCTTTTCTGGCTGGCTGCCGGTGACTAGTGGTGTTCCACTGGGGTCTGTGTTGGGACTGATTCTTTATTCATTCTATGTCAATGATTTGATGATGGAATTGATGGGTGTCGGGAAGCACATGGTCATGCATTTTGGTAGAAAAAATGAAAGGGTTGAAAGGAGAGAAAATACAAAAAAAAAGAGGTGCAAAAGGACTTGGGAGTCCTTGTGCAGGATTCCCTAAAGGTTAATTTGCAAGTTGAATCTGTGGTGAAGAAGGTAAATGTGATGTTAGCATTCTTTTCAAGAGGACTAGGACATAAAAGCAAGGGTATAATGTTGAGATTTTATAAAGCACTGGTGAGGCCTCACTTGGAGTACTGTGAGCAGTTTTGGGCCCCTCATCTTAGAAAGGATGTGCTGAAACTGGAGAGGGTTCAAAGGAGATTCATGAAAATGATTCCGGATTGAATGGCTTGTCATACCAAGAGTGTTTGATGGTTCTGGGCCTGTATTCATTAGAGTTCAGAAGAATGAGGGGTGATCTCATTGAAATCTATCGAATGGTAAAAGGAAGACACATCAAAGTTGATGGTGAAAAGCCTTGATAGAGTGGATGTGGAGAGGATGTTTCCTATGGTGGGAGAGTCTAGGACCAGAGGACACAACTTCAGAATTGAGGAATTTTCTTTTAGAACCGAGATGAGGAGGAATTTCTTTTGGCAGAGCGTGGTGTATCTGTGGTATTCTTTGCCACGGGCAGCTGTGGAGGCGAAGTCAGTATGTATATTTAAGGCAGAGGTTGTTAGATTCTTGATTGGTCAGGTCATGGAGGGATATGAGGAGAAAGCAGGAGACTGGGGCCGAGAGGAAAGATGGATCAGCCATGATGAAATGGCAGAGCAGACCCGATGGGACAAATGCCTAATTCTGCTCCTGTATCTTGTGGTTTTATCTTCCTGATTTATTCCTGAGCAAAAAGAATAGTTCCTGTACTTCCAGAGTTCCCTACATTTCCTCTTTGCATCCTATCACCCAGCCAGAAGCACCAGTCAAAGCCATTCCTCCTTTGACCAGTCCTTTATCACTCTTCTCGTGTCTAGGAGAAGATTTTGGTGCTTGGAAGTCTGGCCAACCAGCTCTGAAGGACAGCTTTTTCCCTACAACTAATCAGATTTCTGAACCTATCAGCTCTTTCACATCCCCTTTCCAGCCGTGCTGCCATTATATTCTCAAACCCTTAATTCATCCACTTCTGTTATGGTCAACTTTTTTGCACTGCCTCATTTTGCACGATTCTGTTGCTTTGTGCTCGTCATTGTATTTATTGTTGTACTTATTATTGCCGTGTTTACTTTCTTGAGCTTCATGGAAGAAGGGACTTCAATTGCCCCCGGTGACAATAAACTAGTCTAATCTGAATCTGAATCTGAATCTGAAGTAATTGCATTGATTTACCTTGCTTCCATCGACTTTGTTTTTTCACTACAATGCATCTTTATATTCATCCCAGTGCTGAACATTAGAGTGACAGAGACACAGCACAGAAACCGAGCATGTGGCCCACAAACTCTGTGCCGACCATCAAGCACCAAGTTATACTAATCCTACTTCCACTTCCTCGTGTTCCATCCTTCCCTGGACCTTCTTATACTATTTTCCCTCTATCCCATTTCAGATGAAGAGTTTTGACCCAAAACCACGACAGTCCATTTCTCTCCATTGAGTTCCCCCAACATTTTGCAGGGTGCCTAGTTTCTAGCTCGGCAGATTCTTGTCATTTCCATTCTCCCACTTCTGCCCCTCTTCCCATTCATTCTGCTCCATCCATTAAGTACACCACAGTCCTCACCATGCACTTTGCAGCTTTTATTTGGCAAACATTTTTCTTTCCCCACTCCTAGAAAAGTTAAGCCCAACTTTCTTCCTCCTTCATTAGCTCAATTGCCCTGATGTGGGTTAGTAAAATTTCATGTCGTTTACTGGGCCACACCTCCAAGGTGTCCACAACCTTGTCATGGTTTGGAGTCTTGTATGCCTCAATTACCCGGAGAGCTATGTTAGTGGGAGTCAGGGCTTTATGCTTTAGCTGTTGGTAGGGTCGCCCATGCCAATCAGATCAAAAGGTAGAGGCCAAACTAAGAGTGGGTCCAACAGTCCCCCAGGTTCGAGGGTTCAGCTCAGGGCTAACAACTCTGACTGGTTAAACAAAATTGTTACAGAAAATTGTTTCGGATACAATAGGGTCTTTTAAAAGACTCTTAGATAGGCATATGGAGCTTGGGAAAATAGAAGGCTGTGTGGTCGGGTAATTCTAGGCAGTTTCTAGAGTAGGTTACATGGTCGGTACAACATTGTGGGCTGAAGGGGCTGTAATGTGCTGTAGATTCCTATAAACAACAATGAAGAGTCCTCTGCATCTGAGACGCTCAGGATGAACAGAAATGGAGGACATTCGTTGCTGCCCTAAACACCAGTGGTGTAACGGGCAGTTAGTGCTGGGCTACAGAGATGCTGACTGGTGGTGCAATGTATCTGGGACATTTGTGTATCACTGCTGAAGCTTAACCAAGGTCACTGAAAAGGTAAACCGGAATTAACCAGAAACAACACCAAAGTAAGAAATCCTACCAGAAGTTACTTTTTTATTGTGCTAAACCCAGGCATGGGAAAACCAATTGCAAAGGCATAGATTTTAGTGTAGTATGAAAACAGACTGTGACCTGCAGAGTCCATCGGATGTCTATGCTAACTGAACAAATGCATCATCACCTGTCAAACAGAAGGCTATATTTTTCCATGGCTTTTCAATATGAGACCAGATCAATCAAAGGTTTCAGTCAATATCACACACTGAGAAATCAAAACTGAAGTCTGAACCCTGGAGATTAGATTTTATTGCTTCAAATTAATCTCATGGTGTTATAAATTTCCAGTTCCTTGGTGACAAGATTTCCCAATAGAATTAGATTTTGAGAATACTGCTGTGCAAAGCAGTGTGTATGCTTGCCACATCGTGGCACAGGACCTAGTGGCACATTAAATGACACGTCAGGACCTCTGTCATCACCCTTTGCCTGCTGTATTACAGCAAGATTTATTATCTGGTGCTCAGTAATGCATTCTTTAGGAGTGATCTTTCCACCACGAGTTAGTGATGAGTAGACATATAAACCACAACATGGCCAATTTGCCCTGTATCCACTGACAGTTGTTAATAGTTAATTTGATGGTCCTTTTTTTCTCTCTTCAGCTTATAAGGACATTCGTTACTGTAATAGGTGGAAATACAAGTGATGCTATTTAAAACTCAGCAACATTTAGGCCAGAACATTTGTAAAACCAGGTTGTTTATAATCTCAATATGTGCAAATAGTACAGACATGTTTTCAGGGAATAATAATAAAATTATGGCTAGTTTTAATCATTTATTTATTGGGATGAAACACAGAATAAACCCTTCTAGCCCTTTGACTACGCCACCGAGCAATCCCCTGATTTAATCCTAGTTTAATCACGGGACAATTTACAATGACCAATTAACCTACCAGCCAGTATGTGTATGGACTGTGGGAGGTAATTGGAGGACCCAGAGGAAACCCACACAGTCATGTGCAGAAGATAAAAAGCTCTTTAAATGCGGATGTGGGAATTGAACCCAGATCGCTGGTACTGTAAAGCATTGTGCTAACCACTAGACTACTGTGCCAGCCCAAATTATGAGAGGGATCTATCCATAACACGCATCTAGCACTGACATGCCTTGTTCAGATTTTCTGTCACTTCTTTATCGGATAAATCCTAAATTGATCCAGTTTATCCTAAACAAATTCTTTGTCTCATTACCTGATTTATTACACCACTGAAGCAGTCTATTTGGCCCATTAGTACAATTGATTCCCACCCACCAGACCTATTCCCCTCATTTCCCTGTAACTTTGCAATTTATTCTCTCTCTCTACAACTTCCCTTTGATGTTTTTGCCATTTACCTACGGGAGGGGAAATTCATTAACCTAGCCACCCAACTTTAGGAAGAACAAGAACACCCAGCAGAAACCAATATGAAGGGCAGAAGACGCTGGTGGGAGTTGTGTACAGGCCACCTAACAGTAGTAGTGAGGTCGGAGATGGTATTAAACAGGAAATTAGAAATGTGTGCAATAAAGGAACAGCAGTTATAATGGGTGACTTCAATCTACATGTAGACTGGGTGAACCAAATTGGTAAAGGTGCTGAGGAAGAGGATTTCTTGGAATGTATGCGGGATGGTTTTTTGAACCAACATGTCGAGGAACCGACTAGAGAGCAGGCTATTCTGGACTGGGTTTTGAGCAATGAGGAAGGGTTAATTAGCGATCTTGTCGTGAGAGGCCCCTTGGGTAAGAGTGACCATAATATGGTGGAATTCTTCATTAACATGGAGAGTGACGTAGTTAATTCAGAAACAAAGGTTCTGAACTTAAAGAGGGGTAACTTTGAAGGTATGAGACATGAATTAGCTAAGATAGACTGGCAAATGACACTTCAAGGATTGACGGTGGATATGCAATGGCAGGCATTTAAAGGTTGCATGGATGAACTACAACAATTGTTCATCCCAGTTTGGCAAAAGAATAAATCAAGGAAGGTAGTGCACCCGTGGCTGACAAGAGAAATTAGGGATAGTATCAATTCCAAAGAAGTAGCATACAAATTAGCCAGAGAAAGTGGCTCACCTGAGGACTGGGAGAAATTCAGAGTTCAGCAGAGGAGGACAAAGGGCTTAATTAGGAAGGGGAAAAAAGATTATGAGAGAAAACTGGCAGAGAACATAAAAACGGACTGTAAAAGCTTTTATAGATATGTAAAAAGGAAAAGACTGATAAAGACAAATGTAGGTCCCCTGCAAACAGAAACAGGTGAATTGATTATGGGGAGCAAGGACATGGCAGACCAATTGAATAATTACTTTGGTTCTGTCTTCACTAAGGAGGACATAAATAATCTTCCAGAAATAGTAAGGGACAGAGGGTCCAGTGAGATGGAGGAACTGAGCGAAATACATGTTAGTAGGGAAGTGGTGTTAGGTAAATTGAAGGGATTGAAGGCAGATAAATCCCCAGGGCCAGATGGTCTGCATCCCAGAGTGCTTAAGGAAGTGGCCCAAGAAATAGTGGATGCATTAGTGATAATTTTTCAAAACTCGTTAGATTCTGGACTAGTTCCTGAGGATTGGAGGGTGGCTAATGTAACCCCACTTTTTAAAAAAGGAGGGAGAGAGAAACCGGGGAATTATAGGCCGGTTAGCCTAACGTCGGTGGTGGGGAAACTGCTGGAGTCAGTTATCAAGGATGTGATAACAGCACATTTGGAAAGCGGTGAAATGATCGGACAAAGTCAGCATGGATTTGTGAAAGGAAAATCATGTCTGACGAATCTCATAGAATTTTTTGAGGATGTAACTAGTAGAGTGGATAGGGGAGAACCAGTGGATGTGGTATATTTGGATTTTCAAAAGGCTTTTGACAAGGTCCCACATAGGAGATTAGTGTGCAAACTTAAAGCACACGGTATTGGGGGTAAGGTATTGGTGTGGGTGGAGAATTGGTTAGCAGACAGGAAGCAAAGAGTGGGAATAAACGGGACCTTTTCAGAATGGCAGGCGGTGACTAGTGGGGTACCGCAAGGCTCAGTGCTGGGACCCCAGTTGTTTACAATATATATTAATGACTTGGATGAGGGAATTAAATGCAGCATCTCCAAGTTTGCGGATGACACGAAGCTGGGTGGCAGTGTTAGCAGTGAGGAGGATGCTAAGAGGATGCAGGGTGACTTGGATAGGTTGGGTGAGTGGGCAAACTCATGGCAGATGCAATTTAATGTGGATAAATGTGAAGTTATCCACTTTGGTGGCAAAAATAGGAAAACAGATTATTATCTGAATGGTGGCCGATTAGGAAAAGGGGAGGTGCAACGAGACCTGGGTGTCATTATACACCAGTCATTGAAAGTGGGCATGCAGGTACAGCAGGCGGTGAAAAAGGCGAACGGTATGCTGGCATTTATAGCGAGAGGATTCGAGTACAGGAGCAGGGAGGTACTACTGCAGTTGTACAAGGCCTTGGTGAGACCACACCTGGAGTATTGTGTGCAGTTTTGGTCCCCTAATCTGAGGAAAGACATCTTTGCCATAGAGGGAGTACAAAGAAGGTTCACCAGATTGATTCCTGGGATGGCAGGTCTTTCATATGAAGAAAGACTGGATGAACTGGGCTTGTACTCGTTGGAATTTAGAAGATTGAGGGGGGATCTGATTGAAACGTATAAGATCCTAAAGGGATTGGACAGGCTAGATGCAGGAAGATTGTTCCCGATGTTGGGGAGGTCTAGAACGAGGGGTCACAGTTTGAGGATAGAGGGGAAGCCTTTTAGGACCGAGGTTAGGAAAAACTTCTTCACACAGAGAGTGGTGAATCTGTGGAATTCTCTGCCACAGCAAACTGTTGAGGCCAGTTCATTAGCTATGTTTAAAAGGAAGTTAGATATGGCCCTTGTGGCTACAGGGGTCAGGGGGTATGGAGGGAAGGCTGGGTTCTGAGTTGGATGATCAGCCATGATCATAATAAATGGCGGTGCAGGCTCGAAGGGCCGAATGGCCTACTCCTGCACCTATTTTCTATGTTTCTATGTTTCTATGATGCTCAGAAGTTGTACAATCTCCACACTGAGATCGTCCAAGGTCAAGAATGAACACAAATCCTTGGATCTGTGAGTGAGTGAGTGTGTGAGGCCTCCATCGATCAGGGTCAAGCATGCACGTTGTACCCTCGCTGTACCCTGGGTAGTACGATATGGAGAGCAAGCTGTTGCCCATGTAGCAAGCTCCCCCTCTCCACACATCTGATGAACTCAAAGGAACGTCAGAAACCGATACAGTTTTGTACCAGCAGTGTCTCAGGAGATGCCAGTTAACATTGAACTCAACGTAGGATTGTCTTAGCATTTAAAAGGTAGTGGGAGCTTGTCCCCATTACCACCCCCCGGCTATAACAACCTTAAGGATCTGTCAGGCAGTAGCTATAATTGTTGTGCAACCATAACATCCTTTACCTTTTTATGGGTTTGAACTGGTGTCATTTAGACATTCAGTCCTATAGTCTCCCAGCATAAATATTCAGACTAGAGACTAGAGGATTGATAATATAAGAGCTTTGTTATGGATTATTTTGGTGAATCCCATAGAAACTTGGGGACAATCTATAAAAACTTTACCCATCATGAAAGCAGAAATACATTTCAAGAAGTTTCAAAAGATTCTTAGATAGACACAGGATGAAAGAAAAATGGAGGGCTATGTGGGAGAGAAGGGTTAGATTGATCTTTAAGTAGGTTAAAAGGTTGGTGCAACCTCATGGACATAAGGCTTGTACTTATCTACTTTCTATGCTTTGAAATAATATATCATGAGAACCTGAAGGTGTTAAGGTAAATTGAAGTGCCTTCCAACTAAAAAATATTCAAAATATTAAAAATGTTTTCTACAGCTTCACTAATAGATTCATCTTCCACATTATTATCCAGATAATGGCCCAAATTTTATGAGAAGATTCAACTTTGCTCTTTGTAACCATTAAACTTCACTTAATTTTAATGCACAGTTGTGCAGCTTTCCTTCAATATAAATTCATGCAGCTACATTTATGGTCAAAGTGATGTATGTAAATTGGCCCAAGGTGCAATTACACCCACCAGGCTGCAGTACAGAGAGGCTCCTACACAAGAATTAACTGCTTCTCCCTTTACTCAATTGCTATAATTTCCATTATTTGACTATATGCAACACTAAAGCAATCTTTGCTTTCAAATTATGACTTTAAATTGGGGACAGAATTATCCCCACACTTTGGTCCAGTTATTTGAACTCACTTTAATGACGCACTTGTTCTGGGTTATCCCATTATAGATCACTGTCTGTCCTGGCAGGTTACCTGGTACTTTGTTAAATTCCTCTTTCAAGATGAGAGTTATAGAAAGGGTAATGGGTGTAACTAGTACTGCTTAAGGATGAAAGGTGAAACATTTAAGGAGAACATGAGGGAGAACTTCTTCACTCAAAGGGATAGAGAGAGTGTGACTTGAACTGCCAGTGGAAGTGGTGGATGCAGGGTTCAATTTCAATACTTAAGATAAATTTGGATAGGTACATGGATGGGAGGGGTGTTGGAGGGCTATGGTCTGGTGCAGGTCGGTGGGAGTAGGCAGAGTAACGGTCTGGCACAGAGTAAATGGGCTAAAGGACCAGTTTCAGTGCGGCAGTGTTCTATGATTCTATGACTTAATGACTTGAAGATTTGCCTTGCAACCTTTGGTACTAAATATAACAGCCTTTCTTCCTTTGATTAATTCTATTGCTTCAGGTCAACTTACATAAAAAAGGTCATTGTTCAAAAATCAATGATAGACTCTAAGATTTATTATTTAATGGCACAAACTGTAATTAAATCTCTTTCAGTTTTTTATTAAAGTAATTTGCTGTCCTGTTGCCCATTTTGTTGACAAGATAGGGATAGTAGAAGCAAGGTACTGACAGAGGCACAAGGAGATAGGTGTTAGCGGAGATCCTCAGACCAACATATATGGTCTGAGGACAGTCCAGAATGCAACAATGCAGAAGTCAATAGCAAAGTCTGGGTCTCGGGATTGTCTACATCACTGATACAGAGGAAGACAGCAAATCAACTTCAGTGTGCTCTGGAATTTCAGTTCTCATTTAGGTGGTCCAGAAGATGAACCATTTCAGTTCAGATTAGCTTCAGTTATACAATCTCAGAGTTGTAGGTGGTGACATGTATGGACTCCGGTAATAAATTTTACTTTGAACTTTGAACTTGGTCAGCATGTACAAGTTGGCTCAAAGGTCAAGGACTCTATGACTCATTGTTACCAAGATACAAACTGTTGGAGGAACTCAGTGGATCGAGCAGCAACTGTTGCTGGGATTGGTGGGGATGGGGTTATGTGCTGGCAGGAAGAAATCGTCAACGTTTGAGGTCAAGACCTTATATGAATATATTGACATCCTGTCATAGGTTTTAAATGTGCTTACAATAAAAAAGTGAACGAGAAAGTTTGTTGCTCTATTTCCATTAACCCTTTTGCTTCAGAATCTGGGGCTAAATTGGAAAGAATTATGAAATAGGTACCAGGATTGTAATTTATAATTCAAGCTTTTCTGTTTAATCCTAATCATTAAATACACAAAATTCACATAGCATCTCATTAATGTGATTTTGGCTAGATTCCCTGGGTCCAAGTCTACAGATCCTCTTTCAATGGCACCAGTCCAACCTAAATACCATGAATAAAGCTCTTAAAGGGGAAAAGCTCTGTGACTACAACTAGTGAAGCTCTGTGACTACATCTAGTTATCTGATTTGTCTTGGCAGCTTCATGGAAGAGATCGCAGATCAAAATCAAGTATGAGAATCCCAGTTTTTTAAACATTCCTGGCTTCCAAACAAAACTGACTGATGGGCTTTGCTGTAAAGTCACCGGAGAGATACTGAAGCTAGTGGATACAGAAGTGCTCTATTTCACAAAATGAGACACTCTTAAAGGAAGTCTTTTTTTTGAACCCAGTATTACATGACATTTTAATAAGCTGAAGATTAAAAGTAACAGCAGGACAATTCTATAGTCACAATGTATCCACAATGCTTCCTTTGAATTACGTATAATTTTCAAACACCTCCTTCTTCGCACCCACACTCCAGACACCAAAAAAGAATGTTAATCAGCATTGTCTGGTTTTCAAGCAACTGGTGTCCACAGTTCCAAGAAGACACAGTTCAGGGCTGCATTTCAAATTTAATCTATAATCCACGTTCAGGTCTAAAGGTTGGCGCTGACGTTAATATTTGCTATATACCCTAACTCCAGAATACGCCCAACCAGACATCTGTAAAAATAGAGCCTGTTTATAAATCAGGGCAGCCGGTAACTGCTGCCACCCTAAGTACCCTGGGTCAGATTCTTCTTGGTGTTGAATGCTGGATTCTTTGTAGGCGCTTCACACGTGGAGAGATTGGCACAATCTGATTTACCACTGCGAGTATCAAATCAACAGAGGCAACTTCATGATATGTAACTCTGCAAACTTGAGACACATGCAAACAGCACACATGTTGCTGAACAGACCTGAAGGACAAGTTGCATGAAAAAGCTCTCATGCTTAGCACAAACTATACAGAAACCTGATACCCAGAAAGCAAGAGCCTAGCTCTGCAATCGTATGACTGAGATCTCAGACACATTTCACTATGTTAAAAGGGGAAGGGCCATTCGAGACATTTAGTTTGTTTCACTTCTGCACTCTTGATGTCCTAGCTTCCAAGTATTCATCCAGTTTTCTGTAGCTAGAAGCCCCATTCCAATGGCTTTCACCAATCTTTCAGGAATAACCTGCTGCGCAAAAGAATTTTCTCTTCATCTCACTTCAGGCTCTTTACTTATTATCTTAAATTATATACTCCAGTCAACAAACTTTTTGCAAATGGAAATAATTCTTAATTAGTCTTTCATGATTTTGAACATTTTTTTTGAAGTCAAAATAAGCTTATTTCTTGCCTCTCCCATGTAACTAAAAAGCTGCATCTGTGGTATCATACCAATAAAACTTCTCTGCACAATCTCCAAAACACTGGTAAATAGTATTTCTCATAATATGCTTGTAACATTTTGAAATGTCCCAAGATAGAGAATGCAGACAGAGAATGGTGTCAAATAACGACAGCTGCTATAGACACACCTTAAAATAGAATGAGTCCAAGTAACACGGTGTAACTAGAGGAAGATACTAGGGAGTGGCCTCAAGACTTTGGAACAAAGCCGTGTATGTGGCTAAAGTCTTCACGGTTGGGTTACATGGCAAATAGGGTACAGAGATTAGCGCATCTTGTACAGTTTTACACAAGACATTTAGAAGCAAGCACATCTTGCTAACCTCAGGTAATAATTATCTGTAATGCCATGACATTATCTGAAACTGATCTTTAGATTGCTGTTTGCTTCTCCTTGGTTCATGAAATGACTGTGACTTCCCACACAGAAAGAAAAAAAACAGACTTGTATTTATGTTACAGAAGCACGAAAGACAGAAGATTTTGTAATCTAAAACAAACTACGGAGAGGACTCAGCATGTTGCTCATCACCGGTGAGGAGGCAAAGGAACTGTCAATGTTTTCACAGTCTTCCCTCTTCACCCTTAGTTCCCAATCCTTTTCCTTCATAGGTGCTGCTTGACTTCTTGAATTCTCCAGCAGATTGTTTTGGCTGGCATTTACATTTGCACTTTAAAAAACAAACCTGAACGTCCAAAATTGTTTTGGAATATTTTGACATTGCTGTAACCAGTTAGCCAAACTTGGGCACAGCAAGATCCCAGAAACAATTTAAAAAATGTACTTTGATAAGGAGAGTTTCCAATTGACATGAGAAGTGTTTGATTTTAAATGTTTCTCACTCTGCAGATGCTGTCTAACCGGCTGAGCAGTTCTTGTAGTCCGCTTTCATTTATATTATTGTTGGAATCATTCTTGCTTTTCTTCAAAGGTACATCTTGAAATATTTTACCTCCAGCTGAGGGGACAGGTGGAATATTATCCAAAGTACACCCTGACTGGAGCCACTTGAAGGGTAGAGAAATTGAACAGACCGGGGTGCATCCTTGCCAATGATCAACAAAATACGTGTACATGTGGTTATTGACAAGTCTGCACCTATTTGCCCAATAAAAGATCGCATTGTGGGCCCTGATAGAACTTCCTCGATACTGTACTCCCTCAAGTGTAAATCCAGACTAGGGGTTCCTAGCCTGGGGCCCATGGCCCCCTCAGTTAATGGTTGGGGTCCATGGCATAAAAAGAAGTGAATCCCATGTCAAAACTTTGTACTCAATCCTCTGGAGTCCATATTTAACCCATAGCTTTCCTACTGAGTGAGATGGCTATCACTGAGCCAAGAATGAAAGCACCATTTACTTATGATAAGTGACGCAAGCTGCATTCATGATCAAGGAATAGAATCACCATATCATGTACATGTATTAGGGTTTTGCTGTGCTGTCTTGGTGTGACAGGTAACAAAAACAATGTTCAACAACTTTAAGAATAAAGGATTAGATAAAAATAAACAGATGTTAAAATACAGATATGGAATGAAATGTACATACATACATAAACACCATCATGTATTTACAATGTAAACATGCATTATATAATGTGTTTTTACATGTTCACGGGGCAGTGACTAAGCTAATATATAGAGGCAGGTGGAAGTGGCTAACTAGCTTGGTTGATCAGATTAACTGCCTCGGGGAAGAAACCCATAAATGGTGTAATGTATATAAATGACACAGATGAAAATATAGATGGGTTTGTTTAGTAAGTTTGCAGTTGATACAAAGATTGGTGGTGTTGTGGATAGTGTTAATGACTGGCAAAGAATACAGCATGATTTTGATCAGTTCCAGATATGGGTGGAGAAATGGCAGATGGAGTTTAACCAGGCCAAATGTGAAATGTTGCACCTTGGTAGGTCAAATATAACACTGTTGGAGGCAAGACCCTTAACAGTATTGATGAGCAGAGGGACCTTGGGGTCCAGGTCCATAGCTCCCTGAAAGTGGCTACTCAGGTTGATAGGGTGGTTAAGAAGGCATATAACATGCTTGCATTTATTAGTTGGGGCACTGAGTTCAAAAGTCAGAAAGTTGCTGCCTAATTAGAGAAAACTCTAATTAGGCTGCATCTAGACAATTGCATCCTGTTCTGGTCACCCCATTATAGGAAGGATGTTGAGGCTTTGGAGAGGGTGTGGAAGAGATTACCAGGATTTGAGGCCATGTGTTATCACGAGAGGTTGGACAAACATGGGCTGTTTTCTCTGGAGTGGAGAAGGCTGAGGGGAGATCTGATAGAGGTTTATAAGATTATGAGAGGTGTAGATAGAATGGACAAACAGTATTTTTTTTTTCCCAGGGTCGAAATGTCTAACATAAGGGGCAAGAATTTTGCACAGAGAGGTGGGTGACCGGAATGCGTTGCCTGGTGTGGTGGTAGAGGCAGAAATATTACTGACTTTTAAGGAACATTTAGATAGGCATAGGAATATGAGAAAAATGGAAGAATATGGACATTGGGTAGGCAGAAGGATTAGTTGGCTATTTGACTATTAATTTATTTGGTTCGACACAACATTGTGTCATGGTCCAGATCGAGGTCCCTTTAAATTTACCTTGTTTATGTTCCGATCCGGACCGTTGATTCCCTGTTTTCCCGTGTCCCTCGGCTTTAGTGATTAGAGGCAATTAACGCTCGGCTGAACCGGTAGTTTATAGTCTCCAGCTTTCAGCTGTTTGGCACGGGAGCATCTGCAAAGTCATCAAAGGCACGGTGTGCCGATGTCATCTGGCCGGAGCAAGCCTAGTCTCTGCCGAAGCGAGTGCCGGTAATTCACCCTTCCTCACCGGAGCAACCCTGTCCAGTTAGCCTCGCCAAAGCGAGCCTGCAAAGTTTCCTCACCGAGGTGGGTCCGTCAGTTAACCCACTGGAGGGAATCAAGAACTGCTGTCTACTGTTCCCGGGCCAAGTCGAGAGCTCGCCACTACCCGGAGGCTCCAAGTCAAGTCCTGGCCCTGGCGGCATTCAAGTACCAAGTCAAGTCCCAGCCCCATGAGTCCCAGCCCTAAGTCCTGTACCCAAGGAGGGGTCCCGACTCTGTGTTCTGTGTATGTGTCCATGGTTCCATGTACCTGCTCTCCCGAGACCAAGGCTCTGTGTTCCCATGTTCCTCCTCTCCCTAGCCCATGTCATGTCCTTGCTTGGTTCTGGGGTCTGAGCCCGAGGCAAGACCCAGGTACTGGGTCCTTACCCAGTCTCTGGCTCGGAGTCTATACCCTAGCCTCTTCATGTCTCCTGTAGTTCTGGGAGCTGATTCCGAGTCCAAGCCCAGACCCTTGGTCCCAGCCTAATCGTAGTCCTGAGTCCTTGATCAGTTTGCTATTTCCTGCTCCTGCCTTGCTCTTCTGGTATTGAACAATAAACTAAATCTAAGTAACCTCACAAGATGTGTCTTGCATTTGGGTCCACCCTTGCTCCCAATGCCCCCGCCATTGTGACACATTGTAGCCAAAGGGCCTGTTCCTGGGCTGTACTTTCCTATGCTCTGTGACCTGACCTTTCTGTTTTAACAGTCCTATAACATTTCCAGAAGGGAACTTTTAGAAAAGGCAGTTTGCTGGATAGGTAGAGTCTGCAAAGATTGTTCCTACCTGTTTCTTTGTCTTGGACATTTGTCCTGAGGCGATGGTAGACAGCAGCCAATGACCTTTTCCATTGATATGACAGTTTGCTGTAGTTTTGGTATATTGTGAGGGGATCTGCACCAAACCAGATAGCAATGGCTGATGTGAGGATGCTCTCTACGATGGCAGTGTAGAATTGAACAGTATGTGCTGGGGAAGATGGAATTTTGCCAACTGCTGCAAGAAGCACATCCTCTGCTGAGCCTTTCATTAATGAAGGAGATATGATCCTCCCACATGAGGTCCTGCACGACAATGATGCTCCAAAAGCTGAAAGCTGACTGTATATTTGATGGCGGTAAGTGAGTGGAGAGGAAACATATTTCTCCTGACATCAATAATCATCTCCGTTGTTGAGAGGGCATTCAGCTCCAAGTGCTCCAAGTGGCTGTCATTCCACCAGGGCACTAACTGGTTCACTTCCTGGTGGCACTTGGTTTCCTTGCCTCTGCTGATAGGTTTGATGGCAGTGGTATCATCTGCAAAACTTTATCAGTTTAACAGATGGATCACTTGAGACGCAGTCAGTGGTGTATGGAGAAAATTGGACAGGGAAGAGAACACATCCCTGTGATATACCAGTGTTGAGTAAACAAGATGTGGAGATGTTTTTGTCTCATCTACTACCTCCTCAGGCTGTGAATCACTAATATATGTTGTGAAATCTGTTGCTTTTCAGCAGCAGTGCCACATGATACATAAAGTATACTATAAATTATGATAAGAAATATATTTTTAAAGAATTAAGTAAGTAGTGCAAAAAGACAACAAAAATAGTGGGATAGTGTTCAGGCATTTATTGTCTGTTCCAAACTCTGAAGCAGAGGGGAAGAAGCTGTTCCTACAATGCTGAGTAATTCTTCGGGCTCCTGTAACTCCTGTCGAGAGTCAGCCAAGGTTGGATTGCTCTGGGTGCCAAGCCAGTTTTGGAGGGGCCGAGATTGGCTCCTTTGGCAGTGAAATCTAGGGCCAAAGTGAATCGCTGGGCAGCGTGTTCTAAGCTGAGAGTGATTCACCAATGCGAGGTATGATCCACTGTGTGGACAATTTAAACACCAGCCCAGATAGACTGGAGGATCCTCTCTCCGTGACGCTAAGGCTGCGAGACTGCCCCCGACTGCTGTGCTTTGTGTCTGCGAACTTCGTGGCAATTGCCCCACTAATATGATGAACTGAATACCGTGGCTTTGGGCCGCCTCCGGGCTGATCCAGGGATTTGGATCTAAGGACTCAATTTGGTTCGGAATGCTGTTATTGTTGCTTGTTCTATTGTTTGCATGATTTGTGGGTTTTTTTCATCTTCCTCTGTGTGCATTGGGGGTTGGTCTTTACTTCTTTTTAATTGGGTTCTTTTGGGTTTCTTGCTTTGTGGCTGCCTGTAAGCAAACAACTCTCAAGTGTGTCTACATTCTTTGATAATAGATGGACTTTGAATTGTTGAATCTTTCAATCCTCTGTGATGGTAGCAATGAGAGGAGGTCATATCCTGGGTGGTGTGGGGTTCCCGCTGTCAGAGAGTAAGTTTGTGATCTACTTGCAGATGGGACCTGGATTGTTCAAGCAACACACATCAAGGTTGCTGGTGAACGCAGCAGGCCAGGCAGCATCTCTAGGAAGAGGTATAGTCGACGTTTCAGGCTGAGACCCTTCGTCAGGACTAACTGAAGGAAGAGTTAGTAAGAGATTTGAAAGTGGGAGGGGGAGGGGGAGATCCAAAATGATAGGAGAAGACAAGAGGGGAGGGATGGAGCCAAGATCACCTGTCCAGCTCAAGATCATCTGTCGGCTCTGTAGGTGAACTGCAGCAGATCTAGAAAATTTTGAGTTAGGAATTTGAGAGATGACATGACCAACCTTTCAAAAGTCTACATTATGACTGATGTGAGTGCACATGGCCTGTATCAATGAGCCTCATGTTGTTCGATTTTTTGGGAACTGGAATACTAACTGATTCCTTGAAACATGTTGGAACAGTGCATCGTTTAAGAGACAGATTGAAAATGTCTGTGAAGACTGTAGTCTGCTGGTTAGTACAGTGTTTAAAGATGCAGGGAGGCAGTCATGGGCAGCAACTTCCTTGATAGTTTGCTTCCTGAATAGTTTCCTCATCCCCTCGTTCTTGACATCAAAGGGTGTTGCCCATTTGTGATGGTCTGGCTGAAAGAGCACTAGAGGGGGTCTTTGAAGTGTGGCCTGTTAATCAAATCTGCAGTAGGACTTGTTTAATCATTCTAGGAGGAGGGAGTCACTGGGGTGGAGTAGGGTGCCTCCTTTTTTGTAAACACGAGGAACTTTTTTGTAGTTGGTAATGGCAATTGAAAAACAGCCACTTGCTGAAAATTGGTTTTCCAGTTTCACTGAATATTGGTATTTAACAGCTCTGATTACCTTCTCCAGTTTGAACTTGGTTTTTTTGAACTCTCTTTTATCTCCACTCCTGTAGACTTCTGCTGCCACCAACAACCCCCTCCCCCACTCCAACACTTCTCAGATGCAGCTGTCTAAGCTCTGCTTTGAATCAGGGTTCATTATTGCTGAAGGCAGTGATTGTTTGAGTGGGGATGCAGGAATCTTCACAAAAGCGATCTAGGAGGTAACTGTGTCAGTGTATTCATCTGTGCTGGGGTTGGGTACTAGTTTTAAAGATGTTCCAGTTAGTAAAATCAAAGCATCTCCGTGCCTTTATCAGAACATATTTTACAATTTTAGTAGTGGGCTTCACTGTTTTCAGTTTTTGCCGGTATACAGAAATAAGCTGGATGGTCAGAATGTCCAAGGGAGGTGTAGGATTTGACATGACAGGCATCGTGAATCGGGCTGCAGCAATGGTCCAGAATATTACCTTCTCTGATAGCACATTTAATGTGTTGGTGAAAGGAGAAGTTAGGGGTTCCTGTTCTGAAGAAGCATGGTTAAAATTGCCCATGAGAACAGAGCTGCCGGGTACTGTCAGCATTCAATCCCCCACAACAGTTACAGTAGTTGTAGAAATCCAAGTTCCATCTTGATCTCAGGTGCTGCCTGTGTGCAGTTTGCACCTCCTTTCTGTTTACGGATTTCCTATGGGTGCTCCAATTTCTTCCCTTATCCCAAATACCTGCTGGTAGGTCTATTGGCTGTTCTGAATTACTCCTTAGTTACAGTAATGGCAAAAATGACAAAGGGGAGTTACTCGGTATATATGAGAGGGAATATGTTTCTAGGGCACAGGAAAGGAGGAAATGGGACAAATGGGATTGCCCAGTCATCAACAGGTAATGGGTCAGTCAGAGCCTGTAGAGAGAGAGAAACAGAGCTTTTGTCAGAATGGAATTTTCATGGGTCTGATGTGCCGAGCGTTCCCCTCAATGCCATTATAAGACAGAATAAAGTATTTGATTTATGATATCAGTTCAATTTGGTTATCTTTGCTGGCTCTTATACAACTTGTGATTTTAACACTCTTTAGCTCATATAATCCTCCAGAAGGATCACAAACTTGTCATAGGGTTTGGAAGCCAGCGTGCCTCAAATACCTGGAGAGCTCTGTTGGCTGGAGTCAGAGCTTTATGCTTTGGTTCTTGGTAGGGTCACCCACCCCAAACAGGTCAAAGGGTAGAGGCCAGACTATGAGTAGTTCACCATTCCTCCAGGTTCAGGGGTTCAACCCTGACTGGTAAAATAAAATTGTTACGGAAACAACCATGAGGAATCCTTCTACATCTGAGTGCGACAGTATTCCTGAGTCTCCAATATTCCAGGTAAGGTGATCAGATGACTCTTTGTACCTGGACATTTGATTATGGCTTGACTACCAAACTGAATACTGCTGAGCTCAGACCTTGCCAGCCTAAAGTAAACCATGGAGATTTAACAAAGTTGCAGGAGATGGAGCAGTGGGGGAAGGACGCTCAGAAATAGAGCGGTCATAACCAATTACCCTTCAGACTGAGCAATGGGGGTTCTCAAACAGTTATGATTAAACTTTGCAGCAATGTTCAACTCTATCCAAACCTGGGTTGGAAGTAACTCAACACAGCCAGTTTGCCCCAGTGCCCAGATTAGTCTGACCAACTTTATAGCAGTATACTGCACTGACTTGTTGTGGTTTGGTTTCCCCGCTGACTCAAATGTAGCAAACATGGGAAGATTCAGGTGTATGGAAACTGTCCTTGTGACCACTTAAAAGTGAATGCAGCATTTCGAGGGTCTGGATTTGGTGACCAGCAGGTATCGAGTCAAGGATCAATGCTCCATGCTCCATAACCAAATTAAATCTTTTAGACAATCCTACACATGCAACAACCACCATCTGATGACTCTAGCAGGTAAACATTTGTGAGTAACACACATCAAAGTTGCTGGTGAACGCAGCAGGCCAGGCAGCATCTCTAGGAAGAGGCGCAGTCGACGTTTCAGGCCGAGACCCTTCGTCAGGACTAACTGAAGGAAGAGTGAGTAAGGGATTTGAAAGCTGGAGGGGGAGGGGGAGATGCAAAATGATAGGAGAAGACAGGAGGGGGAGGGATAGAGCCAAGAGCTGGACAGGTGATAGGCAGAAGGGGATACGAGAGGATCATGGGACAGGAGGTCCGGGAAGAAAGACGGGGGGGGGTGACCGAGAGGATGGGCAAGAGGTATATTCAGAGGGACAGAGGGAGAAAAAGGAGAGTGAGAGAAAGAATGTGTGCATAAAAAAGAGTAACAGATGGGGTACGAGGGGGAGGTGGGGCCTAGCGGAAGTTAGAGAAGTCAATGTTCATGCCATCAGGTTGGAGGCTACCCATACGGAATATAAGGTGTTGTTCCTCCAACCTGAGTGTGGCTTCATCTTTACAGTAGAGGAGGCCGTGGATAGACATGTCAGAATGGGAATGGGATGTGGAATTAAAATGTGTGGCCACTGGGAGATCCTGCTTTCTCTGGCGGACAGAGCGTAGATGTTCAGCAAAGCGGTCTCCCAGTCTGCGTCGGGTCTCACCAATATATAAAAGGCCACATCGGGAGCACCGGATGCAGTATATCACCCCAGTCGACTCACAGGTGAAGTGTTGCCTCACCTGGGAGGACTGCTTGGGGCCCTGAATGGTGGTAAGGGAGGAAGTGTAAGGGCATGTGTAGCACTTGTTCCGCTTACACGGATAAGTGCCAGGAGGGAGATCAGTGGGGAGGGATGGGGGGGACGAATGGACAAGGGAGTTGTGTAGGGAGCGGTCCCTGCGGAATGCAGAGAGAGGCGGGGAGGGAAAGATGTGCTTAGTGGTGGGATCCCGTTGGAGGTGGCGGAAGTTACGGAGAATAATATGTTGGACCCGGAGGCTGGTGGGGTGGTAGGTGAGGACCAGGGGAACCCTATTCCTAGTGGGGTGGTGGGAGGATGGAGTGAGAGCAGATGTACGTGAAATGGGGGAGATGCGTTTAAGAGCAGAGTTGATAGTGGAGGAAGGGAAGCCCCTTTCTTTAAAAAATTTAAAACATTTGTGAGTACAGCTGCAAGGAGATTGTTATTGTTTAACTTATCATGTGTGGCTATTGAGTGTTTACTGCCATTGTGATTCTGGAGATATGTGATGAATGTGCTTTTAAACAAAGGCATTGTGATCTCTTCTAAATGTAATCTTTATGTCAGCAAAGTGTAAAGCAGTTGCACTCACACCTCTTGGATTTGATGTTGCTGTTTCTGCCTTTGGAATTTGAATCTGGATAAATAACTGTAGAATTTAAATTCAGTTCCACTAAATTTTAAAAGGAGACGAGAGACTGCAGATACTGGAATCCGGAGTGAAAAACAGACTGCTGGAACAGCTTTGGCCCGAAACATCAACTGTACTCAGATTTCCAATACCTGCAGATTCTCTCTTGTTTATGTGGGTCTGTTACAGTCTATGGAGGAAAATGGACAGCCGGCATATCAATCAAGACCAAGTGTCTCACCTCAAAATGTTGATTGTCCATTTCCCTCCACAGGTACATCCTGAGCTTCTGAATTCCTCAGCAACATGCACAAAATGCTGGAGGAACTCAGCAGGCCACGCAGCATCTATGGAAAAAAAGTAAACAGTCGACATTTCGGGCCCAGACCCTTCATGAGGACTGGGGAGTCCTGACGAAGGATCTTGGCCCAAGAGGCTTACTCTTTTCTATAGATGCTGGCCGGCCTGCTGAGTTTCTCCAGCATTTTGTGTGTGTTGCCTTGGACTTCCAGTATCTGCAGATTTTCTCATGTCTCTGAGTTGCTTCAGCAGCTTGTTATTTGTTTTTAAAAACGTGACAAATATGAAACCATTGGTTTGTAGTTAAAAACACATCAGGTTCACTTCAGGCCAGGATGTCATTTGTGACACCAGACCCTCAGCAAATTTGTGGATATTTATTTGGCCTGTAAATTGGTCAAAGAATTTTTCAACAAAGATCAAACAGAATAACTAGCAGGACTAACCAGCATCAATGTGGACACTAAATTCACATATCGAATTTGTCCAGCTACTTTTATTTTGTATCTTCATCATCTTCATTGGTGGTGAGTGAATTTTGCTACAGCTTTTGGTAGTTTTGGATCATAACCAGCAAGAGGACTGGCTGAAGATCAATCTCCCATCCCCCACCACCCTCTGTGCCTTTGTTTCCACAATCCACTACCCACTCAGTGTGCTTGCTTTCCCGATTCTGTCCTGTCTCATCCCTCAATGTGACAGCCTGCCTCCTGGGGCAAGCTTGCTTCTGAATGATGCTTACAGCTGGCTTTCCAATACTGCCAAGCTCAGAGCTTGTGCACTTAAACTATATTACCCGGAGTTGGAATTGGAATTAAATATCTCCCTATTTACTTATTTATTTGTATTTGCATAGTTTGTCTTCTTTTACACGTTGATCGTTTGTCAGTCTTTGCGTCCAGTTTTTCATTGATTCTCTTGTATTTCTTTGTTCTACTGTGACTACCTGCAAGAAAATGAATCTCAAGATAGTATATGGTGACATATACATACTTTCTTAATAAATTCATTTTGAACTTTGAATTTCAAAAAGGTTGCCTTGCTAATTGTTCATGCAGATCAAATCATTACACTGTACACTGAGGTAGAATAAGGTAAAACAATAGTAATTCTTAGAGACAGGGAATTTGCATTTAAAAGGGGAGAACAAATATAATGGAAGTAATGAGTGGATCTTCAAGAGAAACTTGCAACAAGCTGCCCTGCTTTTTGCATACTCACATCTTTAACTCTGCACTGACGGAATACTCTCAAACTGTGTTAAATTCAATTTAAGTCCCAGCTAGTCTGTCAGTTAATACACGGATGGAGGTTTGCAGGACCAAAACCTACTCCATTTGTCTGAATTGGAGGAGAGGCCTCACGTGCTCTCTTTAACCAAATGGCTGCAATGAGAGGAAGGGAGGGTGGAAATGGAGCCCACAAATTTGGAAGACAGTGCAAGAGTGGTGGCCCTGGCAAGAGAGTGTGGCACACATTCCTTGTGAGTCAGATACTGAGCCCCTGGGCTTTCTTATTGGTCAAATAGTGGTTTATCGGAATATAAGGTGTTGCTCCTCCACCTGAGGGTGGCCTCATCTTGACACCCTTCTATCATATTCCAAATGGGTAGCCTCCAACCCGATGACATGAATATCGATTTCTCCTTCCAGTAAAAATTTCCGCCTCCCCCTCTCCTCATCTTCTATTCCCCACTCTGGACTTTTACCTCCTCTCACCTGCCTATCACTTCCCCCTGCCCCCATCCCCTTTCTCCTACGGTCCAGTTTCCTCTCCTATCAGATTCCTTCTTCTCCAGCCCCTGACCTTTCCCACCCACCTTGCTTCACCTATCACCTCCTAGCTAGTCTCTCTCCCCTCCCTCCACCTTTTTTTTAATTCCCTCTTCCTCTCCAGTCCTGAAGAAGGGTCTCGGCCCAAAACATCGACTGATTCTTCATTTCCACAAATGCTGCCGAACCTGCTGAGTCCCCCCAGCATTTTGTGTGTGTTGCTTTGGATTTCCAGCATCTGCAGACTTTCTTGTGCTCCTGACGCAAATGTTGGTTCTTCTGGTCACCACCCACAATGTGATGATAATAGCAGCCACTAAAGATCCAGATGTCTCATCATAGTTCCCCTGTCCTTGTGCCTATAATGACTGAGAAAGCTATTTGCATAAGTCCTAAATTTCACTGTTGGTTCTCACTTCATCTCTGGTTTTTATTCATTTTAAGCAGCTGGTTCAGAGGTGTGAGGCTAAATGAAGCAAGATGCTTGAGTAATACTGAGTCATATCTCTAAAGGATTTGAGCCCTGTTACATTTACTTTTTCACATTTGCAATGGCTTCAGCTTTGGTCTTGACAGTTTATAAATCACAAGCTTCCACCTTTATCCAAGATAATTGACTTCTGGTTAGATAAAAGTGCATATACTTTAAATTTCAGTTTACTGTGTTGACATTGTTTGGGAACATCTTCTAAAATATGAAGGTAACCTCCTGTGGCAAGCGTGGAATGGACAAGTTCCTGCAGGGCTCAGACCATTGCCTAACCTGTTTCATAAGCAAAGGCCTGAGCCCTGCAGGAACTTGTCCTTTATTAAATGGAAAATTATCAGAGATGGCTCGACTCCCATATGGCAATATTGTATGAGATTACAGATCCTCATGTATATTTGTGGAAAGGAAATTCTGAGTTTTCTTCATCTATATTTAATTGCATGTATCTTGGGTAGTACCACTATTGGATCCTTTGAGTCATTCGTCTCCAGTATACCTAATACCTGTGTTTTCTGAAGTTTTAAGGACAATGGCACTAATCAATGTTTAAAATTTGGCATCATGCTTAATGCCTGATAGCCTTTTAGCCAATAACGTCAATCCAGTCAATAATGTCACCTCAGGAGCCATTCCATGCACTCATATCTTGCTCATCTCCCTTAAACTTTTTCCTTCTAACCTTACATGCATATCCTCTAGTACTTGATATTTCTAGCCTGGAGAAGAGATTTTGTCTACCCTACGCATGTTCACATAATTTTATAAACATTTGGAAATGTCTGTGAAGATTTCAGGATTCTTCTGAATCCAGGCACCATTTCTTAATAGCTAAATGAAGAAAATACAGTTCCCCAATTGAGTTTTATTTTCTTTAGCCAATCCTTGGCCTAGTAATGTTTGTTCTATGTAGGATGCAACTATAGCTTTCTTCATTTATGTTTAAATGTAAAGGCAGGGCCTGAATGTAGTCAAAGTATTGTTGGAGACCATAGTAAGTTATGACTTTCGTTGGCTCTGCCCAGTAAGAGTACTGATTTTTAGTCCAACTTGAAAAACAGATACCCAGCTCAAATATTTGATGATTAGAGTGTTGATTAGAGATGATTAAATGCTTCTTAGAAGGTAATGTTCTTTTCCATTGTATGTGGGCAAAATAGTGAGGAACGGTTCCTGACTGAACCTGATGCTGCACTTGTTAATCTGTGCCCAGAAATCTTGCGGTGATGGAATCAGGGTTCATTGCTGAAAGGTTCCTGATTGTTAAGTGATTATGTCGTGTGAATGATGCCAGAGAACCTTTAAATAGCTTGAAACAAAAATCAACTCAGCACATGTTTTTTTTTTCTCATCCAGTGAGAGATACACCCAGAATATTAAGGTTGGCTTGCATCTGATAGTTTTTTCAACTTTCAGGGATAATCTTGTGAGTCAAGTTTCCAATGTGAAACTTCACTGCAAGGAAGTGCAAGTTGAATATATTATTCCAGTATAGTAATACTTATCTTAGAACCCTTCCATCTGAATGTAGGAGCTTTTTATGCATGCAACTGAATGAGTACTTCAGAAACATTTTTAAAAAAGATTCTGTATATTATTTTCCTGAATCTAACAAGCCCTTGCTTGCTCTGTGGAAAAGCAGTACTTCTGGTGGTTTGTTGCTTTGGCACATACAGGGATATGTGACTCATTTGATCAAAATAAGAATACACTGACCATTTTATCAAAAATCAATCCCTGTTTTATTTAATAATTCCTGGTCTTGAAATGGTCCCGCTTCCCTCAACCACCCCCAACCCCCAACATCTCCCCTATGGGTATCTGTTCAAAACTCCAGTGACAGAGCGTACAAGTTTGGTATAGTTGCAATCCTTTCAGTGTTAATAAAAATACAGTAATAGAATCAGAATCAGAATCAGGTTAATTATCACTGGCATGTGATATGAAATTTGTTAGCTTAGCAGCAGCAGTTCAATGCAATATATAATCTAGCAGAGAGAGAAAAAAATAATAAATAAAATAAAACAATAATAAATAAACAAGTAAATCAATTACGTATATTGAACAGATTTTTTAAAATGTGCAAAAATAGAAATACTGCATATTAAAAAAGTGAGATAGTGTCCAAAGCTTCAATGTCCATTTAGGAATCGGATGGCAGAGGGGAAGAAGCTGTTCCTGAATCGCTGAGTGTGTTCCTTCAGGCTTCTGTACCTCCTACCTGATGGTAACAGTGAGAAAAGGGCGTACCCTGGGTGCTGGAGGTCCTTAATAATGGACGCTGCCTTTCTGAGACACTGCTCCTTGAAGATGTCCTGAGTACTTTGTAGCTAGTATCCAAGATGGAGCTGACTAGATTTACAGCCTTCTGCAGTTATGCCAGTGTGTGTCAATTTTACTGAAATTTATTAGGAAATGTTTTCTAGAATTAACCATTTTTTTTCTTTCAGTTTATGTTTAATGTTATGATTTGGTGTGCATGTTGAAGCTAAATCTTTACTGAAGCCATCCCATCCAGTACTGTTTGAAGAGTGAAACTTTTGCATAGGTTTGTTCAGCATCTACAAAGTTTGTATTTTTGAGCAGGCATTTTATGGATCTTCTCCAGAAGTTTCCCACTAGTTATCCCAGTTTTCACATTAACTTCTTTCCCTCTTGGTAACACTGGGTGGTCACAACCCTGTGTAGGGCAGGGCTGTTCCTTCTACAGCAGCCTTGGTGACAAAACTCACCAACTTGTCAAGATGACATTGACCAGCTGAGCTGCAAAGATGTGAGATTATAGAGGAATGGAATTATTCACGACAAGTGGTGAATTGCATTCACTTCCATGTTTGTATACAAGATGAGAATTGGAATAATTATTTAACTTTAAGTGCTGTGTTGACATTTTAGAGCAGTGGTTCCCAAAGTAGACAAGATCACCCCAAGGACGATGGGAGTTTCTAAGGGGGCAATAAAGATAAAGGGGGCAGTGGGGGGTGCTTGGGACAGCTGAGGGACAACAAGCTTAATTTAAGAAGAATTAATAATTATAAGCACCTGATCCTCAGTGCTTCTTAATTAATAACAATGATCATGTAATCACGTCATCTCTTGCTAACCCACCATTTTCTTTGACTTGGCTCAAAGTACGTTATAGTCATTGGAAAGCAATGTGAAACTTTATTTGGCATACCATGAGAAACCTGGATCGAAGAAATTGTGTTATTTCCGGAGCTGGTCCACACATTATTCCCATTCACTACTGTAGTACCCTGTTAGCTAGTATGATTCCCGTACTCTAATCACACAGTGACACAATTCCTGTGAATTTGGGCGTGGTGTTCAATGGGGTAAAGTTCAAAATCTGTCATTCCAAACAGACTTGACCGCATTTCTCTAGCCCACGGCCCAACTGAGATATTGCTGCCCCACTTTATGTACCTTCAGGCAGAAAGTCAGATTTTACCTGAGCTATGATAACATCATAAATTTTCCCTTTATTGATTGTGGTGTTTGAGGTTGGACTTAAATAACAGCTGTGGTTGTTAATCCATAACAAAAATGACAGAAGCAGACCAAACAAAAAAGAACTGTAGACAGTATAGTGTGGAGTACCTGAAAAATGGATTTATACCAGCACCAAGCAACCAACAGCAGCCAATATGCCAATGTGGCTGTTGTGAAAAAAACTTTGTCAAGTGAGGCGATGAAAACATGCAGGATCTTTGAACATTGGAAGGAATACATACTGATAAAGCAAACAAGAACTTGATTTGTTTTCAGTCACTTGGTAAAAACTTTTAGAAATGGGAAACACTTCAAAACATGTTTGTCAGGAATTCACATAAAACAGTGATGGTTTCCGTGCTTCATACAACATTTCATTGCTAAATCTGGAAATCACCATACAAGAGGAGATCCAATCCTGACAGTTTTGCATCAGTCACCAGACCAAATAAATAAAGCAATTCCTCTCAGCAATAACTCTGTTCATGGATGATTAGATGAAACGTCTAAGAATGTAGAAGACACATTTTGCAACATAACTTGGACAACAGAATTTGCTCTGCAGTTGGATGAGTCAACTTTGCCAGGCAACAAATCTTTGCTTCTTGGTTACGTTCACTTCTTAAAAGATGAAAGCATGGTTCAAGAGTTGTGACTTACAAAGGAACTATAAACAGGTATCAACAGATAACTTGGGTTGTTGAGCAATTTTTCAAAGAGAAGGACATTCCGTACACCAGCATTCTTGCTTGTGCAACAGATGGGACGCCATCAATGACAGAACATCACCGTGGAGTTATTACTTTCCTAAAAGAAAAATGTACCTAATATATTTACCATAGTGTATAATTCACAGACAACGTATTGTTGCAAAATACTTAAATGATCAGCTGAACATTACTGTTATCAAAGCAGTAAATAGAATCAAGTCCCATGCTCTCAATTCTTGATTATTTTGAGAGCTTTGTATTGAAAATGATGAACAATTTGAACACTTGCTGTTGAAAACAGGTCAGATGGCTCTCGAAAGGAAACCGCCTGAGACATTTTTATGCATCTTTTTGAAACTGATAAAATTCTTTGAAACCTCAAATGCTTCATTCAGTAGGTGCAAAAGTCTTAGGTACCCTAGATAGATGGATAGATTTTGTGTGTGTGTGTGTGTGTGTGTGTGTGTGTGTGTGCGCGCCCCTCAAATGTTTGCACAGTACCCAGAAATAACCCTGAAATTCATTTTCTTGTGGTAGTACTCAATAAATCCAATAACCATAATAGAGCCAGAGAAAAAAGAAATAGTAATAATAATAAATAAATAAGCAATACATATCGGGAACATGAGATGAAGAATCCTTGAAAGTGAGTTCATAAGTTAAATGAAGTTATCACCGTTAGTGCAAAAACCTGATGGTTGAGGGGTAATAACTGTTCCTGACCCTGGTGTGTGTCCTGAGGCTCCGGGACCACCTTCCTAATAGCAGCAGTGAGAAAAAATGATGACCTGGGTGCTGAGGATCCATGATGATTGATGTTGCATTCCTGTGACAATGCTCTGTGTAGATATGCTCAATGGTGGGGGGGATTTTATCTGTGATGAACTGGGGCATATCCATTACCTTTTGTCGGATTTTTTGATCAAGGGCATTGTAGTTTCCAGAGCAGGCTGTGATGTAACTAGTCAATATAGACTCCACCACACATTATAGAAGTTAGTCGAAGTTATAGCTGTCATGCTGAATCTCTGCAAACTAAGGAACTAGGAATGTCCTGTCATTGATGGTGTCCCATCTGCTGCCATGCTTTCTTCGTAATTACACTTAAGCACTGGGCCCAGGACAGGTCTTCTGAAATGTTAACACCAAGGAATGTATTTGTTATATATCTGGGAAAAAAATCCTTTTTGTTCCATCTTTTATAATATTGCCATGTAAGTTACTAACTTGCTTGTTGTTAAGAAAACATATGCGTGAGTATAAAAGTTTTGATGAGATGTTTCTGTTAACATAATCAATCAATAGGAAGAAGAGAAAAGAAAGATGTCATTTAATTAGTTTCCTCCTCCTGAAGTCAATAATCAGCTCCTTGGTCTTGCTGACACTGAGTAAGAGGTTGTTGTTATGGCATCACTCAGCCAGATTTTCAATCTCTGTCCTAGAAGCTGGTTTGTCACCATCTTTGATTCAGCATACGACAGTGGTGTCTTCAGCAAACTTTAACATGGAATTTTACAAACCTCTCTGAGCTGGAAGAGAAAGAGAGAATACCAGATGATGATCTTCACCTGGGTGAGCAGCATAAAGACATGGTAGAGAGATTTCAGGATCTTCTCTCAATCCAAATTCCGGATTGGGTAATAAATCCATTCCTGAACACTTTTAATGAGGAATTAACAGGAAGGGTGGAAGAAGAACTGATCGCACTACAAAGTTACTTTTGAGCTGAAGCTGAGATTCAAAACAATCATATCAGGGCTTTTAGTTGCAGAAAGAAATCACTGAACACTATCCTGCTGTGACAAAAGGGTCAAAAGGTCAAAAGGGTTTATTGCCTTTCTAATGTCATATTTAGTGGAGTGCAGTTTCAGTGCAGTCACCCAACTTCTTTCAAAGCAATGAAACAAGCTGCAAATTACTGAACACCGGGATCTGAGATTCCTTCTGAGTGACAGTCAGCCTGATGTCGAGAAGCTGATATCACTGCACCAAGCCCATCCATCTCACTGAAAGGTGAAAAAGCAAATGCTCTAAAATTGTTGGTGTAATTAAAGAAAATAATTTTATTTGTAGCTTTAAATAGATTTGAATAGTTTTTGCAATTATTTGACAGTACTTTGAATTTGCACTTCCTATTTCCTTTCACTGTGCATTGTCAATCATAGTTCTTTACAGTTTTTATGTAATGGCCGGAAAGGGAGAGGGGGCACAGGGGAAACATATGGGAGCCAAGCCAAAAAAGTTTGGAACCATTGTTTTAGAGCAATAGGCTGCCATTGCAATTGAACTTTTCAACTCTAGTTTGAAGGGCAGAGTCAGAACAGATGGAGTTATTGCACTGGAGTATCGAAAGGAAGGCAAAGGCTGTGGTCGAACTGTGTTATGTACAGTATGAATTTACCAATATCTTTGAAGCCTGCCTCACAAGCACATGAACTCATCGCATTTGTACACAGAGAGCAGGAACAATGGATTGCTCTTCCCAAGTGTTGGCTTATTTATGATAGGCTACGTGCGTAAGTTCTCATTATATACTTTGCAAAGTAACATGGATTATAGGCATGGACTAGACAGGGATCCGGAGAACTCCAGGGACATGGCATCTTGGACATAACTGGTCATCTGGACAGAAGCTGAAGAATGTTGACATCAGTAAGAAACAGAACATTGTGTAGCGATGTTATTCTATCTAATTTTGTTGGTATTGACTCCATTTAGAACTTCAGTTGTTAAGAAAACGGAGCTGGACATTAAACGTCTTGGGGTAGTCATATGAGGAGGGTCATAGAATATTCACAGCACCCAGCGCCTTGTGCTCGGATACAGAGGATCCAGATAGTTATTTTTGCTGTATTTTCCACTTTAGTGGAAGAGCTCCATTTGTTGTCTATCTTTCATTGGCCTTCGGAAGATCATTGCAAGCTACCTTGTTGGCCTGGGTTATAGTGTGGAATTAGATGTGGGTTAGACATCTAATGTTGTGTTATGAATCATGAGAATGAAATACCTTGATTACGTTGTAATATTTTGGATGGCACGAAGTCCTCAACAACAAATTATGCTCTTTGAACAGCAGCCAATTTGTGCACAGTGATTTCATCTGAAATGTTAAAATTTTATTGATGCACCCCAACAGATGTCATTCATCCCAACATAAACAGTCCCAAGATGGTGTAGGCAACGTACGATAATATTTTGTGGGCAGCTCACAAAACAGCTAGCTAATCTTCTAAATATCACTGCAATCTGCAGCTTGCACTTTCCCTTTGAGAGGTGCGCTTTTGAACCGTCCGAATGATATGATGTTTTTGTGGACTCCTGAAAGACATAGTGAACAGGACTCTGAGAATGTAGGTAAGGCCATCATCACGGCAGCCTTTGCCTGGGCAGGCTTCGCCCTGATTGAAGCCCGGGCCCAAGAGCAAAAAATGAACTCATGTTTAGTTGATTTAAGTGCAGAGCCAGATTGAGGTGTCGAGGCAGAGGGCAGAGGATGAACCAGTGTTCAGCTCACTTCTCTGCTTTAGCCAACATCCTCCACCGGAACCTGTCTTGTCTGTCTGGGTTTGACCCATCTCCCTTTCTTCTCACTGCTCCCATCGGGCAGATGTTGCAGGCATCTTGGATCCATGCTGCCAGGATCAAGAGTAGTTGTTGCCGTGCTGCCACTGGGCTCCCAGACCAGTTTCACTGGTCTTAGCGCTGAACTGGCTCGTAGCCATGGACTGACTTTCAGGGGCCCTGAGTTTCGTGTTCTCTGTATTATTTGTTTGCTTTTTTATTGTTTGCACAATTTGTTCTTTCTTTGCACGTTGGATTTCTGTTGGGCTTGATCGTGTGGGTTTTTCATGGACTCTATTGTATTTCATTGCTTTGTAACTGACTGCAAGGAGATGAATCTCAAGGTTGTATATGATATACATACTTTGATAGTAAATTTACTTTGAACTTTGATATTGTTTCACAAGCAACCAGACCACGAGACTGGATTAATACCTTGGCTGACATACATTCAATCCAAGTACACTTGCATGAGAAATCATAGTATAAGATTGCCAAGTACACCTAAGTAAGGAATAGCAATGTATTTATCACAGTCACCCATTGCTACCAAAGATCTCACTCAGTTACTAATACAATCTGAATAAGACCCTTGTTCAAGGTTTTGTAAACCTTCAAGGCTTAGAGAACCTCATAAGCATATTTAAGAATTTAGGTGATGTGTTACATAATTTGGCTTTGGAAATGTTTGTAGCAGAACAGGAAATAATAGACCCATTATTGGGTTCTGATGCCATTTATAATGCATTTGCATAACACATCCTAAAAAGATCTTTGATATCTATGACTTTCTTTTGCGTTCTTGTTGTGCCTAGTTCCACTATATCACATACAATTCCTTTATAAAATGCAAGTAGACAATTGGTTGCTAGGAATCATGGTTCTTTTCAAACTATCATGCCCAAATGATTCATGTGTCTCTCTTCCATTAGGAATTAACTTGCCTCACCCCTCTGCCTGCCTGAAATGGTAAACATTTATATTCACTGCTTTTCAACAGAAATAGGAAACTAATGGATAAGTGTAAAATTAACTTGTAATTTCCAGCCTAGTGCATCCAATTTTACTGGTATGGATGTTACCATGAGCTGTGACAAACCTACTGCTTCAAGGATATTGAGCAAATTAGATTCCTTTCTACTAATACTAGAATTCAGTAATTTTATTAGTGCTAGGTAATTCTATTTATCAATTTGTATATGATGAACCAAAAGAAGTAATTACAGTGGAGTTCAAAGGAACTTGGGTGTTACACAACTGAAGATTTAGGCTTTTTATCCAGTGCCATAATTGGAAGAACCAAAGTAGTCAAATGTAATTTGGAAATAGGTTCAGGAACTTTGAGGTAGCTTTGAAGACATGAAAGCTGTTTCCTTGAGTATTATTATAAACATGGATTGTCCTAATAATCACCATCTGGATATAATAATACAAGATAAATGAGCAAGAATAACCTACTTGTATAGTCATTCCAAACACACATAACATACAGAAGTCAGTTCATGAGAAACAAGAGAAACATGCTGAATTAAAAGAGGAAATTGAAAGACAATAGAACATGAACTGGGTATACGTTGTCCTGACAGTAATATCTACAACTGGTGTCATCCCAAAGTCACCACAGGATAGCATTAAACAATTAGGCTTGCACAGCCATACTTATACAATTTTCCAGAAAGCCACAATACTAAACACCTCTGGAATAGTCCGAAAGTTCCTAGCGATTGAGAAATGAATGTGTTTGGCTATGCCCACTCCTCAGGTCACACCAGCTTGAGCTGAGAAAAGATAAAAATTTAAAGTAGTAATAATAATAATAATAATACTCATCTTTTCCAAGGACACCCAAAACCAACTGTGCTGCAAGTTAGAGAAATGCCAATTCCACACCCCAATCATTTCTTTCTAGGGTTAAATGCATTCACCCCAGGGCCCAGGGAAAGTACGCACTTTCTCTGAATGGTTCCACATTTGAATGGTTCCGATGATGCTCCCTCAAACAACTACAGTGCATCTTGGGCTTCTCCAACTTCTACTGCCATTTCATAAGGAGCTACAGCCAAATTGCCACTTCTATCACCTCCTTCATAAATCACCTAACTCACTGATAACCTGGTCTGCTTTTGCAATGGACCATGCTTTCAAGGAGCTCAAGGGACACTTCAAAACAGCTCCCATTCTCCCACACCTCTAGAACTTTTGTGGTAAAGTTTGACGTATCTGATATGGGCACCAGGGCCATCTTTTCCCAGCTAGACTGGAGGGGAAGACACGTGCTTGTGCCTTCTTCTTGCATAAGTTGAACTGTACACAGTGCCATTATGGAGTAGGAGACAGGGAGCTACTTGCTATTAAATGGGCTTGGAAGAATGAAGACATTGACTCGTGGGAAACACTGAGCACTTCCAGATCTGGACTGACCACCAGAAACTCATGTCTATTCAACAAACCAGCTACTTCTACCCACATCAGGCCCACTGGGCCTTTCTTTGAGCAATTCAATTTCACCATCTCTTAAAGATTTGGCTCCAAGAACACTAAAGTGACACCTTGTCATGACAGTTCAATCCAACTGAAATAAGATCAACCCTCAGCCAATCATTCCACCCTCGCAGATTCTCTCCTCGATCATCTGGGATCTCAAGAACCAGATCCACTGGGCCCTACAGGACGAGCCTGCTCTGACCAACACACCCGAAACCACATGTATGTGTCAGTGGCTGTACTTTCTGGGACACTCCAGCGGGACTGCTCCTCACCCCTCTCCATCCAGCCATGCAGGTGCACGATGGACTCTGGAGTTCCAGCAATGCCGGTTCTGGTGGCTCACCATGATCGCAGATGTACGTCAGTTCATCGCTGCTTGCCCTCGATGTGCCCAGTCCAATTCATCCAACCAGCTGCCCACCCTCTGGGCTCCTGTGGCACCTGCTGGTCCCACATCATGATGGATTTCATCTTGGTTTGCAACCTTCAATGAGGCAACAGTGATCATTACAATGTCGGACTGATTTTCCAAGGTAGCCCACTTCATTGCTCTCCCCAAACTTCTGTCAGCCACTGAGATAACTGACCTGGTTCTCCAACATTGAGTTTGCCTGCATCACTTTTCTCAGGACATTGTGTAAGACTGAGACCCACAATTTGTCTCCAGCTTCTGGAGAGCCTCCACACCTCAGCAAGTTTGCCCTCTGGCTGTCATCTGCAGACCAATGATCTGTCAGAAAGACCCAATCGTTTCTGTGATGCTTCACCACCTCTAACCCTTCCATGTGGAAGAAGTATCTGTTCCAGACCAAATTGTCCCACAATCTACTCACCTCTTCTTCTACAGATATGTCATACTTTGAAGTGCTTCATGGCTACCAACCCCCATTGTTCCCTGTGAAAGAGGCAATGGTGGCGGTCCCGTCCGCCAGGACTCTGCCAGAATGCTTGGAAGACAGCACGGAGGGCCATCTAAGCTGCCAACCATACTGCTGCCAGACCAACCACCAGTGGAACCCAGCCGGACCACTCCGGCTTGGGGACCGTGCCTGGCTGGATACCCAAGATCTGCCCCCATGTACCGACTCCCACAAGATCTTGCCCCTGTTCATTGGTCCCATCAAGGTTACCCATCCTCAATCCAGTCACTTACAGTATTCCTCAGGATCACACAAACCTTCCACTTGTCCTGCTTCAAGCCCATTGTCTATGGACCACTCAACCCATCTGAGCGCATACCTCTACAACCTTAATGGAGGAAGGTGGCTAACAGGAGTCACCTGCCACTCATTTCCAACTCAGCCTATTTAAACACTGCTTTCAACCATAGTCCTTGTTCACCCATTGAACCAGCCAGCCTCAACCATTCAGTTACCTAGCCTTCAGTTACTTTGTTCTCTGGGGTGTTTAGTATCTGTTCTCTCTTGTTTTGTGTCCCCTTGTGTCTTGTTACTTTTTCAGTCCATTATTCCAGTTACCATTCATTGCTGAATCGTCTCAGTTGCTCTGCTTTTGGGTCAAGCGTTCTTTACATCTCCTGATCAATCATCTTTGGGGTGATGTATATTAAAATTATAACTATCAGAAAATGATACAATTTTATATATCCATTTTTTTAGCTGTCTTCAAAGAGGCAGAGCAAGTCCATCACATGTAAAGAGGAATTCTCGTAGTCAATAAACTATATTGCAAAATTAGTGAGAAAACTTTAATTAGCTTCAACACAATCTCACATCTAACAAAAGCTCCAATGTTTCACAAGGTACTCAGTTGAAACAGTTACTGTGGTCGAGCCCACTAGAGAAAAGGCAATTCTGAATTTGGTATTTTGCAATGGCACATTTCACTAAAGTAAAAGCGTAGTAGACACACATTTTCTGGCTTAACATTTTTCTTTCAATTAGTTTAATACTTCTGAGTTACAAAATATAATAATGGCAATGAGGAAGTTTTAAACAAACTGCATATGACTCAAGATTACTGTTGAATAGGGTTGCCAACTTTCTCACTCCCAAATCAAGGACAAAAGTAGCAGTCAAATACGGGACACTTGTGTTTAGCCCGAAAAAACTATGATGACCATGAAGCCTTGCGCGGGCACGTGTGTGCGCATGCATGACGTTCACATGCCTGTCATTAACGTACGTGTATGCAGGCGTGTACGTGCCAATTTTTTCGACATATCGGTTTTGGCTTAATCTTACCAATTCTGGTAAGTGAATCTACACTGTACATACATTATTTCTACTTTATATAGGCTGTGTATTTATCATATCATTCCTGCTTTTACTACATGTTAGTGTTATTTTAGGTTTTATGTGCTATTTGTTATGATTTGGTAGGTTATGTTTTGGGTCTGAGAACACTCAAAAATTTTTCTCATATTAATTAATGGTATTTGCTTCTTCGCTTTACGCCATTTTGGCTTACAAACGGTTTCATAGGAACGCTCTACCTTAGCGGGGGAAATACGGGACAAACCAATTTAGCCCAATATACGGGATGTCCCGGCTAATACGGTGCAGTTGGCAACCCTACTATTGAAGCACAGTAAGATAATCAAGCTTTTTTTAAAATGTGCAGCAAGATGTGGAAGTTTAAAAAAAGGAAGAAAACGGACAAATTCACAGGATCATAAACAATGAGTACCAGGTGATAATAATCATAAATTTAAAAAAAACAGAAATGGCTGGCTACATCATACAGACGTGCTTGTATGGTTGCACAAGTGATAACTGGAATACATATACACTGAGTGAATTGAGCAGTATTTTGAAGCAAATGAAATAGACAATGAGAAAGAAGTGCCAGTTTTGTTGCGTCCATGGGGTGGAAAACGATATAGTTTGCATAGAACCAAACTAACCAAAGTGAGCTTTGCTGATATGGTGAAAGGAATAATAGAACATTTAGAACCAAACCACTGTTGAATGCAAAACACTTGATTTTCATAAGTGAAATCAAAGGGAAGGGGAGCCCATTTCAGTTTATGTGGCTTAATTGAAGAAATTGTCTGAGCATTGTCAGTTCAGTAATGGGCTTCATGATGCACTGAGAGATCACTTAGTTAAAGCAGTCAGAAATTGGTTCTAACTGTAGCACAACTCACACTTAACAGATAAGCTGAAATTGCTGTATCAATGGAAAGAGCACACAGAGAAGCAATTGTGTTGCAGTCTGGAATGAAGATGAGTGTGAACAAAATTGCAACATCTAAACAGAAACTGGTCTAGCCGAACAAATTGTGTTATTGTTGTGCCAGGGGCTCACATACACCAAACCAATGCAGGTTCAATGGCAAAACATGCAGAAACTGTAACAAAGTAGGACACATACAAAAAGCATGTTGGGCAGACAAAATTAAATGCACTGCACAAGGGAGAGAAAAAGATAAAAAGTCAGGTTGCAGTTTCAAAAAGAGCACTAATCTGCATAATGTTGATGAAAAATCTAATAATGATGAGAGTGACACAGGACTGAGTAGCCTTGAGATTTATCATGTGAAAACTAACAGGCAATATGGCTTATCCCACATGTGAACAACAAATTAATTAAAATTGAATTAGACACTGGCTCAGCTGTTTCAGTTATTCAACAAAATGAGTTTGAATGGCATTCCAAAAATACTGAACTGAAACCTCCAACTAAGAATTTAAACTGGAGAAAAGGTAACTCCTGTGGCAATGACACTTGTAACAGTGAAATACAATGATGAACAAGCCACATTGAGCTTGTATGTGGTGAAAGCAGGAGGGCCAGCATTGTGGGGATGTGATTGGCTGAGACTCCTATAAATTGATTCGAGATCCATCCACAATTTGCATGCCACATCCACTGCAAAAGAGTCAACTGAAAGCAAATTAAGAAAGGTACTGGGTGATGCCACAGCAGTGACCAAGGATGGCATTGGACAACTCAAACATGTCAAGGGTAAAATAGTGTTAAATGAAAATGCCACACCCAAGTTTTACAAAGCCCGTCTGGTTCCTTATACCATCTGTGATAAATTAGCAGTGAGCTAGATCACATGGAGGCTGAAGGAATGATTTCCAAAGTTCAGTGGAGCCCATGGGCAACTCCAGTGGTTCCAGTGGCCAAGAAGAGTTGGTCTGTCAGGATCTGTGGCGATTTTAAAGTCGCCATCGACCCAGTACTGAAAGTAGATCGATACCCTCTGCCCAGGATAGAGGACTTCTTTGCAAATCTTGAAGGAGAGAAGCACTTCAGTAAACTGGAATTAGCTGAAGTCTACCAACAGATGGAGATGGAGGAAGGGTCCAAAGTGTTTCTCACCATTAACACTCACAAAGAGCTTTATTGCTATAATAGACTTATTTTTGGAGTAGCATCTCCACCTGCATTCTGGCAGACAGCTATGGACAAGGTGCTGCAAGGCTGCCCAGGCACTCAGTGTTACCTGGATTACATCATTGTTACCAGTAAAGCGGTGGTGCATGGCCCAAGGCCAAAGGACATGTCACAATTGTTGTCCTATTTAGGATTTGTCAATTATCTTAACAGGTTCCTGCCAAACCTGGCTACTGTGCTCCATCCCTTGAACTCATTATTACAATTGGGAAGAAATGGCAATGGACAAAGCAGTGTGAGGTGGCTTTTTAAAAGACAAAGGAATGGTGACATCAGACACTATACTCACCCGTTATGATGCACATCATCCAGTCAGGCTTGCCTGTGACACCTCACCTTATGATATACTGTATGATTAAAAGAGAGGTAAGAGTGGACATCAAAAACAAGAAAAAGAACATTGGAGAGGTAGTAAAGGGCAATAAATTATGTAAGTATTTTGCATCAGTCTTCACTGTGAAAGACATCAGCAACATACCAGAAATTTGAGAGTGTCAGGGGACAGAAGTGAGTGAAGTCGTTATTACTGAGGAAATGGCACTTGGGTGGTTGAAATGTCTGAAAGTAGATAGGTTACCTGGACCAGACGGACTATACCGTGTGGTTCTGAAAGAGGTAGCTGAAGGGACTGTAGAGGCATTAGTAGTAATCTTTCAAGAATTGCTAGATTTCTAGAGGATTAGGAATGGCAAATGTCACTTCTCTCTTTAAGAAGAGAGGAAGGCAATAGGCAGGAAATGATAGTCCAGTTACTCTAGTAAAATGTTAGAGTCCATTGTTAAGGATGAGGTTTTGTGGTACTTGGAGGCACATGATAAAATAGGCCAAAGTCGGTATGGTTTCCTTAAGGGGAAACCTTGCCTGACAAATCTGTTGAAATTCTTTGAGGAAGTAACAGGCAGGATAGACAAAAGAAAGACAGTGGATTGTTACTTACTTGGATTTTCAGAAAGCTTTTGACAAGGTGCCACACATGAGGTTTGGTTGCTGAACAAGTTCGGAGTCCATGGTATTACAGTAAAAATACTAGCATGGATAGAAGATTAGCTGACTGACAGAGGCAAAGAGAGGAAATAAAGGGGTCCTTTTCTGGTTGGCAGCGAGTGACTAGCAGTGTTCCACAGGGGGCAGTGGCTGAGTTATTAGTAAAGAAAGCCAATGCAATGTTTGCATTCTGTTGTCTCAGTGCACAACTACATATCAATTAAATAAAAGCACGCATGAAGGAAATGGCCTTAACTGGTGCGTTCACATTGCAGCAAAAGTGAGAACAATGCACATGTGGACAACTGCACATGCGCAGACAGCAGATCAATACATAGTGCTGGGGGGGGGGTTCATTGCTCTAAAAGAAATAAATCCATACATTATACTTCCTCCCCCTTTAGGTTAATATAACATAAAACTGTATATGTACAAAACTTTCAATTTCCCTTTCATAAACCCATATTCCAAATAAACATGCTTTCACAATAACAGCCCACAACTAACTTCACAGTTCTAAAGGTTCAGTCTTTTGGGTGGCAATCTGTTTCTTTCAGGATAGTGCCTCTGGACCTGTAGAGTGGCATCAGGTTTGGCAGGTGTCTTATCAATGATAATGTTCTTGTTGCACCTCTGGACCTGTGGAGTAGTATAAGGTTTGGTAGGTGACTTGTCTGAGACAATATTTTTGGTTTCCAGTGTCATGTTGCAGTCAGTGACATCATCATTGAGAGGTAAGTCTGGTGACTGTAATGTGTTTGTCTTGTTGGATGCCGTCAACTCAGGTATGTTCTTTGGCTGAGCTTCCAGTATCTGATCCATATGACATCTCCATGTCTGATCTCCAACATCCACTGTGTACATCAGTGGCCCAGTTCTTGTAGCTATCCTACCAGGTATCCACTGCTCTTCTTGGTAATCACACGCTAGGACTTCCTGTCCAATCTTGAAGCTTCTTTCTGCTTCACTTTGCAACTGGCTGAACTGTTTCTTATGCATTTCCCTCTATAGATCTGGTTTCAAGAGGTCTCTGTGAGATCTCAGATTCCTGTTCATGAACAGCATTGCAGGTGTTTGATTTATCATCACATGAACAGAGTTCCGATCTGCAAAAAGGAAGTTGTCCATCTTGTGCTGTAGAGAAATGTCCTCCTTGTCAATCATTTTAATGGACTTCTTGAAGGTTTGGATAAACCTTTCAGCTAACCCATTCATTGTCGGATGTTGAGGAGCTGACTTGAAATGTCTGATGCCATGTTTCTTCATGAACAGTTGGAATTCTTCTGACATGTATTGTGGTCCATTGTCACTCACAATTTGTTCTGGTAAGCTATTTCTGGTGAAGATAGCCCTCAGGGTGGAGACAGTCTTTGCTGAGGTATAACCTTTGGCCACTTTGAATGAGCATCCACAGGAATCAGGAGCATGGAGTCCATGAATGGCCCAGCAAAGTCAATATGCATTCTTTGCCATAGTGATGACAGCTACTCCCACAGATGTAACAGTGCCTGTGGGGGTGCATTTTTAACTTTTTGGCATCCCGAACAGCTTTTGGTCAAGTCTTCAATCTGTCTAACTATTCCCAGGTTTCATAGCACAAGGTAACTCCGGGCTAGACTCCTCATCCCGACTGTACCCAGGTGTCCTTCATCCAGATTTTCTAACACTCTGATGTGCAGATTAGAGGGAACCACAACACGAGATCCACATAGCAGCTTTCTTTGACATACCCACAGTTGATCTTGTCTCGCTGAAAGCTCTGGAAACATCGGGTTACCATGAGCTGGTCATCCTTGCATGGTGATTTCATAGACTTTTGACAATGTCGGGTCATTCCTTGTTTCCCTTTGTAAGGGGGTTTCGATTTTTATGTCACTGCGGAGGCTAATTAAAATGGCGTCTTTGTTATGTTAAGCTGGGGAATGCGGCTTTGTTGTCTTAAACGCTGAGAAAGTTTGCGCTAGCAGCTTGTTGTGGTTTAGAGGGTGATAAGAAATACATTATTAACCAATTGGGATAGTTGTTATGGTTTTGGTGTATTTGAAGATACTGTATGTACGGGGTTTGGGGGCAGAAGGCGGGAGAGCGAGACAGAGGATGGACGAGGTGCTGTGAGTCCGCTAACGGGGTCGGACCCCGAGCAGGACGTTCGGCGAGGAGACGGAGACGGATTTGTGTGGAGCGTCTGGTCGACCACCGTTGTTGGTCCCAGGCGGCCGGTCGAGGTGGTCCGAGGGGTCGCAGGGTGATGAAGAAGGTCCTTGAGCTCCAACTGTTTTGTGCACGAAGAGATTGAACTTTGATAAGTGTGGCGCCTTTTATTTTCCTTTTATATTTTATTCTCTTTTAATTATATAGTTCCAGTAATATCTATAAACTGTAAATCATTTAATTGCATCTGGTGTATTGTCTGTTATTTGGGCGGGGTGGCGTACCTCACACAGCATCCACACAAACGAATTATCCAGTTTGGCGGGGCCGAGGCTGTTTCCCTAGACGACAGCGAGCCGAGCGACCCTGAGGGTGGCCAGGGGGGCTACATTGTGTGGGCTTTGTCCGGGATGCTTGAGTCTGCTGGTATGCTGTGTGGGTGCCCTGTTTAAATCTGTAATGTGTGTCTCTGTGGGTTATCTGCTGGTGGTTGCTGTATGCTTGGTGGGTGAGGTCTTCGTTCGAGTTCGGGTTGGCATTGACGAGTTGGGGGTGGCACTAGGGCTGTCCATGCAGTTGGGAGAGAGAGGAAAGAGTGGTCTGATTTGGAGGTAGTGTCTGCGAATAAATGTTCTAGCTCTGGCAGGCTCCGCCTGGCACTTGGGATAGTGTCCACCCCAAGAGGGGCAGAGGCGTGTGAGACGTGGGCGGAGCGGATCTCTCAGTTGTTAGATGAGTGGCAGTGCTCGGTTGAGGGAGAGCGACAGGGATTGGTTGAAAGTTTGAGTAGGCGGGCTGGTGACGGTGTTAGAGCTGTCAGGTTCACTTACACCGTAGTGACAGCTGTCAGTTATTTGAAAGAGGGGGGAAAGTTTTCAGTGTATCTTCTCTGGCTAGGAGGGCGGCTAAATTGCTTGTAGTGCCAGGGGGATCATTTCAGGGGATCAGCCCCTCCCTCAGTTGTTCAGCTGATCAGAGAGGGATCGAGAAACTTAGTGGAGACCCAGTGGGGGAACGGCTTGGGGTCTCTGGGGAAGCACATTCCCAGCAATGTACCGATGAACTTCCGAAAGGAAAAGACCCTATTCCTGAAGGCTTAGAGGGACCACGCCCCAGGGTGTCACTATGGATAGAGGGAAGCGATGCTAAAGCTATCCTCGACCCCGGGGCACAGATCAAGTTGTTGTACAGTTCGTTTTACAACCGGTGTCTGAAGCATTTATCCTTGACAACCGCAAAGGCACCGGAGACTTTGGGTACTAGTGGCAGTAGTTATCCAGAAGACGGTGATTGGTTAATGACCCTGGAGTTCATGGAGGCATTTTCTGGGCACCCAGCATGTCGAGTTGCTTCTGAGGACGTGTGTAGCAGCCTTGAGCCGGTACTGAATTTAAACGAGACCCAGCGGTGGTACGGCGTGGGGAGAGTAGCTGAGGGTGAGACCCTCTTAGTAGATGCTCCGAACTACCACGAGGGAGGGGAGTTGACCGCTGAAGACACCTCAGTGAGAGAGAGGTCGCGGCAACTGGACCCTGGCGGCGTGGAAGATGAAGGCAGCGTGTGTGTGGATTGTGCGATGTGGTTTAATGTGCTGCATCTGAGGGGTGGATGTTGCCAGATCCTGAGGAGTGCGACTGTTGAGCTGAAGATGGCTTTTACTAGTCCCTAGGATTCTTCCGATCCGAAAAGATGCCCAAGGGCATATCCGGAGCCCCTGCATCCTTCCCATGGGGCATGAGGAAGACCATGGGGGAAGTGAAGGTGTGTGGAGTTTTGACGTATGTGGATGACCGCCTAGAGCTTGGATTCTCCTGGGGGGACTATGAGGCGAGGCGAGTGGCTGAGCCCGGGCGACCGAAGCAAAGTGTCAAATGTGGAGGAGTTTTTGGTCGGAGGAGTCTGGTGCAATGTGAGGAAAATGACCCGACATACCAGTTGAACTTCCTGGTGTTGGGACAGACGGTGGTGGACCGGGGGATGGAAACCCAGGTCATCAATCTGAATGAGACACAGGGAAGAGAGGGGATTTGCACCGCACTGCGGTCATATACTGACGAATTAATCCAGCGAGAAGAAACAATGACCCGCCTTCAAAGGGATCAGCAGAAACTCAAGACGTTGATTCAGAACAGATTGGAAGATTTGCAAGTTGGGGAAGATCATGGAAGTGTTCTGACTAAGGTCAACAGAAAACCAAGAGCCCAGGGAGGGGAGTTTGACTACACTCCCGAGGAGGTAAAGAAATGGAGGACAGATCTCGGAAAAGGGAGGCGGACGCTTGAAAGGAACCTGAAGGTGACTATCGCGAGTTTAAATGAAGTGGAAAAACTGAACGTTGACCTGGAAGACGCCCTCAGGAAGAAACAACCGGTGGCTGAACATTCTTTAACTGCTGCTTTTCAGGTCAGGGTGGAAGAAGCTGGTGGGGTAACTGCGTCCCAGATTGAGATGGCCAGGAACCCTGAGTCAGAACTGCTGAGACTGTGGCGAGAGTTGAAGGAGTCCCTGAAGAAGCTGACATCTCGACTGCAGGAGGCTGAAGGGGTAGCCCCGGCTAAATGTTTCAGTTTGGAGAAACTTAACCAGCAGCTATCGATCGAGAGAATGAGGAAGGATACGGATTCGAAGGATGATGTGCTGCACATGTGGAACATGCAGCCTTTCGCTAACTTCCCCATGATTGAGGAAGAGACCTTTGGCCCTTCTCCCACTGAGTCAGGTGTAGTGGGGAGGGTTAGCTGTGGGCAGTCTGAGTTGCGGCAGGATTGGGAAGGAGGAGAGGTGGGGCCCTGGACACGGGACTGGGGGCTCCGAGCTGTAGTGGTGGCCTGAGTGAGAGAGGAGTGGGCAAGCAGGCCCGAGGTATCCCTAGTAGTGTCTGAGTCTTTTGGGTTTAGGTGAGGGGGTACGGAGGTCTCAGAGGGTTAAGAAGCTCCCAGATAGGTTGCGCCCATGGGACGGGAGTAAGGTCCACTGTTTGGGGAGCACTGTCACTGTGTGTATCTGTGTATGTGTGTGTTGTGTGTCTGTAGGATTGGGTGGCGAGTTATTTAGAAGTCATGAGGACATGACTTTATATTGGTGGGGGGAGAGTGTAAGGGGGTTTCGATTTTTATGTTACTGCGGAGCTTAATTAAAATGGCGTCTTTGTTATGTTAATCTGGGGAATGCGGCTTTGTTGTCTTAAACACTGAGAAAGTTTGCGCTAGCAGCTTGTTGTGGTTTAGAGGGTGATAAATAGGTTATTAACCAATTGGGATAGTTGTTATGGTTTTGGTGTATTTGAAGATACTGTTTGCGAGGGAGTTTTGGGGGCAGAAAGCGGGAGAGTGAGACAGAGGATGGACGAGGTGCTGTGAGTCCGCTAACGGGGTCGGACCCCGAGCAGAACGTTCGGCAAGGAGACAGAGACGGATTCGTGTGGAGCGTCTGGTCGACCACCGTTGTTGGTCCCAGGCGGCCGGTCGAGGTGGTCCGAGGGGGTCGCAGGGTGAAGAAGAAGGTCCTTGAGCTCCAACTGTTTTGTGCACGAAGAGATTGAACTTTGATAAGTGTGGTGCTTTTTATTTTCCTTTTATATTTTATTGTCTTTTAATTATATAGTTCCAGTAATATCTATAAACTGTATATCATTTAATTGCCTCTGGTGTATTGTCTGTTATTTGGGCGGGGTGGAGTACCTCACACAGCATCCACACAAACGAATTACCCAGTTTGCCAGGGCCGAGGCTGTTTCCCTAGACGACAGCGAGCCGAGCGACCCTGAGGGTGGCCAGGGGGGCTACACCTCTGTATTTCAGAATTTGTTACTGGAGACTGGTTTACCAATGTGGTGTGGAACACTTCTGCTGAGTCACAGTATGAAGACTTCCCTTCTTCAGTTGCCAATACTGGAAGACGTGACAAGCCATCAGCATTGCTGTGTTGTTTGGTACCCTTGAACTCTATGTCATAAGAGTGGACTCCTAGGAATAGTGCCCAACGTTGTAACCGGGTAGCAGTCATCACTGGAATTCCCTTACTGGGAATGAAAATGGACAAAAGAGGCTAATGATCTGTCACTAGTGTAAAATTTTGTCTCCCTCCCTTTCCCTATCTCATGTTATCTCCTTGCCCACCCATTGTCTCCGTCTGGTGCTCCTTCCCCCTCTCTTTCTTCTTTCTTCCCTGGCCTTCTGTCTCTTTCACCAATCAACTTCCTAGCTCTTTGCTTCATCCCTCCCCTTCCAAGTTTCACCTATCGCCTGGTGTTCCTCTCTCCCCTCCCCCCATCTTTCAAATCTACTCCTCAGCTTTTTTTTCCAGTCTTGCCGAAGGGTTTTGGCCCAAAACGTCGATTGTACTTTTTTCCATAGATGCTGCCTGGCCTACTGAGTTCCTCAAGCATTTTGTGTGTGTTGCCTGGATTTCCAGCATCTGCAGATTTTCTCCTGTCTATATTGTCTGAATCCATTTTACATTCAGTAACTTTATGCATTTGCTTAGTTTTGTGTCTGGGACTTTACACTCGGTTGTGTTTGCCTTGCACATTCCCTCCATGTAAGCTTGTCTGTGACACTTACTGCAGACATTTTCTCAAATCAACTTTCCTGACTGAAGCCAGTGCCATGTTATTTTCACTTTAAACTCAGCGCATCTTTCACTATTATTATGCACTGTACTCATGCATTTGTTAGCATCTGTGACAGCCTTCTCGTGCTGTTTAACTCTCGCTGTTTCATCTCATAACTGTCGATGCAATTGCCGATATTCTCTGACATTCAGGTTTGCACTCATTGCCAATTTGTTGTGTCTGTGCGCGACTACATATAGATTAAGTAAAAGCATGCACGTGGGAGACGGCTTTAACTGATGTATTCACATTACAGCGAGAGAGAAGAGAACAATGCACATGCGTAGACAACAGATCCATACATAGTACTGGGGGGAGGTGTCATTGTTCTAAAAGAAATAGATGGATACAGTATACATTCATTTCGAGAGGACTAGAATATTAAAGCAAGGATATAATGCTGAGACTTTATAAGGCATTGACCAGACCTCATTTTTGGCACAGTGAGCAGTTTGGGGCTCCATATCTAAGGAGGAATGTGTTGGCATTGGAGAAGTTTTGTTAGAAATTTACACGTGTAACACTCAGTTATATTGGCTCGTATATGTCTAGGGGAAATCCCGCCCAGCACCTGCCTGAACGCTTCCCACTGAGTCGGTTGCTGTACCACTGCCACCCGAATCAATCCCACACATCAATCATCAGCCAGTACACACAGTACGTTTTACCAAGTACACTTTATAGATATTACTAAGTCTATGAAATTAATATAAATTTGATACAAAAAAGGAAGTAATGGAAAAAAAAAGGTGCCAGACTTATCAAAGTCCAAGTTCTTCGAGCACAACCGTTGGAGCTCAATCAATTCCTGATGACCACCCGGATCCTGTCGACTCACAGCTCGGGACCACCCGAAGTGATCGACCGGAGCTTTTCCGCACGTCCGCCGTCCTCTCCGTCTCCCCTCCGACTCCCCGCCAAAAACCCCTGTTCCCAGTCATATGATACAGCATTATCACCCGAAGAAACGATAACATGAACACCCATTGGCTAATAGCACCTTGCTATCTGTATTAACCCACGCAACTGTCAAGCTGGAGACTTCTCAGCATTTAACATAACAAAGAAGCCATTTTAAATTTAACATACAAAAAAGAAAGACCCCGTACACAAGAATGATGTTGGGAATGAAAGGGTTAATATAGGAGGAACACTTGATGGCTCAGGGCCTGGACTCACTGGAGTTTAGAAGAATGAGAGGGATTTCATTGAAACCTAGTGAAAACTGAAAGGATGTGGGGCAGATATTTCCTATGGTGTAGGAGTCTAGGACGAGCGGGTACAGCCGCAGAATGGAAGGATGTTCCTTTAGATCAGAGGCGAAGTGGAACTGCTTAGCCAGAGGGAATACGTGGAATTCATTGCTATAGACATCTGTGAAGGCCAAATCATTGAGCATGTTTAAAGCAAAACACAGGTTCTTAACTAGACCATAAGACCATAAGACAAAGGAGCAGAAGTCAGCCATTCGGCCCATCGTGTCTGCTCCGCCATTTTATCATGAGCTGGTCCATTCTCCCATTTAGTCTCACTCCCCCGCCTTTTCACCATAACCTTTGATGCCCTGGCTACTCAGATACCTATCAATCTCTGCCTTAAATACACCTAATGACTCAGAGTATCACAGGTTGCAGGAGAAGGCAGAAGAATGGGGTTGAGAGGGTCAGCCTTGGTTGAATAGCAGTGCAGAGTTGGTGGGCCAAATGGCCCTATTCTGTCCTTGTGTCTTATTGTCTGTGGTCTTTCCAGTCTCAACTGGAACAGAGAGCTGATGACACATAACAGCAGGCAATATTTTTTTTTCCCCTCAGTGCTTGATAGTTTGGGCTAATCAGATCACTGAGTTAAACTTCATACCTCAGAAGACCTTCCCCCTTTACTTTAACTCTCATTCTATATTAGAGCACCCCTTCCCTCCAACTCCAGTATCATTTGATACCTGATTTCAGGGTTAGATTTTTTTCAATAGCTGAATTTAATATTATAATGATAACCTCCCAGCCTTGATGTCCATCTTGGTTAATACTTCCTTTATTTATAGTTGGATTTTCAGAGACAGTTCCACTAGTTAAATAAACAGAACAGTTCCTTCAGCCAGTTATGGTTGAACTGTTTCTGGGATGTTTGATAAGCTCTTGTGAAAAGCTCTGCAAGCATTCCGGAGGGATAAAACAACATGGGCAATATTGTACTGTGTTTCAGCACAAACAGGCAAACTGGATTAACACCAAAACTATAACTTCAATACAAAGACTGGAAAAGGTGACCATGAACTGAGCAGCACAGTAGCACAGTTCACAGAGCCACACTCTCACAGTGTCAGAGATCTGGGCCTGGGATCAGTCCTGACCTTTGAAACCAGGTGGAGTTTGTGCATTTTCCCTGTGACCATGTGAGTTTCCTCCGCGTGCTTCCTTTTTCTGCCACACCCCAGGTTAAATGACCACTGAAGTGTGCAGGTGAGTGGTAGAATCTGGGGGGAATTGATAAGAATATGGGTTTTTTTTAAATGGAATTAATGTAGGATTAGTGAAAATGGGTGACTGATGATTAATGCACTCAGTGTGCCTGAGGGTCTGCTTCTATATTGCGTGGCTCTCTGGCTCTTGAGTGTGAAAATGCAAGCTGTGGCAGGATAATGATAGACTGGTTGCTGGTAGATTAGGTGAGGGCCTCTGTCAGTCACAGCTGACCATGGACATTGCGTCCTAGCTGTCTAGACACGCAAACCTGGGTGGAACGATATGGAGAACAAGCTGTTGCCCATGTAGCAAGCTCTCCCTCTCCACGCAACTGATGAACCCAAGAGAACAGCAGAGACCAATACAATTTAGTAGGAGTTGCCAGTCAGCATTGAACTCAATGTAGGGTCATCTTAGGCACTCCAGCTATTTATCCCTTCAGGGTTTACACCCGAAGCCTTCCCCATGAGTGGGTATAGCCACAAGGCAGCGGACCTCTGAGATCAGAGATTCCTTCTACTAGATAAGCTGCCAACCACAGCTGATAAGCCCCATCTGCCTGGTTTTAGGGCACCAGTCACCCGCCTTTGCCCCTTCTCCTGTCAGTGGACACGGTTACGCTGGATTTAGTAGATAAGCCGCACGTGAAGGCCAAGAGCTGGACTTGATTGTCGGAGGCTAGTTGAATCACACGCCATTGGGAGCATTTAATAGGAGGGAGGAGAAGATGGCGGAGTGACGCAGCGTGCGTGGCCGTTCCAAATGATATCGATATGTGTAACTAGGGGTGCCATGCACAATCCGGATTTGATGGAGACTGCAGTGAGAAGCGCAGAGGAACATCTGGAATAACTTCTGAAATGCCTGCTTTGCTGCCGTTGCTACTGTGCGATCGAGAATCTCTGGAGATGAAGGCCCCAAATCCTCGGCTTTGCGTATCGCCTGTTGCCGGGGCTGGAGTCCAAGCGTTCAGCAGAGATGGTGCTCAGTGCTCGGTGTTGGGAGGTGGTTGGAGGCTCGGAGTTTTTCAGCTGGACTGGAGTCAGACTGTGGTCGGATGCTTCCAGTGTGCTGCACCGGCAGGTTGGCGGCGCTGGAGGTTTACCGTCTGCGTGAGATGATGGGATTTTCGAGAGACTTTGGGACTTCTACTGTGCCATGGTCTGTTATCAAATTACTGTACTGCTTTACACTGTTGTAACTATATGTTATAATTATGTGGTTTTTGTTAGTTTTTAAGTCGGGTTGTCATGTGTTTTCGTGATATCATTCTGGAAAAACATTTTATCATTTCTTAATGCATGCATTACTAAATGACAATAAAAGGGGACTGCGTGTTCTCATAATCATAATCATAATAGGTAGTGGGAGCTTATCCACATTACCACCCCTGGCTATAACAACCTTAAGAAACCTTAATGCAGACTATTTGGCTATTATAAATGATCCCAAGTGTAGATGGGTTCAGGTGAGATGAGATCAGATTCATTTATTGTCACATACATCGGGGGCAGTGGATTTCCTTATCTGTACAACTCTCACAGAGTAAACAGTTCAATATGGCAATAATAAAGACAACAGTAAACACCGTTTCTTCATTGTCGCTGGGTCAAATCATGGAATTCCCTCCGTAACAGCATTGTGAGTGTACCTACACCTCAGGGACTGCAATAGTTCAAGAAGGCAGCTCATCACCACCTTCCCAAGGACAACTTGGGGTGGCCAATAAATGCTGGCTTAGCTGGCAATGCCCACATCCCATAAATGAATAAATGAAAATATAAACACAATGATGAACACAAAAACAACAGAAAGGTGCAGATATTATGATGCAGTTGGAAGTAGTGCAAAAGAAATGCTGAATTGTAAATGGCAGCATAATTGAAAGAGGTCGAATTAAGAAAATGAGAATGTGGCAGCAGTACCACGAAGGGGATGTGAAAGAGATGATTGGCTCAGAAGTCTGATAGCAGTGGGAAAAAAGTTTGGATATCTGGGCTTTCAAACTTCTGTATCTTCACCTAGAAGGTGGAAAAGAGAAAAGAGAATGAGCAGGGAGGCAGGCATCCTTGACAATAACATTAGACTTCCTGAAGCAATGTTGCATTAAGATTCTAGGAGAATTGATGGACATGTGTCGAGAGTAGGACACCAGAAATAAGCAGGGGAATGGGACTGATGGGAATGTAATCAAGGCTGGCATAGTTTCAATAGGCTGAATGGCCTTGTTCTACGTAAAGAAATATGAGACATGTCCAGATACGGTAACACAAGAGCAAACAGTAATCACAGCAGGAAAGATAAAAAGTCCTGCCAGACATCAAAGAACTAGAGAATGTCATCATGTTCTGCAAATGACCCATATGGCTATGATCAGCTAATAATATTACTTTTGCTTCGCTGCCAGTGAGTCAGGAATTTAAAAGGAATTCTCCTGGCAAAGGTCTACTTGATCTACACTAGGATGTTACTGTTCTTGTTTGCACACACAACTTGTTCTGTTCATAGTGACCTTTTATACTGATTTCAGTAGTGATTAATACAGGCAACCAGGATTTGACATAAAATGCCCAGATCCTTCATGATTGGCAAATACAAGCCAATAATCAACTAACAATTCATTTTTTTTGCTGTAATGAGCCTCAGTCATATCAAAATTTCAGAGCACTTAGGTTCAAAAAAATAATTTTGGTCATTTCATAAAGTAGGATAGACAAAGGAGAGTCAATGGATGTTGTATAGTTGGATTTTCAGAAGGCTTTTGACAAAGTGCCATACACAAGGCTTCTTAGAAGATAAGAGTCCATGGTATTACAGGGTGGATAGAAAATTGGCTGACTGGCAGGAGGCAAAGAGTGGAATAAAAAGGGGCTTTTTCTGGTTGGCTGCCGGTGACTAGTGGTGTTCCACAGGGGTCTGTGTTGGGACTGTTACTTTTCACGTTATATGTCAATGATTTGAATGACAGAATTGATGGCTTTGTGTGATATGAAGATGGGTGCAGGGACAGGTAGTGTTGAGGAAGCAGAGGTCTGCAAAAAGACGAGCAGATTGGGAGAATGGGCAAAGAAGTGGCAGATGGGATAAGGTTTAGGGAAATATATGGTCATGTACTTTGGTAGAAGGAATAAATGCTATTTTCTAAACAGAGAGAAAACTCAAAAACAAAGGTGCATAAGGACTTGTGACTTTGTAGAGGATTCCCTAATGGTTAACTTGCAGGTTGAGTTAAATGCAAAGTTAGCATCCATTATTCAAGAGGACTAGAATATAAAAGTAAGGATGTAATGCTGAGGCTTTATAAGCCATTGGCCAGACCGCACTTGGAGTATTGGGTTCCTTACCTAAGAAGAAATGTGCTGGCATTGGAGAGGGTGTAGAGCAGATGAACAAGAATGGTTCCAGGAATGAAAGGGTTAACATACAAGGAGATTTTGATGATGCTGGGCCTGTACTCACTGGAATTTAGAAGAATGAGGGGGAATCGTTTATAAAAAATTCTTTTATTATTTTCTTTTGCTCAGCATAATGAAACTTTCAATTTCCAGATATATTTACATTTACATTTCTTCCCCTCACAGATATCAGCTATCAGAATACTTCCATCAAAGTATAGACAACACCACCACATCCCATACAAAAGCCCTTATTAGTGTAGCAGACAGGTTTACATCTACATATTGCAGAAAAGGTTGCCATGTTTTATGAAAACTATTTGTTTTTGAGTGTACCATGCATGTCAAAAAGTCCAAAAGAATATATTCCATGATTAATTTACGCCAACCAAAAAGTCCAGGGGCCTTATCGGATATCCAACAAAGTAAAATGTTCTTCCTTGTACAAAAAGTCAGGATGTTAAAACGTTTTTTTCTGATGTACGTTAATAATACGACTGCTGGGTAAGCCTAAGGGCAAAGACACTGGAATCTTATTGAAACTATCAAATATTGAAAAGCCAAGGGAATTGGAGGGGATGTTTGATATAATGGGGGATTCTAGGACCAGAGGGCATAGCCTTAGAATAGAAGGACATCCAGAGATGCAGAGGAATTTCTTTATCCAGAGGGTAGTGAATCTCTGGAATTCATTCATTGCCACAGACAGCTGTGAAGGCCAAGTCATAAAGCGGAGGTTGATATGTTCTTGGTTAGTCTGGGCATTGACTCTGAGAGATTTATGGAATCTCACTTGCAATTTTTCAGCTATGTATTTCCGACATTGTCCCTTGTTTCTTGCTGCATACTTCCAGCATTTGCTCTCTTAGATCTCCTGCTGTGTTTCTGCTGGCTAAATTTTCATTGTTCTGCAGGAAGTGCTCTGACTTCACTTGCAGAATAATCATTGCCTTAAAATAATTATTTAGCTGAAATCAGTTGCTTGCAGAGATCAGCCTATCTGCTCACACTAAATGTGACCAGGAGGAAGGGAACCCATATAAATAGGACTACACATGAGATGCCGGTGAACTCAGAGGGTTAGGCAGCATCCATGAAGAAAAATGGATTGTTGGCATTTCCAGTTGAGACGTTTCACCTAAACTATAGGTAGAGGGGATATAGTCAGTATAAAAAGAGTGGAGGGAAGGGGTGGCGAAAGAGTTGATGGGAGATAGTTGGATCCAGGTGAAGGTGGGATTTGCGGTTGTGAGGCAGATGGGTGTGGGAAGAATGGCAAGAAGGTTGGAGAAGATAGGTGAAGGGAAGAAAGACTTAAGATGACAAAATCTGATAGAAGAGGAAGGTGGAACGTGGAATAAATGGAGGGGAGGGCAGAGGGGAATAGTGGGGAAAAGGACCAGTGGGAGGAGTGTGAAGGTGATTAGCAGTTGGAAAGTATGGAGGAGGGAAAAGAGACATGGTGATGTGGGCCAGGTAGATCAAGAGGAGGGAAAAAGGATAGGGGGTGGGAGGAGAGGGGCAGTTGCCCAAAGTTAGTCATACGGCTTGGTCTGTAAACTGCCCTGATAGATTATGAGCTATTGTTCCTCTAAGCCCGGAAGGAGATAAGGACCGTCTGCAGAAGCAGAAATCCATCTTGAATCTTCAGGCAGCAGTTCTTGTTTCTGAACCTCATTTGGAACCATCACACAGGACTAGTTTTGTTTCTCAAAAGAGATTGCAAATTAAATTTGTCAATTGCTCTGTCATAAAGCAGGGAAAAACCAGCATAATTTGGCTGTCAAGGTAACCAGAGTATCTAATTCTTTTATCAGACAAAGTTATCAATTCACAGTTGTAGTTAAGAGATTCGCTGTACAAAGGAAAACACATTTATTTTGTACTCACTTGCCAGCTGTGTGCATTTCATAACCTTCTCAAGTCTCTACATGGAACAGAGTGGCATAACAACACGCAAGTTGTACATTCTTTACCTGAACTCAACCATTCCCATCTATCAAAAATGATTTCACCCTCTCTAAGTTAGTTGCTGTATGGGATATACCCCTGCACCATCCTGAACCAGTTCTCTCTTTCACTTGTATTGGAATTCGAGCAGAAAGTTGAAGGCTGGTTTCTGTACATGCCCTTTCATGTTTGGTATATTGTAGACTTCATCTGAGTCCTTTGGAGTAGAATTAGCACACAGTGCCCTCCCAAGTGAGCTGCATCTATGTTATCTTCATTGGGTACATATCCCCAATATCTCTACTTGAGCAGACCTGTGCAACACCTCTCCTCTGAAGCATACGACAGTGGTTATCTTCAATGTCTTCTTCGAGTGACATTGTTGAAGTTCTTGAGTACTTGAAATGGAAAAGGAAAGGATTAAACTGTGGTGAGGGGCAAGGACAAGGTAAGACATGCTATAGATTCTAAATTAGGAGATCTTGTGGGATGAAGGAAGAGGGGCAAAAGAAGGAGAGTTGCGAATGCAGGTATTTCTCCATCACTGCCTCTAGGTTCCTCAATGGAAGTTTAAATGATATTTTTGGTACAGAGTTTAAAATAGTCAAACAGGTTTGTTCACCATTTCTTCCCTGGTACCTCCTGTTATGTGGATCATTTTCCAGGTAAAGCAAATGAACAAAGATACTGACTACTGACTGATAAAAGACAGTTAGCAAGTGGCAGGTGGGGAAGGAGTAAACTCAATAGGTTTCAGTAGGTACATTTAGTGTCAGAGAAATGTATACAATATACATCCTGAAATTCTTTTCTTCTCAAACATCCACGAAAACAGAGTGCCCCAAAGAATGAATGACAGTTAAATGTTAAAATCCCAAAGCCCCCCCCCAGCACCCCCCCTCTCATGCATAAGCAGCAAAGCAACGACCCATCCCCACCAGCAAAAAAGCATCGGCAATCCCAACGAGTATTCAAGCGTGCAGCAAGGCATCAATTAAGACACGGACTTGCAGTATCCCAAGGACTACTCGTTCACTTGGTAATTCAACATACCATAGTCTCTCTCTCTAATAAGGGAAAAAGAGGTGTCTCTGTTTCACAGCAAGAGGGGAGACATAACAAACAATGTGCTGATTTATGGTGTTAAAAGTCTGTTGTGTCATTTTTTCTGATCTGTGCCCAAAGAACTCGGGTTTCTGGGCACACAGCCAGCAGTCAGCTCGCTGCTTACAATCTTCCGTCTCCTACAATGCACCAGGAGGCGGCACTGGCCTTGAGTCCACCTGCTTCCAGAGCCACGAAACTCCGGCACCCTGAAGGCACGCTAGTCTTCCAGGCTGCGTCCTTGGCATATCGAATAGTGGCCAGTCGTAAGACCCTGAGAGTGGGTCCTATTTCCGCAAAGAACCGAAGTCAGCATATAATTCCAGGTCAGGGTCTTCAAAAGAACCCTGAAAAGGAAAAAAAGAGATATTAAAGATAGAAATAGAGCTGCTTCTGAAGATGCAAGCAAAGGAGTTGCCATTAGGTGCCACCATCCCAAGCTCCGCCCTCCATAACTGAGTAGTATATGAGGCTAGTGGTTTAGTTAATGCAGGGGTCCCCAACCTTTTTTGCACTGCAGACCGGTTTCATATTGACAATATTCTTGCGGACAGGCCGACCGGGGGGGTGTGGGTAGGGCTGGCAACGGACAAGAGGAGCAGTCAAATACATTGGGTTTACCCCGAGAAAGACTACAATGACCATGAAGCCTTGCACAGGCATCAGTGCGCATGCGTGCATGTGCCGATTATTTTTCTACAAATCGTTTTTGCCGATTCTGTTCGGGGGTGGGGGTTAATCACGACTGGAATATCGGTGATAAGTGGCTAATACACTCAATTTCATTTCTAAAAGGGTTTATCTAATGAATTTAATATTAAACACAAAGCGTATATTTTCCTCGCATGAATATAGCGAAAAGTCAATTATCAGGGTAGAACAGGGAAACTTGAAGTAAGTGTTAAATGAACTTCCAGTAGAAGTGGCAGAAGCAGGTTCGATATTATCATTTAAAGTTAAATTGGATAGCTATATGGACAGGAAAGGAATGGAGGGTTATAGGCTGAGTGCAGGTCGGTGGGACGAGGTGAGAGTAGCGTTCGGCAGGGACTAGAAGGTCAGAGATGGCCTGTTTCCGTGCTGTAATTGTTATATGGTTATATAAGTCAATAGCATCATAACATTTTAAGTAACTTTTGGATATTGAACGTATTTCCCCCTATGAACATATAAAATCATTGCAACGCACTAATATCGCTGAATCAGTGGGAGCCCTGGGCTCAAGATGGTCCTATTGAGGGGTGATGGGAGACAGCGATACTTGAAGGGGATTCCTTATGTCCAGCCTATTCCGCAATTTAATTTTCGTTGCATTCATTGCAGAGATATGTTGGAAATGGAAGCAACGTTTTCAGTGCTTCCGTGGCTATCTCAGGATATTGAGCCTTGACTTTGATCCAGAATGCCGGCAGAGATGTTATGTCAAACATACTTTTCAGCTCGCCGTCATTTGCAAGCGTGAGGAGTTGATCTTCTTCCCGCGCTTACATGGATGACACGCGGGTAATGACCTCGCGTGCGTAATGGCTCAACAGTGGGCGTGACAGGGAATGAGGAAAGGTGCAGCTGACTCCTATCGCCAAATCATATTGTTTCCTTGCGGCCTGGCAGGGAATGAGGAAAGGTGCCGCCCATGACAGGGAAGGAGGAAAGGTGCAGCTGACTCATATCGCCAAATCTATATTGTTTCCTTGCGGCCCGGTAGCGCATGCTCTGCGGCCCGGTGGTTGGGGACCGCTGAGTTAATGGATTCCTCCATCTGAAGATCGAACTCACTAACCTTGGCAAGGTATGTCAAACACTTCCACTTTCTTGGATCTTCACTTCCACCATAATGATACTTCCTTCCATTGACCTAAGCCTGTTTCTAGATTGCAAACCAAAGTGAGAGCATAACTTTCCTCTTCACCTTTCATTCATTATTAGAAGCCAGCATTGAGTGCTCCCTTGAATGTTCAACCCATCAATTCTTTACAGATTCTCTTCACTATGTACATACCCCTTTTCAAAAACAAAGCATCTCTGCTCTGAAGAATGTAGACTGCCTTTAAGCAACACCGGTCACACACAAATTCATGGGCTCCATTGATGCAGAATAGCATGGTAACGTAAGTGAGAACAGAAGGCGTCCATGTGGTTACAGAAATGAATTATAATGTTTTGGCTGATCAGATCTTGGCTCCAGTTCTACTTTCCTGACAGCTTCCCACAATCCTAGCCTGCTAAAAAATAGAATGGGCAAGTGATAATTACGGCAGAGAGAATTACAGAGCAAAGCAACAACCAGCTGTGAGTTTCTCACAATTGGTGGTCCTTGTCCTTTGTCAGCATTTATCCAACTGATCCCCAGCTGACTTTCCCAATGTGAACTTGTGACATTTTGCCTCTGTTTATTATTCTATCCAAGGCACGGCATAAAAATTGTGCTATCGCTCTCCCTTTTCTAGAAAAGTGGACCTACTTTGTGAGTTGTTAACAAGAACAGTATACTGAGTGTTGATCCTGCCAATCATTGAGATCAACTGTGCTAGTCCTGTCTACCAGCACTTGGTTTGTAGACAGTTGTACAATGAATAATGGTAACAGATAATTCAAATCCTCTCAAAGTGCCTTGCTTGTCTAATGTTATCCGTGCTTTTCCTTTCCCTGCATACAATGAACATGTAACTCATGTGAGCAGTGCTGCTCTATTACCAGATCCAGTATGAGAAGGTCCTAAACACCAGACAGGCAACAGCTTAAGGATGTGAACACATTACAGGAAGGTTGTGATTGCACCAATATACCTGTATTTAGTATTACAATGTGTTGGCGCGTGCCCAAGTGGTTGAGGCATTTGTCTAGTGATTTGAAGGTTGCTCGTTCGAGCCTTGGCTGAGGCAGTGTGTGTGTCCTTGAGTAAAGCACTTAACCACACATTGCTCTGCGACGACACCGGTGCCAAGTTGTATGGGTCCTACTGCCCTTCCCTTGGACAACATCAGTGTTGTGGAGAGGGGAGACTTGCAGCATGGGCAACTGCTGGTCTTCCATACAACCTTCCCCAGACCTGTGCCCTGGAGACCTTCCAAGGCGCAAATCCATGGTCTCATGAGACTAACGGATGCCTATAAGTATTACAATAATATTTGAGTGATATTGTAAATATATTGTTTGATTAAGCATTGTTTAAATAATTCATTATGGTCATATGTAAAAGTACATGAATTGTATACGTCACGACACTACCATGTGACACACATGCACCTCGCTTAAAGTAAAAACGAGCTAAGATCTTGGGTTCCTATCATTTTCTTGAAATTAGTTTAATCCTTTGGAGTTACAAAACATAACAGTGGCAATGAGGAAGTTTTAAACTAAGACAACTACCTACTCATTCAAGCAAAACAAAAAGCACAGTGAAAAACAGTTGCGCTTTTTAAAAAAAAGCAGCACAGCAGGTTTCTTTTCCCTCACAAGGTGCGAAAGTTGGTCGAGTAACAAAAAAGGCAGAAAATGAACAAATTTGCAGGATCATAAACAGTGAGTACCAGATTGTTGTTGCGTGAATGAAATCACCGGAGAGAGTGTTACTGGTAGATACAAAGCAGCTTCTTTATTCGACAAAACAAGGTACAGCAGGCACCAAACCCAGACGCTTTCGGTGGAAAGGTCTGCTGGCCCAACGTGGGGCTCGCTATTTATTTGCTAAACACAAAGGACAATCCATATTTACAAAGTATAGACAATGCTTTCTTTTGAAGCTACATACAAACGTCACACCTTCTGATTCGCATCCATCCCTCAGATGCCAGCAGGTCTATGGAATGGGATTCACAGTTTCTAGGAATGCATTGTTCTAAGTTAAATCCACAATACATTTTCAAGGAACAGAAGACAGGTAGCCAAAGCCATTTGCTGAATGTAAATGACCTAATACCAAAAAATCACTCTACAGTCCCTCCTCTTGGCCCTCCTGGACAAAAATAAATTTGTATCAGGAAAGGCCAACTTAGGAGGATCTACTCAAATAGGACAGCAAAAAAACTCTGCCTTGAAAATCCCCCCCAATTTTGTGTGCCTCGATATCTACCCTAGCATTCCCTAATTGTTACCTACCAAATGTTAAGCAGAGAGGCTGTTCCAGAAATTTGAACAAGTCTTTAGAAATGCGGCTTCTTCGTGTGCTTGTCGGCTCCTTCCCTTCAGACTGATTGCAGCTTAATCACATTCCTTTGTCTTCACCCCTTCATTCTCTTGTCACTGAAATGCTCTTTCCAGGAGCACCCACAGGCCCTCTCATCAATGTACAGGAAGGGGTTGCGGTGGTCTCTATATAAATGTCTGCAAGGACCTCTCCTCGGTGGGACCCCCTTTCGAACTGTCCAGTTGATCACTGGCCCATCTGCTGAAAAAGCCCAGCACCTCAGACTCGGGGAGACTGCTTTCAGATGCTGTGTGCAGTCCAAAAAGCCATCGAAGTTGTGGAACTTTCTGTCTCTGCTTTAACTTAAAATCCCTCATCATCTATTTTCCAATCTTTTCTATTCTATGCTACGAAACTAATCATCTACCTTCAGCAACCAGCTTTCTTTACAGAGTACCATCATCATCACATTTTAACATGCTATTCACAGTTTTCCATCACACTCTCAGTGTCTTGTGCCACGCTGTCAGGGTCTTCTGCCTTTGCATTTCCTCCAGGTATGTTTTCATCAGCTGTGGTCAGGTCTGACATGGCCGGCTGGTGTTCCTCTCTTAGGTTCTCTGTAATTACATGGTTACTGGGTACACTTGACCCCCCTGCTCCATCTGTGGGAGCAACAAGAGGGTGAGTTGTATGCCTCGCTGAGTCTGCACACAGACACACATATCATTGGTTAAGAGTACCGTCTGTGGTCCTATCCACCTGGGGGTAAATCCCGGCCTTTCCGCAGCGCCCTCACCGTAACTTGGTCGCCGGGCTGTGGAAGGACTATCCCCTTTCCCTCTGGCTCTCTCTGATCAGCGTTTCACTGCTGTTGTTTCGCTCGTTCCTTCAACACTTTAAGTTGGTTACAAAGGTCTTTCACATATTGGGTCATTCTATCCCTGTAAGCCCCAGGCTCCCCACAACCCGTAATTACCCCATAAGGGAGTCGCATTGCTCGCCCCATCAAAAATTCGTAGGGGCTGAGACACGAAGTGCGGTTCGGGGTTGCACGCAATCTCATCAGGATTCCTGATAATACATCAACCCATGTCTTTCCTGTCTCGGCTATAGCTTTGGCTAACGCATTCTTGATTGTTTGGTTCATCCTTCCTACCATCCCTGAACTCTGGGGGTGGTAGAGTACATGGAATCATTGTCGAATCCCTAGCAGTCGGCACATCTCCTTCATCACTTTCCCCATGAAATGTGCTCCCTGATCTGAATCCACCTGAACTGGGGTTCCCCACCTTGGGAGGATTTCCTGAACTAGGATCCATGCAGCGGTGCTGGCGGTGCAGTCCCTTGTTGGGAAAGCCTCTACCCACCGGGTAAAGTGATCCATAATTTCTAGACAGTAGCTTTTCCCCCTGCTTTTTGGCTGAGGCCCTGTGAAGTCTATCTGGATGTTTTCCCAGGGTCCCCTCGGTCAAGGCTGATTTGCCAGCTGTAGCTTTCTGCCCTTACCAGGGTTATACTGGGCACAAATGATACAACGGCGGCAGAATTCCTCAACATCCCTGCCCATCCCTGGCCACCATCAGTCCTGCCGGAGGGTTGTGATCATGCTCTGCGTTCCCTGATGCATCACCCCAAGATGTAACTTTAGTAGTATCTGTCTAATACAGGGTGGGGCCTCTGTGACTCTTTCCTCCCTGTGCCCCAGAAGGCTGTGGAGGCTAAGTCTCTGGATGCTTTCAAGAAAGAGATAGATAGAGCTCTTAAAGATAGTGGAATCAAAGGTTATGGCGATAAGGCAGGAACTGGATACTGATTGTGGATGATCAGCCATGATCACAGTGAATGGCGGTGCTGGCTCGAAGGGCCGAATGGCCTACTCCTGCAGCTATTGTCTATTGTCTATTGTGTTCCCATCTCCCATCTGGTCCCTCCTTTGCTCCCTTTCTCTGCCACCTCTCCTCCTCTTCTGCCTCCATCTCTTCATGTAATTTTACTAAACTGGTTCCTGTCCTTTCTTCCTGCACACTCGCAACTTCAATTGCCTCTTGTTCCCCTGCTGCCTTATTCGCGGTAATGTCTGCCCTCAGAGGGACTGGAAAAATGTTATGTTCTGGAGATGAGCAATTCAGGATTGTTGCAGGGCCCACCACTGTGGGATGCAATCTCGAGATGGTCTTAAGGGCAGTATAGCCTGTTAATAGATATGATCCACTGGGCTTTACTGGCCATATAGACTAGTTGGTAGTGGCTGCAGTCCCTCTCAGTATCCCCTGGTGTTTTTGTTCCTTCACTATACCCTGGACAGCTGTCAGTGTGCCAGTTTTTATAGGGTACTGCTTATGGGGTTTATACAGACCCTCCTCTATTTTAACTGGGTCTATCTTTACTCGACCACAATCTTGCTTGTGTGTAGCCCACACTGCTAGGAACTGCTGACAAGGTAACCCGTAGACCCCATCTGGGCTGCAGTCTCTGATGATGTGACTATGCTAGGCAGGTTGTGTATTCTGTTGGTTGTATGCGTTCGCTGCCTCTGACTTGTCCATATTATTTCTCCCTTTCCCAACTCTATAACAGCTCCTGCTTCCCTTAGGATGTCTATTCCAAGGATAGTGCCCTCGATAATTGGACAGACCCAGAAATACACTGGAAGCTGCACTCCCCCAATTTCAAGTATTTGAGACTCACTTCTTTCTGCTCTCACTGTTTTCTCTCCTACACCCCTGATATAACTGGCCTGTCCGGTTGTTGGTAAGGGTAAGTCTATTATCGATACCGATGCCCCTGTGTCCACTAACATATTGCATTGCCGTCCCCCTAACGTTTCTGTTGTGTATATTCATGGGTCACCAGCGTTGACAGTGGGGCCCGCTGCCACATCTTTTTCTGACCTAGGAGCCGTCTTCACTAGCTCTTTGATCTGATCGACAGTCAGATTGGTCAGACTGGGCACTGATGGGTTGACAGATTGTGTGTCTGCTGTGACGTTCACCTGTTTTTCTTTCCTCTGTTTTGGACACTGCTTCCAACCATGTCCCAATAGGCTGCACCTGTAGCATATCAATTCCTTTACCCTCCCATGTCTATTCAAGTTATTGGATTCAAGTTTTTGGATCATTAGGACCTCTTTTGACGCAGGTGTGACCTGTACAAAAAGGACGGGTTACACTTGAATCCTAGGGGACCAATATCCTGGTGGTGAGATTTGCAAGAGCTACTGAGGTGACTTTAAACTAGAATGATTGGGGAGTGGGAATCAAATTAAAGAGACTAGAAGAGAGCAGGTTAGTTCACAAATAGAGAAAGCTAGTAGACAGTGTGTGAGGGAGGATAGGCAGGGGACAGAGATCAGGAGCACTCAGACCGAAGATGTAGGGGACAAGGAAGAAAAAGATAACAAAGTTGTTTGCTCCATTAAGGATAAACAGAGAGTAAGTGGTGGAGAGTTTCTTAAATGCATCTATTTTAATGCTAGGAGCATTGTAAGAAAGGTGGATGAGCTTAGAGCATGGATTGATACCTGGAAATATGATGTTGTAGCTATTAGTGAAACGTGGTTGCAGGAGGGGTGTGATTGGCAACTAAATATTCCAGGATTTCGTTGCTTCAGGTGTGATAGAATAGGAGAGGCAAGAGGTGGAGGTGTTGCATTGCTTATCAGAGAAAATATAACAGCGGTGCTCTGGCAGGATAGATTAGTGGACTCGTCCAGGGAGGTTATTTGGGTGGAATTGAGGAATGGGAAAGGTGTAGTGATGCTTATAGGGGTGTATTATAGACCACCTAATGGGGACCGAGAATTGGAGGAGCAAATTTGTAAGGAGATAGCAGATATTTGTAGTAAGCACAAGGTTGTGATTGTGGGAGATTTTAATTTTCCACACATAGACTGGGAAACCCATTCTGTAAAAGGGCTGGATGGTTTGGAGTTTGTCAAATGTGTGCAAGATAGTTTTTTGCAGCAATACATAGAGGTACCAACTAGAGAAGGGGCAGTGTTGGATCTCCTGTTAGGGAATGAGATAGGGCAGGTGACGGAGGTATGTGTTGGGGAGCACTTCGGGTCCAGTCATCACAATACCATTAGCTTCAATATAATTATGGAGAAGGATAGGACTGGACCCAGGGTTGAGATTTTTGATTGGAGAAAGGCTAACTTTGAGGAGATGCGAAAGCATTTAGAAAGAGTGGATTGGGACAATTTGTTTTATGGGAAGGATGTAATAGAGAAATGGATGTCATTTAAAGATGAAATTTTGAGAGTACAGGATCTTTATGTTCCTGTTCGGTTGAAAAGAAAGGTTAAAAGTTTGAGAGAGCCATGGTTTTCAAGGGACATAGGAAACTTGGTTCGGAAAAACAGAGGGATCTACAATAAATATAGGCAGCTTGGAGTTAGTGAGGTACTCGAGGAATATAAAGAATGTAAAAAGAATCTTAAGAAAGAAATTAGAAAAGTTAAAAGAAGATACGAGGGTACTTTGGCAAGTAAGGTGAAAATAAATCCAAAGGGTTTCTACAGTTATATTAATAGCAAAAGGATAGTGAGGGATAAAATTGGTCCCTTAGAGAATCAGAGTGGACAGCTATGTGCAGAGCCAAAAGAGATGGGGGAGATTTTGAACAATTTCTTTTCTTCGGTATTCACTAAGGAGAAGGATATTGAATTGTGTAAGGTAAAGGAAACAAGAAGGGTAGTTATGGAAAGTATGACGATTAAAGAAGAGGAAGTACTGGCGCTTTTAAGGAATATAAAAGTGGATAAGTCTCCGGGTCCGGACAAGATATTCCCTAGGACCTTGAGGGAAGTTAGTGTGGAAATAGCAGGGGCTCTGACAGAAATATTTCAAATGTCATTAGAAACGGGGATGGTGCTGGAGTATTGGCGTATTGATCATGTGGTTCCATTGTTTAAAAAGGGTTCTAGGAGTAAACCTAGCAACTACCGGCCTGTGAGTTTGACGTCAGTGGTGGGTAAATTGATGGAAAGTATTCTTAGAGATTGTATATATAATTATCTGGATTAACAGGGTCTGATTAGGAACAGTCAACATGGATTTGTGCATGGAAGGTCATGTTTGACAAATCTTATTGAATTTTTTGATGAGGTTACTAGGAAAGTTGACGAGGGTAAAGCAGTGGATGTTGTCTATATGGACTTCAGTAAGGCCTTTGACAAGGTTCCATACGGAAGGTTAGTTAGGAAGGTTCAATCGTTAGGCATTAATATCGAAGTAGTAAAATGGATTCTGTAGTGGCTGGATGGGAGAAGCCAGAGAGTAGTGGTGGATACCTGTGTGTCAGATTGGAGGAGGGTGTGTAGCGGTGTGCCTCAGGGATCTGTACTGGGTCCAATGTTGTTTGTCATATATATTAATGATCTGGATGATGGGGTGGTAAATTGGATTAGTAAGTATGTAGATGATACTAAGATAGGTGGTGTTGTGGATAATGAAGTAGGTTTTCAAAAGCTGCAGAGAGATTTAGGCCAGTTAGAAGAGTGGACTGAAAGATGGCAGATGGAGTTTAATGCTGAAAAATGTGAGGTGCTACATTTTGGTAGGACTAATCAAAATAGGACATACATGGTAAATGGTAGGGCATTGAAGAATGCTGTAGAACAGAGGGATCTAGGAATAGTGGTGCATAGTTCCCTGAAGGTGGAATCTCATGTGGATAGGGTGGTGAAGAAAGCTTTTAGTATGCTGGCCTTTATTAATCAGAGCATTGAGTATAGGAGTTGGGATGTAATGTTGGAATTGTATAAGGCATTGGTAAGGCCAAATTTGGAGTATTGTGTACAGTTCTGGTCACCGAATTATAGGAAAGATGTCAACAAAACTGAGAGAGTGCAGAGGAGATTTACTAAAATGTTGCCTGGGTTTCATCTCCTAAGTTACAGAGAAAGGTTGAACAAGTTAGGTCTTTATTCTTTGGAGCGTAGAAGTTTGAGGGGGGACTTGATAGAGGTGTTTAAAATTATGAGGGGGATTGATAGAGTTGACGTGGATGGGCTTTTTCCGTTGAGAATGGGGAAGATTCAAACAAGAGGACATGAGTTGAGATTTAAAGGGCAAAAGTTTAGGGGTAACATGAGGGGGAACTTCTTTACTCAGAGAGTGGTAGCTGTGTGGAACGAGCTTCCAGCAGAAGTGGTTGAGGCAGATTCGATGTTGTTGTTTAAAGTGAAATTGGATAGATATTTGGACAGGAAAGGAATGGAGGGTTATGGGTTGAGTGCAGGTCGGTGGGACTAGGTAAGAATAGGAGTTCGGCACAGACTAGAAGGGCCGAGATGGCCTGTTTCCATGCTATAATTGTTATATGATTATATGGTTATATTCCAGCAATTCCTTGCTTCGTGCCCTGGCTGCCAGCAAGCAAAACAAATTTATGGGACATCACAGCAGCTGCATCCACTATAGCCACTTTACGACCTCTCTTGCACTTTCTTCGGTCTATCTCACTGGCCCACGAAACTATCGCACAGGAGGTTGACTCCACTATTATGCCTAAATCTAAAACTTCCTGGTGGGCTGAGCTCAGGCTTTCTTTCAGCATTTTCAAGAAGACTTGATCGTCCCTCCCTGGAATATCCAACCCTGAATACTCCTCATACGCTCAATATTTATGTTCTGCGTAATTCATGGCCATCTCATCAAGTTTTTGAATTATTGCCATTATCGTTCCCCAGTTTCTCTCACCTCCCCCCAGCCGCTGCCTCACTTCCCCTTTAAAAGAGCAATATCTTTCTTCATTGCTGGCATTCCCGATAGTTGTCCAGGTACCATCCCTCACCCTCTGGGCCATCTTGTCCCACATATTCCTCGGGCACTTTGCTTTCACCAACACGTGTATATCTTTAGGGTGCATCTGATGAATTTCAACCATTTCCTCGAGCTTACACCAGAATTCTGAATTCCCACATGCAACTTTAAGTGAGGGCAATTCTGACAAAATGCTTTGTTTCTCCCTGGGGGTGAAAGGCTTATGAATGGTCATAACCAAGGTCACGGGCTGACTTGGATCATCAGGATTCTCGACCTGATGTTGCCTGACATCAATAGGTGCCATTCTGGTAGATCTATCTGGATCAAACCTCTCCCTGAGATATCTCCACACTAATTCCCACACTACACAAAATATAAAAGACAGGTACCAGTTAAACAGCACATAGTTAAAACTGCAGAGTATGTACTCAACAATCTGCCACTTTTGAGCACCTGAACTCATGATGCCTGCTGCATTCCTTTGCATCACACTTGCAAAACATATACACTAAAATTCAGCTCCCCGAACAAGTATACACTCCCCCACTCTGGCGTCCCAAACCATTGGTTACCACCTTTTGCAACTGGTGGCTCCATCTCACCAAGTTAACACGCAATGTTTCCTCACTTACATAACCACACGTGCACGCACACACCACTTTTATATCTACCAGTTCAGTAGTATTGACGTAGTAGTAGTAGTAGTAGTTCAGCTCTCCGCATTCATGCTACCTCGTGTTCCCGTGTACCACCGACCCAAACAGATCCAAGTGTGAGTGCTATTTTAGAAAATACTCACCAACTTAGACTGCTAAGTTCGCTGGCCACACGATGGGTCACGAAGGTATCCCATTCCTGACACCAAATGTTGTTGCTTGAATGAAATCACCAGAGAGAGAGTTACTAGTAGATACAAAGCAGTTTCTTTATTTGACAAAACAAGGTACAGCAGGCAGTATACCAAGAAGCTTTCGGTGGAAAGGCCTGCTGGCCCAATGTGGGCTCGTTATTTATTTGCTAAACACAAAGAACAATCCATATTTACGAAGTATAGACAATGCTTTCTTTTGAAGTACAGTCGGCCCTCCTTATCTGCGGGGGATTAGTTCCAGGATTCCCCGCGGATACCAAAAAACACAGATGCTCATGGTCAGTACAGACGCAACCATCGTAGCTCTTCTGGGAATGCTGATGCTGCCTCGGCATCAGCCAATCCTGAATCTCCCCTGATCTTTATGTTCTTGAGGCTGTAGCACTTTACATAGCTAGCCAGCCATCCCTTACTAGCTTTAAGCTCCTTCCTCTCGCTCACAAGTAGCAAACGAATGAGATGCAAGGCAAACAATGCTCAAACAATGAGTAATGCTTTAATCATCTCTAGATTACAGTGCTTGTAATACCTAATGCAATGGAAATGCTATGTAAACAGTGTTACACTGTATTGTTTTGGGAATAAGGATGCTTTGGAGGAGGTTCAATAATACTAAAGTCAGGATCTGTGGAGGTTGAGGGCTGAGGACCACTTTGGCAAGCGACATGCCACTTTTCAAATGATCTAATACTTCTACGTTTTTGGCAAGAGATAGCACTTTATGCTCCTTCTTAGCCTTTGAGGAATTGCTTTGACCACTTAATTGCTTTTCAGGAGCCATTTTTTCACTGAAACAAAGTAGCGACCAAACGAGACGCAAGGTGAACAATGCTCAAACAACAAGTGCTGGAGAGAGAACTTCTGGGTTTTCCCGATCTGCAGTTGGTTGTATCCGTGCATGCAGAACCTGCGGATAAGGAGGGCCAACTGTACATACAAACTTCACACCTTCTGGTTCACATCCATCCCACAGACGCCAGCAGGTCTGTGGAATGGGATTCACAGCTTCTAGGAATGCATTGTTCCAAGTTAAATCCACAATACATTTTCAAGGAACAGAAGACTGGTAGACAAAGCCATTTGTTAAATGTAAATGACCTAAGCCCAAAAATCACTCTAACACAGATGATAATCACAAATAAAAAAGTAGGTGGAAATGTCTGGCTACATGAGAAAGATAGGCACGTTTGATTGCTCAGTGGATAATGGGATCATGTAAACTAAGCTAACTGAACAGTACTTTAAAGCAAATGAAATAGCCAATGAGAAACAAGTACCAATTTTGCTGACAGCATTGGATTTAGAGGGATACAGTTTGCTTAGATGTTTGATTGCCCCAATCAAACCAGCCAAAATGAGCTTTGCTGATATTGTGAAAGTAATGCAGGAACGTTCAGAACAGAAACCATCGTTGATTGCAGAACACTATAGGTTTTATAAGCGGGATCAAAAGGAAGGGGAATCCATTTCAGCATACATGGTTGAACTGAAGAAATTGTCTGAGCATTGTCAGTTTGGTAATAGGCTTAATAATGTATTGAGAAATCATTTAGTTTGTGGAATCTAAAATTGAAAACCAGCTCCCAACTGAAGAACACATATTTATAGAACAGTTGAAAGCACTGTATCAATGGGAACAGCAGGCAGAACCACAAATGAGTTCTAGTCAGGACTGAAAGTGAGCATGAGTAAAATTACAATCTCGAAACAGAAATCACCCAGGCCAAACAAATAGTGTTACCATTGTGGCAGGGGCTCACGTAGACCAGAACAATGCAGGTTCAGAGGTGAAATTTGCAGAAAATGCAACAACATAGGACACATACAAAGTGCATGTTGAGCAGACAAAAATAAATGAACTGCACAGGGGAGAGAAAAAGATGAAAAGTCAAGTTGCAGCTTCAGAAAAAGCACTAATTTGAATGCTGTTGATAAAAATATCTGATAATGATGAGAGTGACAAAGAGCTGCGTAGCCATAAGATTTACAATGTGAAAACTAACAATAGACAAGCAATATGGCTTACACCAGAAGTGAACGGTAAATTAATTAAAATGGAACTGGACACTGGCTCGGCTTTTTCAGTCATTCCTCAAATGAATACAACAACGAATGGGCCACATTGGGCTTAAATGTGAGAAAACCAGGAGGGGCAGCATTGTGGGATTGCTTTGCTGAGACAACTACAACTTGATTGGAGATCCATCCACCATTTACATGCCATATCCCCTGTAACAGAAACCAATTAGGGTACTCGATGATGCCACAGCAGTGTTCAAGGATGGCATTGGACAACTCAAACATGTCAAGGGTAAGATAGTATTAAATGAAAATGTCACACTCAAGTTTTACAAAGCCCTTCCGGTTTCAATTACCATCTGTGATAAAGCAGTCAGTGAGCTAGGTTGCAGGGAGGATGAAAGAATTCTTTCCAAGATTGAGCCGAGCCCATTGACAACTCCAGTGGTCCCAGTAGGCAAGAAGAATGGGTCTGTCAGGTTCTGTGCTGATTTTATGATCATCATCAATCTAGTACTGGAAGTAGATCAATATCCTCTGCTAGGATAGAGGATATCTTTGCAAACCTCTCTGGAGGAAAACACTTCAGCAAAGTGGACTTAGCTGAGGCCCCCTACAGATGGAGATGGAAGAAGAGTCCAAAGTTTCTCACCATAAACACTCACAAAGGGCTTTATCACTATAATAAGCTTATTTTTGGAGTAGCATCTTCATCTGCACTCTGGCAGAAAACTATGAACCGGGTGCTGCAAGGTTGCCCAAGCACTCAGTGTTACCTGGATGACATCAATGCTACTGGTGAGGAGCACAAGGAACATCTCCAAAATCTCAAGATAGTGTTAAAGAGATTAGAAGATTATGGGCTCAGAGCATAATGCAACAATTGTGAATTCTTTAAACCAAGCATCACTTACTGTGGTCACACCATTGATGCAGATGCATTATGTAAGTGTGCTGAGAAACTTCAAGCAGTGTGGATCCCCCACAGCCAAAGAACATCTCACAATTGCAATCCTTTTAAAGATTTCTTCAATTACTATAACAGGTTCCAGCCAAAGCTCCACCCTTTGAACTCATTATTACAATTGGGAAGAAATGGCAATGGACAAAGCTGTGTGATACAGCTTTCCAAAAGATAAAGAAAGAGGTGATGTCAGACACTGTACATGTAGTACCCCTGAAAACGGTATATGGCAAATGAAACATAGAATCACAATGTTCATGCACCGCTTTATGGACATCTAGTTAACTGTATAATAATAGGCAATGAGATGGACATTAAATCGTGTTCAATCCTTCTCCTGTTTATGCTGTTATTCATTTAACATTCAGGCCTTTTGGTTTAACTATAATTTCTGTTATTCCATGGGAACATCTCACTTTAATTCTAAATTATCAAAAATATAAGATAAAATATAAAAAGACTCCAATAAACTATCACCTTCTGTTATCAGCAGTACTATGCCTCAAAACATTTACATTGCGTGCTTATGGCGCTGTCTCCATGAAACTTTAATGCCTCAGTCTTACAAGCACGTGGATGGAAACAGCCTTTTCTCCATGATTTCAAACAAACATATAACTCAAAGAACTATAAAAAACCTCAGAAAAATACTGAACAACATCTTTCTGAGAACATGAATGTGCCAATTCGTTTAAAATTACAATTTTTTTCTGTATTTCTTTCCTTACCTGAAAAGGGGATATGGCAAATGAAACATAGATAGGCAATGTTCATGCATTAGTCACGTTATGGAACGAGTCCAGCGTGTACTGCCCCTCCCCAGGCATGCGCAATCAATTGTGTGCTGAAGATTGAATGCAAGCCCTTACAAGCTGATGGCAGATTCAGTGCTCTATACTGTAAAAGAATACCTTGCATACACATTCTCTGAACTTTCAGCTAAACACATTTGTGTGTTTTTCAAGTAATACCCTTTTTCTTTACTCAACATGAAATGGTATTCATATAAAGTAAGTTACTTTAGCTCTTAAAAAATATTTGAACAATTATCTATAACTAAATTGAACAGATTTCAACCTTGTCATATACTCACATCTTATGATCCACATCGTCCAGTGTAGCTTGCCATGCACTGTTCGGGATGCCAACATGTCCAGCAGAAAGGTGTCCAGAGCTGCCAGAACTGCCTCCTGCAGCCCCAGAGTCAACTGCTGCAATCACCACAGAGGAGGACCCAGAACCTGAGGTTGTTTCACAGCCACGAGTCTCACCTCCCAAGCAGCGTGATCCCCCTTGTCAGGAATTACTTTTTCTTAGAAGAGTAAGAAAGCCTCCTCTGCAATTAAATCAGTAAGCCTGAAGTTTAAAATTTACTATGCTGTGGCTGTCTATATGGTATACTCTATATACAGTATATATGTATATAAGTTGAGATGCATTCTATATTGAGTTGGAGTTTATAGCTAAGAAGGAAGGAGTGCTTTGTGTTTAATATCTCAGTAATATTTGAGTGATATTGTAAATAATTGTTTGTATAAGCATTCTTTATTTGTTTAAATAATTCATTGTGAGTTTTATGTGAAAGTACATGCATTGCATACGTCATGACCCGACCACATGATATGTACGTACCTCATCTAAAGTAAAGAGTAAATTAAGCCCCATGGTCCTTGGCTCTTGTCTTTCTTGCAAAGATTTTTTTTATGTTTTGGAGTTACAAAACATAACAGTTGCAACAAGGTATTTTTAAAACAAATCTAAGATGACAACCAACTATGAAAGCACAGTGAGATGTCCAAGTTTTTAAAAAAGCAGTACAGTACATAATCTTCAGAAAGGAAGACACGTTTGAGTTAAAAAGGCACAAAACAGAAGAATTCATGGGTTCATAAACAGTGAGCACCAGGTAATAATAATCATTGAAAAAATTCAAAATGGCTGGCTGCAAGGGAAAGCAGATAACTGGGTGATGTATATTGAACGGATTGAACAGTATTTTAAAACAAATGAAATAGCCAGTGAGAAACCAGTACCAATTTTGCAGAGTGCGCTGGATTTAAAGGCATACAGTTTGCTTCAAAGTTTAACTGCTCCAACCAAACCAGCCAAAATTACTTTTGTTGAAGCTAGTGAAGGAACATTTAGAACCAAAACTATTGCTGATTGCAGAATCTTTAGGATTCATAATTGGAATGAAAAGGAAGAGGAGGCCATTTCAATGTATGTGGCTGAATTGAAGAAATTATCTGAGCATTGTCATTTCGGTAATAGGTTTAATGACGCACTGAGAGATTGTTTAGCTTGTGGAATCTTACAAGAAAGCAATCACAAGCAGCTCCAAACTGAAGCACAACTTACATTTAAAAGAGCATTTGAAATTGCTGTATCAATGGAAGCAGCAGACAGAGACCAATTGAGTTGCAGTTGGGAATGAAAGTGAGTGTAGACAAAATTGCAATATCAAAACAGATACAGGTTTCCCCCGCCATCCGAAGGTAGAGCGTTCCTATGAAAAGGTTTGTGCTGATTTTTTTTGCGCGCTGAATTTTTTATCGCGCGCTGCTTTTTTTTGTAACAGTGAAAACACCTTCTGAAAGTGAAAACAGGATACTAATGTAGGTCTTTGGTAACAGTGAGGTTTCGTAAAGCGAAAGTTCGAAAAGCGGGGGACACCTTTATTGTGACATGTGCGCGCCTGGCTTAAAGTAAAAACGAAACTAAGACCCTTTCTCATGTGTTCCTGTCTTTTTCTTGCAATTAGTTTAATGTTTGGAGTTACAAAATATAACAGTACCAAAGTAATTTACAAGGACCAAGGAAAACAAATTATTTGGATAGATTTTTAAAACGCAAACAAAAGGAATTCTGCGGATGCTGGAAATTCAAGCAACACACATGAAAGTTGCTGGTGAACGCAGCAGGCCAGGCAGCATCTCTAGGAAGAGGTACAGTCGATGTTTCAGGCCGAGACCCTTCGTCAGGACGTTCCAGACGTGTGATAAAACTTTGATGTGTGTTATTTGGATAGATTGATAGGACTTAGTTGACACTATTGGACAGAGGAGGCTGCGGTCATATAAAACCAAGACTGGTCTAGATGGGATGGATAGAAAGATCCCACTTCCTTTACAATAACCAAGGTGAACACAGTTAATATGATAAGTAGAAGTATTATAGGGAGGAAGAAAGAAAACTGAAAGGTTATTGAGTGGCTAGAAGTAATTGACTAAAAGGGTGGTAGAGCCATAGGGTAACCGAACTGGGAGAAAAGTACATAATTCACAACTACTGATACAGAGCTGGAATTTTGCTCTAAGATACTGGTCTGATGTGATGACATCGTTACGTAAGGATATGGAGTTCAATAAAATGTGCTATGGGTTTCATTAAACATTAAATGCTTCACTTCGTTTTATTTGCAAAAACCTATTTTGGTGACCCAATGCTCTAGGACAATTCCAGAGATATTGAACACGTCGGCCTGCACAGTCACATTGAAACTGCTGGAGTTTTGGGAGTAAAATGCCATCACGTGGTTTGTACAAGCTGAGGCCTGGTTCATACTTCAAGAAATCTCCGCCAATGACACCAAATTTTATTACGTGGTAGCGTCGCTCAGCAACTCCACGGCTGCAAGAGTGGTGAATCTACTTGAACACCCACCTGAACACAATAAATATTGATGAATGAAAACTCACCTTTTACAGACTTTTGGACTATTGGAGTCTGAGCGCGCCAAACAGTTGCTCTCCTTGCCCGGCCTCAGCGATGGAAAGCCTTCAGAGCTAATGGACCACATGCTTTCTCTCCTGGGAAATCACCATCTTTGTGTTATTTTTAAACAACTCTTCATGCAGCAAATGCCTGATCAAGTTCTCGTAGCCCTCACTAATGCACTGTGAATGACTATAGAGAACTTGGTAAAATGGCTGGTAGTCCACATTCAGTGAGGCAGCAATGCATCATTCCTCCTCCTTTCTCTATCTCAATAAGTCCGGTCAGCAAGACCCCCAACATAAGGATGCCCAAGGCTGAGAAACAGACAATACCAAATCTGTGTTGTAACCATGCTCACTTTGGTAGGAACGCTAGACACCTTGCAGCTTTGACAGTGCCAGTGCATTGGGACATCAGAGTTCTGTGACACCATGGGTTCCAGCCGACAGACATGTCTACTGTACATCACAGACACCCTTTTAGGGCGATGCTTACTGTGTGACATGGGTGCTCAATTGAGTGTGCCACCAGCATCACCCGTGATGAGAAGGCAAAGAGTCACAAAACCTTACTGGAGGCCGTCAACGGCAGCAAGATCTAGACTTACGGGACACAACAGGTGACATTCTGCTTCAGTGGGTGATGTTACACATGGGACTTCCTGGCTAAATTGGCTAGACCTCTGCTCAGTGCAGATTTTATGTGCGCCCAGGGATTGTTATCGATCTAAAGAACTGCTAGCTTGTGGATGTCTAGAACTTCGGGTGTTACTCTGGTCCCCCAGAAAATTCCCCACATGTATCAAGAACACCACATTCCTACAACTGCCCCACCAATCCATGTCCGCACGTGTAGACTGGACCCAGAAAAACTAGCAACCACAAAGGCTGAGATTGCCAACGTGGAAAGACTTGGCATTCTACACCTGTCAAATAGCCCTTGGGCTTTGCTTCTCCATATGGTCCCTAAATCTGATGATGGTTGCTGCCCATGCTGTGATTACGACACTTTATCAAGGTCACCACCCCTGATCATTACCCAGTCCCACACATTCAATATTTCTCGGCACGTGTAGCTGGAAATATAATTTTATCCAAAGTCGATCTAGTTAGGGGCTACCATCAGGTGCCTGTGTATTTGGAGGACATTCCCAAAACAACTGTGATAACCCTTTTTGAGTTTCTGCACATGCCATTTGGACTGAAAAATGCAGCACAGACTTTCCGACAGCTGATGGACTCAGATTTAGATTTTCTCTTTGTTTACCTGGATGACATACTTGTCACCAGTGCATCCAAAAGCGAAGACGTATCTCATCTCCGCACACTTTTTGAGTGCTTAAGTCAGCACTGGTTGATTATTAACCTGTTAAATGCCAGTTTAGGTTGTCAAACATTGACTTTCTCAACCATCACATCTCTGCAGAAAGTGCAAAACCCTTTCCATCAAAGCTAGCCATTATTATAGATTTACTATTACTAAAAAAAACTACAGAAGTTTCTAGGCATGGTGAATTTTGCTCATTGCTTCTTACGCTCCCTTGTATAGTGCGCTTAAAGGCAATACCCCAATCACGTGCTTGATTAGTCAGAGGACATGACCAGGGCATTTGATGATACAAACAAGCTCATGATACCATGACCTTACTGGCACACCTGCTCCTCAACATACCTATAGCCATTACTACTGATGGCTCAGACTATGCTGTGCACAAACAGTTGTTCAGAGGTGTGTGGCAGCCACTTGCCTTCTTCAGCTGGCATCTCCGTCCCACCGAAAGGAAATACAGCATGTTTGACCGTGAGCTTCTTGGTCTCTATCTGGCTGTCCGTCATTTTCATTTTCTTCTAGAAGGTAGCCATTTCACAGCATTCGTTGACCCCAAACCCCTTGTGCATGCAACGGGCACAATATCAGACCATTGGTCTGTACGGCAGCAACACCACCTGGCTTACGTATTAGGGCTCACAACTGATATACAAAATATCAAGAGGACTAATAATGCTGTGGTCGATTGCCTCTCACGGCCAGCCATTGAGGCTGTACACATAGGGGTTGACTATGCCAGCATGGCTGCCAGACAAACTACTGACCCAGAGGTCCAGGCTTACCGATCAGCAGACGCGGGCATGTGGCTGGCTGACATTAAGTTCAGGGAAGATGGGGTTTCTCTCCTGTGCGTTATCTCAACTGGTCACCATCACTCTAACGTGCCCACAAACTGGAGGTGGACTGTTTTTGACTCCACATATGGTCTCTCACACCCGGCCAGAAGGCCTCACAGAAACTGGTTGCACTAAAGTTTGTTTGGTATGGCCTCAGAAAGGATGTGCTTGATTGGACTGTAGTTTGTGTGGAGTGCCAGCGAGCAAAAATTAACCATCATGTTAAGGTGCCATTGCCACCTTTTGAGGTCCCTGAGCAACGGTTTGACCATGTTAATGTGGACCTTGTTGGTCCTCTTCCCCTCTCCCGCCATTTCACTTACTTTCTTACTGTACCACCAGGTGGCCAGAGGTCGTCCCTCTGGCGTTGACAACGGCTGCAGACATGTGTTCATCAGCACCTGAGCTGTTTGGTTTGGCATCCCATCTGATATTTCCTCTGACTGCAGTCCCCGATTCATTTCAGACCTCTGGGCTGCGATGGCCCAGAAATTCAGCATTAGGCTACATCACACCACGGCGTATCACCCGCGCTCCAATGGCCTATGCAAGTGGTTTCACCACTCCTTAAAGGCTGCTCTGAGGGTTTCTCTCTCGGATGAGTGTTGGCAGATTGTCTCCAGTGGGTCCTGGTCAGGCTCAGAACTGCTCCAAAAGAGGACCTGCAGTGGTCCATGGCAGAGCTGGTATACGGGCAGCCATTACAAGTGCCAGGTGATTTCATTCCTGATGCCACAACTGCCTGGTTGGCCTCTCCACAGCATACCACTTCCTCAGTAAATTCAATTTCTTTTCACCTATTCCTGCTTCTCATCATGTCATACAATACTCTTGGGTTCCTGTTGACCTACATTCCGCTTCGTTTGTTTTCATCCGCCATGACACACACCAACATCCTTTTACGCCCCCTTATGATGACCCGTCCCACATTTTGGACCAGGGAGAAAAGACTTTTATCCTAGATAAGAGGGGAAACCTGAACATAATTTGGTGCCACGTCCCTGGCATCACAACATGACCGTGAGCGTGTCAACACATCTCTGGACAAGCCAGAGGCACCTGCTGTTCCTCCATCCATGGAACACAAGACCCAAGACGGGCTGCTCGCCCTAGCTCCAGACAGGCTCACAATGTCAGTCTTAGTGAATTCTGGGAGGGGGACCTGTGCAGGGTAACGTAAATGGGACAAATGTACATAATTCACAGCCACCGACATTGAGTTGGGGGTTTCGCTTTCAGAGACTGGCGTTGTTATGTAAGGATTTTTAGCCTGCTTTAGTCTTTAGGTTTTGGATTTCAATAAGATGTGTTATGGGTTTCATTAAACACAAAATGCCTCACTTCATTTTATTTGCAAAAACCTACAAGTCCACAACCCTGATCACACTTAAACTGAACTTGCATATGTTCTTTAGGTGTAGCAAGTAATAGACTGTGTTTAGGGTGGATAACTTTATTTAAGCCATATTTCACATGATGACCAAATTACCTTTTCTGTGTTATAAATTGTTCTGATTCTAAGCACCGGAAAGGAGGAAGAAAATTAAACATGCTATCATCTCAATATAATTGTTATCTCGGTCTTAATCTTTCTGAACAAAAGTGCGGTGCTTTGAGCCCTGGAAATCTGAAATGTAAACAGGAAATGTTGGGGGTGTTCAACAATGAAACTTATTTTGCTGCACCATTAATTCTGGAGCTGAAAGAAAGACAAAATATATGAGGCAATTATTATTGCGACTATTTACATTTAAAATAATTACACAGGAATTGTCATGCTAAACTGAATTGCACAAAGTAACTTCTGATTTGCAAATGTGACATCCAGGAAGAAGACTTGTCCAATATTTTCAACTGCAGGTTGCAGTGCGACCCAAAATTTTCAGCCAACAATGTGAAATCTTATAAATACAAATAAAGAAATGAAAGTTTCAACTTGGAAACAGTCCATTTCTTCAATCAGTTTATCTCTGCACTAACCTTCCACCCAAGCAAGTAACTTAAATCACATTTAAGAACGTAGCTTGAAAAGATAATCTGGAGCTACTTTGGTTCATGTTGTCCAGACGAATCAGCCTTGCTCTACAAGAAAATATGGCTTATCTATTAATTGGCCTCAGCTTCTCTTCTGAACCTATTCCCCATATCCCCTGATTCCCGTATGGTTCAAAAATCTACCTTTCCCTTTCTTAAAACTTCATTCATCCAGCACAATCTAAACTTTCGTGGTGCCAGACCAGCAGGTTTTCCAGACTATGTTATTAATACTCAAACTCACTTTTTGTAAAAGATGTTACTCAGTAACGTTCCAGTGAAACAGGTAAGTTCAAAGGAAACACAGGTAACAAGACTCTGGTAAGTTTCAAGTAAGACCAACCAACAGAACCAGCTGCATTTAAAGGGAGTTTAGAAAACTAACTCCAGTGAGTGGATGGGGAATGTGGGAGCCTCGGCCTCAGTGAGTGACAGAGATGCCACTCTGGGAACCTAAGCAAGTGGATAGGAAGCAAATATCACCTAGTGAGCAAGTTGCTGAATCATTGGGATTTCTGAATGATTAGATTACAGATTATTGATCTGTCTGTACTAAATAATTTCAAGGATTCACAAATCTTTAAGAGAAGTTCTTCCTCATCTCCAATTCAGCTTGAGAACTCATCTCCTGGTTCCATGTTTTCCCGTTCAGGGAAACACTCCCATAGTATCCACCCTCATGGAAATCCAGATGCTTCAACAAGATCCATTTCACATTTTCTAAACACCATTAGGTGCAGATCTACCTTGTTCTATAACCGTGGACCATTTTCCTTCATCCATCTATCTAGTCTACTGCTGAATACTGATATAGTTCTCTGCCTCAACAATAAAGAATGAAATGAAGCCCACAGCTTCACAACTACTCTCTCTTCCACATAGCTTAAGCATGAATCTAAGTTCTTTGTTCTCCACGCCTCAATTACTGCATACAGTTTTCTTTGATCAACAAATCCCACTCTCCTTTCGGTTTGAATGTTAAATGTAGCAGAACTCATACACATTACAAACCACAACAGATTCTGAAAATTAAACCCTTCAGTGATTATAGAAAAACTTTGATAAAAAGCCGCATTCTGATTGTTTGGAAATCCTGATGGTTCAGCCTCTGACTCACCAGTTGCCAAGCCCCAGGCAACATAGGCAACAACAAGGCTTCACTCCCAGATGAGCCCAATGTCTTTTATGCTTGCTTTGACTGTTAAAATATGGAGGCACCTTCACGAATTAACCGTAGCCCTGATGACCTTATGATTTCAGTTTCTGAGGCTAATATGAGAGCATCCTTCAGGAGGGTATACCCACTGAAATCACCCCACCTAGATGGGGTACTTGGCTGAGTATTAAAGACCTGTGCTGATCAACTGGCTGGAGTGTTCTTTCATCTCTCACTTCAGCAGTCTGAGGTACCCACCTGCTTCAAGCAGGCTTCAATTATACCAGTGCCTATGGAAAGCATGGTAACCTGCCTCAACAACTATCATCCACTGTGATGAAGTATTTTGAGAAGTTGGTGATGCAATATATTAACTCCTTCCTGAGAAGTGACTTAGATCCACTCCATCATAACAGGTCAACAGCAGATGTTATTTCAAAGGCTCTTCACTCAACCCTGGAACATCTGGACAGCAAAGATGTTCTTCATTGACTGTAGCTCAGTATTCCCTCTATCATCCCCTTACCAGCTATCATCCCCTCAAAACTAATTAATAAGCTTCGAGACCTTGGCCTCAATACCTCTTTGTGCAGCTGGATCCTCAATTTTCTCACTTGCAGACCCCAGTCAGTTTGGATTGGCAACATCTCATTTCCTCCACAATCTCCATCAGCACAGGTGCACCACAAGGCTGTGTGCTTAGCCCCCTGCTCTACTCGCTTTATACTAATGACTGTGAGGCTAAACATGGCTCCAATGCCAGGTTTAAGTTTGCTGATGACATCACTGTTGACCAAATCAAAGGTGATGATGAATCAGCATATAGGACGGAGAGCGAAAATCAGGCTCAGTGATACCACAACACAACCTCTCAATGTCAGCAAGACCAAGAAGCTGATTATTCACTTCAGGAGAAGGAAACCAGGGGTCCCTCAGCCAGTCCTCATCAGGAGATCAGAAGTGTGGGGGGTCAGCAACTTTAAATTCCTTGGTGTAATTATTTCAGAGGACCTGCCCAGAGTCCAGCAGGTAAGTTCCATTAAGAAGAAAACATGTCAGCTCCCCTACTTCCTTAGGAGTTTCTGAAGGTTCCTTAAAAACTCACCTGGGTTCCATTTCCCAACTTCTGAAACTCTGTTGAAGCTCATTCAGGTTTCTCACACTCCTTTTAAACCTACCGGATGCAGCGGAAAAAATGAAACACAACTGTGTAACATAAAGTGAATTGCAATTGCATTGAAACAACAATTGAAATACATTCCAACAATCCTGAAAATCTACCAGTCTGGCACTACTTATGTCTCAGTGTGCCAGAGTTACTGATTTCCTGTAAATGCAGCATTTGACTTCCTGATTTGTTAAAACTACATTGCAGGGTGACGTACCTGAAGTCAAAGGCAAAGCAAGACTTTCTTTCCTGAGGAGATTATATGACATTGTGTTCCCTGGACAGATCTTCACACTTTTTGATGACACATTCATATTAATTACACATTTTTCAAATGTGGTACAAACTATTTTTCCCATCTTGTGGTACAGTCTCAATTCATTGGCTTGTTCTATTGTAGGATATCAATACTTCAGTTCCACACTCCACCATCCTATCACTCACCCACTGCCATATCCATACCTCTCACTCAACAGCAGAGCTAATTCAGCAAGCAGGTAAAACAGCTTGTCTCTGGTCATGATAGAATATAGAACTTAGAACATTACTGTACAGTACAGGCCCTTCAGCCCACGATGTTGAGCCAACCTATGACAATGACTGACTTTGTATTCATGTGCCTGATCTCCCAAAGAATACTTTTCACTTGTTTTGTAATGTGTAAGATATAGCCAAATGCAAGAGATTCTGCAGATGCTGGAAATCCAGAGTAACACATACAAAATGCAGGAGGAACTTAGCAGGTCAGGCAGCATCTATTGAGAGGAATGAAGAGCTGACGTTTCGGGCAAGACCCTTCATCAGGATGATGAAGGATATACCTCCTAGATTCAGAGTGCCAGTGAGTACTATTATTAATTATATAAGCAATACACATCAGAGTTTTAACAACTAGGGACTAGGCAGAAAATGGTTCGGCACAGCCAAGAAGGGCCAAAAGGCCTGTTTCTGTGCTGTAGTTTCTATGGTTTCTATGGTTTCTAACTGGTGAATCAAACACACAAGAGCCCTGATACTGTATTTTTCATTGTTCCACTTATTTTAGGCTAAATTTACACATACTATTACTTATACTATTGTTAGAAGTAACCTGGTTTTGCATTTTGAAATTTACAACACCAACCCCCGATTTTTAAAATTGCGCTGCTTGTGCACAAAGCCAGCAACCTGCAGTGCTTCACAGGAACAATAACTAGGATCTTTGTCTGATAGAAGGAAAGAAAAGTTTCAAACAAATCACTAACTCAAGATAACTATTCAAAGAATTCTTTCATTATTTGAAAACTGAACCTGTAATCAAGACATCAGCGACAGAGCATGTGATATATGACAGAAGGGCCACGGTTTTGCGGGAATTTTAGTTCTACAAGATGCTATTGACTCGTTTGGTTTGCCTCTCTTTGCCAGTATCTGTAGTTGGGGTACTGAAGTAAGCATATATTAGACTGCAGAGAAACTTCCTTAAAAAACAGAATTACTGCACTGGAGAAAAGCCTGGATTGGTCTGGCTGGAAATATTCACAGCTGTGGGTGATTAGACCTGCAGACTGGCTTCTTGAGTTGAATCTGAAGCAGCGAAACTGGATGAGTAATATCTGACTCAATGTTCACTGCCTTGGATGGAGTTTAAAAAAAAAGCAAGACAGAGAAAAAAACTATAAGGGGTAATTGGAAAACACTGGAAAATGCACAGGGGGACAAAGTCGCATGATTGTCAAATCTGACTGGAAGTAAAAGAAGACTAAATTAATTCTGTCTATGCGAAGTCATGATCTCAGTATCCAGCCAGCTCTACTATTGTTGTTTGTTTTTGTGGGTCATCAGGACCGGCCCAGTGTCATTAGTGGCCAGCTCAGTCTTTCTTGCACCACTTCTGTTTCTTAAAGGGAATATGTATTTTTCCAGCAGCAACAGGCAGAAATATTTTAATATATGACCTGGCACAGCCTTAAGAGTCGTCAGTACTATAATTATTGGTCTTTAATGGAGGTGATCATGATGAAGAGAGAAGTTCGTTACCAGAAAGGATCAAGCACACCCTGCCCTCAGAACAGGCGAACAGGCAATGGGTGCAGACAGTTCTGAATGTTATATCTAGAAGACATTCTCTCAGAGTCTAGGTGCTACATGCAAACATTCCAGTGAACTGAAACAGGTAGTCAATGTTAAAAAGTAGTTCTTGAAATGCCACACTTAACTAACTTCATGAACTCTCACGTACTGCTGAGAACACTGAGCACCCATCTTTGACCTGCCAGCAACATCAATCAGACAGGGCTGTAAACTAGTATTCATCTGCTCCACTACGCCCTCACATAACTAGCACAACACCAAGCATCACACCCACCCACGTCTCACAGCTTGCACTATTGACTATTTGACCATGAAAGTCACATTACCCAAATGCAATGTAAGACGTTCACTAACATAATGACCCCGCTTTTCTCACAAGACAAGGTGGCCCATGAACAGTGTCATTACTGTGAGTGGAGGGGGAGGAGGGTCACATCACCTTCCAAGCTCCACATCATTTCAAAGTAAATGTAATACCAAAATATGTGCCATGTACTACCTGAAATTCATTTCCTTGTAGACATTTACCGGGAAAAAGAAATACAATGGAATTTTACAAAATCTATACATAAACAGACCAAGTCTGACAAACAACCAATATGCAAAAGAAGACAAACTGTGTAAATAAAAATACTGAGAAGGTGAGTTGTAAAGCGTCCTTGAAACTGAGTCCATATGTCACAGAATCAGCTCAGAGTAGTGATAAATGAAGTCATCCACACAGCCTGATGGTTGTCGGGTAATAACTGCTCCTGGACATGGTGGCATGGAACCTAAGGTTTCTGTGTTTCTGTGCTGTATCTCTCCGTCACCTCTGTGACATTACAGTTCACCCTTAATTCACAATCATTTTCCTTACATGCTTCCTTAAAGAAGCTTTGCTTTGTGTATCAAAGCTTGGTGACTTCAGTTTGTTATTTATTGAAGCTGATGCACCAAACATCAGGTGAAACCCTGGATGGTCCATAATTACACTCAAAGTTAGCTCATCACATTGTAGAATATATTGAGCATCAATATCCGGCTAAAATCCTACGTGTGAGAGGTGTTGGGCTCTACCATGCTCCCAGTCATTGGACATGGACTTCTCTCCCATCCCTTCTCTACAACCTTATGCTTACAGCCAAGAGGTGTGATCTGATGAGAAAGCAGTGGAACAACATGAAGAGAATGAAGATGAAAAAGCACTATTGCTTGATGGTGCTGTTCATGATAAAGGTTGGCTTAGAGGCAGTGTCTACAAGCAACACACACAAAATAATGGAGGAACACAGCAGGCCAGGCTGCATCTATGGAAAAGAGTAAGCACTCGACGTTTCAGGCTGAGACCCTTCTTCAGGACCCTGGGTCTCCATATATGACAAGCCTGGAGTCAGGGTAAGTGGTAAACAGTTAGTCAGGTGCCAAACTGTGGAGAGCGAAGGTGTATGTAGGTTCGCAGAAGGTTGATGTCTAAGTATAGTGGAAGCTTGTTGCACAGGCAGGCTTGCCAGAAAGGCCGCGTATGATGTTATGAAGCAAGATGTTTGTGGGTTTTGGGTAGAAGCTGATGCTCTACCTTTCCAGTAATGAAGTGGTGGCCAACTTTGTTAATACTTTTATAGGCCCAACCATGATGAAGGCTGCAAACAGAAGCTGCCAAGGTCAGTATGTAAGAGGAGATATAAAAGCTGGAGCAACAATCTGTTGGGAGAACTCCGTGAGCCAAGTAGCACCTATGGGAGAAGAGGAATTGTCGGTGTCTCGGGTTGAAACCCTGCATCAGGACAGACAGCATTGAAAGAATAGCCAGCATAAAGAAGGGGAGAGGTGAGAGAAAGGCCTGGAAGTGATTCCTGCAAGCTCTTGTGATGCACGTCTACATGTAACACATCTAATATATGTACTCTATTGAATACTGCAGGGCTCCTTCAGGTGAGATCAGCCGTGGGAATCGTTGCTTGAGCAAGCCAGTGTTCTACATTAACGTCTTGCAAGTGGCATCGTGTTAGGTTGTCCCCGTGTGCAGGTAGTGTCACTGCAATCAAAACCATGTGGCTGAGGATAGTTTTTTTGTTGCAACAGCAATCATCTAGTTTGTTGTGTAGACTTCAATGTAAATGGCACAGCAAACTACCCCAGGCGAGTTATTCATGACTGCTACCGGGGACTGGAAATTCAACAGCATGTTCAACTTGACACTCTAGGTGTAGAGTCTCTTTGTGTTTCGAAACATCTTTGAGTTCACTTGCACTGCCTATAGTTTAACTATGAAACCAAACTCAGTTCGCCTGCAAAGAATACATTCTCCCTCGTTTTTATTCATTCTGTTCTCTCTGCTGAATTAGAGCATAATAGCACTTACGGCACATATTTTCACACTTTTCTCTCCCTGGCACTTCATGTTTGTTCTCACTTTATTTCAACATTACCAGTCTCTGCTCTTTCACCTGATCTCTGTCTTACTTTCTGCCCGTCTGCTTCAAGTGGGACCAGAGAAGTTTGATTGCTTCCTTTGACACTAATCATGCATATTGATAATGATCGATGGGTTTTAGGGACAGCAGTGACAATCAAACAACTCTGTCAACTGGGGAGAGAAAATGAGCAAGATTTGGTAGAATTGAAATAAACAGTTTAGAGAATAGATTGAGTAAATAAACACAAAAGTGAAAGTGCAACCACAGAAAGGAAATGAAAGCAAAGTGCTGAACAAATGAGAAACAAGAATAGTAAAGGTAAACAGAGGCAGTGGAGGACGGAAATGAATCACTGCCTGAAGAAGAAGAGAGAACTGAAGGCATAGAAACAAGGATGAAACAAGGCCAGCGTCCGTGGTTGGATGTCAGGCTGGCAGATGAGTGAGAACAAGGACCACACCGCCCCTGCCCACTCCAGATCTGCAAGTTGTCGGCAGCTCACAGGATTGGAGTTCTGTGCGGCCAGGAGGCCCCCTCCTCCCGATCAGGGTCTTGTGAAGCCACGGGAGCAGGAGGTGGATGGTCATATTAGCAGCTGGTGTAGATCACAAGTCCTGGTTACGCGACCACTGGCGCCAGGCAGACAATCTCTGAAGAGTGTTGATAATGGCCGGGGTCATCCGTCTTGTAAAGACACTGCCCACTTCTGTAGAAAATTTGCCAAGGTCATGGTCACCCACGTCGTAGGATCACGGCACATAATGGTGATGATGAATAGCGATGGAAGGTAATAAGAATAACCTAAGAAGTATTTTCTCAACAGATAGCTTCTTTTTATTTAAGGGGAATAATGGATTGTTATTTCTCTTAATACAAACTGGGCAGATCTAATTAAAAGAAGTTCCATACAGAAAGGCAGTGAAACCCCATCAAAATAAAACAAAATAATCATTCTATTGAGATTACATCTCCCAATTATGTTAAAGATCTAGCCTATGCATTTATACTCCTTTCTCTCACCGAGAGGGCCGGAGATCTCCAGTGACGGAAATAAAGTGGGGAATTCCACAAGCTCGGAGCCAATCTCTGTTAAAGGGAGGGGGGCAGTTACCACTATCGCAGGCAAGTCCCGAGGAGCAGAGACCTTGCACCGACCGTCTGACCCCCCCCAACCCCCGATCAAACCCCACGCCTCATGCTCCTCCCCCGCCCCCCGCATCAGCTGCTCCCCTGGAGCTCGCGATGGAGGAAGCTCCCGATTGGGCAGGGAGAAACGGCTAGCGCTTCCGATTGGCTGAGCGGGCCGCGGGTGACGTCACGGCGAGTATTTGCCAAGGGAACGAGGAGGCGCGCGGACAGAGCCGGTGGAGGGGCCGGAGGTTGAGTTGTGTTAGGCTGCGGTCGGAGAGTGCGTTAGCGGGGGGTCAGGGAGCGCGACGACGGCGGCGGCTACGCTAGCGGGAGGGCCGGGCTACGGGATAAGGTGGTGGAGAAGCGAGAGGTCGGAGAGGAAAGGCCTGGCTGTGAAATCCAGGGGGCAGTCGGGGCCTGGATGCCCGTGAGCAGCTGCCGGGGCTTTAGCAGCGCCGCGCCAGCGTAGGGGAGGTAGCGGCGAGCGATCCGAGGCTGGCCGCGATGTTGTGCTACGTGACCAGGCCCGACTCCGTAGTGATGGAGGTGGAAGTCGATCCCAAAGCCAACGGCGAGGACTGCCTGAAGCAGGTGAGGGCATCGGCCACCCCCTCCTCCTTCCCTGGGGTGGTGTGGGGATTCCGTCCCAGTCACGCCGCCGACCGCGGCTCTCCGCTCCGGGTCTGAACGGGTGGGGTCTGCTTGTATTTGGTGGGTAACTCAGACTGTGTAGTGTTTCCTTAAGTGTGGAGACAAAACTTTAAAAAAAACAGTCTGCATTTTTACTAATTTATGTTTAGCTTCCTAAATAAACGCTACCGCCGCTTTATTACTCTTGTTTCTATTTTGCTGCCTTAGATTCTGCTGTGGTTAATATTTGGGGTGCAAGCTGTTGTGAATTAAAACTAATGAGTTTATTTTAAGGAGAGCCCCGGTATTGATCCACTATTTTGGTTTTGCATTTCCGTAAACGACATATTTGCTCCATTGCCAGGTTTGTCACAGACTCGGGATTATAGAGGACGATTATTTGGGGCTGCAGTACTCCGCGAACAAAGGGGAAACCCTCTGGCTCAACCTGAGAAACAGGATTTCCCAACAAATCGAAGGGATGCCACCTTATAAATTTAAACTGCGAGTTAAATTTTTTGTCGAACCTCATCTCTTGCTGCAGGAACAAACTAGGTATGTGTGAACTTTTTCAAAACATTGTTTGAGATTCTGGCATCTACAGTCTCCAATGTGCAAACTTTTCCTGATTTAATGTATGTACATTAAAGTTTTTACTTCGCGTGTTTTTGTTTTTGGTCGTGTTACCGTTTGTTCAAAGTTTTCGTAGTAATTTGTGTACTGTTTACAAGTGACTGATGGTAACCCCATTGTTGGGAATGTTACTGTAGGTCATTGTGGTAGGAGCCAGTCCTTTCGCTGCAACCAGACACCGCTTCAGGGTCCTAGTGCTCGCGGCACATCATCGTATATAGTGGTAAACAACAGGAATTCTGCAGATGCTGGAAATTCAAGCAACACACATCAAAGTTGCTGGTGAACGCAGCAGGCCAAGCAGCATCTATAGGAAGAGGCGCAGTCGACGTTTCAGGCCGAGACCCTTCGTCAGGACTAACTGAAGGAAGAGTGAGTAAGGGATTTGAAAGCTGGAGGGGGAGATGCAAAATGATAGGAGAAGACAGGAGGGGGAGGGATAGAGCCGAGAGCTGGACAGGTGATAGGCAAAAGGGGATACGAGAGGATCATGGGACAGGAGGCCTAGGGAGAAAGACGGGGGGGGGGGTGACCCAGAGGATGGGCAAGAGGTATATTCAGAGGGAGAAAAAGGAGAGTGAGAGAAAGAATGTGTGCATAAAAAGGAGTAACAGCTGGCGTACGAGGGGGAGGTGGGGCCTAGCGGAAGTTAGAGAAGTCAATGTTCATGCCATCAGGTTGGAGGCTACCCAGACGGAATATAAGGTGTTGTTCCTCCAACCTGAGTGTGGCTTCATCTCTACAGTAGAGGAGGCCTGTAGAGATGAAGCCACACTCAGGTTGGAGGAACAACACCTTATATTCCGTCTGGGTAGCCTCCAACCTGATGGCATGAACATTGACTTCTCTAACTTCCGCTAGGCCCCACCTCCCCCTCGTACCCCAGCTGTTACTCCTTTTTATGCACACATTCTTTCTCTCACTCTCCTTTTTCTCCCTCTGTCCCTCTGAATATACCTCTTGCCCATCCTCTGGGTCACCCCCCCCCCGTCTTTCTCCCTAGGCCTCCTGTCCCATGATCCTCTCGTATCCCCTTTTGCCTATCACCTGTCCAGCTCTCGGCTCTATCCCTCCCCCTCCTGTCTTCTCCTATCATTTTGCATCTCCCCCTCCCCCTCCAGCTTTCAAATCCCTTACTCACTCTTCCTTCAGTTAGTCCTGACGAAGGGTCTCGGCCTGAAACGTCGACTGCGCCTCTTCCTATAGATGCTGCTTGGCCTGCTGCGTTCACCAGCAACTTGGATGTGTGTTGATCGTATATAGTGGATTCCGGTTAATTGGGCCATCGGTTAATTGGGGTAGCTGCTTATTTGGGACAACTCTCAAGAACAAAAACTAATCATTGAAGGAGCTGCGCAACATAATCAGCCTGCACAAAACTGCACATCCTATAATTACGGGAGATTTCAACCAGACCAGTTCGAAATTCTCTGAACAACTGCCACCAACAGATCACCTGAGGAATCGGAGGAGCCAACACACCTGACCACTGTTATACCAGCATCAAGAACGCTACTCTTGACACTTTGGAAAGTTCGATCATTTGGCTGTACTTGTACTCCCAGTGTATAGGCAGAAGCTAAAGACAGCAGCATCAGTGGTGAGGACAAACAAGGCATGGTCAGAGGTCATACAAGGGCATTTACAGGACGACTTTGATTGGTGAAATGGACAGATTTATCTCTGAGTCTGAATGATGTGCCCCAGTTCATCGGCAAGTGAAGCTTAACAGCCATTCAAGATTAAGTTTCACTTTGTAGGAAGTAATGGTCTGTAAACCTTGCCAGGGCTGACATCCATCCAATTCTGTCTCAATCCAAATAGCTTTTGTCACCCTTCTGTCGGTCATACCTGGACTTGTATAGTTCTAGATCACCAGTCTTGAATGCCATAGATCCAGACCTTAGACCACAAATCTCCTAATTCATCAATGGCTTTTGGTTTGGTTTGGGTATGTTGTCAGAGGCATACGCTCGTTCAACTATGCTTGAAATACGGGCACACTAGAAAGACTAGTGCAAGTTGCTGTCAACTGTGAAATTGCAATTCTGGTCACTTGTACAATGACTCTTAATGTCACAAATAATATCCTCTATGTATCTTGTAATTAATTCCTTGTACCATTCAGAAGCTTACTGAAAAAATGTAGAGATTATTGACTGAAAGTGAGCTGCAATATTTTCAAAGTGCTGTGGCCTCTGGCTAAATGAAGTAATAACAACCTTGCCAATGTTGTACCCTTCCCCTTGTAAATAATTGGTTGAACTGCAAAAGTTTCTGTGACTGATTTCTCATCTTGCCCTGTTTTGGAAAATAGTGAATTGCCATAATGTAGATTATCTTCTGCTCCAGAACTGATTTGCTCTGCATTATCTTCTAGATTTTACCCTCATTGTTTAGGTTTAAAAAAAGCTATCATGGTACTGTAGATGGTAAGATAGAAAAGTACTTGTGTCTGCAGAGTGTTGTTTTAGATGAAACACCACTTCAGATTTTCCTCCCTTCAGTTCTTATGTCATCCACTGAATGTTTCCAGCATTTTCCATTGTTTTTATTGTAGTTATTTGAAGGCTCATAGTGATCGTAACTTAAGCATTGTTGCTGGAAAGAAGTTTATCCAGCAAAGATGGCCTATATTGTTGGCTCTAAGTTGATTGGTGCAGCAGAATTTTCTTATAGTATTGATTTCTTAAATGCAGAAAAGTGAAAATGGATTTTAAAACTTGGGTATCTGGATTGCTTTTTAAGTTCTTTGAAATCATAGCCTTGACTTTTTGTACACTAAATTTCAATTGACATTGGAATGGATTTATTGATCAGTGGGTCTTCAAGTGCTTTAAATGTTAAATCGTTATGATGTATGTTACTTTATGGGTATATCTGGTCTCTTTGTTGCTTGTAAAGTTAAATCCGGCTATGCAATCTTTTGTTTCTGTGGGTGTGTGATGCAGATTGACCTCCAGTAACCTTCTGTTTACATTGTATGCATATGACCTAGAGTTACCTCTGAGTTGTTGTGGAAGTGCCGGAGCCTCTGGCTAAGTGATGTAATGCCAGCTTCAATTGCACTTTTGCACTCTTTTTATGAAGTGTTCAACATATTTCTGAATTAAGCATCTTAATAAATTTGCCTTTGTTTTCATCTGTTTTGCTCTATAGTGGATTTCCTTTTGGGTTTATCTGATCATGCTGCCCTTTTCATTTTAATTGGGTGTTTGTCCAGTGCCTCTTGCTGTCAGCAGCCTTGGATTTTTTGAAATCATCATAGAAATTGTTTTCCCATCTACTTAGAAACTGTGCAGTCTGCCTCCATGCTGCCTTTTTACATAAATAACTGGACATTTTTTTTTAAAAAAACATCAGTTTGCAGCTGAACTTTTGATGCTGCATCTTTGTACTCAAAGCCAGGCATGGTGGGGCTAATTTGTAAGTAAGTTCTTGCTTAAGGGACGTTCTGAATTGGAGCTAAATTGCTTCCATCCCTGCTTTTATATAAAAAATATATAATTGATGGCAACTTTGTAGAACTCTTAAAAGTTCCATAGTGATTGTTTTCTTGTGTAGTTTAAGAAAGTTCAAGCTACTTTGTTTTTGGAGGGGATGTTTGCTCGCTCTAGGGTCAGGTCCAAATGAGTGCCATGCTGTTAGAATGAAATTTGTTTTTTCATCAAAAACTGAGCAGACCAAGTTTCAATTACTGAAGTCTTGTGGAGTAGAACTTGGTTATCTAACTGAGCAGGCCTTGACAGATAAGTTTGCTAATTTAGTTGTGCTACTAGCTGAGTTTAGCAGCTGGATTTGGTGATTAAAGAACACTGTCACTAGAGATTCTGCAGATGCTGGAAATGTTGAGCAACACACAATGCTGGAGGAACATGGCAAGTTGGGCAACATCTACGGTGGGGAATGAACTGTTGACATTTCGGCTGAGACTCTGTCAGAACTGGAAGAGGGACAGAAACCAGAATGAGGACGGGAGGGGAAGAAGTACAAGCTGGCAGGTGATGGCTGAGACCATGTGAGGGGGAAGATGGGTGGGTGGGGTGGAGGGATTAAGAAGGAAGCAGGGAAGAGATGGGTGTAATGTTTTAATGCAGAAATTTGTCTTCCAGTGTTTGCACAATAGTTTAAAATAAGTGTCCATATTTCAGTTCATTTCCATTTTTCTCACTCAAATCCTACTAACCATTCCTAAATGTATCTGCAGCTTTGGAGTAGAAGTTGGATGTACTGTTCAGTGAAGCAATTAATGACAAAACAGGGGATTGCTCGGTTATGTTCCTAAAACTGTTCATAAACTGTATTTTCTGTAAATAAGTAAATTCTTGACTGCCCTTGGGGACTGACTTGCAATGAGTAGACAGGGGAAGGTCAGCATTGGTGGTAGGAGTTGTTTCCAACAAGTCAAATATCTGAAAGCAGCCCAGTTGAAGTGACAAGGGGAATTGATGTGCTCATCAGCAAGTAAACTGTCAGCAGCTTAACTATGCACTAACAGGATGTAGCTCAAAGTTCAATGTCTTCCCTGACGGAGAGTTTGAAGAAGGCATTGATATTTGGGTTGTGTTCTTGATATCTCTGAGAACAGAGTCTGGGTGAATTTGTATTAAAGTTGGATTTTTGTAAGCCAGATCTTCTATAGAACAGGGACTTCTCGTACAGTGTCCTTGTACTTACTAACATTTCTTGTGTAGTGCTCCATTAGTAAAGAACCAATAGTATTTCTAACTTCAGAGGGGTAATTCCAAGAATTGAATTGTTATCAAATATGTCCATGTCAATGAAGCTTTTGTATTTTGAGTCTGACAGATTGTATTCAACCCTATATCACTTTGTGGGAAGCATTTTCTTAACTTTTAAGCATTCTGCAACTAACTTCTGAATAATTTTGCATTCTGCCTTGAATCATCACAGCTAAAGTTAACTGAATTTTTCTTTTTTTCTAAACTTCAGGCATCAATTCTTTATGCACGTACAAGATGACCTCCTAGGGGGGCGCTTACAGTGTTCACCAGAGCAAGCTGTGACACTGAGTGCTCTTCTGGCACAAGTGGAATTTGGAGACTACAACCAAAACACTGCCAAGTATTCTTATGAAGATCTCTGTGCGAATGACTTGACCACTACCATTTTAAACAGGCAAGTTGACTGCAGAAAGCTGCATACGGTTCTCTTTCCCAGTTATTGGATTATAAAAGTACAAATCTTATTATTGTAATAGGTTGTAGGCTTCAGTATTAACCTTGATCAACTTGACAATTGGTTCATTAATGTCCCATCTACTGAGGTAAAGTGGAAAATATGTGCATGCTATCCATACAAATCATTTCACTATATCAGTATATTGAGGTAGAAGAGCAGTAACAAAATATACCATTGCAAAGAAAGTGCAGTGCAGGCAGGCAAGGGCCATGATAAGTAGATTGAGTCAGAATGGTAATTGAGTTTGGTGGTGCATGTTTGTATCTTCTGTTTGATGGGAGGGGGAGAAGAGATTGTAAGGGGTGAATGGGGTCTTTGATTATGTTGAGGCAGTGAATTGTGGACGGTCCATGTGAGGGAGGTGTGCTGTGTTCACAACTCTTTACAGTTTCTTGTGGTCTTGAGTAGAGCGTTGAAAATTCTGAAATAGACAAAGTTAGTAGTAGATGAGAGCACATTTTAAGGGAAGGTTTTGGTCCAAGCTTTTTAATAGGTTAATTTCAGTTTTTAGTTTTAATTTTGCCTATTTCCTCTCTCCCTGCCCCCCCACCACCCCCCCCCCCATTGTATATCACAGCACTTGACCATGTTTTCAAACGCTGCTCTCTTCAACAGTATTGTTGCCAAGCACAAGGGTTTGGAAGGAATGAGTCGATGTACAGCGGAATATCAAGTTCTACAGATTGCATGTACGTTAGAGCACTATGGTGTGGAGTGGCATCCTGTAAAAGATGGAGATGGACAAAAGATGGTAATTGGTGTGGGGCCAAATGATATATCTGTCTGCAAAGAAGACTTAACTCTAATTAACAGGTAAATGGTGTCTTTGACCATAAGGCATAGGAACAAAATTAGGCCATTTGGCCCTTTGAGCCTGCTGCTTAAACTATCTTAAACTTGTAATGTTGATGCAAAAAGGTGACATTGACTGTTGATGATCTACTATGTAATCTAAGTTTTAGGCTCTATCCAGTGGTTTAGTAACTGGGGACTAAGGTGACCATGATAGTTTCCACCTGCTGTCTGAGATGGTATCTTCATGAGCGCTGTAGAAATGTGGTTGTAGAGGAGATTAATGGCTTGCTTTATGCAGTATGTAGAGCAATCTTGTGGTGTGGATTTGCCTCTTGCTGTCATCTATGGTTGTTATCTATTAAGCAATCTAATATGGCAGACCCCATGGTCCTCTGCTTCAGTGTCATTGATTTATCTTCTGAGGTCTGGCCTGGAATGTTCAATTTGGCATCTGCAGCTGCAAATATGAAATTCCTAAAGACTGACAGCCTCATGTCAATAAGAAATTCCCTCAAGTGTCTGTACTCTTTTTGGTTACCAAGAGCCCCAGTGTATAGCCTGTCGCTTCCAGACTTCCTTATTCTTATACTCCACCCTGCTTGCAATAAAGACCAGGTTGCTGGAATAGAAGTATTTAATTGCATTTCCTTTGATCATCCTTCCATCTGTCAACCTTTTGTTTATTGACTTAGTCAATCTATTCTTCTCCAGACTTCTGTCATCCTTGGTTTACTTAAAGAAGCAATCACTGCATATTTTCTTTTTTGCCACAACGGTAAAGGGTTGGGCTGTAGTTTTGTCAGCTAATACATGAAAAAATTCTGGCAGATTCAGAATTAGAGAAGATGTAAATCCTTGAGCAATCAGTTAACCATTACAGTGTAGAAATAAAAACACATGCTAAAGTTAGAAACTGAAGGACCATGATTTTTTAAATTGGTAATTCTGTGGTAGTCTAGAGTATTTACAGATTTTTCAAATTTTCAACCTTGAGTCATTTTGATTAGCACATATTTTAAACTCCCATGCCCATGCTAGACCTATTGCATAACTAACTGTTTTGAATCAATTTCCTGTTGTTAATTTTCCTGGAAATAATGCAGAAACATGTTGCAGTATCTGAATTTGTACTGAAGTTTAATGTAATAGTATATACTAAAATCTTTTTGCTTTCATTATAATCCCTGAATTTAAATGAGTTTCACCAAGCATATTTGATCATTTGTATTGATCTTGCAGGATTTCATATCCAGTTATCCAGATGGCAACCCAATCTGGGAAAAATGTTTACCTAACCATCACCAAGGATTTGGGCAGTGTCGTGTTAATGCTGAAACTGATCAGCACCAGAGCAGCAAGTGCCCTTTACCGTGCAATAACTGAAACCCATGCGTTTTATAGGTAAGATTTCTGTCACACTCTTGTATCAAGTATTCCCTGTAGTTTGATTTTTTTTTCCCTGTGGCACTTTTGCACGTTTTGTAGTTGATTGTTGTCAGTGATCTTTCTGAAGTGTGTATTGCTGTTGCAATATGTTTGGTTTGCTGAAATTCAGATGCTCAGCTCAGCTATTTAATTGGCAAAGAAACCTATGAATATTTTTTGTGGATTGAAATATATTAAAGGACACTTCATGAAACTGTAATTTGATGCCCTGGACTACTTTCTGGTATGACTGTGCCACTTTCAAAAGAATATTTTTTTTTAATTTCTGGAATTTAATTGCTTTTCAGGTGTGACACTGTCACAAACGCTGTCATGATGCAGTATAGTAGAGATTTCAAGGGCCATCTTGCCTCTTTATTTCTCAATGAAAACATCAATCTTGGCAAGAAATATGTTTTTGACATCAAACGCACGTCCAAGGAGGTTTACGACCATACGCGAAGGGCTTTATATAATGCTGGCATTGTAGACTTTGTTCCAAGCAGTGATCAAGATGGCCAGAATTCTCCACTTAAGTCTTCAGACCTTGAACTGAACTGTAATAATTGTGAAGGACTAAGCTGTCAGCAAAGCCAGATTCTCCAAGAGAAGCTTAGAAAGCTAAAAGAAGCACTATTGTGCATGGTCTGTTGTGGTGAAGAGATTAATACAGCCTTCTGTCCCTGTGGGCACATGGTTTGCTGTGATACTTGTGCTAGTCAACTGCAGGTAATTTTCACTTGACTTCAATTTCAGTGAAATACTTTAGTGGTTGTGCCTATCTTCTTTGGTGTTAGTCACTATGAGTCTTGTGCCTGCCCCCTTTGTTTCTTTTAAAAAATATTCCAGTGTTGTACTGGTGTACTGGCAGATTTATGGCTAACATCTTTTTAAGCTTGTCCTCATTCTTCACCACACTGTCCACCCACTTTCTCTTTGTTTTGTTTTCATGATCAGTGTCACAAGCAAAGTCAGTAATTAATTCAGATAGGGTGTATTCCTTTGTATTTAGAGTTGTTACACCAAGGTTACAGACTTGTTCTGAAAATGCACTCGCAAACGAGTCTGCTACAATACAGTTCCTTGAACGAGTATGTACGCATCCCACTAGTGTCCTGGTCAGTAACCACCCTTCACAACTGATGGCCCTGTTTCACCAAATTAAGTGTCTGGTCTTTTGCATAAACACACATAACAACACTGCTTTTATATCTACTTGTTCAGTTCTCCACTGTTTGTGATACTTCATGATCCATGGTCACTGACCTGAACAGATCTAAGTGTGAGTACTAACCTTCTAAAAATAAATAAATACTTACCAATTTCGACTGCTGAGATTGCTGGCTACACGATGGGATATGAACATATCCCAGACAAGCCCCTAATGTTGTGACTGTGAATAAAGTCACTGGAGAGACACTGAAGCTGGTAGATATAGAAGTCTTTCTTCAGAAGGCATCATACTTGAGACACTCTTGGAGGAAGCGGCCTGCCTGACCTAGTATTACACGACATTTTTGTATCAAAGGTAACAACAGAACAATTCTATAGTTACAATGTATCCACACTTCTAATTACAAATAATTTCCAAACTCCTCCACCTTCAAACCAACCCTCCAGACACCCAAAATCAATGTTAATCCCCATAGTCTCTCTGGCTACATTCATGCATATGCAGACATCTCAGGTGATCAGCCCCTGTCTGCAGCTCCAGGAAGACTATTGTTCAAAGCTGCATTTTAAATTCAATCTGCAATCCACATTCTGGTCTGAAGACTGGTTGCTGCTGAAATTAATATTTTATTATATACCCTAACTCTAGAATATGCCCTAGAAATGCCCATTTCAAATTACTCCTGAACACAGTGGCCAGTGGCATGCTGCTATATTGAACCTTTTCTAATCCTTTTGGTGCTCTTGATGCTCTTGCAAAACTTGAGTGAGATCCAGGATTTAGACTGGGTATCAGTGAAGGGCTTTAATACTTCCAACTCAATATGATGTGACTTGCAGGGTACCTGCAGGTGATGATGTCTGCTTATGCTTGCTGTCCTTCTCCCTGGTGTGGGTTTGGGAAGAATAGCTGGGATATCATAGGTAACTAAAAATGAAACACTTATTTCAGCTTTCCCACTTTGTATTCCTGTATGTTGCACCTCTTCAAGTGTACGTGGGGAGGATTTCTGGCTTTCAAGCAGATTTCAAACCCTTGCTGGGAAAATATTTTGTACTTCGAAATTAATGAATCTTTCCCCTTCACCTCATTATTTTCTGAGACTCCTTCCTGCCTGTGTCTTAGCATTTGTAATTTTATTCATCTGAAATCCTGCTTCACTCTGTTTCAGGTAATCAATCTGTCTTACTGGTCTCCATTACTAGTTTTCCAGATCTCACAACACCAAAATATAACACATCTTTCCAGTAGTATAGTATCTAGGACTGCAAAATTGCAATTTGCTTCTTTCCTTTTATTAACTGACACACAGAATAAAAATGTTCTGTATGTTTCTGTAACTGCTTTCTCCACCTTGACTTCAGGGATTTACAGACACTCATTCCAAGATCACTATTGGCACTTTTATTGTGCCAATCTTGTATTACATTTGCTCTCTAAGCACAAGATAAAGGTATTTCCTGACACCATCTCCACAATTCAAATCCACTCACTTCTCATGACCTGAAAAACTGTATTTCTGGAGTCTGGGAAACTTTACGTGATCAGCATGCTGCCAAATTGCACTCAAAGGACCTCGTACTGAGCTGTGCAGGACAAGGGCATCGAACACTCCAGCCACCTAAGAACACTAACTGACTATGGTGCCTTTTGCTGTAGCTGAAATTCAGTTTGTAATTCAACCATACTCATGTATACTACCAAATGAGACAACGTTCCTCCATGACCAAGCTGCACAGTGGATATAACTTGTACGACACAAGTAATGTTGCCACAAGTATGTGCATTTATAACAAATTTTAAAAGTAAATAGTAAAACACTACTAGCACTTTATAAATGATGACATCTAGGCGACGGCAGGGAATTCAATCAACTTCCCCATTCTAACAGTCTTAAGGTTGTACCTCCTGATTGATGGTCAGGGGGAGGGGGGAAGTTAAAGAGGCTGTTGAATAGATGGGGAGGAGTCATTGACAATGCCAAGAGCTGTGAACATAAGAAATGGGAGCAGGAATCGGCTATCTGGCCCATTGAACCTGCTACGCCATTCAACAAGAACATGGCCGATCTGGCCATGGACTCATCTCCACCTGCTTGCCTTTTCCTCACAACCCTTAATTTCTCCTACTATGCAAAAATCTATCCAACTTTGTCTTGTATATATTTACTGAAGTAGCCCCCACTGCTTCATTGGGCAGCGAATTCCACAGATTCACCACTCTGGAAAAAGCAGTTCCTCCTCTCAGTCCTAAATCTACTCTGAATCTTGAGGCTATGTCCCCTATTTCTAGTCTCACCTACCAGTGGAAAAAACTTTCCTGCCTCTTTTATCTATCTGTTTCATAATTTTATGTTTCTATGATCTCTCATTCTTCTGAATTCTGCATATGCAGTGGTCCAGATCAGTATCTCTGAAGAGACACCCGAAGATCTCCTCAGTCCTCACAATCCTTTGTGGAGGCTTGCAGTCAGATGTCTTTCAATTCCCATACCAAATGGTGGTTCATCTCTTTGGTCTTGTTCATGTTGAGACTCAAAGTTGTGCTTGCACCATTCCACCAGCCACTCTACCTCTTTAGTATGTCATCACGTTGTCATTGATGAGACTAACCAAAGTTGTGTCATCAGTTTGAGCTGGATTTAGTGGTGCAGTCATGTGTCAACAGCATCGGGCTCAGCATGCACACCCGGTGGGTGCTGGTGTTCAGTGTGATGGAGCTGAGATGTGTCTGCCAACACAGACTGATTGTGGCCTATCTGACAGGAAGTCCCAAGATCGTTACAGAGATGTTCAGAGACAACAAGGACAGTTTATCCACTAGCTGTTTAGGGGTGATTGCATTAACACTGGCCTACTCACCCAGTTGTCAATTTACATTCCTCCTCAAACCCATGAACTCCTGCCTTCTCAAACATCGTGATTTTATAGTGTATGGCACACCAAATTTGATCCCTTCGATGACTGTGATCTTTGATTCAGATTGAACAGACACAACATTCCCATTACAATTTGTTACTCATTGTTCTTGATTTAGTTTATTCTTCACTCAATTGTGCTTTATTTTGCTTCTAACCTCATGCCTGGTATGCATGTTGTAGTTACTGGTCTATAACAAATTGGCCTTGTAATGAAACAACAGAAACTTTGCAGTCGCTTGGAATCATACCTGTAGCTATTAGACTAAATCCGCAATGTAATTTGTTCAGATCTCATTTTGATATTTTCTGCAGCTAGGTTGTATAATTCTATTGCATGAGGAATTAACAATAAGGGAAAGAGTATTTGCTGTTACTAGAGGTGCAACCATCAAGAGTGCTATTCTGAGTCAAATCCAGCAGATAGTCCCAGGAAAGAGTTCTAACTATTATAATTGGACATACTTTTATCAAGTTGTAGTGAATGAATGCAGTACTTGGTGGTATTATATCAGGCAGCGGTGATGGGTAGTGTGGTAGGAAGTAGAAATGCTTTGGGCATTGAAAAAACCTAAGCAACAACACCAACTTTCATAGGTCATGTGCAAAAATCTTAGCACACTGTAAAAATTCTGTTAAGTTTAGATTAGATTCGACATTGTGCCAAGTACAGATACACTGCCAATGAAATGCAGTTAGCATCTAACCAGAAATGCAAAGAATAGTGTTACTTATAAAATAACTGCAAATAAAAAGTGCTACAGCACACAAATATAAAAGTACTAACAGTACTTTTGCTTTCAAAAGGAAAAGTTTCTAAATATCAAAACTATAAAGAGCAATAAACAGTAAAAAAAATAAATTAATATTTGGTGTGACCACCCTTTAAAGGTCTTTCAAACTGTATCAATTCTCTCAGATATACTGTAGTGCAGTTTTAGAAGAAAATCGGCTGGTAGGTTGTTCCAAGCACCTTGGAGAACATACCATATTTCTTCTGCAGACTTTAGCTGTTTCAAAGAACAGAATAATACAGCACAGTACAAGCCCTTCGGCCCGCAATGTTGTGCCGACCCTTAAACTCTACCTCCCATATAACCCCCCACCTTAAATTTCTCCATATACCTGTCTCTTAAATTTTACTAGTTTCCACCACTGACTCAGTGCATTCCATGCACCAACCACTCCTGAGTTAAAAATAACCTTCCTCTAATATCCCCCTTGAACTTCCCACCCCTTACCTTAAAGCCATGTCCTCTTGAGCAGTGGTGCCCTGGCTGTCCACTCTATCTATTCCTCTTAGTATCGTGTATGCCTCTATCATATCTCCTCTCATCCTCCTCTCCAAAGAGTAAAGCCCTAGCTCCCTTAATCTCTGATCATAATGCATACTCTCTAAACCAGGCAGCATCCTGGTAAATCTCGTCTGTACCCTTTCCAATGCTTCCACATCCTTCCTATAGTGAGGCAACCAGAACTGGACACAGTAGCAAGTTTTGCTTGCTTCTCTCCAGGGATCAGGGCTCTGGATGCCATACCATCTGTTTCAGGACTCCTTTTTCTTTACGCTGAAGATTGTTCTTTATGACCTTGGCATGTATTCAATAGGTACATTTAATGTCAGAGAAACATGTACAATATACAAGCTGGAATTCTTTTTCTTTGCAAACATCCACAAAAACAGGAGTGCCCCAAAGAATGAATGACAGTTAAACATTAGAACCCCATCTCCCCCTCCACACACAAGCAGCTGCAAGGCAATGACCCCCCCCCCCCACACCAGCAAAAAAGCATCGTCGGCCTCCACTGAGCACTCAAGCATGTAGCAAGGCATCAATAAAGGGCCATTGTCCTGCAGGATGAAGTTGGGAACCGATCAGGTATCTCCCTGATGGTATTGTGAGATTGATGTTAATCTGTTTGTTCTTCCCAGCATTGATGATTCCATTAATTCTCACCAGATCACCAATGCCATATGTAGAAATGCGGCCTCAAGCCTGTAGGGAACCTCCACCATGCTTGCTGTTGGCTGCAGACACTCAGCCATGTAGCGCTGTCCAGCTCTTTTACAGACAAACTGCCTCCTGTTTGAGCCAAGAATTTCAAATCTTGACTTGCCAGTCCAGAGCGCTTGCTGCCATAGTTCAGCACACCAGTCCTTGTGTTTTTGTACATAGATGAGTCTCTTGGCTTTATTTTTACTTCAGAGGAGTGCCTTTTTGGCAGCAGCTCCCATGAAGACTTCTGACATGACTTCTCCGGACTGCAGAGAGGCGTATTTGGGTTGCAGTGGTTTCTGAGTTCAGCGGATCGCGGTACTGGACTTCTGATTTAGGAGTGATGTCAGTTTAATGTATCTGTCATCTGCTACACTCAATTTCTGTGATCAACCACCGCATTTCTGGTCCTTAGTTTCTTTGTGCTTCTAAATGAGCTTGGACAGCACATCTTGAAACTCCTGTCTGCCACAAAATTTCTGCTTGTGTGAGACCTTGCTGATGCAAGGTGACACCTTGTGTTTTGTTGCTGTACTCACTCTTGCCATGGTGTAAGAATTGATTATTTGAGCATTAAACTGTCACAACTGCCTTCTAGTTTGGTTGTTGTTCAAGTTTAATTCCTTCTACACCCATTTCTGTTTCAGTTAATCAGTTTAGTTCATTCAACTCATTATGTCATTGATCATTAGCACTCTGTTTGTTTAATCAGGCACTGGGCTATATATCTACAAAGTTATCAACTTTTTACTTGAAAAGTGGTCTATTGCTTAATATGTTACTTCAAACAAAATACAAAAAAAGTTCTCAATTCTACAGTTAATTTTTGGGAAATCCAAAATTTGCTAAACACTACTAAACACTAATGCAAAAAACAAAATTAAATGTTTAACAGAAAATTTAATATAGGGTGCTTAAGACTTTTACCAGTACTATAGGAAACTGGAAATCCTTAGTAAATTGTGGATTTTAAGTTTTTCCATATTGTTTCTCTGAAAATATTTGCTTCACATCTTTAGTGTTTTACACTTTATCTTCTGAACTATTCAGTAAAGTATAACTGCTATTATTTTTCATAGGCTTGTCCAGTTTGTCGTTCTGAAATTGATCATGTTCAACATGTGTTCCTGCCCACGTGTGCCAGTCTACTCAACCTCACTGTAATTTGAACAAATTTGGAGACTGTTCAGCACCTTTGATTTTGAAGCTAACACTACAGAAGAAGACATAAAACGCTCCCAAGTTTCTCCAGTGCAAATATAACAGCTTGTTTGTGTTTGCATTTCCTGGCGTTTTGGAAGTTTGTCAAGGCTCGCAGAAAAATGATCCAAGGGACTGGAACTTCTGTCACAGATGGTATTAACAGACTAGCCACCTTTAAAACCCTTGCATTGCAATTGCTTTTCTTTGTTCAGTTGACCTGATGCTGCTGCAGTAGTGGCATGTAATTTGAAGATTTTGTAACAAGGACACTGCCTGGTCAGTTCTTTATTTGGTGGATACCCATCCATGACATTAGAGCTTTTATTGTGTTGATCTTTTTTTAAGATTTTAACTTTTTTGGTTTGTAGTTCAAGTGTAATAGCTCAATTTAGCAACATTGGTGCAATGGAGCAGAATCCTTTGGAGTGTATAATAGCTTTATTCATCTTTCTAAAGTCAATTGCAAGGTGAAAAACGTATTTAAACATTTAGATGATTCTGATCTTGGGTGTCTACAACAGAAAAGGTCCTTTTAATTCTAAAATATGCAATTGCAGTGGTTATACATTTGTAGCTGTGACAAATTTCAAATATGAAAGCAAGTGTAGAATTGTTCTGGTTTGATTACTGGATATTTATACCTCGAGTGTATGGTCAGTAGAATCTTTACAGATGCAAAGACTTGCTAAATGACCAATTTGTGTGCAATTCTAGCTGCTTTAAAGCTAAGCATAAAAATGTCACTTTATTAAGGAATTCCAAATGTATTGTTCATAGGGTTGCCTTAATGTAGCAGCAATGAGAGACACCATCTGTTTATGTACAGATCAGGTTCTTTGCACAGATGTTTTGACTTTAAAATTATATCATTGACTGTCATGTTAGCACATTCCCTCTTCAAAGGGGCATCTATTTTTTCACTTTGTATAAATTAGATTTATTTCCATTTGAAACAAAACATTGTCTAAGCTAGATTTAACTCCTTTTATATTCCTTTTAAAATGTATTAATAAAAGAATTTTGTATCATTCATGATATATATGTTTAATGAGTAATAGAACTGATTGTAGTACTATGAGAAACCAGAATCTTGGCAGTATTGGCCACCTGGCACACTTTAAATTAGATCAAAAGTTTGAAGGTCTAAAACCACATCCATTGATATTGTACTGCCTTTTGACTCCAGACGCTGGACACTAGTGCCAGTGCATTGAAGGGTAGTATAGTTACATTTACAGCATAGTAAAATGTCAGCAAACATGCTGAGTGCAAGAGCAATAAGGAAAATAGGAATTTAAAATTCAGTGTGTGTATAATATAAAAAATGTCACTATACAACCCTAAGATTCATTTTCTTGTGGGTGTACTTAACAATTCTACAGAATAGTAACTACAACAGGATCAATGAAAGATCAACTGGAGTGCAAATGACGACTAACTGTGCAAATGCAAATATAAATAAATAGCAATAGATAACGAGAACACAAGTCCTTAAAGTGAGACCATTGGTTGTAGGAACTTTTCAATGATGGGGCAAGTGAGTGTAGTTATATCCTTTTATTCTAGAGCCTTGATGGCTGAGGGGTAGTAACTGTTGGTGAATCTGGTGGTGCAAGTCCTGAGGCTCTTGTACGTTCTACCTGATCACAGTAACAAGAGAGCATGACCTGCCTGCTCTCTGATTAGTTTTGTGATTATTTTTTCTCTGGAGGGGTTCTGATAGGTGGTATTCTGCTGAATCTAAGCTGCACTCTTTCCATGTTGACCAGAAACACACTCAGTACTTGATGTAGTTGAACACAAACTTTAAGGGTGCATATTTTACTTGTCCTAATTATTCTAAATAAGAAGCAGTGAACAACGTTGTGGCTCCCAAGAAACTATAAACTTGGAGGTTTGAGGGAGGGGTGGAATATTAAAATAGTTTGGCTGTAGGCTCTTAACTGGTCCTTACTGGATGATAGCTCAAAGGAACTGGTGCTATTTAATGATTATCTTGGCTCCATCTAGCCTGACCTTGGGTTATCCATGCTCTAATGCTTGTTATTTCATGTTTGACTTAGATGATGTGTTTACATCATGAAAGATTATCTTCATCTAATTTGGGTTATGTGTGTAAGCTAACAAGTTTATACAGCCAGTACTTTTAATTGCAGCTGTTCTCATGGCCTGGGGGTCTATTGCAAAAATCCCTTTTTAATTTGTCATATTTCCCATATTGCCTGCAACAACCCTAATACTCAACTGGAATAACTAGAATAGTTTAGAACCTTTTCAGGCCTGCAGATGCTCATGCTGGTTCTACTGAATTTGGGTCACGATGTAAGTGTCCTAAAGAAGAAAGTTTCTGCATTCACACTACCCCATCCCCACAGTTACTCGTGTGATAGCTGCCCTTTACCTCTTCCCTTTCCACAGTTGAGAAACCAATTGTGTGATAGCTTTGTTAAAACACTTCCAGTTGCAGGTTTGGAACCTCCCCCTGCTTTCTCCCTTGTCTGTGAAAGCTCGCCATATTCCAGCAAGGCTCAAAATAAGCCTGAGGAGAGGCAGCTATCTTTAGACAGTTTGCTGCAATTTATCCATCTGTAATAAGTTTTTCTCTTTACCACTGTGGGACATTTCTTGCAGATCTGATCTGTATTTCATAGCTTAACAAGTCCTTTTTTCCTTTTCTATTGGTTGCCATATTAAATTTGTCAACAAAATGGCTTCATCAATCACCAGGGCAATCCATCAAAAGTTCCCCTGTTGTATTCAACCAACTTGTTTTGTCAGTTTTACTCTTCTGCACTAAGAAACAATCATTTTACTTCCAAGGATAAGTGGATAAACAGGAAGAGACAGTTCAGTAAGATGTATTAACAGAAAGGTGGAAAGTTATAGATAGAAAACCTACAGCACAATACAGGCCCTTTGGCCCACAGAGTTGTGCTGAGCATGTCCCTACCTTAGAAATTACTAGAGTTACCCATAGCCCTCTATTTTTCAAAGCTCCATGTACCTATTCAAAAGTTTTTTAAAAGACCCTATTGTATCCGCCTCCACCACCATTGCCAGCAGCCCATTCCATGCACTCCCCACTCTCTTGAGTTTAAAAAAAACAACAGTAATTTACCCCTGACATCTCTGTACCTACTTCCAAGCACCATAAACCTGTGCCCTCTTGTGGCAGCCATTTCAGCCCTGGGAAAAAGCCTCTGACTATCCACACGATCAATGTCTCTCATCTTCTACACTTCTATCAGGTCACCTCTCATCCTCCGTCACTCTAAGGAGAAAAGGCCAAGTTCACTCAACCCATTTTCATAAGGCATGCTCCCCAATCCAGGCAACATCCTTGTAAATCTCCTCTGCACCCTTTCTATGGTTTCCACATGAAAACATTTGCAGATGATACGAAGATTAATGGTGTGGATCAAGCAGCAGACTGGAAAAGGGGGTTATAGATTCGTTGCAGAAATGGCAGATGGAGTTTAACCTGGCCAAATGTGAAGTGTTACACCTTGGTAGGTCAAATATAAAGAGACAATACACTGTTAGATTATGAGGACACGCAGTCCTCTCTCATTGTCATTTAGTAATGCATGCATTAAGAAATGATACGATGTTCCTCCAGAATGATATCACAGAAACACAAGACAAACCAACTGAAAAACTGACATATAGTTACAACAGTGCAAAGCAATACTGTAATTTGATGAAGAGCAGACCATGGGCACGGTAAAAAAAAGTCTCAAAGTCTCTCGAAAGTTCCATCATCTCACGCAGACAGTAGAAGGAAGGCAAAAAAAATTCCTGCCATGAGCTTCCAGCGCTGCAAACTTGCTGATGCAGCATCGTGGAAGCACCCGATCACAGTCAACTCTTGTTAAGGGCAAGAACCTTAATGGTGTTTATGTGCAGAGGGCGTCCAAGTTCACAACTTCCTGAAAGTTGTCACACATGTTGATAGGGTGGTTAAGAAAGCATATGGCAAGCTTGCCTTTATTAGTAGAGGTATTAACTTCCTGATTTTTGAACTTGTGTTGCAGCTTTATAAAACTCTTGTTGGGCCCCTAGAATATTGCATACAATTAACTTCTTTACTCAGAGAGTGGTAGCTGTATGGAACGAGCTTCCAGCAGAAGTGGTTGAGGCAGGTTCGATGTTGTCACTTAAAGTTAAATTGGACAGCTATATGGACAGGAAAGAAAAGGAGGGTTATGGGCTGGGTGCAGGTCGGTGGGACTAGGTGAGAGTAAGAGTTCGGCACGGACTAGAAGGGCCGAGATGGCCTGTTTCCGTGCTGGAGTTGTTATATAGTTATATGGTTATAATTCTGGTTGCCCTATTATAGGAAGGATATTGAGGCTTTGAAGAGGGTGCTATCTGGATTAGAGGGCATGTGGTATAATGAGAGGTTGGACAAACTTGGGTTGTTTTCTCTAAAGCGGCGGAGGATGAGGGAAGATCTGATGGAGGTTTATTAGACTGAGAGGGATCGATAGAGTGAACGGTATCTTTTTCCCAGGGTGGAAATGTCTAATACAAGTGGGCAAGTATTTAAGGTGGGAGGGGGTAAGTTCAAAGGAGATGTGAGGGGGAAATTTTTTCACACTCTGTGGTGGGTGTCAGGTATGTGCTGCCTGGGTGGTGGTAGAGGCAGATACATTAGAGACTTTTAAGAGATGTCCGGATAGGGAAATGGGACGATATGAACATTGTGTCGGCAGAAGGGATTAGTTTAGTTGGCCATTTACTAATTAATTAGTTCATCACGGCATTCAGTGCTGGTGAAGGGTCTCAGCCTGAACTATACTCATTTCCATAGATGCTGCCTGGCCTGCTGAGTTCCTCCAGCATTTTCTATGTGTTGCTTGGATTTCCAGCATCTGTAGATTTTCTCTTGTTTTTCATTGATTCTATTTTGTTTCCTGTACTTACTGTGACTGCCTGCAAGTAAATGAAATCTCAGGGTTGTATATGGTGACATATATGTACTTTGATAGTAATGGGTTTGAATCAATGATCATTTCAGACATGGGTGTTAGGAGTCTAAGTAATACAGAGTATGAGCCATGATTAGGTGTGTAGACAGTTGTAATCTTGATAACGAAAACAAGAAGAATCAGAAATGGCTTTAGTTCAAAGCCACCAGAAATTGGGATCACTGTGGGTGTTCAAATCTCCATTGTCAGTCACAGAGTTGGAAAGTGGGTTACGATGTATGTCTGCAATCAGCAGTTAAACCTGCATTTCATTAAAAGCCTGCCCCGGGAAGTTTATGAAAGAGATGCTGCAATTCCTCTGAATTAAAGCAAGGTACTTCTGCCAGAACTGCAGTAAGTGGTTGATAGTCCCACGTGAATTATGTGCATCTGTTCAGTTTGAGCCTTTTGCATCTATGTGATCAGCAAGGTCAGTGTACAGTGGAATTGCTCAATCATGAGAGTTCTCAGAATACCACTGTCAACATCTGCAGCCTCAGCAAATGCACAGCACAGATAACGTGTATGTATTTATAGACCTTACAGTAGACTATTGGATAGAATAGTAAGAGCTAACAAAGGCAATGACATAATCGTGGAGAAATGAAGCAATCAAGCGGTTCAGAGAACACAGTATACTCGAGGCAGATATAGGTGTAGGTTTTCACAAATAAAACTAAGTGAGGCGTTTTATGTTTAATGAAATCCATTTCATATTCTATCGAATTCCAAAACCTACACAACCAAAGCACACTAAAAATCCTTACGTAACAGCATCATCACATCAGACCAGTCTCTTAAAGCGAAACCCCAACCGAATGTCGGTGGTTGTGAATTATGTATGTTTCTCCCAATTACATTAGCCTACACAGGGAGTAATGGACTGGAATTAACCAAGCCACAGGCACTTTCAGGTCTTGCACTCTGTAACAGAGATATAATTTTAACATAAAAGGTTTTAAAGGGAAGAAAGTGTGTGGTTTCACTTAAGTAGGGGGATAGGGAACTAGATTAAATGTCAAATGAACGAGATGAAAAATAGCATGTATATAAAACAAAATTTAAAATTTTCAACAAAGTTGTATCCATTGAGAAATAAAAAGTCCAAAGGAAAAATGTTCTACCAGAGCTGGACAATGAGATTAAAGTTAGTGATAGATGTGGCTACCCTTTTTCTGAAGAGTAGTAGCCTTTTAAAAGACTAGCAAATACTGAGCAAAATTTGATTTAACAAAAGTGTTTGAGAATAATTTGGTAAGAAATGAGGTACACAATAGTAAACACAAAATAATCTGCAGATGCTGGGGTCAAAGCAACACTCACAACACGCTGGAGGAACTCAATAGGTCGGGCAGCATCTGTGGAAACGATCAGTCAACGTGTCGGACCAGAACCCTTCATCAAGACTGAAGAGGGAAGGGACAGAGGCCCTATAAAGAAGGTGGGGGGAGGGTGGGAAGGAGAAGGCTGGTAGGTTCCAGGTGAAAAACCGTTAAGGGGAAAGATAAAGGAGTGGGGGAGGGGATAGGCAGGAAAGGTGAAGAAGGAATAGGGAAAAACACAATGGGTAGTAGAAGGAGGCGGAACCATGAGGGAGGTGATAGGCAGCTGGGGGAGGGAGCAGAGTGAAATAGGGGGAGGGAATTACCGGAAGGTGGAGAATTTTATGTTCATACCAAGGGGCTGCAGACTACCTAGACGGTATATGAGGTGTTGCTCCTCCAACCTGAGTTTAGCCTCATCATGGCAGTAGAGGAGGCCATGTATGGACATAACTGAATGGGAATGGGAAGCAGAATTGAAGTGGGTGGCTACTGGGAGATCCTGTCTGTTGTGGCAGACGGAGTGGAGGTGCTCGATGAAGTGGTCTCCCAATCTGCGTCGGGTTTCACCAATGTAGAGGAGGCCGCACCGGGAGCACCGGATGCAATAGGTGACCCTAACAGACTCACAAGTGAAGTGTTGCCTCACCTGGAAGGACTGTTTGGGGTTCTGAATGGTGGCAAGAGAGGAGGTGTAGGGACAGGTGTAGCACTTATGTTTACAGGGATAAGTGCCAGGTGGGAGATCCGTGGGAAGGGACGTGTGGATTAGGGAGTTGCGGAGGGACCAATCCCTGCAGAAAGTGGAGAGGAGTGGAGAGGGAAAGATGTGCTTAGTGGTGGAGTCCTATTAAAGGTGGAGGGAGTTGCGGAGGATAAGGTGCTGGATCCGGAGGCTGGTGGGATGGTAGGTGAAGACAAGGGAGCTCTGTCCCTGTTGTGGTGACAGGAGGATGGGGTGAGGGCCGAAGTGCGGGAAATGGAGGAGATGCTGGTGAGGGCATCATTGATGACGGCAGAAGGGACACCATGATCCTTAAAGAAAGAGGACATTTGAGATGTCCTGGAACAGAAAGCCTCATCCTGGGAGCAGGTGCGGTAGAGGTGGAGGAACTGGGAATAGGGAATGGCATTTTTGCATGTGGCAGGGTGGGAAGAGGTATAGTTGAGGTAGTTATGAGAGTCGGTGGGCTTGTAGAAGATGTCTGTGGACTGTCTGTCTCCAGAGATGGAGACCGAGAGATCGAGAAAGGGGAGAGAAGTGTCCGAGATAGACCAAGAGAATTTGAGGGCTGGGTGGAAGTATGAAGTAAAGTCGATGAAATTGACAAGCTCAGCATGGAATATATGTGCATTTGAGGAGAAGGAGTGACATTGAGCAAAAAGAAAAGAACTTGTCATTGACTTTAGGAAATGAGTCAGAGTACATGACCATGTGTCTGCTTGCTGAGGCAGAGACGGTTGAGAGCTTCAAGTTCCTAAGTATAAACATCACCAATATTTTGGCCTGGTCCAGCCATGTAGACATTGTGGCTAAGAAAGCGCACCAGTGCCTTTACATTCTCAGAAGGTTTAGGAAATGTGCCATTTTTTCAAATTCCTCACCAATTTTTGCAGGTGCTCCATCCTATCCATAGTCATAGTCATAGTCATACTTTATTGATCCCGGGGGAAATATCCAAATGCACCACAGCTCTGTATGGCGAATGCTTACAAATACCACAAGAAATTGCAGAGGATTGTGAATACATTCCAATCTATCATGCGAATCAGCCTCCCTGCATTGAATCTGCCTATCATTCCCGCTGCCTTGGGAAGAAGACTTTACTCTCTCATCATTATTTCTTCTTCCAGCCCTTCTGTCAGGCTGAAGATACAAAAGCTTGTAAACATGAGGGTAAGACCGATCAGGGATAGAAGAGGAAGCATGCTTGGAGTTGGAGGAGGTAGGTGAGGTCCTTAATGAATACAACTCATGAGTACAAAGTATTCATGAGTGAGACGGACCTTGATGTTTGTAAGGACAGTGTTAAACAGGTTGATATGCTAGAAAGAGGATGTGTTAGAACTTTTGAAAAAAATTAGGACAGATAAATTCCTGGAGCTGGATGGGATATTCCCAAGGAAGAGAGGGAAGAGATTGCTGCACCTTTGGCAATGATCTTTGTGTCCTTACTGAACACAGAAATGGTACCAGGTGATTGGAGGATAGCAAATGTTATTTCTTTACTCAAGAAAGGGAGTAGGGGTAATTCTTGGAAATACAAACCAGTGAATCTTACTTCAGTGGTGAGCAAATTATTGGAGAAAATACTTAGAGACAGGATTTCTGAGCATCTGTGGAAGCATAGCCTAATTGGGGATAGTCAGCATGGTGTTGTGAGGAGCAGGTCATGCCTCACAAACCTGACTGAGTTCTTTGAGGATGTGACTAAACATTGATAAAGGTAGAACTGTGGATGTGGTGTATATGAGTTTTAGTAAGGCATTTGATAAGGTTCCCCATGCTAGGCTCATTCAGAAAGTGAGGAGGCATAGGATCCAGGAAAACTTGGCTATGTGGATTCAGATTTGGCTTGCCCATAGAAAGCTGTAGATAGTGTTCTGAAGGGATCTGTTTTAGGATCCCCACTCTTCATGATTTTTATAACTTTACTCAACCTCATTTACCCCATCACTGAAACGTTCCCTCAATTTTAGACTCACTTTTAAGGACTCTTCATCTCATGTTCTCTATTTATTGCTTATTTATTTATTATTATTTTTTTCTTGTTATATTTGCACAGTTTGTGTCCTTTGCAGATTGGTTGCTCCCTGTCCTGTTGGGTGCATAGTAACATATAGACATAGAAACATAGAAAATAGGTGCAGGAGTAGGCCATTTGGCCCTTTGAGCCTGCACCGCCATTCAGTATGATCATGGCTGATCATCCAACTCAGAACCCTGTACCAGCCTTCCCCCCATACCCCCTGATCCCTTTAGCCACAAGGGCCATATCTAACTCCCTCTTAAATATAGCCAATGAACTGGCCTCAACTGTTTCCTGTGGCAGAGAATTTCACAGATTCACCACTCTCTGTGTGAAGAAGTTTTTCCTCATCTCGGTCCTAAAAGGCTTTCCCTTCATCCTCAAACTGTGACCCCTCATTCTGGACTTCCCCTACATCGGGAACAATCTTCCTGCATCTAGCCTGTCCAATCCCTTTAGGATTTTATATGTTTCAATAAGATCCCCCCTCAATCTTCTAAATTCCAATGAGTATAAGCCTAGTTGATCCAGTCTTTCATCATATGAAAGTCCTGCCATCCCAGGAATCAATCTGGTGAACCTTCTTTGTACTTCCTCTGTGGCAAGGATGTCTTTCCTCAGATTAGGGGACCAAAACTGCACACAATACTTCAAGTGTTGTCTCACCAAGGCCTTGTACAACTGCAGTAGTACCTCCCTGCTCCTGTACTTGAATCCTCTTGCTATGAATGCCAGCATACCATTCACCTTTTTCACCGCCTGCTGACCCTGCATGCCCACTTTCAATGACTGGTGTATAATGACACCCAGATCTCGTTGTACCTCCCCTTTTCCTAATCAGCCACCATTCAGATAATAATCTGTTTTCCTGTTTTTGCCACCAAAGTGGATAACTTCACATTTATCCACATTAAGTTGCATCTGCCATGAATTTGCCCACTCACCTAACCTATCCAAGTCACCCTGCATCCTCTTAGAATCCTCCTCACAGCTAACACTGCCACCCCGCTTCATGTCATCCGCAAACTTGGAGATGCTGCATTTAATTCCCTCATCTAAGTCATTAATATATTTGTAAACAACTGGGGTCCCAGCACTGAGCCTTGTGGTACCCCACTAGTCACTGCCTGCCATTCTGAAAAGGTCCCGTTTATTCCCACTCTTTGCTTCCTGTCTGCCAACCAATTCTCTATCCACATCAATACCTTACCCCCAATACCATTAAGTTTGCACACTAATCTCCTGTGTGGGACCTTGTCAAAAGCTTTTTGAAAATCCAAATATACCACATCCACTGGTTCTCCCCTATCCATTCTACTAGTTACATCCTCAAAAAATTCTATGAGATTCGTCAGACATGATTTTCCTTTCACAAATCCATGCTGACTTTGTCCGATGATTTCACCGCTTTCCAAATGTGCTGTTATCACATCTTTGATAACTGACTCTAGCATTTTCCCCACTACCGATGTCAGGTTTACCAGTTTATAATTCCCCGGTTTCTCTCTCCCTCCTTTATAAAAAAGTGGGGTTACATTAGCCACCCTCCAATCCTCAGGAACTAGTCCAGAATCTAAAGAGTTTTGAAAAATTATCACTAATGCATCCATTATTTCTTGGGCTACTTCCTTAAGCACTCTGGGATGCAGACCATCTGGCCCTAGGGATTTATCTGCCTTTAATCCCTTCAATTTACCTAACACCACTTCCCTACTAACATGTATTTCCCTCAGTTCCTCTATCCCACTGGACCCTCTGTCCCCTACTATTTCCGGAAGATTATTTATGTCCTCCTTAGTGAAGACAGAACCAAAGTAGTTATTCAATTGGTCTGCCATGTCCTTGCTCCCCATAATCAATTCACCTGTTCCTGTCTGTAGGGGAACTACATTTGTCTTAACCATTCTTTTTCTCTTCACATATCAATAAAAGCTTTTACAGTCAGATTTTATGTTCCCTGCCAGTTTTCTCTCATAATCTTTTTTCCCCTTCCTAATTAAGCCCTTTGTCCTCCTCTGCTGGACTCTGAATTTCTCCCAGTCCTCAGGTGAGCCACTTTTTCAGGCTAATTTGTATGCTTCTTCTTTGGAATTGATACTATCCCTAATTTCCCTTGTCAGCCACGGGTGCACAACCTTCCTTGATTTATTCTTTTACCAAACTGGGATGAACAATTGTTGTAGTTCATCCATGCGATCTTTAAATGCTTGCCATTGCATATCCACCATCAACCATTTAAGTGTCATTTGCCAGTCTATCTTAGCTAATTCACATCTCATACCTTCAAAGTTACCCTTCTTTAAGTTCAGAACCTTTGTTTCTGAATTAACTATGTCACTCTCCATCTTAATAAAGAATTCCACCATATTATGGTCATTCTTACCCTAGGGGCCTCTCACGACAAGATTGCTAATTAACCCTTCCTCATTGCTCAATACCCAGTCTAGAATAGCCTGCTCTCTAGTTGGTTCCTCGACATGTTGGTTCAAAAAACCATCCCGCATACATTCCAAGAAATCATCTTCCTCAGCACCCTTACCAATTTGGTTCACCCAATCTATATGTAGATTGAAGTCAACCATTATAATTGCTGTTCCTTTATTGCACACATTTCTAATTTCGTGTTTAATACCATCCCCAACCTCACTACTACCGTTAGGTGACCTGTACACAACTCCCACCAGCGTTTTCTGCCCCTTACTGTTATGCAGCTCTACCCATATCGATTCCACATCCTCCCGGCTAATGTCCTTCCTTTCTATTGCGTTAATCTCCTCTCTAACTGGCAATGCTACCCCACCTCCTTTTCTTTCATGTCTATCCCTCCTGAATATTGAATATCCCTGAATGTTGAGCTCCCATCCCTGGTCACCCTGGAGCCATGTCTCTGTGATCCCAACTATATCATATTCATTAATAACAGCCTGCACTTATAATAATAACATATTTTATAATAACTTTACTTAGAACTTTGAAGTGACATATGAGGAAGTTGAAGAGCGGGTTAGTAAATTTGCACATAACATAAAAGTTGATGGAGATGTGGATTGTGCAGAGGGTTGTTTTTAGCTTGCAATTGGACATTGACAGGATGCAGAGCTGGGCTGAGAAGTGGCAGATGGAGTTCAATCTGGAAAAGTGCAAAGGTCAAATTTGAAGTCAGAATGCAGGGTTAACGGCAGGATTCTTGGCAGTTTGGAGGAATGGAGAGAATCTGGAATATTTTGTTCAGTTCTAGTGGACTCATTCCTTATCGGAGGAATGTGGAAGCTTTAAAGAGGGAGCAGAGGAGATTTACCAGGACGCTGTCTGGATTAGAGTCTTATGAGGATAGTTTGATCAGGCTAGGGCTTTTCTCTCTGGAGTGGAGGAGGAGGAGAGGTGATTTGATAAAGGTGCACAAGATGATAAGAGACATGGTTCAAATGGAGAGCCAGAGACTTTTTCCTAAGGCAGAAATAGCTAATTCAAGGGGCATAATATTTAGGTGATTGGAGGGACGTATAGGGTGGATGTCAGAAGTAAGTTTTTTAAACAGAGTGGTGGGTGTGTGGAACACCCTGTCAGGGGTGGTGGTAGATGCAGATGCATTAGGGATACTTAAGAAACTCTTAGAATGGCACATGGGTGGTATAAAAATAGAGGGTTATGTGGGAGGGGAGGTTAGATTGATCTTAGAACAGGTTAAAAGTTGGCATATTGTGGGTTGAATAGCCTGGACTGTACTGTAATGTTGTAATGTTCTATGTTTTATGTACCACCATGCTCAAGAACAGAAAGATTATAATATTCTTTCAGGCTTCTTCTGCTGGTCCGTTAAACTTAAACAATTTTCCTTTAAAGATAATTGTGAGATCAACTCTTTTTTGAACTCTGCTCCTAACCTGTGGAACTCAAATGTCTAAAACTACAGGGGATGCAAGTTCAGTTGACACTTTTAGAAACCAATTCAAAAACTAATTATTTAACCTTGCTCTTAGCTAAACATCTGTTTGTCTTTTATTTTCATGTTTGCACTTTATCCCTTTGTAAGCACTTTGAACTACATCATCTGTGTGAAAGGTTCTCTATAAATAAGTTATTATATTTTTGATATAATATTCTTGATATTCTGTTCTACAATAAAGCTGAACACAACCTCTCAATCAACCTTGTTATGACACTTGGACTTTATTTGTCTATCTGTACTGTTCTCTGTAACTAACACCATATTTTGCAATCTTTTCTTTTGTTCAACCTCAATGCACTTATGTACAGAATTATCTGTCTGGATGGCATGCAAGTGAAAGCTTTTCACTGTATCTTGGCATATGAGTGAATAATAAACCAATTACCATGTACATTTAAATATCGAGGAAAATTAAGTCAGTCTGGTACGCAGGTGTAGACATGAGAAAACACACAGGAGAAATACAAAGCTACGTGGTATCTAATTCAATGCAAGGAGTCTGGCTAATTAGGCAAATGTACTGCGAGCATTGATTTCGGCATGAGAATATTTTGTTGAAAGAAAGGCAAGATTAGCATTCCAGTGTATAAAATCTTCATGTGAGATGTACTGTTTGTTGAAGAGGAGTGGTATTGTAATATTGATTAATGAGTCTAATACTGTAGTAATGAGAGAAGATATACTCAAATGAGGCCAAATGAATAGAGGATTGAATCACTGCCCAATGAAGCAGTGGAGGCTACCTCAATAAATATACTTAAGACAAAGTCGGATAGATTTTTGCATAATAGGGGATCTGTGGTTATGGGGAAAAGGCAGGGAGGTGGAGATGAGTCCATGGCCAGATCAGCCATGATCTTATTGAGTGGCAGAGCAGGCTCGACGGGCCTATTTCTTATGTTCTTATTACAAGTTTTTTTTTAACAGTGGGAAATAGAGGAATAGATGAGGGCAAATCACCAATCATAAGACTAAAAGGGTGATAGCAGTAAGGAACTTCAACCTCACCATTATTAATTGGGGTTGTTTTAGTGTGAAAAGCTCAGTGGGATGCATCCAGGAAGTCTCTTTGAGCCAATGTATGGATAGTCATATCAGTAAATGATCAGAACTGGCCTAATCTATGGAATAAAGCCATTCAGAGAGTTCAGAGGGGCAACAGTGTAACTCTAGAACAAGTTGCTATTTAAAAGAAAACAGGTTTGGATCTTTCAGCGACTTGGAGGTAAATACAACTCCCAGAGTTTGATGAGATGTAACTTAGCTGTAATAAGAGACTAGAGGTCTGAAAGAGATTTCAAATACTATGCTGGCTACAAGTAAGGTGCTAGGTGACTGGAAGACAATAGATGTGGTACCTTTATTCAAGAGGGGAAGCAGAGAAATGCCTAGTTTTGTGGTAAGGAAATTGCTGAAAGAATTCTGAGGATCAAGATTAATCTACGGTTTAAGCAGGGTTTATTCAAACATAAACTGTTCTTAACCAATGTGACTGAACACTGAGGTAACAAAACGTATTGATGGGAGAACTAATGTAGTCTACATGGACTTCAGTCAGGCCTTTGACAGGGTCCAACATGGGGATTGGTCCAAAGGGTAAGAGACCATAGAATGTAAGGCACTGTGGGAAATGAAATCAGGAATTTGCTTGATATTAGAAGAGAGGTTGATGATGGAGGATTGCTTTTGTGGTTGGAAGCCTGTGATGAGTGGGGATTTGATGTTTCTGAATTAGAATCTGGTTTATTAGTACTGCCTTACGTGATCTGGAATGTGTTGTTTTGCTGCTACAAAAGCCTAAAGTTGCTATAAATTCCAAAATAAATACCAAGCCCAAAAAAAAAGAGAAATAATGAGTTTGTGTGTCACCAGAAATCTAATGTCAGGGGGTTAGAAGCTGTTCCTGAATCAATGAGTGTGGGTTTCAGGCCACTGACAGTAATAACAAGAGGTCAAGTCCCAGATGATGACAGTCCTTAATGATGGATGTTGCCTTCTTGAGGCATTGCCTCTTGAAGATGTCCTCAATGCTGTATCTATGATAGAGCTGTCCAAAAGCATGTTCTCAATGCTGTGTCTATGATAGAGCTGTCCAAGAGCATGTTCTCAATGCTGTGTCTATGATAGAGCTGTCCAAGAGCATGTTCTCAATGCTGTGTCTATGATAGAGCTGTCCAAGAGCATGTTCTCAATGCTGTGTCTATGATAGAGCTGTCTGACAGCACGTCCTCAATGGTGGGCAGTGTGTATCTGTGATAGAGCTGTCCGAGAACACAACACTCTGTATCCTTTTTCAGTGTGGTGCCTTGGACCCTCCATACCAGGCAGTAATGCAACCAGTCAGGATGCTCTCCACCATATGCCAGTAGAGATTTTCAAGAGTATTTGGTGACATACTAAATCTCTCCAAACGTTAAACAAAGTAGAGCTGCTGGTATGTCTTCTTTGTGATTGAATTAGTGTGTGGGCCCATGACATGTCCTCAGAGATGCTGGCACCCAAGAACTTAAAGCTGCTCACCCTTATCGCTTTGGATCTCTCAATGAAAACTGGTGTATGTTCTCCTGACTTCCCCTCCTGAAGCCCACAATGTCAAGTGTGACATCACTCAACCAGCTGACCTATCTCATTCTCAGATGCTGCCCCATTGTCGTCTGAAATTTTACCAATAACAGTAAACCTATGTACGGTGTTTGATCTGTGCTTAGTCACACAGTCATGAGTGTCACGAGTAGAGAAGTGAGCTAAGCACACGCCTTGAGGATCCTGTGTTGATTGTCAGAAAGGAGATGTTGTCCATGCTGATTTGTATTGTCCATAGTCTCTCAAAGAAGTTATTGAGCAGCCAGTTGCAGGGAGGTACAGAGGCCCAGGTTTCAAAGCCTGGAGGGATGATAGATTTGAATGCTACTGTAATTGATAAACTGTAGCATGATATAAACTCAATGGCCACTTTATTAGGTACTGCTCGTATTAATGCAAATATCTAATCAGCCAATCATGTGGCAGCATGCAGACATGGTCAAGAGATTCTGTTGTTCAGACAAAATGAGGAATAAATGTGATCTGAGTTACTCTGACCATGGATTGATTGTTGGTGGCAGACGGGGTGGTTTGAATATCTCAGGAATTGCTGATCTCCTGGGATTTTCACACAGCCTCGAGACCTTACAGAGTATGGTGCAAAAAAAAACCAAATAACATCCATTAAGCAGCAGTTCAGTGAGTAAAATCCCTTATTGATGAGAGAGGTCAGAGGAGAATGGTCAGACTGGCTGAAGCTGACAGTAACTCAAATAACCATGTGTTACAGCAGTTATGTGCAGAAGAGCAGCTCTGAATGTACAACATGTTGTACCTGAAGTGGATGAGTTACAGCAGCAGAAGACCACAAACACATAGTGGCCTAAGCATGTATGTAATTAGGTGGCCAGTGAGTATTTTTTGCTGAGTGGAGGGCTGTGAGATTGTGTCCACTGTAGACCTGTTGTGGCAGTAGGGGAATTGCAGCAGGTCCAGGCCCTTGTTCAGGCCGGAGCTAATTCTACCCATAACCAATCTCTCAAAGTACTTCATCAGAGTAGATATAAATGCCACTGACTGATGTTCATTGAGACAGCTCAGCCATCTCTCTTGGGCACCGATATGATAGGTGCATTTTTGATGCAAGTGGAAACCTCAGACAGTAGCAATGAGAGGTCAATAATGTCCTTGAACATTCCAGCCAGTTGGTCAGGCCAGGTACACCATGGGGCTTGGCCCTAACCCTAACTCACCGCACACATTCCCGACAATATCCACCCCTTGATGTGGCCACTTCGGTGGTGCTGTCTGTTATTTGTCAAGTAGGGGACCGTGCACAATTCTGATTTGATGGAGACAGACGTGAGAGTATGGAGGAACATCTGGAGAAACTTCTGAAATGCCCGCTTCACTGCCACTGTTACTGTGTGGTCCGGAATCTCCAGAGGAGAAGGCCCCGAATCCTCGGCTTTGCTTGTTTCGGTTGCCGGGGCGAGGTCGAAGGCAATTGGCAGAGGATGACACTCGGGAGGCTGTATTGGAGGGGCTGGTCGGAGGCTCGAAGTTTTCGGACGGACGGACTCAGTGTCGGCTGTGGTCGGGAGCTTCCAATGCATAGGCAGTTGTCAGTGCCTGGAGGTTTATGGCAGGGAGTTTCTCCCTTTGCCGCCTGCTATCGGGGACTCGGGAGTTGATCGACTCGGGACTTTGAGACTTTTTTTACCGTGCCCATAGTCTGTTCTTTATCAAATTATGGTATTGTTTTGCACTGCACATAAAGAAGGCCAAAGATGAAAAATAAAACATACACAACAGCAAGAGCTAATAGTATGCCAGAAGACTGGGAAGATTTATTTGTTCATCTTCCTAATTAATAAGTTATATTTTCTTTTCATGATGTCATATGATGTCAATAGCAAGAGCTAATAATATACCAGAAAACTGGGAAGATTTATTTGTTCATCTTCCAAATTATTAAGTTATATTTTCTTTTCATGATGTCATATGTTATAATTATGTGGTTCTGTCAGTGTTGGTCTTTGGTTTGTCCTGTTTTCCTGTGATATCACTCTGGAGGAACATTGTATCATTTCTTAATGCGTGCATGCATTTCTAAATGACAATAAATGAAGGCTGAGTGTTCTCATAATCTAATCTAACCATTTTACCCAACACTCACACACACTCCACTTACAATCTGGTCCCAGGCACTGCCCCCATCATAGGCCAGTCAACACCCACACATGCAATCCAACACAGTCACACACAAACCAATACAGTACTTCCCATGTATTGCCACCTCTAACCCTAATGTCCCTCAACCCTGACCCCTCAAACTCATCCACACCCACATCCCTGCCACTAACCCCAACATTCCCCCACCCCGACCCTCCACAATTGCCTCCAACCCCTTGATGTTCACAGATAAATTGTGGTTAATGGTTTAGTAGTGAAAGTGTGGCTAATCAAGGTAAAAGTATACTATTAGGACTATGAAAATGTAACTTTTTGATAGAGTGGAGCATATATAAGGATATATTCAGTGCATATTTGAAGGGACTTGTCGCTATCATGGGAGATTTTAATCAATATATTGATCGGATGAACTGAACTGGCAGAAGGGTCATAGAAAAAGAATTTGTGGAGTAGCTTAGGGGTTGATTTTTGGAGGAGTATGTTAAAGAACCTACGCAAGAATGGGCTATTTTAGATTTGGTGTATGTTTAATGAGGAAAGATTAAGAAGAGATTTTTCAGTTAAAGATCTCGTAGGAGGTAGTCACCACGGAATTCCAGGGGTGCAGTTTGTGGGTGAACAACACGGGACAAAAACCATTGTATTCAGTTTAAATTAAGGTACTTATAACAGTATGAAGGCGGAGTTGTTGGGTAATTCAGCTAAGAGAAGGGTTGGGAGATAAACAGTGGCAGACACTCAAGCACCTGGTCCGTAATGCTCAACAGGTGTTTATCCAAATTAGAAAGAGATAAAATTCGTGTTAATAAAGAAGGCCAAAGATGAAAAATGAAACATACACAATAGCAAGAGCTAATAGTATGCCAGAAGACTGGGAAGATTTATTTGTTCATCTTCCAAATTAATAAGCTATATTTTCTTTTCATGATGTCATTTTTTGTTGGATAGCGACATTCACAGAAACAAATAGCACAAAGAGAGATTATACGGCACATTTTATCCATGCCAATCAAATTGTGAAGTATTTAGATTAAATCTAGATTAAGTATTATAAAGATCTCTCTTCCAAAATCTGCTCAGTGTTCAATTGTTCTGCCTGCCAATCCTGGATGTCATTTTACCCTGGTTAGGTCTATTTTCAACTCACTAAAAATGACCCTGGACCAATTAAGCATTTTTACTTCAGATGGTTCCTTTGAGATGTGTGGGGAAATTGTTTCTGCAGAGGGCGGTGAATCTCTGGAATTCTCTACCCCAGAATATTAAGTTTATTTTAAAGAAACTGTATATACAGTTTTGAAAGTCCCTATGACCATAAGACCGCAATGTGATGAACAGAAGCTGAGGCTGTTGGGCCTACTCCAGCTGCTCTGGGCTTCATGTCTGAGGACTCACTTTCATTCTAAATGCTATTTTCTTGCTTCTATTTCTGCACGATTTATTTTTTTCTCTCTCTCTCTCTGCACATTGGGTGTTTGTTGGTCTTTTTTTAAGGGTTCTTTTGGATTTCTTATTTTGTGGCTGCCTGTAAAGAGACAAATCTCAAGTTTGTATAATGTATACATACTTTGACCTTTGAAGACATGGGAGCAAAATTTGGCCTGCAATAAATTCCACAGATTCTCTACCCTCTGGCTAAATAATTTTTCCCTGTTTTTGTTCTAAACGAATGTCCTTCTATTCTGAGGTTGTGCCCTCTGGTTCTAGACCACCCCCCCCCCCGCCGCACTATAGGAAATATTCTCTCCACATTCACTCTATCTAGTCAGAGAATTGATGGCCATGGCAAATTGATGGCAAAGATGACCTTATTGAACAGTGGGGTAAGCCTGAAGAGCCAAATGTCCTACTCCTGTTCCTATTCATTTTCTGTAATTAACCTAATATAATGAATGTGAATGCACTTCATTTCCTGGAAGTAGATTCAGTAATACCTTCTTTCCTCATTAGATTGAATGCATTCTGATCAATAGCATTCTCTTGATCACAGTACCGAAATTCTTCCCACTCTTGCTCTTCACACCATTAAAAATGCAGTCTATATTAGGATAATTGATGTAACCCCTCATCAACCACTCTATGGGTCTTGCACCCCTCTGTCCTTTCCCTGTAAATATGTGCCTCTGTATCCTCCGCTCTGAAGTGTGGACAATCGAATTTCCCCAGTATTGCAACGGCATCAAAACTTGTTTCTTGACACTGACCTTATTAATTCTGTCCTCAACCTTCAAGGACAACCTATCTTTCCAACACTGCTATATTGCCCATAATCAATACTGTCAAACACAGTTATTTATGTTTTTTCCCTATCTTTCATAAGCACCTGCTATCCAGTAATATTTTTTATCAGTCTATCTTGGTCTGCTTTATCGCCACAACATCATAATTCCATGTGTTTGCTGCTTACCAGACATATTTCCTGTGCTTTTTGCAGTTAAATGCTTACACCGTAATGCTATTTTGTACTCCCTTGCAGCCTCTGCCCATGCCTTCATGCCTTTGAAACGGCCTTCCTGAGTCACTGCCGTCCAGGTTACTCATAAACTGCTGTATTGGAGTTATAACTCCCTTAGAATGTTGTAAAGGTGTTGATGAACTTTGAACCAATGGCAATGAAGGATCATTGACAGAGACACAAGAGACTGCAGATGCTGGAAAATGATGCAGAGTTTCAACCTGAAATGTTGAAATTCCTTTCCTTCCACAGATGCTGTTCAACCTTCTGAGTTCCTTTACAGATTGTTTATTGCTGAGGATCCAAGTTAGGATGTTATGATAACTAGTTAACACTGACATCAACTGTAGAGAATGCTAAATGGACTCTCGACCAGCTGTAAGTATTTAGAGTGTGTTGTTTCTCTCTCCCTCTCACTCGCTGCACTCAAGGGAGGCCCCTTGCATTTGAGTGATCTCTCTCTCCCTCGATGCTGTTGGAGGATAGTACCAGAGCAAGGTTTAATCGCAGTGCTTTGTAAATTTGAACCCTGATTCGGTTTATGACGTGTATCGATTCTGATTGCTGCTCTTTCATTGCTATTTTTGGGCAATTTTGAATCGGGGCGGGCTGCAGATAATGAACACTTGAGCTGAACTGAAATATGCCTTTTGATCTTGTGCTTTATATTCTGTGTTTTTGCTTTTTCTTTTGTTGCTATTTGCATGATTTTTTTACATGTGGGCAGGGTTTGAGGTTTTTCTTTGAACAGGTTGGTTTCATGATTTCCTTTGTTTCATAACTGTCTGTGGGGAAGACGAATTTCAGGGTTGTTTGTTGCATACATACTTTGATAATAAATGTACTTTGGATTTGAATTGACACTTGTGGAACACTTGAACGTTAACCGTTTGTGAAGTAACTAAAGAGATTGTCACAGTGCTGGAAAACATGAACATATCCAAAAATAATCCAGCTCTGATATGAAAAACATAAAAATGGTTACAAACACCTTCCATATTACTGGCATATTCCCATTAGGACTGTCTCCTAGAAACACATTGAATACATTGAGGCAGATCTTAATAGATCAGGCCAGGAGTTAGTCTGTTTGCAGAGCAGTTGAAAGAACAATAATAAGAACAGAAAGATTCAATGCAAGAAGTGGTTGTGCTGTTATATTCCACTTAGGTTTGGACTGAATTTTAATAAGTGAAAAGAGTGTTAATTAATTTTATTATGTAACATGGCAATGAAACTAACATGAAAGGCTTCAGAAATCCCAGTCAAATATTCTCCACTGGGGAATATTCTAAGATTTCTTCTTTTTTTCAAAGTTGTTTTTGAAGCTTGAGAAAGGAGGAAAAGTGATAAAAGGTAACTGTACCTGATTATTCAAAATTAAATACTTCCATTGGAATTCTGAAGGTCTCTGTTGCGAGAGATAAAGCTTCTAGAGATGAAAGTACAGAATGACATTTAAAATATCCAACAGATTTACATGATCTGAGCACTAAAATGTAGATGGGATGGCATTTCAGTGCTGTTGCACTGCAGTTTGAAGACTTTATAAGTCTTCCAAAGGCTGGAAGGGCAGTCACTGTCACTGTTGTCTAATTACCACCTAGGAGATGATTCCTTGTCTGTCTTGTTTAATAATATCATTGCTCCTTGTTCCTTTGAGGTGACCAGCACTGAGAAAACAAGAGCTGCTTTGAAGAAAAAGTTTACTGCAGATAAACATCTCATTATCATTGATCTGTTTTAGATAGATTTACACCACGGCAAAAAAAAAGATCATGATGCATCACAAGTTAATTGAGCCTAATTTATATGCATTTATTTTTAATTAAAATTTTTATCATTTTGCCTTCCTTTATGATATTTCGGCATCACACTCAATGGTAATCCAGCAGTAAATACAGTAGGTTTAATATTGTAGAAGCTGCCAGCTTTTCATTCATTCTATTTCAAATGAAGCTCAGACAGTATGTAAAAGTGGCAGCCAGACGTCCCGAGCGAAGCCGAGGGAGACATTTGGCTGAAACGCAAGAGACTGCAGATGCTGTAATCTGGAACAGCAAACAATCTGAGGACAGAACCTTGTGAATTAGGCAGCATCTGTGGAGGGAAAGGAACAGTTCATTTTTCAGCTTAACACCTTCATCAGGACTATTAGAGATGTTTGGCTGCCACTTTTCATCGCTAACTGAGTGGGAAAGTAAGGCTACCATTTATGTAACCTGCTGAGTGTTTCAGCTGCACTGCTGCTGGTGTGTTGCTTGGCCACTTTTGACATTTGTGTTGCGTGATCTCACCGACTGTGTTCAAATATCAAAGCTGGTGAGGGCCGACTTTGTCAGCACCTGTTTCTGGATGGTCTGCTAGCATGATGCAATGGGTAAGAACAGAGCCGAGGACAATCTGTTAACCTCAGACCAGAAGGCAGGTTGCTGGTCAGGCAGAAGTGCTGGTGGGAATGGGGCAAGGAAGTGGTATTGAAAGTGTAACGCTCTGGTAACGGTTTCACTGCTAAGGTAATGGTCTTTCTGTAGAAGCAACGTTTGGGTTATGGTTAGCGATAACAGGTGCCACCCAATCAGGGGAGCAGGATATTTTTGCATGCTAACACCAGTGTGAGCTGAGGTTTTTGCTTGGTGGGGGATGAAGAGAGAAGACACTGGAGAGAACCAGTTGTAAGATTCAATCCGGTGGGGGACCGTGATTCGATGGAGCAAGGTGCCGAGATCAACCGAGGATCAGTGAATATGACTTTTGGAAGAGCCGAGCTCCAACTTGTGCACATTTGACTGTTGAATTATAATGGGCCCTTTTTGTTTCTTTCTTTTTTTTCTGTACTAAACCTTTAGTTAAGTTGGCATTCATAAATATAATCCCTTTAATCCTATGCAGTGTGCTGTCTGTTATATTTTGGCACTGAGTTGTAACAGAGTAGCAAATTACACAGCATCCACACAAACCGGAGTTTGGGATGGGAGAGCCGTCCCAATCTCATGGATTTGGCGGGACCAGAGTGTGTATTCCCTAGATTTACTTACTAGACTTACTTCCTTTTTCCCAAGGAAAAAGATGTTTCAAAAGCAACTGGGAAGGGGCCAAGGCCTGACGCTCTATTCCACCTTGTAGCTCTGTATTATGTCGTCCCTTATTCGTTCTCCCAGTGTATGTTGTATATTGACTCAAAAATACCTCAGCCGGGGAATACCCTGTGCTAGACTTGGGGCATGGTCAGTCCTGTATGAAAGCAGAAATAATGCTAACCATGGGCCATATGGACTCCTTATCCATTAACTGGAGCGTCATTGTTTCCTTCAGTTTTGGGCATGTCATTCAGCTGCTCCAGTGGATGCAGCTGGCATTGGGCTGTTGAACTTTGCTGGATTCACTGGAGCAGAGGAAGGAGCCAAGAAGCACCCACCTGACCAGTGTGGATCATTGTCAGAAATCAGTTACCCAGAGAGGCCAGGTACTGCTAAAACTGACTAGGGAGCTTTGGTGGTTCAGTTCAGTCTGCAGAGGTGCAGGACTCAAACATCAGCTTTTCCAACAACTTTGATTTGGTTGTCAGGCTGGAGGAAGAAATTATCCTTTCCCAACTGAAAGATGTCATCATGGGCCTTCTGCAAGCGATGAAACAATCTCCTCCATGCGTGCGTCAGAATTGTGGGCAGCCCTGACACAATGCAAAGTGATTCATTCGATCTTCAGAGTGCTGACCAGTTGCAGGCCAACAGACACCAACGGACAAGAGTATTTCTGTTGTTTACCCCGAGAGACTACAATGACCATGAAGCCTTGCACGGGCACCAGTGCGCATGCATGATTTGCGCATGCATGTACGTGCCTTTTTTTTCTACAAATCATTTTTGGCGATTCTGTGGGGGGGGGTGTTAATCACGACTGGAATATATGTGATAAGTGGCTAATACACTCAATTTCGTTTCTAAAAGGGTTTCTCTAATGAATTTAATATTAAACACACAGCGCATATTTTCCTCACATGAAAATAGTGATAAGTCAATTATCGGGGAGGACAGGGGAGCTTGAAGTAAGCGTTGAACGAACTTCCAGTAGAAGTGGTAGAGGCAGGTTCGGTATTATCATTTAAAGAAAAATTGGACAGGTATATGGACAGGAAAGGAATGGAGGGTTATGGGCTGAGTGCAGGTCGGTGGGATTAGGTGAGAGTAGCGTTTGGCACGGACTAGAAGGGTAGAGGTGGCCTGTTTCTGTGCTGTAGTTGTTATATGGTTATATAAGTCACTTACAAGTCAATAGCATCATAACATTTTAAGTAACGTTTGGATATTAAACACACAGCATATTTTCCCAGTATGAACATATAAAATCATTGTAACACACCAATATCGCTGAATCAATGGGAGCCCTGGGCTTGTTTCCCTGCAACAAGACGGTGCCATCGAGGGGTGATGGGAGACAGCAATACTCGAAGGGGGGTCCTTATGTCCAGTCTATTCCGCAATTTGGTTTTTGTTGCATTCATCGCAGAGATATGTTGGAAATGGAAGCAACGTTTTCAGTGCTTTCCTGGCTGTCTCAGGATATTTAGCCTTGACTTTGACCCAGAATGCTGGCAGAGATATTATGTCAAACATACTTTTCAGTCCGCCGTCATTTGCAAGCTCGAGGAGTTGATCCTCTTCCCGCGCTGACATGGATGACGCGCGGGTAATGACCTCACATGCGTAATGGGTCAACAGTGGGCATGACAAGGAACGAGGAAAGGTGCAGCTGACTCCTATCGCCAAATCATATCGTTTCCTCACGGCCCAGTAGCACATGTTTTGCGGCCCGGTACCGGTCCGCGGGCCGGTGGTTGGGGACCACTGTGTTAAAGGACCTCAGTCTCCTCATGAAATAGAGACGGCTCTGACCCTTCTTATAGACAGCCTCAGTGTTCCTTGACCAGTCCAGTTTATTGTCAATTTGTATCCCCAGGTATCTGTAATCCTCCACCATGTCCACACTGACCCCCTGGATGGAAACAGGGGTCACCAGTACCTTAGCCCTCCTCAGGTCTACCACCAGCTCCTTAGTCTTTTTCACATTAAGCTGCAGATAATTCTCCTCACACCATGTGACAAAGTTTCCTACCGTAGCCCTGTACTCAGCCTCAGCTCCCTTGCTGATGCATCCAACTATGGCAGAGTCATCTGAAAACTTCTGAAGATGACAAGACTCTGTGCAGTAGTTGAAGTCTGAGGTGTAAATGGTGAAGAGAAAGGGAGACAAGAGAGTCCCCTGTGGAGACCCAGTGCTGCTGATCACTCTGTCAGACACACAATGTTGCAAGCACACGTACTGTGGTCTGCCAGTCAGGTAATCAAGAATCCATGATACCAGGGAAGCATCCAGGGATGCCAAATTCCTTTAGTCTCTTGAGGAAGTAGAGGCATGTGAACTTTCTTGGCCATGGTGTCTACAAGGCTGGGCCAATAGTTTCAATAGTTCCAAATAATATCAGAGAAATGTATGCAATATACATCCTGAAATTCTTGTTCCTCGCAGACATCCACGAAAACAGAATAGTACCTCAAAGTATGAGTGACAGGAAAAAGGTTAGAACCTTAAAGCCCCCCACTCCCCGTCCCTTGCATAAGCACCAGCAAACCAACGGCCCTCCCTCACCCCCACTTACTCTGCAAAGGAAGCACCAGCACCCTCCACCCACCAATAGCAAAGCCCTCAAGAAAGACCATGATCTGCAGTGAACAAAAACTAATTGTTCATCCGACAGTTCGACATACCACAGGTCTCTCTCTCTCTCTCTCTCCCTTATAAAGTGAAAAAGCAGTACCCCCTTCCCCCTTTCACAGTGAGAAGGGAGACATAACAAAACAACTCGCTGATTTCCACTGAAAAATTCTGTCAAGTCGCTTTTATTCCAAGTTCTCTGACTCGATAATCGGCACAGAATCAACTTGTCCACAGGGCCACAAAGCCTCAGAACCTCAAAAGTATGTTTGTCTTCTAGACCATGTGTGTGGGATTTTGAAAAGTAGCCATTCATGAGTCCCCACATGTGGGTCCCACCACCACAAAGAACTGACGTCCGAGTGTAACTCCAGGTTAAAGTCTCCAACAGAACCCCATCCACCCTGAAAAGGAAAAGAGAGACATTGAAGGTAGAAATTAAGCTGTTTCTGCAGATAAGCTCGAAAGACTCGCTGTTAAGCGCCATCGTAGCTTCTAACCTCCCCATCTTAGGGCCAGAATAGCCAATTGGTGACATTCACTCCTAGGAACATGAAGCTTTCAACCATCTCAAGCTCAGCGTCTTTGAGCTAGACGGGAATGTGTGCACAGCCCTCTTTCCTGAAGTCAATGATCACCTCTTTCGTTTGAGGCAACGGTCATTGTTATGATACCACATCACTAGGCTCCTTATCACCAAGTCGTTAGTTAAGATTTGACCCACAACGGTGGATGTCGTCTGATGGAGATACAGCAGAACCTGGCCACACAGTTATGAATGTATAGGGAATAGAGGTTGTACAGTGGTTGTGGTTGTACAGTGTTGTGGCTAAACTATGTTGCAGTTGCTTTCTTTTGTATTGTGTAGTGTTAGGTTACAGTCATTTCATGTTGTGATTGGGTTGTATTGTTTTGTGACTGCCTTATAATTGTGCTGTAGGTATGTTTGGATGTGTGGCATTGTGCTGTGATTGAATTGCGGTTATGATACATTGTATATACGTTGTGTTTGGGTGGGTTGTATTGTGCTGGGACTGAGCTATAATTATCTAGTACAAGGGGTGATAGATAAGTTCATGGCCTAAGGTAGAAGGAGTTAATTTTAGAAAACCTAGCACATTTATGTACCCTGGGGAAAAGTACACACTCAGGACAACAAAGACTTTATTGGGTTTTAATTCCTTTATCTATTTTAGATGTTTAAGTGCCAGAAGAGGGTTGCGAAACAAAACAAACAAATTTACAACCAGTTCTTGCCGTTACAACCTCAGTTTAACTTTCGATCCACACCCTCGTTTATGGACAGAATTGCTAATGCAGTATAAAAATACCAGAACTAATACAGTACTAATACAGTAGTGGCAATCCTGAAGGAACACAATACAAACAACATTAGAATCCCACCCACCCTGCATCTTATACACAACAGCGAAAAATGTAAGCGAATACATCTCATTTAAGACATACACATGTGCTGAACTTCCAAACAGAGACTAAACATTCACGTTACGGGGTTACATGCATAATCAGTCCTGATACAATAAAGTTAGACAAAAGGTACACTTTGGCACAACTTTTACAAGGTATTGCCTGGTAGTTAAATTACAGGAAGACTGACCTACTTGGATGGTGAGGAACTTTGCCCAAGCCACGCTACCCAGCGTCAATACCTTTACTCGTGAAAATCTAAAGTATCCACATGTAAAACATATCAAATCACCAATATTCTCGATCCGCTAACAAGCATAAATTAATTCACATGGATATTGTCAATTAATGCTCACCTTTCCTCACCATGCCCAACTCACTCTGGGAGGAATCCAATTCCAACGCCCTACCACGTCTTCAGCAGAAAACAAAATGGTCTCCCCACTATCCCGCGTGTGCGTAATGACATCACCGTCTCCCCTTAAAGGCACAGACAACTATTCTGCATTACCCGGATGGATGCCTAAGTATACTTTTAACGATATTGAATAAGATCCGACGGTCACCCGGTTACATTTATTTTTCAACATAGTCCCCTGCTACATTTACACAGTTAGTCCAGTGGTCGTGGAGCATACGGATCCCTTCTTTGTAGAAGTCAGCATCTTGGACCTCCAGAAAGTGGTCCACAGCAGGGGTGATTGATAAGTTTATGGCCTAAGGTAGAAGGAGATGAGTTATTAACTTCAAACTTTCTGCATAATCACTCAAAGAGTTGAACTGCACGTGCATGTAATGGGAGCTGTATAACTTATCTCCCTCCACCTTAGGCCATGAACTTATCAATCACCCCTCATATTATAGTGTTGTGTTTGGCTGAGTTACCCAGTTTCAGATTTAGAACTGTAGTCATTTTAAGGATTATAACTGATCCTGAAAATTACAAATCTTTACAAAAGTTAAGAACAAAACAATAGTTTTGTGGTAAAGACTGACACATACGTAAAGACTTTCTTTGCCATGTGAACCTGAAAGTATATGATTTTTGAGTCCACTCACAATTATATTTTAATGTGACTCCTGTTGTTGTATGTAATTTCAGCTGTGTGTGAGCTCAAATTTCCACAGGAGGCAAGAACGAAATTTTATCTGTTGTCCTGCCAAGAACATTAATTAACAATCGTAAAATAATTCCCACCTTTTGATCCAGTAATTTCAATCCTGAAGATTATAGTTGTCAGAAGATCAATATTTGATCTCTCTTTAAGTGTACACTAATTTGATATTTTTCACAGTGCGTGGAAGAAATTAAGCACAACCCTGTGATTCTCACATACCTATTTTGAGTTAGCGGAAATTCAGTGAACTTTTAGCAGAAGGTAAAAAGTTGATGTTTAACTCCGGAAAGTACATTACACAATGATTCAAAAGGTACTTTTCCATAGGTAAGAGTTCAGCAAGCTATTGCCAAATCAAGTCAAGTTTAATGTCTTGTATACAAGAACGGTAAGGTCCAGCTACAATGAAAAACATGCTAGCAGCAGCATCACAGGCATATTGGTACAGACAGCATGCAGAACATAAATTATACTTAAATTATGCAAGGCAGTGAAGAACAAGTTTTTAGTGCAAAGTAAATGCATACATAATCAGAAACAAGTCCGTGTTAACCATGCTGAGGTAGTTTGGTTCAAGAACTGATGGTCGTAGGAAAGTAATTTGTTCCAAACCTGGTGATGTGGGACTTCCAGGCTTCTGTGCCTCCTGTCCAACAGCAACAGTGAGAAAAGGACATGGCCCAAATGGTGAGGATCCTTGGCGATAAATAGTGGGGGGAGCTGTGTCCTCAGGCTCACCCACACCTCTCCGCAATCTCGTATGTTCCTGTGGTTTGGAACATGTGTCTATTTCAATTCCATCACAACATCATCATGCACAGTGACAGTCATCTGTTAACACACAAAACACCAAGGTGTGGCAGTGGTTTTTCTTTGAGCTTTGCATTGCTTAGAACGTTTTGATCCCAATTCCATTAAGGCTGACGTGAAAATATTCACAAGTAAAATCAAGACTTTAAGCTTCCTTTGAAGGAAAATATCAGGATTCAGTGGAAGAATGATAACAGCTGTTTTAGATTAGATTAAACTTTAAAGTACAATAAATGGTGCTGAGAAGCTTAGAGTTCTGAAGTACCATGGTGTTGTAGTATGCAGCTCCTTCGACAGAGTAGAGTCAATGGCAGATACTTGTAGGGATGAAGGGCACAAAGAAAATTTAGAAGGTATTTACACATGCCTGGTAAGAACATTGATAGTAAGAAAGCTACATTGTTGATCCAGTGCATCATATAATAAAATAAAGGGAAAGGAAGAAAATTGCCTTTTAAACTCATGAGAGAGCATAGGCCATCAACTTTTTGCTGCTGATGTTTCTGTAGCAGGCAATTTCTTTTTTACGAGGTCGAGTTGCTAGCTCGATGCTCAATCCAGCACGGATGGAAAGTGTGCCTGGGGAGCCAGCTGGGTTCAAACTTGGGAGCCTTCGCTCCAAAGTCCGGCATTGATGCCACTACGCCACCAGCTGGACAATAAAATAAAGAGCTAGGGCTTTTTGCTTTGGAGTGAAGGAGGATGAGAGGTGACTCAAAAGAGGTGACAAGATGATAAGAGACATGGATCAAGTGGACAACCAGAGACCTTTTCTCCCCAGGGTGAAAATACCCAATGCAAGGGTATTAAGTCATCGATCCAGAAAGCATTGCAATTTCTTAAATTGATCACAATCTACACAGGGCTTATTGATGTGAACAATGCCATCTTGTATTTATATTTATATAGCGCCTTCAATTCAACTTCCAAATAAAATGCAACTTACAAATAAAATGCTGAACCAGATAATGAGATATCAGGGAAGATGACAAAAAGCTTGGTCAAAAAGACAGATTTTAAGGAGTGCCTTAATAAAGGGAGGCAGTAAAAGGAAAGTTGGAGGGAATCCCAGAGCTTTCAGGCTTGGCAGTTTGGCAGGAATGAACAAATGCCAAGACTGGCAGAACAGGGACTTCTCAGAGGATGGCTACTCTAGTTATCATCTACTATCATATTGTGTCTTATCATCCTCAGCTCACCTAATTTAGTATTCCAGACTACTTATTTGTACCAGTTATATTGCAAATAACTCTGCCTCTTTATTTCCAGGACGAAAATCCCAAGTGTTTCCACATATTGCTGATGACTCTGGAGATCAGCTTTGCAGCTTTGACTATGCCCAGTACTTGCTTCAACTATAGGTGACAATCCAAACGGGATACGGTAACTAAAGAATAGTCAAGTAAAACAAGACTACTAGGTCCAGTCAACAACACTTTTAGTAGTCAGAGCATATTCATGATGTCTAATTCATTTGCCTTCCTGTCTGCAGCATTTTACTAAACCCAAGTCAATTGTCTAGCGAAGATCAACAGTTCATCAAAAGAGGAGTTAAGATCCTTATTGTACCAAGAAAATTTAATAATAAACATAAGAAAGTCTGCAGATGGTGGAAATCCAAAGTAACAGTGCCAAAATGCCTCAAGAGCTCAGCAGGTCAGGCAACATCCATAGAGAAGAATGGATAGTCGATGTTTCAGGCTGAGACCCTTCTTCAGGACTATCTATTCCATAGATACTGCCTGACCTGCTGAGTTCCTCCGGCAATTTGTGTGTGTTGCTAAGAAAATTTTATATTTAAGTAAAGCACAACTTTTTTGATGAACTTGTTGGACATTTAAAGTTGCACAAAGAAATTTTCCAATAGAATGTGATTTTTATTTATCTTAGATTGTTGTTGGGTAACAATAAAGAAAAATAAAAGAATAAGAAAAGAATGAATGAATAAAAGAATGAAAGAGTAAATGGAGGAAAAAAAGGAAGAACATATCATGCAACAAAAGAACATATGAAGGATTTGAAGACCGCTACTATCTCACTGTTAACAGACTCTTAAACAGAACTCATGCACGGCAAGATTATCTCTTGACCTATCAAGTTTCCTTGTTGTGGCCCTTACCCTGGATTTGTTGATCTACACTGTACATTCTCTGTAACTGCAATATTATATTCCACATCTTTGTTTTATAGGCAGCGGGCCAGATTGGAAAGGTCAGGGTGTCAGGGCTCCGAGGTGAAGGACAGGCCAGTTCAGCTCACCACCCCGTGACATTTACTCAGCTCTGCACTGAACTATGTGTCTCAGACTCCTTGTGAACTTCTCAGAATGCTATTTGCTTGTGATTTTTGTTTGCAATATTTGTTTTTTTTCCTCTCTGCACATTGGGTGTTGGACAGTCTTGTTTAATGGGTTCTTTGTTTCGTGGCTGCCTGTTAGCAGACAAAATCTCGAGGTTGTATAATGCATATGTAGTTTGATAATAACTGTACTTTGAACTTATGCATGGAATGATCTCCCCAGATGGCCCTTAAAAGAAAAGTTTACAACCGTACCTTGTTACATGTGACAATAATAAATGATTACAGTGTCAGGAGGATCAAAACTGTGAAGGGGAATGAGGGTGGAAAGGATTCCGTACTGACATAATTCTTTATCTCATCACTTGGAACATCTTTGAGCATTCCACTCACATTGAATTCACATCAAAGCAATAAAAATACATTACTGCTCTGGTAGACATGACCTGGTGCTACAACAGAGAGCAAATATGTAACAGATGGCAACAAACTTAGTAAGAAAATTGGGAAGGCAACAAAGGACAGCACCTGGCTCAGTGGAAATAGGCTCAAGGCAATGAAGTAATAACACTGGACCAGAGCTCGGATGCCGGTGAATGCTTAACATAGTGCTTTTAATTCAGCATGTGTGTATCTGTTCTTTTCACTGGGATCACAAACTTGTAATCCAATCTATTTCCCATAAATAAAAGATACTGAAGTTGAGCCTGGAACAGCAAAGCAATTTTCAGCCTCCCAGTAATTTATGGACCAAATTACAGAGCAAACAGGAAGCAGCACAGGAGCCAGATGACAGCTTCTCTCTGTTTGAATAGCAAGGGAGAGGAGGTGATCTTCCGCTGCATTCAGAGACAGGTCACTAGCGGCTGTACAGATTCCCCACCAGGATTCTCAGGCAGGGCTCCTGCTTCAGCTGAGCCTACACGACCTGAACATGTATTGGCCACATGCCTCAGACAGATCACTCAGGGCAGCAGCTATGTCAAGTTGCACTGAATTATAAATAGAGCAAGTATGCTGTCTGATGCGATGAGAAAGAACTACATGCTATGTGAGACGCCACTCTGAAATGTAGAAGCAAACATCGCAATATTTTCACATTGTAAATAAAAATCTGCCTCACTTTATTTTTTTAAAAAAGGAATCCTCAGATTATACACAGGAATATAGAATTTTAGTTTCAATGAGATCACCTTTCTTCAAACATTACATCCATTATATTTCTGTGTCTATATAACTCAATATTTCCAATCAAATGGATAAGAGGTGACTTGATAAAGATGCAGAAGATGATAAGGTTGAGTGGACAGGCCATGTCTTTTTCTCAGGGCAGAGATAGCTGATTTTAAGGTGAACGGAGGAAAGTATAGGGGGGATGTCAGAGGTAGGTGTTAGGCCACCCTGAGAGGTGGGTGTGTGGCGGTAGAGCCAAATATATCAGAGACATTTAAGAGACTCTTAGATAGGCACGTGGATGAAAGAAAAATAGATGGCCATGTGGGACGGAGGCTTTAGATTGATCTTGGAGTAGGTTAAGGGTTCAGCTCATCGTGGGCTAAAGGGCCTGTAGCGTGCTGTACTGTTCTATGTTCTATGTTCTAAATGCTGAGAGTATCTTTTAGATCTCCATGCTGGAGGTAGAGATTGACAAGAAAGACTGAAATACATTAGCATCTTATATCTCACTGCTTAATGCAATCTAGACACAATATGCTATTGCAGCCTGCAGGTGTAAAGAGCATATGGATAATCACTGCCTAATCCTGCAAATTACAAATTATGCATGCGAACATAATGATGCAGAATATCTAAATAGTACAAAAATTATATGACACAAGTGCTAACAATGAAAATCACTTTAAAGCAAAAGAAAACATGTTTGGATGATTAATTAAAATAAACAAGGATAGAGTTTTCAGATCTGCATAGGTCTGAAGAATTTCAGTGCAGTAATTTAATAAAAAAACATTTATCAAAATAGTGGAAAAGCCTATTTTCTACTTAACATTGTGGTTGAGCATATTACAAAGTTATGAATCAGGATTCAGAAAGTCTAATCCAAATTGCAATCAGTACAGGGAATAGGTTTTCATGCTCCTGTTCAGCGAATACTAAGCTAACATTTGAAATCTCAGGTATCCATTGGGACTGTTACTGTACAATAAACAGGCTGACCGATTTATTTTCTGGTTGTTCATCTTTTTCAGAGCTGGTGCTGGATGAATCAGAGTGAGAGATGAGTGTTAATTTTTTCTTCAATATTTATAGATACCGCTTGCTTCCATGTGAGGACATGAGTCTTGTGCTATATCATACCAAAAAATTACCATACTTCTACCAATTGAGAGCATCAAATACCAAGCTGCACATGATTAAAATCAGTTAAAGTCTGTTAACAGATTCCTGGCTATGTTTAATATGGCTTTTAACAACATGTAATATAAGGTTAACTGTTCTTAATCTTCAGTACTTACCTCATTCAAGTACATTAACAGCACTGTATCAGCCAATTAATTAATGGTTGGGCAGGATTTGCAGCAAGAGTTACTGAAAACAACCTAATCTACAACAAATAATATCAGGCTATTCTTCAAATTGAAATGCAAAGATACCTGACTCCAGAAATCTCTATTTAATATGGGCCTTCGCAGACGACAGCAAATATAAAGTTTGATTAAAACTATACTAACATCTCCAATAAATCTAGAGTGATTTTCCAGTAAATTGCACTGTGGAGGATATTTTTATATGTAAAATCAATCCCAGCTATTTATTGCAATGTAATCTGCAGGTTTAATTAATGTTGGAGTTGCCCGCTCATTTTCATTCAGTCTGTGAACAGATTTGATTGAGAAGCAGGCTTCTGACAAGCACTGTGATGAAGTATTTATTGTGGGGGAATAGGAACATGTATGTAGTGCCCTTCAGGAAGACATGCATTTAACTCCTGATTGACCAAAGATTGATCAAAAACTGATCGAAGATTGACTCAGCATGTATGAAAAGCATGCAACCTTTTTTAAAACAACTTTTAAAAGATAAGTTATAATTTGAGGGAGCTACAGGAAAGACAAGGGCACAAATTGAATTTTCTGATTTCTCCACAATGTGCATAGAGTAGGAAAACTTCTCTAAGATCTGATCAGCTCAGAGCTCTGCCTTGCCACACCTCTTCATAGAAAGTCAATGATACAGGACTAACTGGACTAATTGGGTCAGGATATGATAGATATTTACTTTAATCTCATGTTTGCTAAGCGCTTGCCTTCTAAATAAGCAGCTGGCATTTGAAAGGTCACAAACAATTGTAAGTAAGCTTTCAACTATATTGCTTTATTTAACTTCTGGTCGTAAATGCAAGTCAGTCTTCAGTTCTTAAAATATAAATGGAAAGCAAATTGAAGTTAAAAATGCATTCTTTATCGAACAGTTTTGCCACAGGCTCTGAATTTTGAAGATGCTCTCTCTGCAAAGAGTTACTGCACCTGCTTTGTTATTGCTCAAATGTAGGGTACAAGACAATGGGTTGTTTCAAACTGACAAGCTGACTCTTAAGTTGCTTAGTTCAAGATAGCTTGCAGAACAGTTGGATAAAGTCATTTAGTATATCAATAACTAATGTGTTTATAGCCGAGAGGTTTATGTACTCAAAAGTTAGCTTTACATCATTAATGGTAGCTAGCTAAGATCTATGCCTTGAAAAATGCTTTGACCATTTGTGTTAAAAAGATATCTGAGGAAATATCACATGCTTGCCAAGTCACCCAGGTGGGAGGAAAGGAGTATTAATATAGAGAACTAGAGAACAGTTCAGGCTTATTAGGAATGAGCTAAGGAACATAAAAAAACACTGAAGAACTAGAATCTATTTCTCAGCTTCAGTTTCTGTGATGGACAACTTGTTTGACTGCATCTTTGATATGTCTTTTTAGTTTACAAGATTTGTACCTGTGTTTTCGAAATCCTTAATCATTTGTGTTTAAGAAATGGCTTGTGTTTTGTGCTTTGGAAATGGTTTGTGTTTTAGAAATGGTTTATAATTGGGAAATGTTTAACATAAGAAATTCTCTGTGAGTTGTAAATGTGTTTTAAGAGTGTTGTGTGGATTTAAACATGTATCATTGTAAATAAACAAACTGTGTTTTAAATTATTTTTTTAGCTGGAAGATCCTTCTCCTTGGTAGGGAGAGGGGACCTACTGCTCGAATACTGGATGTCGGCAGCTAAACTTGTGGAGAATAAACAGGGAAGTAAACTAGTCTTTGAAGATTGGGTAGTTACAGAATAATCTCCTTTTAGTGATAGTACTTGTGGCTATTTATATCCGATAGGACTCAAGGTCTTCATTTGAGCTTAGAACTTTGTGGTTAGCAAATCAATACTGTCACAAGCATATGTGGGCTTTATGGAAGTTTGGGTGTTTGCAGACAATTCAGCTCCAATTGAGAAGCCAACATCAGAGTGCAGTTAACGGCATTGTCTCCTCAGAATACCAGCTTATATACTCCTCTGGAGTCTGAACAGATATTGATTAGACATTGTGTTCAGGTTGGCTGGTTCAAAACACTGTAAACAATTTAGCAGAGGAAGATTCTGATTGGCTAGCTTCGAGGGAGGTCAGTCAGAAGTGTCCAGATCCCAAGATTACTGGCGATTCATTGATTGTTGATGTTGTTTCTCTTTTCTCTGTAAGGGTTCATATACTGGATCTATGTCAATGTGTGTGCTAATGGGTCCTTCTGTAGAGAACCACGCTTTGAGAAATTTTCGTTCTTTTCTTGTTCTTACTGTAGTTAAGTCCCTGGCTGTTCTCCAGTTGAAATAGTGTCCTTCTTTGTCATCATGAGCTGATACTAGAGAGAGTGGGTCATGCCTTCTGCTCGCTAGCTGATGCTCATGCAGCCTGGTCGATAGTTTTCTTCCTGTTTGACCAATGTAGTACCTGTTGCAGTCACTACACTGGATTTTGAACCCACCAACCAGACATCTAATCAATATGCATTCAGACCTCAGAAGAACATATAAGCTGACATTCTCAGGAGACAACACCTTCAGCTGCCCACTGATGAAGGCTTCACGACTGAAGCTGAAACTGAACTGAAGTGACGATCGGAGGAGGTCGATAGTGAACGATCAGCCTATGTGTGAGCTTCAACTTTGCACACAGACTGTTTAATAAGATTGGGCTTTTTTTTCTTTTATTTCGTTTCTCTACTAACCATAAAATAAAGTAAGAGTTATCATACTAATAAAGTAAGAGTTATAAAACTTAATCATTTAATTGCATATTGTGTACTGTTTGTTATTTCGGGGTACTGATTTGTAACAGGAGACACATCGTGCAGTATCCACCCAAACGAGTTTTCTAAGTTTGGCCCGGCCGGGGGTTATCACAGTAAGCTGCTATGCTTTGCGAGAGTTACATAAGGAATAAACTGGTCAACGGAAGGACAATGACAAAGAAAAAGGTTTGAGTCAATCAATTGTATTTTGTATTATAAAACAAGGAATTTTGTGGCAAACCGAGTTAGCTTGCAAGGAAGTCACTGCAGATGTTGGAATCTAGAATGAAAGAAGTCTACTTTAAAGTAAATTTATTATCAAAGTACATATATGTCACCATGTACTACCCTGAGATTCATTTTCTTGCAGGTATTCATAGTAAATAAAAAGTAACACAATGAAAAGCAACACACATTGAGTCATTTAAGGTCTGTGGAGGCAAACGGAGTTGCCTGACAGTTCAGGTTAAGACCCTGCATCAAAACTGAGAGGAAACGGGAAAGAATGCCAGGTTTTTGCTGTACAAAGGAGATAGGGGAGGAATAAAGGCCAGTAGGTGATAGGGTGGACCAGATGGGGAAGGGATAATGGAACCTAGTGAGGGGATGAGATAGGTAAGTGTGTGGGGATGGAGAACATTAGGAATGTGGATTACTTAAAATTGGAAAATTCACTGTCCGTACTATTGGGTGTGATCTACCCAAGTGGAATATGAGATATTAGACCATAAGACATAGAGCAGAATTAGGCCATTGAGTCTGCTCTGCCATTCTATCATCGCTGATTTATCATCCCCCTCAACACCAATTCTCATGCCACCTCCTCGCAATCATTGACACTTATTAATCAAGAAGCTATCAACCTCTGCTCTAAGTATACCATTAGCTTGACCTCAGCCATCTATGGCAATGATTTCCTCAGAGATTCACCACACTCTGGCTTCAGAAATTCCTCATCTCTGTTCTAGAGGGACATCTTTGTATTCTGACTCTGTGCCTTTTGGACCTACACACCTCCGGTATAGGAAGCATTCTCTCCATGTCCACTTTATCTATGCCTTTCAATATTGTATAGGTTTCAATAAGATAACTCCGCCCCCACCCCATTCTTTTAATTTCCAACAAATACAAGCTTAAAGCCATCAAATGCTTCTCATACATTAACCCTTTCATTCCTGGGACCATTCTCGTCAACATCCTCTGGACCCTCTCCAATGCCAGTATAGCCTTTCTTAGATAAGAGGTCTAAACTGTTTACCATATTCGAAGCGTGGTCTGACCAATGCCTTTTGAAGCTTTAGCAGTACATCCTGTTTTTTACACTCAGTGGCCACTTTATTAGGTACACCTGTACATCTTGTAAGGGACAGAGGGTCCAGTGAGATGGAGGAACTGAGTGAAATACATGTTAGTAGGGAAGTGGTGTTAGGTAAATTGAAGGGATTGAAGGCAGATAAATCCCCAGGAAATTGGAAAGCGGTGAAATGATCGGACAAAGTCAGCATGGATTTGTGAAAGGAAAATCATGTCTGACGAATCTCATAGAATTTTTTGAGGATGTAACTAGTAGAGTGGATAGGGGAGAACCAGTGGATGTGGTATATTTGGATTTTCAAAAGGCTTTTGACAAGGTCCCACACAGGAGATTAGTGTGCAAACTTAAAGCACACGGTATTGGGGGTAAGGTATTGGTGTGGGTGGAGAATTGGTTAGCAGACAGGAAGCAAAGAGTGGGAATAAACGGGACCTTTTCAGAATGGCAGGCAGTGACTAGTGGGGTACCGCAAGGCTCAGTGCTGGGACCCCAGTTGTTTACAATATATATTAATGACTTGGATGAAGGAATTAAATGCAGCATCTCCAAGTTTGCGGATGACACAAAGCTGGGTGGCAGTGTTAGCAGTGAGGAGGATGCTAAGAGGATGCAGGGTGACTTGGATAGGTTGGGTGAGTGGGCAAACTCATGGCAGATGCAATTTAATGTGGATAAATGTGAAGTTATCCACTTTGGTGGCAAAAATAGGAAAACAGATTATTATCTGAATGGTGGCCGATTAGGAAAAGGGGAGGTGCAACGAGACCTGGGTGTCATTATACACCAGTCATTGAAAGTGGGCATGCAGGTACAGCAGGCGGTGAAAAAGGCGAATGGTATGCTGGCATTTATAGCAAGAGGATTCGAGTACAGGAGCAGGGAGGTACTACTGCAGTTGTACAAGGCCTTGGTGAGACCACACCTGGAGTATTGTGTGCAGTTTTGGTCCCCTAACCTGAGGAAGGACATCTTTGCCATAGAGGGAGTACAAAGAAGGTTCACCAGATTGATTCCTGGGATGGCAGGACTTTCATATGAAGAAAGACTGGATGAACTGGGCTTGTACTCGGAATTTAGAAGATTGAGGGGGGATCTGATTGAAACGTATAAGATCCTAAAGGGATTGGACAGGCTAGATGCAGGAAGATTGTTCCCGATGTTGGGGAAGTCCAGAACGAGGGGTCACAGTTTGAGGATAGAGGGGAAGCCTTTTAGGACCGAGATTAGGAAAAACTTCTTCACACAGAGAGTGGTGAATCTGTGGAATTCTCTGCCACAGGAAACTGTTGAGGCCAGTTCATTGGCTATGTTTAAGAGGGAGTTAGATATGGCCCTTGTGGCTACAGGGGTCAGGGGGTATGGAGGGAAGGCTGGGGCGGGGTTCTGAGTTGGATGATCAGCCATGATCATAATAAATGGCGGTGCAGGCTCGAAGGGCCGAATGGCCTACTCCTGCACCTATTTTCTATGTTTCTATGTTTCTATGTTTCTATCTGCTGGTTAATGCAAAATTCGAATCAATCATGTGGCAGTGGCTCAATGCATAAAAGCATGCAGACATGGTCAAGAGGCTTAGCTGTTGCCCTGTCCAGATATCAGAATGGGGAAGAAATGTGATCTAAGTGACTTTGACCATGGAATGATTGTTGGTGCCAGATGGGGTGGTTTGAGTATCATCAGGAACTGCTGATCTCCTGGGATTTTCGCACACAACAGTCTCTAGAGTTTACAGAGAATGGTGCAAAACAAAAATTCAGTGGGTGGCAATTCTGTGGGCATAAACACTTCGTTAATGAGAGAAGTCAGAGGAGAACAGCCAGACTGGTTAAGGCTGACAGGATGGTGACAGTAACTAAAAAAATAAAACATGTGTTTCAACAGTGGTGTGCAGAAGAGCATCTCTGAATCCACAGCAGCAGAAGACCACATACATACTCTCAGTGTCCTCTTTTTAAACACAGGAGGACCTAAAAAAGTAGCCACTGCGTGTATATTCTAGTCCTCCTGAAATGAATGCTAACATTGCATTTGCCTTCCTCAGTACTGATTCAACCTACAAGTTAACCTTCACAGAATCCTGCATGAAGACTCCCAAATTCCTTTGCACCATTGATTTCTGAATTTGCTCCCAGTTTGGAAAATAGTCTACACCTTTATTTCAGAATCAACATCAGGTTTAATATCACCAGATTCTGTCAGGAAATTTCTTGTTTTGAGGCAGCATTACATTGCAATACATAATAATATAACAAAAACCTATAAAGAAGTAAAGTGGTTCCTGGTTAATTGGGCCATCGGTTACCTGGGGTAGCCGTTTATTGGGCCAACTCTTAAGGAACAAAAACTAATCAAGAAAATAGTTTATTTACTTTGTTTATTTGGTACACAATGCCACTTAATTGGCCCAAGACACTTGCCGAACAGTTTCTAACGAGTGTTATTTGCTTGTACTTTTGTGGCTTAGAGCAAGCAGTTTTTAAATAGCGTCAGTTACATGTGTTTGTGCTTAAAAAGCAGTGATCTTTTGTCACTGACAGTTGGTGAGATACAAGCAGTAAGACAATTCAGAACTGTTTTACTCACTGTGTTTTCAAGCATTCAGGCTTGGAGATGCCAGAAACAGTCGGAGTGAAAATGACATGATATCACTGCTTCAACAATTTAGGTACCATGAAGAATTTGAAGGTATTGATAATCATCTTGAATGTTACAATTAAAATGAGTATTTGTAGGATGCAATTGTCCAAGTCACTGTATGATAGTAGTCCATTATCCACACTTGGTGTCCGTGCTGATTTTGTTTATTTACAGTCAATCAAAAGAGCATGGCAGTGTACACAGGATGAATTCCACCATCGATAACCATCAGGAACTAATACACAGTTTTATAGTACCTTAATAGTATTGATAGTGCTCTCATTAGTTCTGTTTTTTATTTAAATACATAATTTTTTACTTAGTTAAACTGTAATTTGTCTTTTTTTATACCTTTTTAACTATTTCCATGAAACTTCAGCTAACAACCAAAATATACCAGACTTGACTTGTCCCAATGAGCCGGAATCCACTGCATATTTAAAAAAAAATTAAGTAAGTAGCGCAAAAAAAAGAAAAGAATAATGAGATAGTGTTCATAGGTTCAATGTCCATTCAGAAATCTGGTGGTGGAGGGGAAGAAGCTGTTCCTGAAACACTGAGTGTGTGCCTTCAGGCTCCTCTATCTCCTCCTTGATCGTAGTAATGAGAAGTGCTGCCCTGCCACCATCCCTGCTAGAATCACCTTCCAAACAACTTTGGCAAACTCTTCTCTCATGCCTCTGTAATTCCTTTTACTCCACTGTAACATTGTTATATCTGTTTTTAGCTTCTCCCTCTCAAATGGCAATGGTCATATTATGATCACTGCTCCTAAGGGTTCCTTCACTTTAAGTTCCCTAATCAAATCAGGTTCATTACACAACACCCAATCCAGAAGTTCCTTAGTGGGCTCAACCACAAAGTGTTCTGAAAAAAAACATCTTGAAAGTATTATACAAATTCTTTCTCTTCAGATCCAGCACCAACCTGATTTTCCCAATCTACCAGTATATTGAAATCTCCTACAACTATTTAATATTGCCCTCTTTACATGCATTTTGTAAATCCCGTAGTAACTTGTACCCCATATCCTGGCTACTGTTTAGAGCCCTGTATATAACTTCCTTCAGGGCTTTTTTTTTTAACCCTTTTAGTTTCTTAACTCTACCCACAGGGATTCTAAATCTTCCGATTTTATGTCCCTTCTTTTGATTTCATTTTTTAACCAACAGAGCCACCCTGCTCCCTCTGCTCACCTGTTAGCCCTTTCAACACAATATGCATCCTTGGATGTTAAGTTCCCAACTATGATCTTTTAGCCATGACTCAGTGACGCCAACAATGTCATAACAGTCAATCTCTAACTGCACTACAAAATCATCAACATATTCTGTATAATGTGTACACTCAAGTGTAACAGCTTCCGTCCTGTATTCAACACCTTTTTCCATTTTGACCCATGTTACTGAAAGTTAAATTGTTATTCCTTTTTAAACTTTTGCATTTTTTCTTTATTCTGGAGTCTCTTGTAAACTCTCCTGCATTGTCTTCCATTTTACCTTAACCTCACTTCTTCAAAATGTTGAACGCATTATTTAGTTTAAGCTCTATTCACAGCCCTAGTAATACGGTCCCGACATGGTTCAATGGAGCTTGTCCCATCGGAACAGCTCCTTCTTTCCCCAGTACTCATGCCAATGACCCACGATTTCAAATCCACTTCTCCCACGCCAATCTTTGAGCGACACATTTAGCTTTCTGATCCTTTTAACTCTTTGCCAATCTGCATGGTAACAATCCAGAGATTATTACCTTTTTGGTTCTGCATTTTAATTTAGCCCCTAGCTGCTCAGATCCGCTCTGCAGAATCTCTTTCCTCATTCTTCCTACTTTGTTGGTACCCACATGAACTGTGACAACTGGATCTTTCCTCTCCCACTCCAAATTCCTCTGCAGGTCAGATGAGATGTCCCGAACCTAAGCACTAGGCAGATAACACAGTCTTCAGGACTCCCCTGAGCCATGTCCCATGGTTTGGTTTCTCATCCTTTCTACAGCCACAACACTCATCCTCACAGGGAGCAACCATCCCAGACCTGTTAGGTAAGCTCAAGGGTTGAGACTCGTCCAGCACTGCCTCTGGGATCCTCTTACCTGCCTCACTGACAGTCTCACAGTCACACCGTCTTATCCCTGGCTACAGACTGAATTTGAAGCATTTAATCTACTGGGTGTGACTGCCTCCTGAAATGCACTGTCCAGGTAACTTTCCCCCTTCTTGATGGATGAAAGTATTAGAAGTTCAGTTTCCAGATAATGAACTTTGACCCTGAGTTCCTCAAGCAGTTAACACTTGCTACATGTGGTCAACAGGAACCACAATAGGGTCCAGCAGCTCCCACCTCACGCAGCTACAACGTATCACCCCATCCTGCATCCCTATTTTATTTAATTTGTTATGAAGTAGTATATTTTTAGTTTTATAAAACTAGCACTAAGTATAATGAAAAAATGGTTACCCGTTCTTACCTGCTACTCACCTGTGCCTCTGCCTCTTCTCGCCAAAGCTTGTTCAGCCAAAGCCTCAGTCCTCTACTCTAACACTGCCCACTCCAACAATGACTGCTCCCACAATGGCTGCTCCTCTTAAACCTCACCTCTTTTTATTGGCTCCAGTAAAACTCACTCCAAGAGTAAAGGAGATTTCTCCTTTACATTTGTGTACTGGGAAATTGAACTAAACAATCTTTAATTTGAACTTGAACTTGAACTTCCAACAAGTATTCTTCCAGATTAATTTGGTTTAGGACAGACATGCTTGTGCAGGAGTGAGATGGTGAGTCAAATTTACATTCAACTGGAAGTGTTGGGTAGCCATTGTGGACAGAGTTCAGGTGCATTACAAAATGTTTGTCTAGACTATGTTTAGTGTCGCTGATGGAGGCCACATGGTGAGCACTGAATGCAGATGACCAGGTCAGAACAGGCGCAGGTGATCCTCTACCTCATTTGGAAGGGCTGTCTAGAGCCCTGAATAGTGGTGAGGGAGGAAGTGTAGTAATAGGTGCTGTACTTCCCTCAGTTGCACAGAAAAGTGCAAGGAATGGGTGGGGAGGGCTGAAGCAAGCAGAAGGAAGAAATAAGGGAAAATTTGACTGGTAATGGAATCACATTGGAGCTGATTGAAATGGTGGAGGGTCATATGCTGAGGGTGGAGGTTGTTCAGATGGATGTTGAATACCAAGAGAACTCCACTGCTGTTCTGCCTGGGGATAGGGGGTGCTCAGGGCAGATATGCAGGACATAGAGAAAATGGACGTGAGGTCCCCATAAACCTTAGCAGAAGAGGAGCCACATCTCTGGTAGAAGGAGGACATTTCTGAATTTCTAAAGCCAACGAGTTGCTTCCTGAGAACATACATGGTGAAGACAGAGACACTGAGAAAAAGGCATGGCATTCTTGCAGATGGCAGGGTGGGGGGATGTGTAGTCAAGGTAACTGTGTAAGTCAGTGAGCTTCCTGAGGTGGAGGCAGTGAGATCCAGAAAATGAAGAGACCCAAGACCCCAAGCCTCGAGGATCCCAAGCCAAGCTCAAGACCCAAGACCCCAAGTCTCGAGGATCCCAAACCAAGCTCCAAGAACCCAAGCCTCGAGGATCCCAAGCCAAGCTCAAGACCCAAGACCCCAGCCTCAAGCCATGTCATGTCCTTGCCTAGTTCTGGGGTCTGAGCCCGAGGCAAGACCTAGGTTCTGGGTCCTTGTCCAGTCTCGGGCTCGGAGTCCGAGCCTTGTCTTGTCTCCAAGCTCAGGCCTCTAGACCCCAACCTCGTCCTGTCCTGAAGCCATGTCATGTCCTTGCCTGATTCTGGGGTCCGAGCCCGAGGCAAGACCCAGGTTCTGGGTCCTTGTCCAGTCTTGGGCTCGGAGTCCAAGCCTTGTCTCCTAGTCCATGGTTCCTAGTCCTGGTCTCGCTTTCCCTAGCCCAACTCTGCGTTCTTGTCCCTGCTCCTTGCCTGAATCCTGTCATGTCCCTACTCTAGTCAAGTCCTGCTCCTTGTACTTCAGTGTCTGTGTCTTGCATTTGGGTCCGTTCCCAGCACCTCATTGTGACAGCTTGAAAGGAAACTGCAGAAATTAACCTGTACAAACATGAGCCCACATTGGCAGAGTTGCATTCAGAATCAAAGTTAGTATCAATGAAATGGGGGTTAAAGTTACAGTTAGTTAAGCATGAAAGCTGTGAAAGCATAAAGGCTTCAGCAGTTCATGGTACATTATTTTAGTTTATAGCATTTATTATATTATTCTACATCACATCATCCTTTTGTAGTTTGCTGTAATATCTTATGTTATATTTGTAGTTTTTAAATATTATATCAGTAGTATTATTGAGTTTCAATAAACTTTTAAATAAAGTTCTGAATTGTGGTGTGCTTTACCCCACATACATGGGTTCAGGGCTGTGGTGATATCACAGGCAATGATGTACCAGTTCCTGATCGGACAGCACTGAGCATGTGCGGGGCTTCCAGTATGTTTCAGCACATGGTGGGGGTTAAGATGTGTTTGTTTACCATCCAGTTCATCTGGCAAAATGCCTCATCGCCAGATCTCACCAACAGGCACCAAGACCTCGCCTGGCTGGCGGTGAGAGGGGCCTTCCCAGTTAGAGCCCTCCTGTACGCCCGGAACGTCGTCTCCGCACTCCACTGCCCACGGGAGGACTGCAGTGAGGAGGAGTCTGTGACCCACCTCTTTGCACACTGTCAGTTCGCAAAGAGGGTGTGGAGGAGGATGGACAGGCTAGTGTCATGTTTCATCCCCAGCAGCTGCGTAACAGAGGACTCTCTGATCTACGGGCTATTCCCGGGGACGCACACAGAGACCAACATCCGGTACTGCTGGCAGATCATCAACTCGGTGAAAGACGCCCTTTCGTCGGCCAGAAACTTGATGATCTACCAGCACATGGAGATGTCTGTGGGAGAATGCTGCCGACTGGCACATTCTCGGCTGCAGGAGTACGTGCTGAGGGACGCACTGAAACTCGATGCAGCCACTGCAAGGGCCCGGTGGGGAAGGACCACGGCTTCTTCACCCACGGGAGTGTGAGGGGTCGGATGGCAGGGAGTATACCCCCAACAGTGACGTGGTAAGGTGAACAACTGGAGTGCCACGTGGGTGACCATAAGTACAGATATGTACTGACTATAATGGAAACGTATGTAAAGGATGGAAAGTTATTGAATGGTTTATTGTATATATTTATTTTTGAATAAAGTATATTTTGAAATAAAAAGAAAATTTCTGTAAATAAAAGTTCTTTAATTCTTCCAGAATATGATTCTTAATTGGTAACCCACGGAATGTTTAAATAGAAGTAACATAACATGGTGTCAGAAGTGCTTCTGGAAGAATAATACGGGAGAATCGAAGATAATTGGAAGAAAAAGAAGAAAAAAGTTCAAACGGTAATCGGTAATATGGAAAGTTTACAACCCCCACAAAAATTGCAGCTGACTGGGAATGTAGCTGAGAACTGGAGGATACTCAAGCAGCAGTTTGAGATATATTTATTGGCCATCGACACTGATAGAAAAGCGGACAAAACCGAAGTGGCAATCCTGCTCCATGTAATTGGGACTGACGCAGTAGAGGTATATAATAATTTTGTCTTTGAAGATGGAGATAATTTCAATTTAAAGTCGATAATGGACAAGTTTGAAGTATTTTGTATACCTAGGCGTAATTTAACGTATGAACAATACAAATTCTTCACGTGCGGAGAGGCTGCTGAAACAATTGATCAGTATGTTATGGAGGTAAGAAAGCGTAGTAGAACGTGTGAGTTCAGATTGCTCACAGACTCTCTTATTAAAGTATAAAGATTTGTGTGTGCATAAAAATAAATAACGGATGGGGTATGAAGGGGAGGTGGGGCATTAGCAGAAGTTAGAGAAGTCAATCTCCTCACCTACCACCCCACCAGCCTCCAGGTCCAACATATTATTCTCCGTAACTTCCGCCACCTCCAACAGGACCCCACCACTAAGCACATCTTTCCCTCCCCCCCCCCTGCTTTCCGCAGGGATCGCTCCCTACGTGACTCCCTTGTCCATTCATCCCCCCCATCCCTCCCCACTGATCTCCCTCCTGGCACTTATCCGTGTAAGCGGAACAAGTGCTACACATGCCCTTACACTTCCTCCCTTACCACCATTCAGGGCCCCAGACAGTCCTTCCAGGTGAGGCGACACTTCACCTGTGAGTCGGCTGGGGTGATATACTGCGTCCGGTGCTCCCAATGTGGCCTCCTACATATTGGCGAGACCCGACGCAGACTGGGAGACCGCTTTGCTGAACACCTACGCTCTGTCCACCAGAGAAAGCAGGATCTCCCAGTGGCCACACATTTTAATTCCAGATCCCATTCCCATTCTGACATGTCTATCCACGGCCTCCTCTACTGTAAAGATGAAGCCACACTCAGGTTGAAGGAACAACACTTTATGTTCCGTTTGGGTAGCCTCCAACCTGATGGCATGAACATTGACTTCTCAAACTTCCGCTAATGCCCCACCTCCCCCTCGTACCCCATCCATTATTTATTTTTATACACACATTCTTTCTCTCACTCTCCTTTTTCTCCCTCTGTCCCTCTGACTATACCCCTTGCCCACCCTCTCTCTTCCCCCCACTTGTCTTTCTCCCCGGACCTCCTGTCCCATGATCCTCTCATATCCCCTTTTGCCAATCACCTGTCCAGCTCTTGGCTCCATCCCTCCCCCTCCTGTCTTGTCCTATCATTTTGGATCTCCCCCTCCCCCTCCCACTTTCAGAACTCTTACTAACTCTTCCTTCAGTTAGTCCTGACGAAGGGTCTCGGCCTGAAATGTCGACTGTACCTCTTCCTAGAGATGCAGCCTGGCCTGCTGCGTTCACCAGCAACTTTGATGTGTGTTACTACAAGGATTTATTTATTTATTGAGATACAGCATAGAAAAAGCCCTTCCAGCCCTGCTACCCAGCAATCCCCTGATTTAATCCTAGCCTAATCATGGGACAATTTACAATAACCAATTAACCTACCAATCGGTATGTCTTTGGACTGTGGACGGAAACCACAGCACGCGGAGGAAATCCATGTGGTCATGGGGAGAATATACAAACTCCTTACAGGCAGTGACAGGGACTGAACCCAGGTTGCCTGTCAGTACAGGCATTGCGCTAACCACTAAGCTACTGTGCCGGCCCCAACTCTTCGGATGTTAACAGAACCTACATCATTTAGTGAAAATAAGATAGTGTTTGATAAATTTAATAGGGTGTTTTGTGAATGAATGAATTATGTTAGGTTATTACATACACCAGGGTGCATTGAAATTAAATGTTCATTTGAAGTTCACAGAGTAAACAACACGATAATAATGAATACTAACAATAAATACTGTACAATGTTGAGCACAAAACAGCACAACGGTGTGAAGTTTGCAGTACAGTATGAAGTGATGCAAATGGAAATGGTGAAGTGATAAAAACAGGGGTAGAATTAAGAGTGAATAAGGGGGAATAGTGGATACTGTATAGCTGCTAAAGGCATTTGATAAGCTGTCCCACAATAGATTTTTATGGAAAATAACGAGAGCATCATATCAGCATGGAAGGGAATTGTTTTACAGGTAGAAAATAGAATAGGAATTTGTAGGTCTTTTTCAGATAGTAGCAGTGGGTACCACATGGATCAATGCTCAATAGTTTATATTGATGACTGAGAAGATAACCATGTTTCCTGATAATAAAGTGAGAAAATAGGTTATGCAGGGAGCACAAGAAGTCTACCAAAGGATATACCTGAGGAAGTGACTGGTAGGAGGAGAGATATGGTGTATAATGTTGGAAGTCACTTAGGTGGGAAGAATGGATAAAAGGAATAGTTTGTTAACTGGTGAGAACCAGGTTATTGTCTATTGTATGACGAGAAACCAGAAACTGGGAATGGATCGATAATGGAGTACTGTTTCATGAACTGCAAGAATAAAGCATAAAGTTACCAGCACAGAGGCAGGAGGAATTTTGGCCTTTATTGCAAGAGGTAAAAGTACAAAGATAAGGAAAATTTTTACAGGCTTTGAGGACCAGGTATAGTATTGATCTTCAAATTTAAACAAGAGTTATTTCATAGACTGATGCCTGGCATGAAGGAGATTGAGGAAGACTAGCCCATACTGCTGATTCTAAACGTAGAAGCAACCTCACCCAAACATTCAAAGTTCAAAGAGGGTTGGATACTGAGTGCTGTCTCCTTAGGATGTAGAGTCAAGAACCAGGGTTGTAGGTTAGTGGCCGGCAGCTCTAAACTCTGTTCCTGTGTTGTCAGATGCTGCTTGACCTACTATTACCAGAACTTTGTGTTTTTATTTTGGATGGTTGTGCTGTTTATATCACATCTGTAGCGGCAAAACTGATTCAAAATCAAACAAAACAATTGCCGCCTGCCTGCAACCCCAGACAGAGTTGTTACACTTGTGTAACGTGCCCACAGCTCCAATGATTGCTCCAAAAGTCAAACCCTTTTTTTGATCCCTTTTTAGCTATTAAGCATTATTGAGCATTATCTCAGCAGTCAGCGAAGATATGACCTCTGCTAGTCTCAAGCCACAAACTGCCATTTAAAAAGCAAGAAAATGTAACTTATTCCCTTCTCCCCCACTAATGCGACCATTTACCATAATAAACATAATATATGTGTAACACAGAATACATAGCTCCTAACCATCTATGCTGTTTACATTTTGTGGGTGTCCTTTCAGTGTACATTCCAAACAAATGAATGCAGAAAGGACATTCTAATCTGTTGTATTTTTCCAAGACTGGCTTTGAGAACGTCTCCATTTCCAGATGTATCCATTTCCCTTCGTTAGATACTATTAAACCTGCTTCCACTCCTCTTCCAGACATTACATTTTGCATCCAAGGAGCTTGTTGTGTTGCAAGAAATCTCTCCTCATCTCCCCACTGGTCTTTTCCCTGTACAATTTGGTTACTGACATTCCTGCTAGTGATAACCTGCACCATTTATCAGGAGTGTGCAGACAACTGTTGTATGCATTAAAGGGCCAGATTCACATAAAGGCAAAGTAACCCATGCTGGAACTGATTTAGCCTGATCATTGCTTTGAAAACTATTGGAAAAATCCCCAAGTAAGTGTTAAATGTGAATATTGCTACACATTCAGAACTTGAAAGTTGGTCATTTTAAACCCCAAAAGAACTGTTTCTCTCTGGCCCCTCCAAATGACTGAAATGCCCTAAAACTAGACTAAAATTATACCAACTTATACCAACACATGGCAACAACTTAAGGATCCTATAACTGCTCCAAGATTTACTGTGTAACAGGGGAGAGCTGCCTACAACAACACTATAAAAAACCAGAAGCAGGTACAAGAATGAGAAAGTCTGCAGATGCTGGAAATTCAAAGTAACACATGCAAAATGCTGGAGGAACTCAGCAGGCCAGGCAGCATCCATGGAAAAGAGTAAACAGTCAACGTTTCAGGCCAAGATCCTTCTTCAGGACTGAGGGGGAGTGGGAGAGATGCCTGAGCGGTGGAAGGAGGGGCTGGAAGTTGACTGGTGACTGGTGAAACCAGGTGGGTGGGGAAAGGCCAATGGCTGGAGAAGAAAGAATCTGATAGGAGAGGAGAGAAGTCAATAGGAGAAAGGGAAGGAGGAGGGGACCCAGGGGAAGTAATCGGCAAGTGTGAAGAAGTAAAAGGTCAGAGTGGGGAATTGAGGGAGGGGGATTTTGTTCACTGGAAGGTGAACAGGGACAAATCATCAGATTTAACCTCAAGTGGAATGAGTGGCCTACCCTGCAGCAGGATTGAATCTAGTCAGGAGAGATGCCGGCAATTACAGGACTGCTGCATTTCAGAAAGATACCTCAGTGTGGTTACGTGGCATCGTGCAAAATTAATGACATTCCCCACCAATACCCAGTCTTGCCTTTCATAACCTAATGTCTCAAATTTGGAAAAACCTCAATGAACTACCATGACTCAACAGTTGAAAAGTCAGTGTTTGCCCATTACTCACCACACAGCTGTAACAAATGTTAAAATATTCCCCTCCTGTTTACCTCTTTGAAGACTTCACATCATTCTAAAATCACCCAAGTAATCACACTCTGCTAGGTTTTACCAAGAAAACAGCGAATTCCAAAGCTCCCATTAAGCTGATTGTTTTTCATGATGTGAACTGTATTCTTGCCCCGTTCAAGGAAGCCACTTCAAATTTAAATACTTCATTAACCCTGTAAAAAGTGAGCACTGTCCACAAACTGGTGTATCCCTTTTATTGTGATTATCTGATATTTAAATATTATTTAATTCTGTTCAGTGAATGCACTGACTCAGTTCCACTTGAAACATCTTGCTTTGGAACAATATCTGGTGTTGCAAGTTAGCTTATTGTTCCTCCCTGTCTGTGGGTGGATAGTTCAGTCAAATTCACACAAGCTTTCTGTGATTACAAACAGGCTCAGAGTGGACAGGAATTCTCAGAATAACAACCCAATTAACCTCATTTCCCTATTCATAGATACATAGAAAACCTACAGCATAATACAGGCCCTTTGGCCCACAATGCTGTGCCGAACATGTACTTGCTTTAGAAATTACTAGGCTTACCTATAGCCCTCTATTTTTCTAAGTTCCATGTACCTATCCAGGAGTCTCTTAAAAGACCCTATCGTATCTGCCTCCAGCACAGTCGCTGGCAGCCCATTCCATGCACTCACCACTCTCTGCGTAAAAAAACTTAACCCTAACATCTCCTCTGTACCTACTTCCAAGCACCTTAAAATTCCATTTCAACTATACAGTTTCATTACTGAGAAAATTCCTTGTGTTTGCACTGGACACAATTTTAGTTTTGCCTGCCAGGGATTAGTATCATTGGATGTCTGTTCATAAATGATTTTGGAACAGCACACTGACAGAATATTTTCAAGCTTTTGGACCTTACAACTTTTATATGTTTTGCATTGGTATTGCTTGCTGCTTGCCATGAACCTACCAAGACTCAGGCTCCAATGATAATCTGCTCCCTTTGTGTTTTCCTGGAGAAACCATTGAAAGAACCAAATAATTCAGGAGGCCCCTTGACCCTGTTGCTCATTCCTTTTATATGACAAACCCTGAACCAGAACGACAAAACTTTCCTCTGCTTTGTGAAAACAATAAAACATTGGGTTTCTTCTATGAGTGCATTGTTTCTGTTCTACAGTTGTGGTCAGCATTTCACTGCTATAATGGTCTATGTACTCCAGTCCTAACTTCCCCACCTAGTCCTGCAGCTTGAAGTCCTTCTATATATCAATGTGAACAATAGGCTACCATCATAGTGGTCACTGGCAGGACTGGACCCAAGTGCGGAGGAACAGCAGACTTCATCACAGTAAATGCTGGCGATGACTCAACCCAAGAGCGGAGAAGTGGCAGACTCCTGTGCAGAGAAAGAATCAAGAGGCTGGACATAGGAATACAGTACCAACAGAGCATTAGCAACATGGCTGAACTACACCACGAGACATATCATTCTCCACAAACACAAAGACTCTGACATGAGATTCTCCTTTAAATAATCATAGAATGCAGGAAATCCATGCCAGTCACAATTACCTTCACAAGATTAAACTGAAAGCACTAAGGATTAATGGCTCTAGTTAAAATAACAATGAGTAAATACAGGTGCTTAAGAAACTGAGAAACCCAACTCTCTAAAGCAAGCAGCAGAAGATTACAGGACTCGTGACAGTTCCTCTCTCCCCAAGGCTGGTCCACGACAGTTCCTCTCTCCCCAAGGCCGGTCCACGACAGTTCCTCTCTCCCCAAGGCCGGTCCACGACAGTTCCTCGCTCCCCAAGGCCAGTCCACGACTGTTCCTCTCTCCCCAAGGCTGGACCCCGACAGTACCTCTCTACCCAAGGCTGGACCCCGACAGTACCTCTCTCCCCAAGGCTGGACCCCGACAGTACCTCTCTCCCCAAGGCCAGTCCCCGACAGTACCTCTCACCCCAAGGCCAGACCCTGACAGTTCCTCTGTCCCCAAGGCCGGACCACGACAGTTCCTCTCTCCCCAGGGCCGGACCACGACAGTTCCTCTCTCCCCAAGGTTGGTCCACGACAGTTCCTCTGTCCCCAAGGCCGGACCATGACAGTTCCTCTGTCCCCAAGGCCGGACTATGACAGTTCCTCTGTCCCCAAGGCCGGACCACGACAGTTCCTCTCTCCCCAGGGCCGGACCACGACAGTTCCTCTCTCCCCAAGGTTGGTCCATGACAGTTCCTCTGTCCCCAAGGCCGGACCATGACAGTTCCTCTGTCCCCAAGGCCGGACTATGACAGTTCCTCTCTCCCCAGGGCCGGACTACGACAGTTCCTCTCTCCGCAAGGCCAGTCCATGACAGTACCTCTCTCCCCAAGGCCGGTCCACAACAGTTCCTCTCTCCCCAATGCCAGACCCCGACAGCCTATGGAGCCCTGGGGAACTTGAGACAGGGGTGGAAAACCCGGAACAGACCTGTTGCTCTCAAAACGGGACCGAAAAACATGGAACAATGTGTGTATAACTCGGGAGCCATGTACTGTTGTTCAGAAACTTTGATTTGCATATAGCTCAGAATCTGTATGACATGGGAGACCTTACGGACTGTGACGATCCTGAGAACTATAAAAGTCCTGAATATATCCTTTGGGAACACTCAGAAAGTAGCCTTCAGGAACACTTGGAACACAGCCTTTGGGAACACTCATAGCGCAGCTTCGGGACATGAACTGAATGAAGAAGGCATCCTTGCCTCCAGTTGGCTGTAGTACTTAGAAAACATAGAACACCGAAAACCTACAGCACAATACAGGCCTTTCAATCCACAATGCTGTGCCGAACATGTCTTTACCTGAGAAATTACTTAGGGTTACCCATAGCCCTCTATATTTCTGAGCTCCATATGCCTATCCAGGCATCTCTTAAAAGACCCTCTTGTATCCGCCTCCACTGCCATTGCCGGCAACCCATTCCACACACTCATCAGTATCAATGTCCCACTGTAACCTCTGACAGCCCTCCACACTATCCACAACACCTCCAACCTTTGTGTCATCAGCAAATTTACTAACCCTTCCCTTAGTTCTGCTGGGTCCATTGGGTTTGGAGTCTTTCTGTCACGACTTGACCCAGAGGTGGGAGAACAGCAGACTCCCATGAGAGGTTAGACATTGGAATACCAACAGAGCATCAGAGGCTTGACCAAACAACACCACGAGACTAATCATTTCCCACAAACACAAGGACTCTGATACAGACTTTAAATGGCGATTGGCAGCAATGTTCCCTCTAAGGTCTGCTCACACATCCTTTGCTACTAGCGCACAAAGGAATTTAAACTGCACACAAAAGGTTGTCACCCTCTACCTCGTCGGCATGTTTAGTATATTTCGCGGCCATACACAATCACATTTCCTGTTCTGGTTTCTGATGCAGACGTGTTGATAATGTGGAGTTTGGAATGATTTTAAAACTGGCTTATTTATACTGTTTTTATTGAAGAAATGATTGATTCACTATGTCGAATTCCAAAGAAGCAAAGGGCGTGAAGCACAAAAGAACTGTTAATTCATGTTAAGCGGAATTGGCTTAATGAAACAGTAGAAACTGTTGCACCGAAAGCTCATGAGGTCAGCAACATTCAGCTATGAGAGATATTTATGTACAATACAGACACTGGTGTTACCTCCATGTATTGTCACGATGCAAAAGTTGCTGGAGAATTTGCGAGTGGGAAGAAGTGGAGTGATCTTTGGAAACTTGACTTTTTTTTGAAATTCTTACCCTCTAGTCTTATTTCAATGGCTTCCTTCACCAAGTAGTCCCATAAGGGAACACAAATATCAGCTTCTATGGGTCAAAGACGACCAGGGACTCAGGATGGCTGCTGTTTACTGGATTCCCTGTAAAGGCAGAGCAGTATATATCGGCCAGACGGTGGAAATCCGCATCAAGGAGCACAGGAGGTGCATCTGGAAAATTAGTGGTAGCAGAACATACGCAATGACCACAGTATTGGGCCGTGCCAATGGCTTTGGGGATCACTTGGTGAAGGAAGTCATTGAAATAAGACGGGAGAATAAGTATTTCAGCAAAGACAAAGGTCAAGCTCTAAGTAAGAACTGGAATATGATTTTAAACAAAGTGGGATAGCAGAAACGTGATTGGATGAGGACTAACTAATCAGGAAGGGCAGACGGTGGGAGTTGAGTGTATATACCACTGGACTAGGTACCCCTCGGAACCATCCCTGATGAAGATGGCAGAACTTGTCATTGAAACCTTGGATCCAGCTGGAAGCCTGAGAAGGGCTAATGGTCATCTACACTGGTAAAGCACTACATCCTTTTTTTATTAATTTATTTTTAGTTAGAAACTTTTGACAGCCAAGTAGAACACAATGCACCATTTAGCAGGCAGTCAATAGTTTCCTCTGCTGTATAATGTTCCATTTTCCTCACCACAACACATAATCCCACTATATTCCAGAGGGAACTGGTGGCACACAAAGCTGGCAACAATGGGATCCATCCATCCCTAATCACGTTCCTACTGAGAGATCTAGGCAAGTCCAAGCAATGATCACAGTTGGCAACAATTTCTGGGCACTGAGTGATTCAAAGTTCAAAGTAGATTTGTTATCAAAGTACATATATGTCACCATATACAACCCTTTTCTTATAAGCAAACTCAATAAATCCATAATTAAAGCAATGAAAGACCACACTAACATGTGTGCAAAGGACATCAAATTGTGCAAATACAAGAGAGAAATAATAACAATAAATAAGCAATAAATATCGAGAACATGGTTGAACACAGGTTGCTGGAACATATCAGTGATGGGGCAAGAGCAGACAACACAAGACAAGTGAAGGGGCAGGTATGTTGAGGAAGCAGAGACGCTACAGAAGGGCTTGAACAGATTAGGAGAATGGGCAAAGATTTGGCAGATGGAATACAGTGTCGGCAAGTATATGGTCATGCACTTTGGTAGAAGGAATAAAAGCATAAATTATTTTCTAAACCTGGAGAAAACTCAAAAATCCAAGGTGCAAAGGGATTTAGGAGTCCTTGTGCAGGATTCCCGAAAGGTTAATTTGCTGGTTGAATCTGTGGTGAGGAATGCAAACACAATGTTAGCATTGACCTTGCCTTGAATTTCATTGTTCTGGTAGGAGAAAAGTTAAAGTCAGCGGTGACTGGTTTGGCAGAAATTTCTCACACAGTGTGACAATCACTCCCAGAGTGGCAAGTGCAGTCTAAGCAGGAAGACCAGTTGTCAGCGCTCACAGTGACATGGCAACTCACCACAGACAACCAGAATCTGGTGGCAGCCATTGCTGCTTTTGCTGCCATTCATCAGCAGCCTTCAGCCAGGACAGTCCCACTCCCAGCATCAGCAGCTCCCGCAAACTCATCTCTAACAGTCTCAAGAGCCTCAGCCACCAATGCCCAGCTCCATTGGCAGCTTCTAGATCTGAACCGAGTATTCTTCCACCAGGCAGTTACTCCGGTGACCCCGACGGCTGCAGGAACTTTCTTACCCAGTGTGAGCTGACTTTCCAAGCCCAGCCAGATCAGTTTGCTGTATGAGAGAGGGGAATCTCTGACATGGACCTCCACTCATCCTGTTCAGTGCTCCACAAGAGCAAGGTTCCCCTGCAGCCCAGTCTTTCCAGTGGTTCATAGCTGAGTTTAAGAGTATGTTTGATCTTCCTGTCAGGGGTCAGGAGGCTGCCCACTGACTCCCGGACCTGCACCAAGGGGAAGGGACATTGAGGAACGACACAGTTAAATTCCACAAACTTGCAGTTGAGGCGAGGTGAACCAAGAGACCCCTCTTTACTGTTTTCCAGTGTGGGCTAGGCGTAGGGGTTCAGCATGAGATCGCAGTGCATGATGAACAGGATAGCCTGGATGAACTGATACATACCGTCATTCAAATAGACAACTCACTCAAAATGCTGGAGGAACTCAGCAGGTCATCCGTGAAAATGAATGAAAACAGTAAACGTTTCAGGCCAACACCCTTCATCGGGACTGGAAAGGAAGGGAGAAGATGTTAGAATAAGAAAGGTGGAGGGAGGCGAAGGAGGAAAGGCAAGTGGGTGGAAAGATAAAGGGCTGGAGAAGAAAGAATCTAATAGAAGAGGAGACTTGTCCATGGTCGACAAGGGAGAAGGAGGGGCATCAGGGGAGATAACAGGCAGGTGAAGAGAGGAGGTAAGAGGCCAGAGTGGGGGAATAGAGAAAGAGGAAAAGAAAAGGGGAAATTAAAAAAAAAGATAGAAAAGAAATTATGGGAAGTTGGAGAAATCAATGCTCAGGCCATCAGGTTGGAGGCTACCTAGATGGAATATGAAGCATTGCTCCTCCACCCTGAGAGTGGCCTCATTGTGGCAGACATGTCAGAACAGGAATGGGGATAGGAATTAAAATGGTTGGCTACTGGGAAATTTCAGATATTGCAGATGGAGTGGAGGTGCTCAACAAAGCAGCTCCCCAACTTAGGTTGGGTCTCACCAATGTAGAGGAGGCCACGTCACAGATGAAGCATTGCCCCACCTGGCAAGACTGTTTCGGGATCTGAATGGAGATGAGGGACGAGGTGAATGGGCAGGTGGAGCATTTCTCTCACTTGCAGGGTTATGTGCCAGAAGGAAGATTAGTGGGGAAGGATGGTCAGACAAGGGAATCACAGAGAATGCGGGGTGAAGTAAGTATGTGTTTGGTGGTAGGGTCCTGTTGAAAATTGGTGGAATTTTCAAAGAATGACATGTTGGATGCAAAGGCTCAGGGTGGTAGGTATAGAGAAGAGAAATTCTATCCCTGTTAAGGCAGTGGGAAGATGAGGTGAGGGCAGATGTCTGGGAAATAGAGGACATGTAGGTGAGGGCAGCATCACTGGCAGAGGAAGGGAAGCCCTGTCCTTTGAAGAATGATGACATCTCTGATGTCCTGGAAAGGAAAGACTCTTCCTGGGGACAGATATGGCAGAAATGAAGAGACTGAGAAAAGGGAACAACATTTCTACAGGAGACAGGGTGGGAAACGTCAAGATAGCTGTGGAAATCAGTAGGTTTATAAAAGATGTCAGTGGACAGTTTGTCTCCAAAGATAGAGACAGAGGGATTGAGAAAGGCGAGGAAGGTGTCAGAAATGGACCAAGTGAATTTAAGGGCAGGGTGGAGGTTGGAGGCAAAGTTGATGAAATTGATGAGCTCGGCATGGGTGCATGAAGCAGCACCAATGCAGTACAGAAAGAGTTAGGGAGCATTATTAGGGAAGGCTGTTTCATGTAGCCAATGAAGAGGCAGGCATAGCTGGGGCCCATGTGGGTGCACATGGCTACACCTTGGATTTGGAGAAAGTAGAAGAGCCATAAGAGGAATCATTGAGTGTGAGGACCAGTTCTGCTAGATGGAGGAGACTGGTAGCTGAGGGGAACTTTTGTTGAGAAAGAAGTGGAGAGCTTTAAGGCCTTCTTAATGGGGGCAAGAAATGTATAGGGACTAGACATCCTTGGTGAAAATTAGACAGTCCAGGCTAGGGAAATGAACGTTGTTGAGGAGATTGAGAGCGTGAGAAGTGTTGGGGATGTAAGTGGGAAGGATTGAACCAAGGGGGATAGAATGGAGTTAAGATATGAGGACATGAGTTCAGTGGGGCAGGAGCAGGAAGAGCCAATGGGCTTACCTGGATAGTCAGATTTGTGGGCCATGGGTAGGAAGTAGAAATTGACAGTGTGTGTGTGTGTGTGTGTGTGTGTGTGGGGGGGGGGCGGTTAAGGGAACTGTGAGCTTAGCGGCAGTGGATGGGCGATCTCCAGATTTGATGACGTTAGTGATGGTGCAGGAGACAGTGACCTGACAGTCTGGAGTGGAATCCTTTGCAGGGGGTAAGTAAGAGGAGGTGTCTGAAACCCACAGCTGTATTCAAGTAGAAAACCAAGCAACTGAGGAGCACAAAGAGAGAATATCCTGAGTCTCTTCCACTTTATATCACTGCCTGTCTATTTGTCCGTCCTGTTGGTGCAGTCTCTCATTGATCCCGCTGCCTGTGCCCCTGGTCCCACCTCTCAGGGGATTTCTTCACTGCCCTGTCTCTGTCTGATGGAAACTACCATTCTGGTAGTTGTGGACCGGTTCTCCAAGGCTGTCCGCTTCATTGCTCTCCCACAAGCTCCAGCAGCTTGTGAAACTACCAGCCTCATAGTTCAGCATGTGCTCAGGCTGCACGGCTTCCCTCAGGACTTAGTGCCTGGTAGAGCACCTCAGTTTATGTCCCATTTTTCTGGAAGGCTTTCTGTTCTCCTTTGGGAGCCACAACCAGCCTCTCGTCAAGTTTCCATCCCCAATCTAATAGCCAGACTGACAGAGTTAATCAGGAGCTGGAGACAACTCTTCCAACCCCACAACCTGGAGCTCACAATAACCTCCAGTCATCCTCCACCTTTGATTGCCAAAAGGGATTCCAGCCTCCACTCTTCCCTGACCAAGTGATTGACATAGGAGTTCCTGCTGCCGAACAGTTGGTCCAGCCCTCAAGCGCATGTGGGGGTGGGCCAGGGCTTCTCGTCTGCATACTCAGAAACAATATGCCCAGCAGGCTAATCGGCTCTGTCGACAGGTGAGGTCTCTCAAGCCAGCCTGGCCAGTGTCTAGTTATCTTCCTTTGAGAGTTACCAGTGACTTCCTCCCCACTTGCTCCAGTCACCCCCATCCCCACTCCTTCCCACTTGGTGGATGGATCCCTGGTCCATTCTGTGCAGTGCAGGCTCCAGTGTCTCATTGAATAGGAGGGGTATGATGTTCTTGGTTTGTGGCTTGTGACATCCTGCACAAGTCTCTCGTCTCGGCTTTCAAGTGGGCTCAGGTCTCTGGTGCCTTGGAAGCAGCGCCTAGGGAGAGAGGCCCTGTCGTAACTATGGACTCTGCCGCCGAGACTTGGCGCCCTTGCAGGCAGGCTGTAGCAAGGGGTCGGCAATTACATTTGTGACAATGCACCTTTCAGCCAATTAGTGATTCTTTGTGATTATGTTCAACTGCCTGTTGTTTCAGTCTCGAACAAAGTACAGCAATGGCAATGCTCCCTGCTTACCTTGTTCCACATTCCAGGAAAGCAGATTATAATTTAGGTTGATACTGTAAAGGTGTGGTATTATTCAGATTTAAATTACTGTCACCAAGCCACAATGACAGTGTTAAATTTTATCTTGACAGTGTTAGTGAATGGCCTGCTACCCCAGTGTTTAATACTTTCCTTTTGTTCTGCAGTTCTTATTAAAACGCGGTTCATTCTGTTTCTGTGTCCCTCCCTCTGCACTCGGGCCATCACAGAACACTGTGTAAGCCATATCGTCTACATTTCTTTTTCATTTGGTCCTGCTTCTGCCTTTTTCATTATGGAATAACAATCGCCTATTGTTTAGTCCAACCTCAAGTGTAGCAATCAATAAATGATGTCATCGTAGCTCAGGCAAAACCTGACTCTCTGCCTGAAGGTACATGAAATGGGGCAGAGATATCTTAGTTGGGCCATGGGCCAGAGAAATGCAGTCAAGACCTTTCCAAAGGGCAGATTCTGAATTTTACCCCATTGAAAACATACCCAAATTCACAGGAATTGCCTCACTGCCTGATTAGGTTCCAGGAGTTGTGCTAGCTTACACCTACTATAGTAATGAACAGCAATAATGTCCCAGAAATAACATGATTTCTTCAGTCCAGATTTCTCATGATATGCCAAGTACAGAAGTGTCACATTGCTTTTCAACAACTATGACTTGCTTTGAGAAAAGTCGAAGAGAATGGAGGGATAGAAAGAGATCAGGTGACTACATGATCATTGTAATCAATTATAAGGCACTGAGGATCAAATGACACCCCATGCAAGGCTTATTGAGAAAGTAAGGAGGCATGGGATCCAAGGGGATATTGCTATGTGGATCCAGAACTGGCTTGCCCACAGAAGCAAAGAGTGATTGTAGACAGGTCAGATTCTGCATGGTGGACGGTGACCAGTGGTGTGCCTCAGGGACCTTTACTCTTCGTGATTTTTATAAATGAGCTGGATGAAGAAATGGAGGGACAGGTTAGTAAATTTGCTGATGACACAAAGGTTGGGGGAGTGGTGGATAGTGTGGAGGGCTGTCAGAGGTTACAGCGGGACATTGATTGGATGCAAAACTGGGCTGAGAAGTGGAGATCAACCCAGATAAGTGTGAGATGGTTCATTTTTGGTAGGTCAAATATGATGGCAGAGTATAGTGTTGATGGTAAGACTCTTAGCAGTGTGGAGGATCAGAGGGATCTTGAGGTCCTAGTACACAGGACATTCAAAGCTGCTATGCAAGGTTGACCCTGTGGTTAAGAAGGCATACGGTGCATTGGCCTTCATCAATCATAGGATTGAGTTTAGGAGCCGAGAGGTAATGTTGCAGCTATATAGGACCCTGGTCAGACCCCACTTGGAGTGCTGTGCTCAGTTCTGGCTACTTCACTACAGGAAGGATGTGGAAACTATAGAAAGGGTTCAGAGAAAATTTACAAGGATGTTGCCTGGATTGGGGAGCATGCCTTATGAGAATAGGTTGAGTGAACTTGGCCTTTTCTCCTTGGTGTGATGGAGGATGAGAGGTGACCTGATAGAGGTGTATAAGATAATGAGAAGCATTGATCGTGTGGATAGTCAGAGGCTTTTTCCCAGAACTGGAATGGGTAGCACGAGAGGGCACAGTTTTAAGGTGCTTGGAAGTAGGTACAGAGGAGATTCCAGGGGTAAGTTTTTTTACACAGAGAGTGGTGAGTGCGTGGAATGGGCTACTGGTGATGGTGGTGGAGGCGGATACAATAGGGTCTTTTAAGAGACTCCTGAATAGGTACATGGAGCTTAGAAAAATAGAGGGCTATAGGTAATCCTAGGTAATTTCTAAGGTAAGGACATATTCGGCACAGCTTTGTGGGCCAAAGGGCCTGTATTGTGCTGTAGGTTTTCTATGTTTTTATGTTTCTATGTAAATGCTTATAATAAGTAATTCATTTCTTAAATTAAACCTGTAATCACTCAAATTCACCCATTGCTATCTAATGTCCTGCCACCGCCCCCAGGGGGGCGATATCTAAAGTTTGAAAACAAATTGGTAAATTTCATTTTGGTGGAAATAGGAACTGCACTTTACACTTTCACCACCAGATGGTAGTCTTAGTACTTATTTGCTACTCAAGACCTAAAGTCGATAACTAAATCCAGAAGGCTACAATGAGATTGTGAAAGGTTATATCTCGGAGATTGGACTGGTGATTTTAGAACAACAGGAGGAGCAGAATAATAAGAGGCAATATATTTATAATCCCTCTTGTTCAGGAGGTGACCTGAAGTAATAGATATTTAACAAAATAGATCCTATAAGCATCGGTGAAATAGGTTTCAGCAAATTTTTGGAAAAATGCTTGCAAAAGTTGTTCTCCATAAAGATAAGAGTAATGAAATCTGTAAATAATTTCACAGGAGCCACTATAAAAATCGGTAGGATGGGGCTGAACACTGTGAAAGTGCCTTCATTGGACAGCTTTATAATCGGATTTTATGAGCACAAACACAAGGGTTTTCAAAAGTGAAATTCAGTAAACATTTATTAAAGCAGGCTTCAATGAATATTGGCAATTTGAACTATAAGCATCCAGACAATTGGATTAAAAGAAATGCAGAAGCTGGATATTTGGAACAAAAACACAAACTTACATCCGGGCACCTACGCTCCCTCCGCCAGAAGAAGTGGGATCTCCCAGTTTAATCCCACTTCCCATTCCCATTCCAACATGTCAATCTATGGCCTCCTCTACTGTCATGATGAGGCCACACTCAGGTTGAAGGAACAACACCTTATATTCCATCTGCGTAACCTCCAATCTGATGGCATGAATATCGATTTCTCGAACTTCTGGTAATGCCCCTCACTGCCTTCACTAATCCCCATCCCCTTTTCCCTCTCTCACCTTATCTCTTGCCTGCCCATTGCCACTCTTTGGTACTCCTCCCACCTTTTCTTTTTTCCATGGCCTTCTGTCCTCTTCTATCAGACTCTCCCTTCTCCAGCCCTGTATCTCTTTCACCAATCTACTTCCCAGCTCTTTACTTCAACCCTCCCCCTCCAGGTTTCACCTTTCACCTTGTGTTTCTCTCTCACCTCCCCCCACCTTTTAAATCTACTCATCTTTTTTTCTCCAATCCTGCTGAAGGGTCTTGACTTGAAACGTCGACTGTACTCTTTGCCATAGATGCTACTGAGTTCCTCCAGCATTTTGTGTGTGTTGTTTGAACAGAAACGTTTACTGTTTCTTTCTGTAGATGCTGCCAGACATGCTGTGTTTCCGGCACTTTCTGTTTTAACATATACAGAATTTAGATTATTGAATTATCAATAACAATTGTTACAGGTAAGCATCTGTGTCGTATCAGGGATATCAAAACGGTTGTTGAGATGTGGCTAATGTGGCAGTGTAGTGGGTAGTGCTTGTCGCTCTCACTTTCAGCTTCCACCGCTGGCTAGCAGTCTTGCAAAAAGGAGAGCTGAATGTGTAAGTGTCTCGCTGCCAGTACATAGCCTTTCCCGCAAGCCTCAGGTAGTGCCTCCTTGCTGGCAACACATGGAAACTGAATTCCTTTCGGGCTCAGGCTGAACTACAGAGGACGGGTAGGAGGACTGGCCCCTGCACGTGTAGTTCGCCGGCCCACCGGTGTGTGGACATGCCCTGGTGCTCGTGAACCTGATCCCCAGCTATGGGTAAGTAGCCCCACTGCCTTGTGGGCAGCCTCGGGAGAGACGAAGGCTTCAGGAATAAACCCAGACAGTAAATCTAGAGTGGAGCCCCTAAGGAGGTTGGATGTCATTAAGAAGAGGTGGGACAAAATTAAGATGGCACTGAACGGCAACACCTTTGCTTGCATCTTCGGAAACAGCCCTATTTCCATCTTTAATATCTCTATTTTTCCCTCTCAGGGTTCTTTTGAAGACTGACCTAGAGTTACACGTTGACTTCGGTTCTTTGCGGGAATAGAACCTGCTCTCGGGGTTCCATAACTGGCCGTTGTTCGGCACGCCAAGGGTTCAGCCTGAGAGTCCGGCCCGAATGGTGTCACGGCAGGAGACCCATGTGTTATTGGGGGAGTCAGGATATCTGTTGTTGTCCCGAAGACCCGAGATCTTTGCAATCTTCAAGCACAGAGCTTGGAAAAACCAATGTAATGGACTTCTAACATCGTAAACCAGCGATTTATTTATTATGACTCCCCGCTCGCTGGGAAAATGGAGACACCTTCTTCTCCATTATTAGAGAGAGAGAGAATCTGCGGTATGTTGCATGCCGGATGAAACACAAAGTCTTTGGGGTAACTGCAAGTCCGTGTCTTGGCTGTTGCTTTGCTCACACTGAGTGCTCGGAGGCAGTGCTGATGTTTGCTTTTTTTGCTGGTGGGGCGAGGGGGGGATTGTTGCTCACTGCCTCTTACGTGTGGGAGGAAGGGGAGCTGGGAGGGTTGCTTCAGAAGCTTTCCTTTGGACTACACTGGTGGGGCTGAGAGGGGGATCTTGACAACTGGGCATCTCAGGATCTCCACACCTTCTGCCCAGGCTTGTGATGATGATCATCATCACCCACTGTCGTTTGAGACAGACAGATGCCAACCACCAGCATATCGGGAATTATTTGTTATTTGACTGAAGGACTTTAAAGTCACCCTGCAGTTTGAGAAGGAGAAGCTAAAGTCAAATGTATCAGTATTACAGTAGAGAAAAGGGAGTTACAGAGGCTTGAGAGGGGAGCTGGCCAAAGTTGATTGGAAGGAGACACTAGTAGGGATGATGACAGAACAGCAATGGCTGGTATTTCTAGGAGCGGCTCAGAAGATGCAGAGTAGATGAAGAAGTACACTAAAGGGAGGATGAAGCAACCGTGGCTGACAAGGGAAGTCAAAAACAACGAAAAAGCCAGAGAGAGGGCACCTATCATAGCAAACATTAATGGGAAGTTAGAGGATTGGGAAGCTTTTAAAAAACCAACAGAAGGCAACTAAAAAAATGCCACAAGGAGAGAAAAGATGAAATATGAAGGTAACTTAGCCAATATTATAAAAGAGGATACTGAAAGTTTTTCCAGTTATATACAGAGTAAAAGAGAGATGAGAATGAATTTTGGACTGCTGGAAAATGATACTGGAGAAGTAGCAAAGGTGGACAATGAAATAGCAGATGTATTTAATAAGTATTTTGTGTCAGTCTTCACTGTGGGAGACACCAATAGTATGCAAGAAATTCTAGAGTGTCTGGGGGCAGAAGTGAGTATAGTTGCTATTACTAAAGAGAGATGCTTGGGAAACTAAAAGGTCTGAAGGTAGGCAAGTCACCTGGAGCAGATGGACTACACCTCAGGGTTCTGAGAAAGGTAGCTGAAGAGATCAAGGAGGCATTGGTAGTGATCTTTCAAGAGTCATTGGATTCTGGAATGGTTCCAGAGGACTTTAAAATTGCAAATGTCATTCCCCTCTTTAAGAAGGGAGGGAGGCAAAAGAAGGAATCTATAGGTCAGTTAGCCTGACTTGGATTTGGAGTTTGGAAGAATGAGGGGCGAACTCTTTCAAAGATATAAGATTCAAAATGGTATGTGGTCTGTAGTTGATATTTCAATAATATTGAGTAATCTTGTATATATACAAAGGGTGATTGATAAGTTTGTGGCCTAAGGTAGAAGGAGTCAATTTTAGAAAACCTAGCACATTTATTTTTCAACATAGTCCCCTCCTACATGTACACACTTAGTCCAGCGGTCATGGAGCATACGGATCCCTTCTTTGTAGAAGTGGTCCACAGCAGGGGTGGTTGATAAGTTCGTGGCCTAAGGTAGAAGGAGATGAGTTATACCTTTCTTGTTATTTGCACATACAGTTCAGCTCTGAGTGAAAATGCAGAAAGTTTGAAGTTAATAACTCATCTCCTTCTACCTTAGGCCATGAACTTATCAATCACCCCTGCTGTGGACCACTTCTGGAGGTCCAAGATGCCGACTTCTACAAAGAAGAGATCTGTATGTTCCAGGACCGCTGGACTAAGTGTGTAAATGTAGGAAAAATAAATGTGCTAGGTTTTCTAAAATTGACTCCTTCTACCTTAGGTCACAAACTTAGCAATCACCGCTCGTATATTGGTTGACTAATTTGTGCTTGTTGTTTAAATAATTAATTATGGGTTATATGTAAAAATATATTAATTGCTACGTCATCATGCTACCACATGCACTCCACACTTAAAGTAAAAATGAAGTCACACTCGCATTTTGGACTCCCAGTGTCTTCCTTTGAACGAATTTAATATTTTTAAATTAGAAAACATAACATTGGTGACAAAGTATTTTTAAAAGGAACCTGAGATGGGCACTGATCTGTTGAGTGGAGCGAGATGTTGGAACTGAAAAAAAAGATGCTGTGAAGAAACGGACGTATTTAAAAGGAACAGCCGAGCACATGGAGAGACTGTCCAGTTTAAAACAAAAACAGCCAGCACATGTTCTTCCGAAGGGAAGATGTGATTAATTTTTTTCTTTCAAAGGTTGGTAAACAGAGGACTTTGGGGCTCATAAAGAGTGAGCACTGGGTGATAGCAATCATTTCAAAACTTCAGAAATGGCTGGCTACATCGGAAAGATTGACGAGTTTGATTACACGATGGGTAATTGGCTCATGTATACCAAACTATTGGAACAGTATTTTGAAGCAAATGAAATAGCCAATGAAAAGCAAGTGTCGGTTTTGCTGAGTGCATTAGGTTTAAAGGCATATAGTTTGCTTCAAAGCTTAACTGCTCCAATGAAACCTGCAGGAATTAGCTTTGGTGATATTGTCAAAGTAATGCAGAAACACCTAGAACCAAAGCCATTGTTGATTGCAGAATGCTTTAGGTTTCATAAACGAAGGGGGGTCCATTTCAGTGTATGTGGCTGAATTGAAGCAATTGAGGTTTGTCAGTTCAGTAATGATCTTGATGATGCACTGAGAGATCGTTTAGTTTGTGGAATCTTACAAAAAGACATTCAACAATAGCTCCTAACTGAAGCTACCATTCAAGCAAGCAGTTGAAATTGCTGTTTCAATGGAAACAGCAGACAGAGATGCAAATAGGTTGCAGTCAGGATTGAAAGTGAATATGAATAAAATTGCAGTACCCGAACAGAAACCGGCCTGGCTGAACAAATTGTGTAGCCATTGTTTCAGGGGCTCACATACATCAGACCAATGCAGATTCAAAGGTAAAACTTGCAGAAAATACAACAAAGTAGGACACATACAAGGACTGGTCAGGGAAGAGAAAATATAAGAGTCAAGTTGCAGTTTCAAAAAGAGCACAAATCTGCACGCTATTGATGGAAAGTCTAATAATGATGAGAGTGACACAGAACTAGGTAGCCTAGAAATTTACCAAGTGATAACTAACAGGAGACAAGCAATATGGCTTACGACAGAAGTGAATGGCAAATTAATTAAAATGGAATTAGACACTGGTTCAGCTGTTTCAGTCATTCCACAAAATGAGTTTGCATGGCATTTCCAAGATACTAAATTGAAGCTAAGAATTTATGCTGGAGAAAAGATAACTCCTGTTGGAATGGCATCCATAACTGTGAAATATAACGACCAACAAGCCACATTGAGCTTGTATGTGGTAACAACAGAAGGACCAGCATATTGAAGCCACGATTGGCTGAGACAACTACAACTTGATTGAAGATCCATCCACAATTTGCATGTCACATTCCTTTGCAATGAAGCAATATTAAAGCAAATTAAGGTACTGGATGATGTCACAACGTCTCCATGCTTAACACCATGAACTGTTGCCCAACAAAGAACAAACAGGTGTTGGTGCCAAACTCTGAGCCTCTGGCTGGAAAGCATATTGGACCAAGAAAGAACTTTGCTGCTCTGAGACATGGTGAAAGTGACAAAAGCAGTGGTCCAGATACAACAATTTTTGAAGGCAACATACTTGTTGAATGGAAGGTCAAAAAGAAAGGAGATGTGGATACAGAAGATTTGTTAGATGATATAGTGGATGCAGAAACCAAGAGGAGAGATCAGACAAGTAAGCAATCGAAAATTTAATAATACTCCAGTGAGCTATATTGACCTTCCCAAGATCAAGATGCACAAACTAGAAGAAAAAGGAGGAAAGAGATGGAGAGAACGACTGTGAATGAGAAAGAGAATGGTGTAAAAGAGAAAATAAACATGAGAAAGATAAAGAAGGAGATCAGAGTAGATCCAGAGAGAGGAAAGGACAAGAAAGATGTCCAGAGCTGTCAGAATCAACTCCTACAACCGCCATGGAGGAGGTCCCAGAACCTGAGATTGTTTCACAGCCACAAGTTTCTCCTGACAGGCAAAGTGATCCTCCTTGTCAGGAAAAACATTATCCCACAAGAGTAAGCGATTAAATCTTTAGGCCTGAATGGGATAATTTAAAACTTATCATGCTGTGGATGTCTGTGTAGTAGTTGTATAATATACTATGTATATAGTTAAAATGCATTCTATATTGAGTTGGAGTTTATGGCTAAGCAGGGAGAAGTGTTGTGCATTTAATATTTAAATATTTGCATGATCTTGCATATATTTTGGTTGATTAAGTATTCCTTTCATTAAATTAATTCTTGGGTATATGTAAAAATACATTAATTGTATACGTCATCACGCTACCAGGTGATATGTGCATGCCTCGCTTGAAGTAAAGATGAAGTTATACCGGTATTTTGGACTCTGCGTCTTCCTTTGAATTACTGTAATGTTTTGAAGTAACAAAACATAACAATAAAAGTTTGCGATGTTTCCACTAGTGGGAGACATACCTACAAAATAAGGGCTGGTCATTTGAAACGAAGGTGCTTTGAAATTACATCTCTGAGGGTAGTGAATCTCCAGAATTCTCTGCTCCTGAGGATGGTGGAGGCCAAATCGTTCAAGTTGGAAATGGATAAATATTTGAAATAGCGAAGAATTAAGAGTTGTGGGAACCTAGAAAAAGATAGAGGAGTTGAGGCCAGCCACATTCATATTAAATGGTGGGCATGACCTGAGGAGGATGTGTACTGATTGTCTTATGTAGGCTCATGCTATCGAGGTGTAAAAGGATACAGACCTTTAGTGGGTGAATGTGGTTGGTACAAGTGGGTACAATGGATGGCAAGGACAAAGGCTGTACATCTCTGTGGCTCTCTTACTTCTGTCCTCACCAGAGCCTTACACAACTACTTATTGATGCTAAGTTGTCTGCTTTCTAGTGGAAATTATTTCCCCTACTCCTCCCATTTCCTCTTGCTCCCTGGAATGTTTCTCACGTTGAAAGGCCTTGTGGTCTAGTCCTGCTCTTGTTTTCCTGTATTCTCTAGTGTCAACATCTTTTTTTACTGAATTAACCATCATGTTGAGTTTCTCAGTCTTCAGACAGTGTTAATGCTTTAAGTGGAGACTGTTATATATAATGGAGACAATATTTGCCTCATCAATCTATTGGAATGTTGCTCTTTGAGAGGAATGATTAGGTCTCAAAGTACATTAGGAATATTTCTAATGTGTTAATAAACTGCCCCCTCGCTCCTCCATTGCCTCAGTAGTGTGCATTAGTATTGAATCCTGGGATTAAGGCAGGGCATCCTGCTTCACCTGCAGACATCCACTTACAAGGTAACAGGTACTGCTGGCTTGGCCACTCTCTCCACTTGAGCGCTTGTTGTAATCTGTCACCCTGCCAGGGCTTGTGAAATGAGCCGGGATGGAGAGAAGTCTGCCCTCTCTTGGACAGGTTGTTGCAATCAGGCTAACAGACTAGGCTCCTTGGATTAAAGCCCAGGGTTTGGCCTGGCTGTCATTCCATGCAGGAAATAAGTAAACAGAATGTAGAGTAGAAAGTGGCAGTTACGGAGGAAATGCAATGTAAGCAGATGAATAAATTCAAGTTCAAGTTTAAAGGTCATTTCACCATACATGAATACAACCAAATGAAACATCGTTCCTCCGGGACCAAGTGTAAAACACAGTACCAAAGTCAAACACAGCACAAGGCACACAGCACATACAAGATACATAAAACATACAGCCACACTAAAAAATATACTGTATTGTAGCCCAAGTCCCTGAGTGACATGTCTTGTAAATTGATGGTGTATGGGTGTTATTGGCAAGAGCAAGCAGTCGTCAGCAGGTCTGCAGATGAAGGAACACGTGCAGGCACACACGCACGCAATCCAACTTGTCATTCCACCAATCAAACATGGAGGGACAGCTCCCAACCCAGCATGGGTGCCGTGCCAAACTGCCTCTGGCATCTCCTCCTGGACTGCTACAAGGAAGTCCGTGCTACAATTAGACTACACAGCTCACCCACTGTCTGTCTCACCAATAAACAATGGCAACAGACTTGCGGAATTTTAGAAGAAGAATCAGGTTTATTATCACTGGCATGTGACGTGAAATTTGTTAACTTAGCAGCAGCAGTTCAATGCAATACATAATCTAGCAGAGAGAGAAAAAGAATAATAATAAATAAAATACAACATAATAAGGCATCCGTTGAGACAATGGAATTGCGCCTTGGAAGGTTTCCAGGGTGCAGGCCTGGGCAAGGTTTTATGGAAGACCGGCAGTTGTCCATGCTGCAAGTCTCCCCTCTCCACGCCACCGATGTTGTCCAAGGGAAGGGCTTTAGGACCCATACAACTTGGCACCGGTGTCGTCGCAGAGCAATGTGTGGTTAAGTGCCTTGCTCAAGGACACAACACACTGCCTCAGCCAAGGCTCGAACTAGCGACCTTCAGGTCACTAGACAAACGCCTTAACTTCTTGGACAACATAATAAATAAACAAGTAAATCAATTACGTATATTAAACAGATATTTAAAAAATGTGCAAAAACAGAAATACTGTATATTTTTAAAAAGTGTCCAAAGCTTCAATGTCCATTTAGGAATCGGATGGCAGAGGAGAAGAAACTGTTCCTGAATCACTGAGCGTGTGCCTTCAGGCTTCTGTACCTCCTACCTGATGGTAACAGTGGGAAAAGGGCATGCCCTGGGTGCCAGGGGGGTCCTTAATAATGGACACTGCCTTTCTGAGACACTGTTCCCTAAAGATGTCCTGGGTACTTAGTAGGCTAATGCCCAAGATGGAGCTGGTTAGATTTACAACCTTCTGCAGCGCATTCGGTCCTGTGCAGTAGCCCGTCCATAACAGACCTGTCAGAATGCTCTCCATGGTACATCTACAGAAGTTTTTGAATGTATTTGTTGACATGCCAAATCTCTTCAAACTCTTAATAAAGTATAGTCACTGTCTTATCAATGTCCAACAGGGTCACAAGAGAAACATCCAAGACAATCACTCGCAATTACACTGCACATCCACCTTCCTGCACCGACTCCGACGCCTTCATGTAGCAGGCAGTAACACGTTCCACATCAGGTCCAGCTCTTAAACCAGTGAGCAGCTCACTGACGGGGTAGACCAGCAGGACCGGAAGTTCCTAATTCCCAGCATTGTCCTGTGATCGTAAAAAAAATGTCTAAAAAAGATTGGCCCTGAGAGGTCTGAACATGCCGTCACCTTCCTGGAAAAATGAAAGGGCCACTGCAAGGTATAGCGGGAGGTCAAAGGTTCATCTTTTAGTGCATGAAAGGTCTGTTAAAGATTTTGATAGAAATGGGATAGAAGTTGTCCTTGGCCCTGATGATACATTCTCTCACACCTTTGTACCTTCTGCCCAAGAGAGGAGAAGATGACCAGGGTAGGAGGGGTTCATTATTATGTTGGCTACTTTCCCAGGCAATGGGAGGTGTAGACATAGTCAATGATAGGAGGCTGGTTTGCATGATGGACTAGCCAGCTACTGGCTGGGGTCATAACAGATTGGAGGCGGTGTGAGTCCTCGCATGAGCAAAACATCACTTGTGTGAGAAGCCTCACATTGTATGAAAGAGACTTCACTGTGTGTGTGTGTGTGTGTGTGTGTGTATGAGAGAGAGAGAGACAGAGAGACCTCGCGGTGAGAGCGAGAGAGCGACCTTGTGGTGTGAGAGAGAGAGAGAGACCTCATGATGAGAGAGAAAGAGACCTCGTGGTGAGAGAGAGTGAGAGAGAGAGAGAGAGAGAGAGAGAGAGAGACATTGTGGTGAGAGAGAGAGAGCGACCTTGTGGTGTGAGAGCGAGATCTCGTGGCGAGAGAGAGAGTGAGAGACCTCATGGCGTGTGAGAGAGAGAGACCTCGTGGTGAGAGAGAGAGAGAGAGAGAGAGACCTCATGGTGAGAGAGAAAGAGACTTCATGCTGAGAGGGAGAGAGCGACCTCGCAGTGTGACGGAGAGAGAGAGACCTTGTGGTTTGAGGGAGAGAGAGACTTCGTGGTGTGATGGAGAAAGAAAGAGAGACCTCGCGGAGTGAGGGAGAGAGACCTCGCAGTGTGAGGGAGAGAGACCTCGCGGTGTGAGAGAGAGAGAGAGACATCGTGGTGAGAGAGAGAGAGAGAGATAGACCTCATGGTGTGAGATAGAGACCTCGTGGTGTGATGGAGAGAGAGAGAGACCTCGCGGTGTAAGGGAGAGAGACCTCGGGGTGTGAGGGAGAGAGACCTCGGGGTGTGAGAGAGAGAGACCTCGCGGTGTGAGAGAGAGAGAGAGACATTGTGGTGAGAGAGAGAGAGTGAGACATCGTGGTGTGAGATAGAGACCTCGTGGTGTGATGGAGAGAGAGAGAGAGACCTCGCGGTGTAAGGGAGAGAGACCTCGGGGTGTGAGAGAGAACGAGACCTCGTGGTGAGAGGGAGAGAGACCTTGTGGTTTGAGGGAGAGACAGAGACCTCGGGGTGTGACGGAGAGAGAGAGAGAGACCTCGCGGTGTGAGGGAGAGAGACCTCGGGGTGTGACGGAGAGAGAGAGAGAGACCTCGCGGTGTGAGAGAGAACGAGACCTCGTGGTGAGAGGGAGAGAGACCTTGTGGTTTGAGGGAGAGACAGAGACCTCGGGGTGTGACGGAGAGAGAGAGAGAGACCTCGGGGTGTGAGAGAGAACGAGACCTCGTGGTGAGAGGGAGAGAGACCTTGTGGTTTGAGGGAGAGACAGAGACCTCGGGGTGTGACAGAGAGAGAGAGAGAGACCTCGCGGTGTGAGGGAGAGAGAGAGACCTCGTAGTGAGAGGGAAAGACAGAGACCATGTGGTGTGATGGAGAGAGAGAGAGAGACCTCGCGGTGTGAGGGAGAGAGACCTCGGGGTGTGACGGAGAGAGAGAGACCTCGTGGTGAGAGGGAGAGAGAGACCTCGCTCGCGGTGTGAGGGGGAGAGAGAGAGACCTGCGGTGTGGAGAGGGACCTTGTGGTCTATAAGACTTCATGGTGTGTGAGAGGCAGACTTGTAGAGTGTGAGAAATTTCACTATGTGTGTGAGAGAGACATCATGGTGCGTGAAGGAGATGTCACTGTGTAAAATAAACCTCAGCATTTTTCTAAGTTCACTCAAGGAGGACCACAGATATTATAAGACCATAAGACAAAGGAGCAGAAGTCGGCCATTCGGCCCATTGAGTCTGCTCCGCCATTTTATCATGAGCTGATCCATCCTCCCATTTAGTCCCACTCCCCCACCCTTTCACCATAACCTTTGATGCCCTGGCTACTCAGATACCTATCAATCTCTGCCTTAAATACACCCAAACAACAGGAATTCTGCAGATGCTGGAAATTCAAGCAACACACATAAAAGTTGCTGGTGAACTCAGCAGGCCAGGCAACATCTCTAGGAAGAGGTGCAGTCGATGTTTCAGGCCGAGACCCTTCGTCAGGACTAACTGAAGGAAGAGTGAGTAAGGGATTTGAAAGTTGGAGGGGGAGGGGGAGATCCAAAATGATAGGAGAAGACAGGAGGGGGAGGGATGGAGCCAAGAGCTGGACGGGTAATAGGCAAAAGGGATACGAGAGGATCATGGGACAGGAGGTCCAGGAAGAAAGACAAGGGGTGGGGGGAAACCAGAGGATGGGCAAGGGGTATATTCAGAGAGACAGAGGGAGAAAAAGGAGAGTGAGAGAAAGAATATGTGTATAAAAATAAGTAACAGATGGGGTACGAGGGGGAGGTGGGGCATTAGCAGAAGTTAGAGAAGTCGATGTTCATGCCATCAGGTTGGAGGCTACCCAGACAGAATATAAGGTGTTGTTCCTCCAACCTGAGTGTGGTTTAATTCCACATCCCATTCTCATTCTGACATGTCTATCCACGGCCTCCTCTACTGTACCTGTGAGTCGGCTGGGGTGATATACTGCGTCCTGTGTTCCCGATGTGGCCTTTTATATATTGGCGAGACCCGACGCAGACTGGGAGACCGCTTTGCTGAACATCTACGCTCTGTCCGCCAGAGAAAGCAGGATCTCCCAGTGGCCACACATTTTAATTCCACATCCCATTCCCATTCTGACATGTCTATCCACGGCCTCCTCTACTGTAAGGATGAAACCACACTCAGGTTGGAGGAACAACACCTTATATTCCATCTGGGTAGCCTCCAACCTGATGGCATGAACATCGACTTCTCTAACTTCCGCTAACGCCCCACCTCCCCTCGTACCCCATCTGTTACTTATTTTTATACACATATTCTTTCTCTCACTCTCCTTTTTCTCCCTCTGTAGTTCTGAATGTACCCCTTGCCCATCCTCTGGATCCCCCCCTTGTCTTTCTTCCCGGACTTCCTGTCCCATGATCCTCTTGTATCCCTTTTGCCTATCACCTATCCAGCTCTTGGCTCCATCCCTCCCCCTCCTTCCTTCTCCTATCATTTTGGATCTCCCCCTCCCCCTCCAACTTTCAAATCCCTTACTCACTCTTCCTTCAGTTAGTCCTGACGAAGGGTCTCGGCCTGAAACGTCGACTGCACCTTTTCTTAAATACACCCAATGACTTGGCCTCCACTGCTGCCTGTGGCAACAAATTCCATAGATTCACCACCCTCTGACTAAAAAAATTTCTTCCCATTTCTGTTCTGAATGGGCGCCCTTCAATCCTTAAGTCATGCCCTCTCGTACTAGACTCCCCCATCATGGGAAACAAATTTGCCACATCCACTCTGTCCATGCTTTTCAACATTCGAAATGTTTCTATGAGGTCTCCCCTCATTCTTCTAAACTCCAAGGAATACAGTCCAAGAGCGGACAAAAGTTCCTCGTATGTTAACACGCTCATTCCCGGAATCATTCCAGTGAATCTTCTCTGTACCATCTCCAACGTCAGCACATCCTTTCTTAAATAAGGAGACCAAAACTGCCCACAGTACTCCAAGTGAAGTCTCACCAGTGCCTTATAGAGCCTCAACATCACATCCCTGCTCCTATACTCTATTCCTCTAGAAATGAATGCCCACATTGCATTCACCTTCTTCACCACCCACTCAATCCGGAGGTTAACCTTAAGAGTATCCTATACGAGGACTCCCAAGTCCCGTTGCATCTCAGAACTTTGAATTCTTTCCCCATTTAAATAATAGTCTGCCCATTTATTTCTTCTGCCAAAGTGCATAAACATACACTTTCTAACATTGTATTTCATTTGCCACTTCTTTGCCCATTCTTCCAATCTATCCAAGTCTCTCTGCAGACTCCGTGTTTCCTCAGCACTACCGGCCTCTCCACCTATCTTTGTATCATCAGCAAACTTAGCCACAAAGCCATCTATTCCATAATCCAAATCGTTGATGTACAATGTAAAAAGAAGCGGCCCCAACACGGACCCCTGTGGAACACCACTGGTAACCGGCAGCTAACCAGAATAGGATCCCTTTATTCCCACTCTGTTTCCTGCCAATCAGCCAACGCTCTATCCACGTATGTAACTTTCCCGTAATTCCATAGGCTCTTATCTTGTTAAGTAGCCTCATGTGTCGCACCTTGTCAAAGGCCTTCTGAAAATCCAAATATACAACATCCCTTGTCTAGGCTACTTGTAATTTCCTCAAAAAATTGTAATAGGTTTGTCAGGCAGGACTTCCCTTTAAGAAATCCATGCTGAGTTCTGCCTATCTTGTCATATGCCTCCAGGTACTCTGTAACCTCATCCTTGATAATCGACTCCAACAACTTCCCAACCACCGATGTCAAGCTAACAGGTCTATAATTTCCTTTTTGCTTCCTTGCCCCCTCCTTAAATAATGGAGTGACACTTGCAATCTTCCAGTCCTCCGGAACCATGCCAGAATCTACTGACTTTTGAAATATCATCGCTAATGCCTCCGCAATCTCCACAGCTACTTCCTTCAGAACACGAGGATGCATTCCATCTGGTCCAGGAGATTTATCTAACTTTAGACTATTCAGTTTCCTGAGTACTTTCTCTGTCATAATTGTGACTGCGCACACTTCTCTTCCCTGCCACCCTTGAGTGTCTGGTGTACTGCTGATGTCTTCCTCAGTGAAGACTGATGCAAAATACATGTTCAGTTCCTCTGCCATCTCCTTATCTCCCATTACAATTTCTCCAGCATCATTTTCTATCGGTCCTATATCTACTATCACCTGTCTTTTACTCTTTATATACTTGAAAAAGCTTTTCGTATCCTCTTTGATATTATTTGCTAGCTTCCTTTCAGTTAATCTTTTCCCTCTTAATGACCTTCTTAGTTTCCTTTTGTAAGCTTTTAAAAACTTCCCAATCCTCTGTCTTCCCACTAATTTTTGCTTCCTTGTATGCCCTCTCCTTTGCTTTAACTTTGGCTTTGACTTCTCTTGTCAACCACGGTTGCATCCATTTTCCACTTGAAAATTTCTTCTTTTTTGGAATACACCTGTCTTGCACATTCCTCATTTCTCGCATAAACTCCAGCCACTGCTGCTCTGCTGTCTTTCCCGCCAGTGTCTCTTTCCAGTCAACTTTGGCCAGTTCCTCTCTCATGCCACTGTAATTTCCTTTACTCCACTGAAACACCGACACATCAGATTTCGGCTTCTCTTTTTCTAATTTCACAGTGAACTCAATCATGTTATGATCACTGCCTCCTAAGGGTTCCTTCACCTCAATCTCTCTACTCACCTCCGGTTCATTACACAATACCCAATCCAGTACAGCCGATCCCCTAAGGGACCAACAAAGTCTGTCAACTGACCACTTCCTAATGATGTTAGTTGGTGCATCCCCACACCTCGAACTCCACCACTCATGTTCCCCATGGTGCTGTGGGATCTCAATGTTAGGCAGCCCAGGCTGGATCTAATCTCTCAACCAGAAGTGACTACATGCAGCCACAATGGGTTCAGTTAAACTGAAAATCCTTCTTAAGCTGAAGTGTTGGCTTTCAAAGACGTAATGGTACAGTGTGATTGTAAGTGAAGTGTTGCAGTTTGGTTTAAAATTGGCTTCAGAGGTTGTTTTTAGTTTCATGCAATTCAAATTAAAACCAGTAAATAAAAATTAATATTCTCCAGTTACGTTCAGTTATAATTCATTTACTTGAGGAAACTAAAGAGGCCTAAGGGAAGAAGAGAAACAAATTGCAGTTTGCTGACCTTGTTTACAAGCACATGGGTTTTGTCTCTGTACCTGTCCCCTTTTGCCTAGTTTGTTTATCAGTAATAAATACTGATTTGAATCAATAGTAGGTAAAATGAGGAATTAAATTCCACAATGGTCATCTGTAATTCTAGTGAATAATACAGGAGTTGCTAAATCCAGAAATAAGATTCTTACCTGTTAAAAACCAGCAAATTTGAATACTTGAATTGAAATTTTAGGAAATGGTTTGAGGGAAAAAAATGCATTGTAGTAGAACATAGACCAGTACAGCACAGTACAGGCCCCTCAGCCCATGATGTTTGCCGACCTTTTAACCTACACGAAAATAAAATTAACCCTTTCCTCCTGCGTATACCTCTATTATTTTCATCCCTGTGCCTGTCTAAGAGTCTCTTAAACGTCCTTAATATCTGTGTCAACTACCACTCTTGGCAGTGTGCTTCATGTACCCATCACTCTTTGTATAAAAAAATCTACCTCTGACATCCCCTCTTTACTTTCCTCCAATCACCTGAAAAATTATGTTCTCATATTATCACTTCTGCCTGGGGAAAAAGACATTGATTGTCACTCTATCAATGTATTTTACCTTGCGCACCTCTATCAAATCAGCTTTCGTCCTCCTTCACTCCGAAGAGAAATATCCTAGCTCGCTCAACCTTTCCTTATGCTCTTTAATCCAGCCAGCATCCTGGTAAATCTCTCCTCTGCATCCTCTCCAAAGATCCCACGTTCTTCCTATAATGAGGTGAAAAGAATACTTCAAATGAGGTCTAATCAGAGTTTTGTAGAGCTGCCACATTATCTCAAAGCTCTTGGACTCAGTCCGCTGACTAATGAAGGCCAACGTACCATACGCCTTCTTAGACACCTTATCAACTTGTACAGCAACTTAAAGTAGACCCCAATATCCCCCTGTTCCTCCATACTGCTAAGTATTCTGCCATTAAGACCATAAGACCATAAGATAAATGAGTAGAATTAGGTGATTTGGCCCATCAAGTTTGCTCCACCATTCCATCATGGCTGATTTATTATCCTACTCAATGCCATTCTCCTGTCTCCTCCCTCCCCAGTGCCCTTACTAATCAAGAATCTATCAACTTCTGCTTTAAATATACCCAATGACTTGGCCTCCATAGTCATCTGTGGCAATGAATTCCATAGATTCAATACCCTCTGGCTAAAGAAATTTCTCCTCATCTCTGGTCTAAAGGGATTCTACTCTGCACTCAAGTTTGACCTTCCAAAGTGAATCACTGCATACTTTTCTGGATTGAACTTCATCTGCCACTTCTCAGCCCTGTTCTGCAAATATCAACCTTCTGCACTATTATCCACAAACACTAGCAACCATCTTAATCTTAAATATTGTCTTTCATAATGTAGGTGTCTTCTTTGATAAGGCTAACAATGGTACTGATTATGGTTTCTTGATTTCTTATTGAGGCCAGGTCCATAAAGTAGATTTTTGCAGGGGAGTTTTAGAGTTAAGAAGGTTGGTAAAGGACAGAACTTATCGTAACTTGGCCCTGACACTCCACTGCTCAAAACGTTGGCAGTGCGGCAAAATCTGCAGTGGTTAGTCCTTTCCGCTGACTGTTCTGTTTTGCAAATGTTATTGAATTATTGTTGAATAATTTCCCAATGGTAACAAGTTAATCTCTGGGCTTTTAAGCACAATCACAATGGATTTTGTTCTTTTCCTCTTAAACAGTGGACAATGATTTTAATCTTTGAAAGATCCTACAGCTTTAAGGATTTTCTCAGGAAATATGGTGACAGTTCTTAAGACTTTGCTAAATTGGAGGCTTGGATTGAATGCATTTAATTATATTCCAGAGCAAAATGCACAAGGCCAGGTAACATTTTTCAAGGAATGTCCAGAGGGAACATACAAGTACTAAAGGGAACACCAAAGGAATTCTAACAAACCTGAAGCATTGCAGAGTTTTGGTCTGTACCCATTATTGACTTAATTTGCTGAAGAAATGAGTGAATAAATTAGACATCAATTTAGGCCCATGGCTGGAATGCTATTCAACAAACTGTGACATCAAATGTATTCTGGCCTTAATTCTTCAAACATTATTATGTTACTTAGGCCTTCAGACATGTTGAAATATGAATTTATAAATCTCAAATAATTAACATGCTTATACTATGACACATTAGGTAAAGTAGATTGTAGATTGGAAGGAAGAAGGCAGAGGTTCTGTCCCTTTAAAAGCTGGGCTCGTGTGTGTAAGGGCAGCCGGGAGAGAGAAGCCCCTTGGGTATAGAGTCACCTCAGTGTGGACCATGAAGAATTCTCAGTCCAGCAGGAAAAACCCTCCTCACTGGCTGTCAGTTTGGGGACAAGGAGAAGAGCTCTGAGGGAGTAGTGGATTGAAGGAAGGGGGGAATAAGGGTTGCTGTGAGCTCTATGGAAAGCCATGTGGGTGGGACTGTGTATCTGCATCAACGTGCATTCTGTATGGGTATGTCCAGGTGTTTCAGCTGATTTCCAGTCAGTTTGGACCTCATAGCCACTTGACAGCCCCCAATGGCCAATCTGTTGGTAACGGGTGTCCAACACCACCCAGTCTTAAAGGAATTCACACACAGGTATCTGAAGAAAGACAGTGGAATTTCCTCTTGGATACAGTTGAATAGTTGGAGAATTTTTTTTTTAAAATTGCAGAGTAAAAGTATAAGGGTGGAGAAAGAATAAGCAAGAACATTGAACTGTGGTGGTTGTGCAACGCAATGCACTCCCAGGTTGTGAAGGACAGTGGAAATTGATGAAGCTGAGCCCATGGATTTACTCAAGGTGAAACTTGGCACAGAAGTTAACTGCCAAGGTCTCTGAAACAAGATAAGAATGAGTAAATGCTGTAAAAGCCAGCAATTAATAAAGCAGGGCAAAAAGGAATGGATTAGGTAGCTGATGTGCACCACAGCAGTGGGAATGAAGCTAAAGAGTGTGAGATATGAACACAGAATGGCAGTCAAGGGCAGAATTGGCATGGCTGGGGGAGGGCAGCATGGTTACAAGGAGGGGAGCAGTGGGCATGAGTGGTGTTGTTAGAGACAGGCCTAGGGCAGGGAGAAGAAAGACCAATCATTTGGCCAACAGCATATCCCTCAATATGGTGTTATAAGTGGGAGAAGTAACTTGGGTGAGTACCAGTATTAAAGGAACAATAGCATCAGGAATTGTTGACTTGGGGTCAGCGTAACTTACCTGGATATTTACATTTGATATATTAAAGTTAATACAGTAAAGATCAGAATCAGAATTAATATCACCAGTATATGTCATGAAATTTGTTGTCTTTGTGGCAGCAGTACAATGTAATACATAATAATAGAGAGAGAAAAAGAGAGAGAGAGTGAGAATATGAATTAATTGCAGGATGAATACTGTGTCCTTAAAAAGTATTCACCTCCCCCCCCCTTGCAAGTTTTCATGTATTATTGTTTCACAACATTGAATCATAGTGGATTTAATTTGGCTATTTTTGACACTGATCAACAGAAACAGACTGATTCAAAGTGAAAACAGATCTCTACAAAGTGATCTAAATTAATTACAATATAAAACACAAAATATTTGATTGCATAGGTATTCACCCCCATTCCCCCCTTTAATATAACACACCAAATCATCACTGCTGCAGTCAATTGGTTTTAGAAGTTGCATAATTAGTCAAATGGAGATCTGTTTTTGGAGACCTGAGGCAGTCAAGGTGTTTCAATTGATTGAGGTAAAAATACACTGATATCTGGAAGGTCCAACTGCTGGTGAGTCAGTATCCTGGCAAAAACTACACCATGAAGACAAAAGAACACTCCAAGCAACTGTGCAAAAAGGTTATTGAAAAGCACAGGTCAGGAGATGAATACAAGAAAATTGCCAAGTCACTGAATATCTCTTGGAGTAGCGTTAAGCCAATCAAGAAATGGAAAGAATATGGCACAACTGTAAATCTGCCTAGAGCAGGCTGTCCTCAAATACTGAGTGAAGGGGACTAGCGAAGGAGGCCACCAAGAGACCTATGACAACTCTGGAGGAGTTACAAGCTTCAGTGGCTGAGGTGGGAGAGACTGCGCATACAACAACTGTTGCCTGGGTTCTTCACCAGTTGCAGGTTGCCCTAAAGCATATGGAAGTCTGAGGTTAGCTGGAAGAAAGTTCTATGGTCTGATAAAACCAAAATTGAACTTTTTGGCAATCTGACTAAACGCTATGCTTGGCGTATGCCAAACACTGCAAAGCACACCATCTCTGCCATGAAGCATGGTGGTGGCTGCATCACGCTGTGGAGATGCTTCACTGCAGCAAGCCCTGGAAGGTTTGCGAAGGTAGAGGGTAAAATGAATGCAGCAAAGTACAGGGAAATCCGGGAGGAAAACCTAATGCAGTCTGCGAGAGAAATACCACTTGGGAGAAGATTTGTTTTCCAGCAAGATTACCCCAAACATAAAGCCAAAGCTATACAGGAACAACAAACTTAGTGTTCTGGAGTGGCCAATCAGAGTTCAGACCTCAATCCAATTGAGAATTTGAGGCTTGACTTGAAAAGGACCATTCACTCACAATTCCCATGCAATCTGACAGAGCTTGAGCAGATTTGTAAAGAATGGGAACAAATTGCAGTGTCCGGATGTGTAAAGCTGATAGCGATCTATCCACACAGACTCAAGGCTCTAATTGCTGTCAAGGGTGTATCTACTAAATACTGACCTGAAGGGGGTGAATACTTATGCAAACAATTATTTTGCATTTTATATTTGTCATTAAATTAAATTATTTTGTAGCGATCTGTTTTCACTTTGACACGAAATAGTCTTTTTAACTCCACTGTGATTCAATGTTGTAAAACCATAAAACATGAACATTTCCACAGTACATATTAGTTAAATTAGATAAGTTCAAGTATATTTATTATTAAGGAATGTATCAATGTATCAATGATACAATCTTGAGATTTGCTTGCTCACAGGTAGCCACAAAGCAAGAAACCTTAAAGAACCTAATTAAAGAGAAAAAAAAATAAAAGACCAACACTGGATTTGCAAGAGAAAGAGAAAAAATACAAGTCATGCAAACAATTGAAGCAAATAACAGAGTTCGAAAGTAGTGCAAAAAATTAAAAAAGTAGTTCATAAGTTCATTATCCATTTAGAAATCAGATGGCTGAGGGTAAGAAGCTGTTCCTGAACTGCTGAGTGTGTTCCTTCAGGCTTCTGTACATCCCACCTGATGAGAAGAAGGCATGTCCTGGGTGACGGGGGTCCTTCACGATGGACGCAGCCTTACTGAGGCACTGCTCCTTGAAGATGTTCTGGATACTATGGAGGCTAGTGCCCACGATGGACCTGACTAACTTTACAACTTACTTCAATCCTGTGCAGTAGCACCACCCACCCCCCCCCCCCCCAGCTCCCTGCCCCAGAGGGTGATGCAGCCAGTTAAAATGCTCTCCACGGTAAATCTGTAGAAATTTACAAGTGTTTTTAGTGAATACCAAATCCCCTCAAACTCCTAATGAAATATAGCCACTGCCTTGCCTTTTTTATAGCTGCATCGATATGTTGGGTCAGGTTAGGTCCTCAGAGATATTGACACCAGGAACTTGAAATTGCTCACCCTCTCCACTTCTAATCTCTCTATGGGGACTGGTGTGTGTTTCCTTGTCTTACCCTTTCTGAAGTCCACAAAATCACAAAAGAGGTGTGAATTTGAATCAATTAGGATCTGTGTGATCATTTACTTAACCTACAGTAAATTAGTTAGCTAAAATAAGGGTCAACAGTTTACCAGAGGTTTGCAGAGTAAATGCTCACAGGCCTTGTTTATGAGCCAGAAACTTTATTGCAATTATAATTATGTTCTTTGTTTCCTCCCTTATCATAACCTCATATTAGAACATAATGTAGTTAACATTTTTGTGCAATGAATACTCATTATTATTTTTCTTATTCTCCTACCAATTAGTCTGCAATTGATCTTTCAGCTTACTTAAAGACATTGCACCAAAACTCCACACCTTTTATTAGAATGTTGTTATTCTACAGGTCAAGGGTGAAACGACTTGTGGATCCACTTCATTGTGGGTCCACTATTGGATCAGGATCATTACGATATTATTTACTGAATGACAGCGATACTTGTGTATATGCACATTGAGAGACTGAGCTCCAACTTGTTTTTGATTTATTACTGAAAGAATGGGCCTTATGTTAAAGATCTGGAATGTGAAATCTATCAAGCTGCCCTCCCCCACTCTCCCACTGCACAGCTAAAGTCCATAGCCACTAAAATATAATTTACGCCTGGATTCCTCTCTATAACTGGGAAGTCATGCTCAGCAAAAGCACACCAGAGAGGAAATTCATCATTGCCTCTTGTTAGTCAACATAACCTTTGGCCAACAGAGGAAAAAGTGATGGAAAAACAGCAGAGTCATGGTCCACCACGCAATATCGATCTCCACCATTCAGTAGTCATAACAACGGAGACACTACAGAGATTAACAAGGATGCAGCTAGGACATGAGGGCTTGAGTAATAGGAAAAGGCCGGGCAGTCTTGGACTTTATTCCTTAGTTTTGTAGGAAATTGAGTGAATTTATAGGTGTATAAAATTATCAGGGACACAGATAACGGCGAATGCTGCCTGACCCGCTGAGTTCCTCCAACATTTCGTGTGTGTTGCGAAGGATAAACGCTGTCTTTACACGCCTTCCCCCAAGAGTTGGAGAATCAAGACCAAGGTTGAAGGTGAGAGGTGAGAGATTCAAGAGGGAACTGAGGTACAATTTCTTCATGTAGAGGGTGGTGTGTACATGGAATGAGTTGTCAGAGGAATTGATTGAAGCAGGTATAACAACATTCAAAAACCATTTGGATTCACCACCCTCTGGCTAAAGAAATTCTTCCACATCTCTCATCTAAATGGATGCCCTTTAATTCTGGGGCTGTGGTCTTTTGTCCTAGACACTCCCACTATTGGAAATATCTTCTCCATTTCCACTCTTTCCAGGTTTCAGTGAGATGCCCTTCATGTTTCTAAACTCGTGCCTACAGGCCCAGAGCCATCAAATGCATACATTAACCCTTTCATCCCAAGGATCGTTCTTGTTAACCTCCTCGGGACTCTATGCAACACCATAGCATCCTTCAATAGACACGAGTCCCAAAACTGCTCATAATATTCCAAATGCGGGCTGACCAATGCCTTATAAAGTCTCAGCATTACATTCTTGCCTTACTATTTTAATCCCCTTGAAGTAAATGCAAACATTGCACTTTCATACATAGAACAAAGAATAGTACAGCGCATTACAGGCCCTTTGGCCCACAATGTGCCGACCCTGCCTCCCATATAACCCCCCACCTTAAATTCCTCCATATACCTGTCTAGTAGTCTCTTAAACTTCACGAGTGTATCTGCCTCCACCACTGACTCAGGCAGTGCATTCCATGCACCAACCACTCTCTGAGTAAAAAACCTTCCTCTAATATCCCCCTTGAACTTCCCACCCCTTACCTTAAAGCCATGTCCTCTTGTATTGAGCAGTGGTGCCCTGGGGAAGAGGCGCTGGCTATCCACTCTATCTATTCCTCTTATTATCTTGTATACCTCTAGCATGGCTCCTCTCATCCTCCTTCTCTCCAAAGAGTAAAGCCCTAGCTCCCTTAATCTATGATCATAATGCATACTCTCTAAACCAGGCAGCATCCTGCTAAATCTCCTCTGTACCCTTTCCAATGTTTCCACATCCTTCATATAGTGAGGCGACCAGAACTGGACACAGTACTCCAAGTGTGGCCTAACCAGAGTTTTATAGAGCTGCATCATTAAATCGCGGCTCTTAAACTCTATCCCTCGACTTAGGAAAGCTAACACTCCATAATCTTTCTTAACTACTCTATCTACCTGTGAGGCAACTTTCAGGGATCTGTGGACATGTACCCACAGATCCCTCTGCTCCTCCACACTACCAAGTACCAACTACCACTGCAACTTGCAAGTTAACTTTTAGTGACTCCTCCACTAGGACTCCCAAGTCCCTTTGTGCCTCTGATCCCTGAATTCTCTCCCCATTTAGAAAATAGTCTACTACGCCTTTATTCCTTCTACCAAAGTGCATGAGCATACACTTCCTTATATTGTAGTCCATCTGCTACTTCTTTGTCCATTCTCCTAATTTGTCTAAGTCCTTCTGCAGATCCTCTGCTTCTTCCACACTACCTGGTCCTCGATGTATCTTTGGGTCATCTGCAAACTTGGCCACAAAGCCATCAATTCCATCATTCAAATTATTAACAAATAATGGGAAAAGTAATGGACCCAACTCCTAGCCCTGGGAAACACCACAAGTCAGTGACCGTCAAGCAGTCTTTGCCTCTTGCCAATTTTCTATATAGGCCAGTATCTTTCCTGTAGTACCATGGGCTCCTATCTTGTTTAGCAGCTTGATGTGCAGCACTTTATCAAAGGCCTTCAGAAAATCTAAGTGAACATCAATTGCAAACAACAGGAATTCTGCAGATGCTGGAAATTCAAGCAACATACATCAAAGTTGCTGGTGAACGCAGCAGGCCAAGCAGCATCTATAGGAAGAGGCGCAGTCGACGTTTCAGGCCGAGACCCTTCGTCAGGAGTCCTGACGAAGGCTCTCGGCCTGAAACGTCGACTGCGCCTCTTCCTATAGATGCTGCTTGGCCTGCTGCGTTCACCAGCAACTTTGATGTATGTTGCTTGAACATCAATTGACTCTCTTTCGTCTACTCTGCCTGTTATTCCCTCAAATAATTCCAACAGATTTGCCAGGCAAAATTTCCCCTTAAGGAAACCAGGCTGAATTCAGCCCATTTAATCATGTGCTTCCAAGTAGCCCAAAACCTCATCCTTAATAATGGACTCTATAATCTTGAAGTCAGGCTAATTGTCCTATAATTTCCTGCCTTTTTCCTCCCTCCCTTCTTAAAGGGTGGAATGACAGTTGTGATTTTCCAGTCCTCTGGAACCATTCCTAACTCCGGTGATTCTTGAAAGATCACTTTTAATGCCTCCAGGCTTTCAGATTGTAGACCCTTTATCAGAGTAGGAAAGAGATATTTTAAAAGATAGATTCAAACTGCAGAGAAGGTGGCAGGAGGGCTGGATAGGTCATGGAGAATATGTTTCATAGAGTGAGGTCAAAGTTGCCATGGGGATGAATTGTAGGGGTTATCCAGTCAAAAGAGTTAATCAGATTTATAACACAGATGAGGTGTACTGTGTTGCTAAGAATAATACCTGAGATTGTAGTTTGATCAGGGGAAGCGACAGTGGCCCTGCCTCCGGCACAGAGTCTGGCCCTGTAGCTCAGAAGGGTAGGGCAAGGAAGAGGAGGGCAGTTGTGATAGGGGACTCGATAGTAAGGGGGTCAGATAGGCGATTCTGTGGACGCAGTCCAGAGACTCGGATGGTAGTTTGCCTCCCTGGTGCCAGGGTCCGGGATATTTCTGATCGTGTCCAAGATATCCTGAAGTGGGAGGGTGAAGAGCCAGAGGTCCTGGTACATATAGGTACCAATGACATAGGTAGGAAAAGGGATGAGGTCCTGAAAGAAGAATATAGGGAGCTAGGAAGGGAGTTGAGAAAAAGGACCGCAAAGGTAGTAATCTCGGGATTACTGCCTGTGCCACGCGACAGTGAGAGTAGGAATGCGATGAGGTGGAGGATAAATGCGTGGCTGAGGGATTGGAGCAGGGGGCAGGGATTCAAGTTTTTGGATCATTGGGACCTCTTTTGGCGCAGGTGTGACCTGTACAAAAAGGACGGGTTACACTTAAATCCTCGGGGGACCAATATCCTGGCAGGGAGATTAGCGGGGGCTACTGAGGTGACTTTAAACTAGAATGGTTGGGGGGTGGGAATCAAATTAAAGCGGCTAGGTGTGAGGAGGTTAGTTCACAACAGAGGGATGGGAACCAGTGCAGAGAGACAGAGGGGTGTAAAGTGAGCGTAGAAGCAAAAAGTACAAAGGGGAAAAGTAAAAGTGGCAGGCCGACAAATCCAGGGCAAGCATTAAAAAGGGCTAAGAGAGTTGTAAAAGAGTGCCTGAAGGCTTTATGTGTCAATGCAAGGAGCATTCGTAATAAGGTGGATGAATTGAAAGTGCAGATTGTTATTAATGATTATGATATAGTTGGGATCACAGAGACATGGCTCCAGGGTGACCAGGGATGGGAGCTCAACGTTCAGGGATATTCAATATTCAGGAGGGATAGACACGAAGGAAGGGGAGGTGGGGTGGCGTTGCTGGTTAAAAAAGAGATTAACGCAATAGAAAGGAAGGACATAAGCCGGGAAGATGTGGAATCGATATGGGTAGAGCTGCGTAACACTAAGGGGCAGAAGACGCTGGTGGGAGTTGTGTACAGGCCACCTAACAGTAGTAGTGAGGTCGGAGATGGTATTAAACAGGAAATTAGAAATGTGTGCAATAAAGGAACAGCAGTTATAATGGGTGACTTCAATCTACATGTAGACTGGGTGAACCAAATTGGTAAAGGTGCTGAGGAAGAGGATTTCTTGGAATGTATGCGGGATGGTTTTTTGAACCAACATGTCGAGGAACCGACTAGAGAGCAGGCTATTCTGGACTGGGTTTTGAGCAATGAGGAAGGGTTAATTAGCGATCTTGTCGTGAGAGGCCCCTTGGGTAAGAGTGACCATAATATGGTGGAATTCTTCATTAACATGGAGAGTGACGTAGTTAATTCAGAAACAAAGGTTCTGAACTTAAAGAGGGGTAACTTTGAAGGTATGAGACATGAATTAGCTAAGATAGACTGGCAAATGACACTTCAAGGATTGACGGTGGATATGCAATGGCAGGCATTTAAAGGTTGCATGGATGAACTACAACAATTGTTCATCCCAGTTTGGCAAAAGAATAAATCAAGGAAGGTAGTGCACCCGTGGCTGACAAGAGAAATTAGGGATAGTATCAATTCCAAAGAAGTAGCATACAAATTAGCCAGAGAAAGTGGCTCACCTGAGGACTGGGAGAAATTCAGAGTTCAGCAGAGGAGGACAAAGGGCTTAATTAGGAAGGGGAAAAAAGATTATGAGAGAAAACTGGCAGAGAACATAAAAACGGACTGTAAAAGCTTTTATAGATATGTAAAAAGGAAAAGACTGATAAAGACAAATGTAGGTCCCCTGCAAACAGAAACAGGTGAATTGATTATGGGGAGCAAGGACATGGCAGACCAATTGAATAATTACTTTGGTTCTGTCTTCACTAAGGAGGACATAAATAATCTTCCAGAAATAGTAAGGGACAGAGGGTCCAGTGAGATGGAGGAACTGAGCGAAATACATGTTAGTAGGGAAGTGGTGTTAGGTAAATTGAAGGGATTGAAGGCAGATAAATCCCCAGGGCCAGATGGTCTGCATCCCAGAGTGCTTAAGGAAGTGGCCCAAGAAATAGTGGATGCATTAGTGATAATTTTTCAAAACTCGTTAGATTCTGGACTAGTTCCTGAGGATTGGAGGGTGGCTAATGTAACCCCACTTTTTAAAAAAGGAGGGAGAGAGAAACCGGGGAATTATAGGCCGGTTAGCCTAACGTCGGTGGTGGGGAAACTGCTGGAGTCAGTTATCAAGGATGTGATAACAGCACATTTGGAAAGCGGTGAAATGATCGGACAAAGTCAGCATGGATTTGTGAAAGGAAAATCATGTCTGACGAATCTCATAGAATTTTTTGAGGATGTAACTAGTAGAGTGGATAGGGGAGAACCAGTGGATGTGGTATATTTGGATTTTCAAAAGGCTTTTGACAAGGTCCCACATAGGAGATTAGTGTGCAAACTTAAAGCACACGGTATTGGGGGTAAGGTATTGGTGTGGGTGGAGAATTGGTTAGCAGACAGGAAGCAAAGAGTGGGAATAAACGGGACCTTTTCAGAATGGCAGGCGGTGACTAGTGGGGTACCGCAAGGCTCAGTGCTGGGACCCCAGTTGTTTACAATATATATTAATGACTTGGATGAGGGAATTAAATGCAGCATCTCCAAGTTTGCGGATGACACGAAGCTGGGTGGCAGTGTTAGCAGTGAGGAGGATGCTAAGAGGATGCAGGGTGACTTGGATAGGTTGGGTGAGTGGGCAAACTCATGGCAGATGCAATTTTAATGTGGATAAATGTGAAGTTATCCACTTTGGTGGCAAAAATAGGAAAACAGATTATTATCTGAATGGTGGCCGATTAGGAAAAGGGGAGGTGCAACGAGACCTGGGTGTCATTATACACCAGTCATTGAAAGTGGGCATGCAGGTACAGCAGGCGGTGAAAAAGGCGAACGGTATGCTGGCATTTATAGCGAGAGGATTCGAGTACAGGAGCAGGGAGGTACTACTGCAGTTGTACAAGGCCTTGGTGAGACCACACCTGGAGTATTGTGTGCAGTTTTGGTCCCCTAATCTGAGGAAAGACATCTTTGCCATAGAGGGAGTACAAAGAAGGTTCACCAGATTGATTCCTGGGATGGCAGGTCTTTCATATGAAGAAAGACTGGATGAACTGGGCTTGTACTCGTTGGAATTTAGAAGATTGAGGGGGGATCTGATTGAAACGTATAAGATCCTAAAGGGATTGGACAGGCTAGATGCAGGAAGATTGTTCCCGATGTTGGGGAGGTCTAGAACGAGGGGTCACAGTTTGAGGATAGAGGGGAAGCCTTTTAGGACCGAGGTTAGGAAAAACTTCTTCACACAGAGAGTGGTGAATCTGTGGAATTCTCTGCCACAGCAAACTGTTGAGGCCAGTTCATTAGCTATGTTTAAAAGGAAGTTAGATATGGCCCTTGTGGCTACAGGGGTCAGGGGGTATGGAGGGAAGGCTGGGTTCTGAGTTGGATGATCAGCCATGATCATAATAAATGGCGGTGCAGGCTCGAAGGGCCGAATGGCCTACTCCTGCACCTATTTTCTATGTTTCTATGTTTCTATGATTCCTGCTGCTACCTGTACGGTTTATATGTTCTCTCTGTGGCTGTGCAGGCTTCCTCTCATGCTGCTGTTTCTTCCCACATTCCAAAGCCATACAGTTATGTTGTGAGCATGCTACGTTGGGCTGCCCCAGCACAATCTTTGGATTGTGCTGATTGTTGACACTAAACAATGCATGTTTTGTATGTTTCAAATAAAGCCAATGTGACATGTGGCAAATAAAGCTAATCTTTTATTTTACCCAGCAGGTCAGGCTAATGGGGAGAAGAAAACAGAGCCAGTAACAATAACATAGGCAACAACAGTGGAAATTGCCAGATCTAATACAGAGAGAGAAAGTAAATTACCATAGGTTATAGTGCTCAATACTGAGAGCAGTAGGCTGCTTCGTGGCAAGGGAGAAGATGAGGTGTTGTTCCTCAGGCTTGTGTTGGGTCTCATTGTAAGAGTGTAGGGGACCACAGACTGATCAGAATGGGAGACAGATGTGCATTAGATTTGAAGAAATGCAGGTGAATTACAGCTTCACTGTTGCATCTCTTCCATTCCCACCATCCAGGGACCCAAAGTCAATCCAGATGAAAGCAGTGATTCAAATCTCGTGTATTGCATTTGGTGTTCAGAGTTTTGTTCCTCCACATTGGAGAAACCCAGTAATCGCTTTGCTGAACACTTGTGTTCAGTCCACAGGAGTGACCCTGAGCTCCCACTCTGTAGTCTGTGTAATAAAGTGACAGGCAATGGGAGGCTCAGTCTGTGGCTTCCTGCACTCTTACAAGACCCAATACAAGCTTTAGAAATTGAATCTCATCTTCCTTTTGAGAACGTTGCCACCTACTGCACTCAATGTCAAATGTTCCAACCTTGGGCAACTCACTGTCCCTGGACTGTATGTCATTTTGACTCAGTTTATCATTCTCCACAAGTACAGCTTGACCCGCCAGCCCACATTACACTTTGCTGTTTCGCAACACAGTTCTCTTCAATTATTTTCTTTAGATTATGAGACCCCTCAGTCCTCTTTTATTGTCATTTAGAATTTATCAAACTGACCCCACTAACCATTTGACCTGACGACCCATGCAACTAACTCAGGCCCATAGCAATGTCAGCCACACCCTATTGCAGGTAGGCCCTTTGCCATATCCATTCCCCAATTACCTTCTCTACAACTTAAAACTACCTTTAAAAAATCGTTTTGCCCTGTAACGTTAACTCTTAATATAGAAAATAGAACGTAGAAGAGTACAGCACAAGAACAGGCCATTCAGCCCATAATCTTGTGCCGAAACAGCTAAAAAGCAAATCAAAAACACCCAAACACTAATCCCTCCCACCTGCACCATGTCCATATCCCTCTATTTTCCTTACATCCATGTGCCCATCTAAACCCCTCTAATAAGCCTCTAATGTATTTGCCTCTGCCACCATACCAGGCAGTGCAATCCTGACATCCACCACTCTCTGAGTAAAAAACTTACCCCTCACATCCCCCTTGAACCTACCCCCTGTCACCTTCAATGCATGTCCTTTGGTATTAGTCATTTCAATTCTGGGAAACAGATACTCTCTGTCTACTCTATCTATGCCTCTCATAATCTTATAAACCTGTCAGATCTCCCCTCAGTCTCTGGTGCACCAGAGAAAACAACTAAGTTTATCCAACCTCTCATTGTAGCACATGCCCTCTAAACCAGGCTGCATCCTGGTAAACCTCTTCTGCACCCTCTCCAAAGCCTCAACATCCTTCCTATAGTGAGGCGACCAGAGCTGTAGGCAATATTCCAGATATGGCCTAACCAAAGTTCTATAAAGTTGCAACATAACCTCCTGACCTTTGAACTTATAAAACAAGCATTCCATAAGCCTGCTTAACCACCTTATCAACCAGTGTAGCCACTTTCAAGGAGCAGTGAACTTGGATCCCAAGATCTCTCTGCTCAGCAACACTGTTAAGGATCTTGCCCTTAACAGTGTACTGTCTCCTTGCATTTGCCCTACCAAGGGGCAACACCTCACATATATCTGGGTTAAACTGTATCTGCCATTTCTCACCCCATATCTGTAACTGATCTATATTGTGCTGTATTTTTTGCCAGTCTTCTACACTATCCACAACTCCACCGATTGTGATATCACCTGCAAACTTACTAATCCACCCATCTACATTTTCATCCAGGTCACTTATATACATCACAAACAGCAGAGGTCCCAGCACAGATCCCTGCAGAACTCCACTAATTACAGACCTCCAGCTGTAATTAAGTCCCTTCAATCATTATCATCTGTCTTCTACGCAGAAGCCAGTTCTGAATCCAAACAGCCAATTCTCTGGGTGATCTGCCTTCCTTCTACAGTTAGTAGGTTAATTGGTCATTGTAAACTGCCCTGTGATAGGCTGGGGTCAACATGGGGGATTGCTGGGTGGCACGGCTCAAATTTATTCCTCATTGTACCTCAATAAATAAATTTTGAAACTGTGCTAACAGTTTATTCATGTTTTATGAAAAGGCACATGAGCATGCGGTGAATGGAGGAATGCAGGTACAGGCTGTTCTTCTTTAGTACAAGAAGCATTTGTAACAAATAGAACATAGAACAGTACAGCACAGGAACAAGCCCTTGGACACACAATGTCGTGCCGAACTAATTAATTAGTAAATGGCCAACTAAACTTACCCCTTCTGCCGACACAATGTTCATATCCTTCCATTTCCCTATCCGGATATCTCTTAAAAGTCTCTAATGTATCTGCCTCTACCACCACCCAGGCAGCACATACCTGACACCCACCACAGAGTGTGAAAAAATCTGCCCCTCACATCTCCTTTGAACTTACCCCCTCCCACCTTAAATACTTGCCCACTTGTATTAGATATTTCCACCCTGGGAAAAAGATGCTGTCTGCTCTATCAATCCCTCTCAATCTTATAAACCTTCAGCTCCAATAAGTCCCTTAAACCACTACCGTCTGTCTTCTATGCACAGGCCAGTTCTGAATCCAAACAGCCAATTTGCCACGGACCCCATGAATCTTAATCTTCTGGATGAGCCTCCCTTGAATTTGTCAAACGCCTTACTAAAATCCACGTAGCCAACATCCACTGCCCGACCCTCATCAATCTCTCAGGTCACCTTGTCAAAAACCTCAGTCAAGTTGGTAAGGGATAACCTGCCATGCACATAGTCATGCTGACTCTCTAATTAGACCATAGCGTTCCAAATGGTCATACATTCTATCCCTAAGAATGTTCTCCAGAACTTTTCCTACAACTGACTATATAGTTCTCAGGATTTTCCCTTGTTCGCTTCTTAAATAGAGGTACAACATTGTTTCAAAAAGAAGTTCTTTCCACAAACACAACATATTCTGAAGAAGAGTCTCGGCTTGAAACGTTGGCCACCTATTCCTTTCCACAGATGCAGCCTGACCTGCTGAGTTCCTCCAGCGTTTTGTGTATGTTACTTTGTTTCCCAGCATCTGCAGACTTTCCCGCGTTTATATTCTGTTTTATTTTGTTCGGATTTCCGTTATCTGCAGATTTTGTTCAATGCACATTGGCTGGGCCTGGCTGGGTGATGCGGAATGCAACATCGATCTTTCAAACGTAATTGCAAACGCCCCTTCGCACATGGAGAGGAGGGGACGTTCCCCTCGTTGGGAGAGCCGCTGGTTGTTGTCCAAAGATGCCCTGTAGCTGTTTTGCACTGCAGTCTTGCCGCGGAGAGGGAGGGCGACAGCGGGCAGTGCAGCAGCCTGGCTTGTCCGATGTGTCCAAATAAAGTGCGAGGCGGCTGCAGCGCTGCAGGGCTATAAATGAGCGGTGAGCACAGACTGCGGGCTTTTGCTGCATCGGACGAGGTTTCGTGCTGCAGCAGTCCTCGCCATGCCCCGGGTGGACGCCGACCTTAAACTGGACTTCAAGGATGTCCTGGTGCGACCTAAACGGAGCAGCTTGAAGAGCAGGTCCGAGGTGAGGAACAGCGTCCGCTGAAGCTTGCGGGGGCGGGGGTGTCACTTTAAACACTGTTAGTCTAACCCCGTCCCTCTGTAATACTCCGCAGTTATTTCAGCAGGGTCTTCAGGTGTTTTGTAAAAGTTGTTTTGTTTAGACCAACCTTGTAGTTTGGCAGCGAGTTCATACAGGGACGAATTGAAGGTCAAGTGAATAACTGTAACCCAATCCTTTGGTGATTATGTCTCATTGGAGCTCGATTACCTCTGACCTGCTGAACGTGTTTGTACCGAGCCTTCATTATTTGTACAGTACTGCGAATGCTTTGCTTCCACTTGGAGCTAGCAACACGGAGGCCCGCACTGCTGGCGATGTCCCGGCGGAACCGAGTAAGTTGCTCGGTAGTCTGCAAGGTCTTGACCGGCTTTTATGAAAAGTCGGCAACAGTGGCCCTAAACCTCGAAACTGTAACATACTTCTCTGGAAGGTCAAGGGCAGGTGGCCATAAACCTTGGCGCTCGTGAGGCAAGCACTTTATAAGACTTTCATCAGGGGAAGCTCCATTCTGACCCAGAATTTGGTGGTGGGGGGGGCGGGCGGTGTGAATGGGACTCGTTTGTGCACAGACTCTCAGCTGGTGTGGACAGCAAAATTTCCAGTGTTTACAAATTCCTCGCCATTCACATGATTAGCCATGTCATTTAGTAACATGCGAGAGAACAGGCCCTCCAACCCTGCTCATTCACCCTGACCAAGTACCCAGCCGTCTGCTTATTAACTTTATTTGTATATTTTGTGTGGAGCCAGTCCTTTGAGCTGCACCTCCCCAGCAACCCCTGACAACCCCGATTTACCGCTAACCTAATCACGGGACAATCCTTAATGACCTACCCGGGACGCCTTTGGACTGTGGGAGGAAACCAGAGCACCTGGGGAGAACACACGCATTCCACGGTGAGGACGTACAGGGACTCCAGAGAGTGGTACTCTCATCCTCTTCATGAAGCAGTGCCCCTTGGGTCTCTTCTAACTCCTCCTTCTCTCAACTTAAACCATGCTCTCGAGTTTTTTTTTGGTTCCATTTTCCTGGGGAAAAAGTCTTCAACCACTCTATCCAATGCCTCTCTTGGATTTTATACACCTTTACAGTATCCCATGTTTCAAGAAATAAAAGTTGTTGACCTTTAAACTCAGGTTCTCGAGTCCTGGTAATATTTTTTGTAATTCTTCTTTACACTTGCTCTCCAACTTAATGATGTCTTTCCTATAATATGGTAACCAAAACTGTGCACAAGCAACCCTGTGTGGCTTCACACAGGTTCACGGTACTGTTGCAACAAAAGCCTCCCAGCTCCAGTGTTCATTGCCCTGACTTGGTGAATGGCTTTACAACCCTCTTTACTCCAAGAGGACCATAGCCTTGTCGTAGGGTATAGAGGACCATAGCCTTGTCGTAGGGTATAGAGGCGTGCATGACTCAATGACCCGGAGAGTATGTTGGCTGGAATCAGGGCTTTTGGCTCTTGGTAGGGTCACCCATGCCAAAGAGGTTAAAGGGTAGAGGCCAGACTAAGAGTGGTCCACCAGTCCTCCAGGTTCGGGGGTTCAGCTCAGGGCTAACAACCCTGATTGGTTAAACAAAATAGTTACAGAAACAGCAGTCAAGAATCCTTCTACATCTGAGTGTGACAGTATGGACAGCTAGAGATGGAGGAGCTTCATTGCTGCCCAAAGCACTATCAGTGTAATGGCCAGTAAATAAGTAAGTTACCTGCAATGCCTTTACTAATGTGTATTACTAGGAGCATTAGTAAACATCATGACAGCTGCCTGCTTGGTGTCTGGTGAATCCTGTCTTCCTCGAGACTGATTGCATTTGTTGCCACTTGAATTGGGTGGATTTGGAGGAGGCTGATAATACTGTTGTTTGATCTGCTGAGTCTGTTACGAGTGAGGCAGGTGGTGGGTAGTTTATGCAGTGGTGGCTTCTTTGAGGGCTTCTTTGCCCTGTTTGCACATGGACTTGAAGTACTCAATGCCTCCCAGTGTGTTTTGAGTGGACTTGGGTAGGGATTTCCAGGAATTGATGGGTAAGTTTGGAGAGCATCCTTGAATCTTTTCCTCCATCTGCTCTAAGGGCCCGATTGATTTCCTTCACCTTCTGGACATTCTGTAGGAACGTCTTCTTTCCTCGTGGAGACCTTCCAGGTCTGAAATAGTGTTGGCACAGTTAATCAAAGTAGAAAGAACTGCTCTATGTTGGAAGGTGTGATGGTGGTTGTTTTTTTTGAGGTATAAGTCCATGTGAGTGGGTTTCCGATAGACGCCATGTTCGAGGCTACTGTCTGGTATTAGAATGTCCAGGAGCAGGAGGCAATCATTCTTCTCCATTGTAACCTGAATGTTTGGATGTATAAACTGGGCCCTTAAAAGGGCCGACAGAGAAACCAGGAAACCTGACAACAAGGAGGAACCCATCGCCACCACCTGCCTTCCCCATATTTCCACAGTTTCTGGAAGGATCGCCAGGATCCTGAAGAAATACCTGATTAATACCATCCACAAACCCACACGGAAGCTCAATTCACAGCTTATGTGGGTCAAAGATGACCGAGGACTCAGGGCGGCTGACATTTACAGGATCTCCTGTGAATGCAGAGCGGTGTATATCGGCCAGATAGAATTAACAATGCAAGCCCCCATCAAGGAGCACAGAAGCTATATCTGTTTGGGTTACCCGGAGAAATCGGCAGTAGCAGAACATTGCATTTGCAATGGCCAGAAGATTGATTTCAGGTCACAAAACTACTGTAGTGTTCTCGTGCAGTGTGTTGAAACTCTGACTAAACACCAAGTTAAACCGGAGCCAATGAAGACAGAGTCGTAGTAAGGTTAACCATTTACTGTTCACTCTTCCACATTAACATCGTAGAGTGAAAACTGTTGATAAAATAATACAAACATATCTCATTCTTGAGACCACGCGCGCTCTTTTCTTTTAGCGAGTGTCTTCAGCCACCCAGGGGAGGGAGGGGGTCGCGTCAAACCGCTGCCGGGCTCGAGCCGACCCCGCATTTGAAATTGAAAAGCCACCACAGTCGCCGCTCCAACCGCTGCTTCCTTTAACAGAATCCGCATTAATATTTTTACTTCAACATGTCTACTGTCATATGAACTTACGGCGTTGCTTCTGTAATGTTTCTTTGTGGGTAGAAATGGAGCTTTTCACGTTCATGCTGCATGCGTGGGCCCCCACCTATCCTCTTTCTCCGAACTGGAAGTTACCCACAAGACGCGGCGAAACCGGAGGTGACATCATCACATGTTGGGAGATACCATAGACAATGAATTTTACCTTTGTTAAACTGTAACGTAGTTATCAACCTTTAACTTTAACTAGAAAATAGTTACAAACAAATTATTTAAAGCAGAAATTTAATGAAATTAAATAAATGTCTTAAGGTCAGCACAACTACTGTGCCATGTGTTACGTACCGGCAGTGATAGATCACAAACTGAGTCAGGTTTTGATGTTAAAACCACTATCTTTATTAGTATCTACTCATAATATAGGAAATTAAACAAAATAAACATAAGTTAGTGTGTGTGTGTGTGTGTGTCTCCTCCAAACAGTCAAGCTTAGGAACAGTTCTTAAAGTCTTAAGATGGCAAAGTAGAAAAGGTCCAGTAATCCATAGAATAAATGAGGGAAGAGATTTGTAAATCCACGTTAAAATGTAGAGAGAAGGTGATTACGAAGAATTGCACAAGTTCCATGCTAGGAAAACGAAGTAACAGTCACCAAAGATCTTTTCCGTTGAGTCGCTCCGAAATCCACGTAGAAACATCACAAGGTGACAGTCATGGAATATCCCTTCGCACAAGTAGTTACCACATAACACACCCGAATTCAGTTAAGGGTTAACAAAATGGTTCCACAGGATACTTGAACAAAATCCACATATGGATCATCCGAAGTGACAGTCACACCTCCAATGTGCACGGTGTGCCATTAATCAACCCAATCCTTTGGGCATGGGAAAGTATCAGACTTTACCCATTGGTAGCAAACTACTGCCAGCAGGTTGCAGTCCAAACTTTTTTTTCAACCCCTCCCCCTCCCCCTCCTCCCAGTGGTCTGTCACGGCTTGTTATACTGATATCATAGGTGCACCTCATCCAAGCGTTTTTAAAGTGATACCCACAGTACGAAACAGTGGTCATGTAACACCTCCCCCCAAAAAGGGAACATTTTGATCTGTCACAGTAAAATTTTAACTGCAGACTACAATATGTGAAACAATACATTTACAGTTACCATATAGCATACTACAGACTAATATAACATATTGCAGAAGCATATATAAATAACAAAGTCCACACTGCTACTAAGAAAATACATTGCAAACTTAACATCTGGAAAGACAGTCGGCAGTTATATTATCCTTGCCTTTAGTGTGAGTTATCATGAGGTCGTACTCCGCAAAATCAAACTCTATTGTTGAATTGGAGCTTCCTTAATCATGCTACACAGAACCCACTGCATTGGCTAGCTTCTTAGCCATAGCTCGAGTTACTGCGCAGGAAGGATAGAGATGAATGCTATAACAAAAACAGATGCTTATCCCATCGCTGGAGTAGATGATTGTGTAGACAAGGTTGGAAAAGCTAAGTTTCTTGGTCTAGGTCCCACCTCATCCAATCGTTTTTAAAGTGACACCCACAGTACAAAACAGTGGTCACATAACAAATGCCAATGGCTTTTGGGGCTGTCTGGTGAAGGAAACCATTGAAATAAAACTAAAAGAAAAGAATTTTAACAAAGATGAAGGTCTTGTTCGAAGTAAGAACTGGAATTCGATTGTAAACAAGGTGGGACAGTGGAAATCTGATTGGATGAGGACTAACCAATCAGGAGGGATGCATGACGGGGGTGTAAATACCACTGGACTAGATAGGCCCGGCCATCATCCCTGAAGAAGATGGCAGAGTTTGTCATCAAAACGTCAGTTAAAATTGATATGTATATCCGCTGGAAACCTGAAAAGAGTCATATATGCTGGGAAAGCACTTGGTCCTCTTTCATTTTCTAACTCGGGTCAGTTGCATGCTTGTCATGTTAGACACTGCATGGTGTTCAGAGCAAGCAGTTTTTAAATAGCGCCACTTGCGTGTTTGTGTTCAAAAACAATGATTCTTCTCTCAGATCGTTAGCAAGTAATAAGCAGTAAGACAATTCTGAACTGTTTTGCTCACTGTGGTTTCAAGTGTTCAGGTTTGGAGATACCAGAAATGGCCAGTAGTGAAAATGAAATAATTCCACTACTTCAACAAGTTAGGAACTATGAAGAATTTGACAGTATCAACAATCATCTTAAATGTTACAATTGAAATAGATTTGGAGGTTGCAGTCATCAAAAGCACTGCTTGAAGGCAATCCCCTACCTTCACTAGGTGTCTCTGCTGATTTTGTTCATCTACAATCAGTCAAAAGAACTTGTGTACATTGAATGAATTCCTCCATTGATAACTATTCGCAGTTTTTAAAGTACTGTAAACAAGAGAAAACCTGTAGATGCTGGAAATCCTTTCTTTCTTTTTAAATCTTTTTATTGAGTAAGTATACAAAAAAGGTAAGCCATATAAACATTAATACAATGTTAAAGTATAATAAAATTCCAAAAGATAACAATACCAAAAAGAAAATACTACAAACAATGTAATTTAAGCATAAGAAACCAAGATAACATAATAGTATACTAGATTTTATATATATCAATGGAAAAAAAAGAAAAAAAAAACCCCAAAAAAAAAAACCCACCGTGCAACTAACTAAAAGCAAAGCAAAGCAATGGGCTAACTTGAAACCAAACAGAGTTAAACTTAAAATCACGTCCTCAATCCCGACCTCCATTAAAACAGTGAAAAAAAAACAAGAAGGGTAAATATTACATTAAATGAAAATATCGAATAAAAGGTCCCCAAATCTGTTCAAATTTAAATGAAGAATCATAAAGGTTACTTCTAATTTTCTCCAGATTCAAACATAAAATCGTCTGAGAAAACCAAAAAAAGGTAGTTGGAGCATTAAGCTCTTTCCAATGTTGTAAAATACATCTTTTCGCCATTAAAGTAAGAAATGCAATCATTCTACGGGCTGAAGGGGAAAGATTACTAGAAATTTTAGGTAGTCCAAAGATAGCAGTAATAGGGTGAGGAGAGATATCTATATTTAATACCTTAGAAATAATATTGAAAATATCTCTCCAAAAAGTTTCCAAAGTAGGGCAAGACCAAAACATATGAGTTAAAGAGGCTATCTGCCCCGAACATCTATCACAGAAAGGATTAATATGCGAGTAAAAACGCGCTAACTTATCTTTGGACATATGTGCTCTATGAACCACTTTAAATTGAATTAGGGAATGTTTAGCACAAATAGAGGAAGTATTAACTAATTGTAAAATCTGCCCCCAATCATCCACAGAAATGGTAAGCCCCAATTCCTGTTCCCAATCTACCCTAATCTTATCAAATGGAGCTTTCCTAAGTTTCATAATAATATTATAAATCATAGCCGATGCACCTTTCTGACATGGATTAAGGTTAATTATCGAATCTAAAATATATATAGGAGGAAGCATTGGAAAGGAAGAAAGTATAGTACTTAGGAAATTTCTAACTTGTAAATATCTAAAAAAATGTATTCTTGATAAGTTATATTTATTAGATAATTGTTCAAAAGACATAAGGGAACCATCTAAAAATAAATCCAAAAACTGTAAAATACCCTTAGTCTTCCAAGTTTGAAAAGCGCGATCCGTAAAAGAGGGAGGAAAAAATATGTTACCTAAAATAGGAATCGCTAACCCGAATTGATTAAGATCAAAAAATTTTCTGAATTGAAACCAAATGCGCAAAGCATATTTAACTATCGGGTTAGAGACCTGCTTAAGGCGTTTCGAATCAAAAGGAAGAGAGGAACCTAAAATAGAACCAAGTGTATAACCCTGAACAGATTGTAATTCCAATGCTACCCATTTAGGAATAGATAGTATGTCCCGGTCAAGTAACCAAAATTTCATATGTCGAATATTAATAGCCCAATAATAAAATCTAAAGTTAGGTAATGCTAAACCTCCATCTCTCTTAGCTTTCTGTAAATGTATTTTACCCAGTCTCGGATTCTTATTCTGCCAAATAAATGAAGAAATTTTAGAGTCAACTTTATCAAAAAAAGATTTAGGAACGAAAATTGGTAATGCCTGAAACACATATAAAAATTTTGGCAAAAAAAACATCTTAACTGCATTAATACGACCAATCAAAGTTAAATATAAGGGAAACCATTTAGATGAAAGATGCTGGAAATCCAAGTGACACAGAAAATGCAGGAGGAACTCTGCAGGCCGGGCAACATCTATGGAAAAGAGTACAGTCGATGTTTCAGGCTGAGACCCTTCACCAGGACTTTAAAGTACTGTAGTAGTTTTTATGGTTTTCTAATTTATTCTATATTTCATTTAAAAACACAATTGTTTCTCTGTTAAACGGCAGTTTGTTTTTAATACATTTTCAACTATTTCCATGAAACTTGGGGAAAATTGGGGCAGCCACTTCTTTGGATCAAGATGTACTAGTCCCGATGTGTCATGATTAACCGGAATCCATTCTATATGTACAAATGAATTGCTTAGTGAAATGTTGACCTTTCATTCAAAACAGCTAAAACACTGAGGAGTTGGAGTTATGTGACTTTCTCAAACTCTGGTTCAACCCTATTTAGCAAAGAGCTTGGTTGTAAAAACAGTGAGGATCTGTTATTATTAAAGGGTGTACGGAGAGGAAAAGTACAGGTGGCAGAGACCTGGCTTGTGTGCCTTTGAGTCATGGTCAGCAGAATGAGTTTCCATGCTCTGTGTTGGTCAAAGTCCCATCTGCCTACCTTTGGTGCTTAGTCTGCTAAACCTCTCCTATCCATGGAATTATCTAGATGGTTTTCAAATTTTGCTTATGTGCCTGTCTCAACCAATATTTCTGGCAGCTCATTCCAAGTATGGACAGCTCTTTGTGTAAGGAAGTTGCTCCTGATATACCTTTTAAATCTCTTGATATTAAACCTCTGATATTAAACTTATGCCCTCTTGTTTTCAGCAACCCCTGTCTGGGAGGAAGACTGTGCTTTTACCCTGTCTATAACCCCAGTGATCTTATTTATATCTGTATGGTCTCTGCTTGATTTCCTCTGTTCCAGGCAAGAAACTGCTCATCTCCACAACCTCTTGTAACTCGGACCCCCAAGTTTAGACAGCATCCTGGCAAATCTTTTCTGCACTCTTTCTAGTTGTTGGATTCTGGTGTTTAAATCCAAGGTTCTTTTAGAAGTCAGAAATGAGGCATAAAACTTGTTGCTTCATGACCGTTTTATTAAGTGTTGATAGAATGAAGAGAACAGGAATAGAACAGGGATGGGAAGGGGGTCTTGCTAGTTGAGGAAGAAACGAACCAAAGAAAAGCTGGTGCCTAGCACAAATCAGCTACTTTTATACCATAGAGATAAGAAAAATGTCATTCTGATCTACAGATAATGATCCAATTAGCAAATTCTTACCAAATCCTGCAGTAAAAAGTTAACCAATGAAGAAAATACGAACCATGTAATGAAATTCAGAGGCAGAAAAACTTGTGGAATCTACATTACAATTGAAATAACCAAAACAACTATTTAGGTCATGAAAAATTAAAGGGTATATATTCAAACTATTTATAAGATTATGTATGGTTAGGCACGTTTATGTGAGTTTGACCTGTTCTGTTAATAATCGCCTTTAAACAAGTAAAAAAAAATGTAAACTATGATGTCATAGTATTATGAATAACATGACTTGTAATATTGAGTAACCCCAAACTTCGAGACTTGAACGAATCCTATCAAAGAAATCCCATCCACCAGACTGATTTATTTTAGCTGCTACTTCAGGACTTACAGTAAGATGGCGGCGTGTGTGAACGAAAGAAGGGGCCAGCCAAAGGTGCTTTTCTCTTTGAAAAATTTGTTTTTATGATCCAAAGACAATTCTACCCCCAAGAACATCAGGTACTGCAGTGATACTCCATCAGAGATCTCCTTGATGATCGGATGTCGGAGGAGCTGACCTGGCCTGCTACTTGGGAGCATTGGAGTTGGCGCAGTATAACTGTTTGAGATTGTCTCAGACACTTCACTTGTGATCGCAAGACTCTGTTGGATAGGGATAATAGAAGTTGCCGCTGACCTGTTACCCTTGTCTAGTGGAGGGACAGATGACATGGGGGCTGTGTAGCCTCAGTTGTAGTGAGAACTAGGCCTCAAGCCTTGGGCATGCCTGCTGCTGCATACCAGGTGAGAGATGCGGAAGCGCTACAGCATGGCGTCCAAGCTCGTCTGGGGCCTGGCCTTGCTCCTCAGTGCTGCCCTCTTGTGTTCGAGCAGTGGAATGACCCGCTGGATTGTGTGCGTCTGCACACTGCCGGGAGACTGTTTTTGAATTGAGCTTGGGGAGCCACGTTGATCCAAAGTCAACTGCTGGACATTGTCACTTAGGGTCTTGGACTATATTATGTTTTTCTTTCAAGTAAGTATTCTTTGCTCAGTATTTTGAATTATGTTGCTCACTATTTTTGAATGTTTTGCACCTTGACCCCACAGGAATGCTGACTCATTCAGCTGTATCTATGTATGGTTTGAATGATAATTAAACTTTTTTTGATTTAATTGATTTGAATATTATCAGCCAAATTAGTTATGTCTTCGGTTATGCAAGTACAACACACCTTGCCTATAACAGCACATTATTTCCCGCCCCCCCCCCACAATCGCTCAGTGATGATCTAATGCCATACAGTTTTGAAGGAGCATCTTGTGCATGGTGATCATTTCTGTTGTTACCTCCCCCAAGGCATCAGCTGTTTCTTTGGTTATTCTTTCTAAAGCTGCAACAACATCTTTAATCTCTCTTGTACTCCTCACAAACCATAAAATAGGAATAAATTTGATGCAAAATTATCTCTTTGTGAAACGTCTCGTCTGCTTCTAGACTCTGGAGGTAAAGGTAAGTTCTGTGCACGTCTCATGGCAGGAAAAAAACATACCCTAAATAACAAGATCCTAACCAGTTATGTGGCAGAGAGGTGTAGGCTCTATTTCTGCACAAAGTACGTATTTTTTCATGAACTTGGACCATTTCTTATTACTTTACAAGAGCTTTGTTAAATTGTAATGTTTTTCTTATTATAAATAAAACAAGTATGCATTATAAGTATTCTCAATTGACACATTGTGGGTAGGGAAAATTGGCAAAAATATAACAACTAATAACAATATTAGAATAAACTCCATAAGGTCCAGCAGTTTTCGATTTGCTTGGTTGGTGATTTGCTCACTCTGGTCCAGCAGTGTAGGCACTGAGACAGAGGTTACTAGCACATTAACCACAGCGCTTGTTGTCTTCATCGGATCTCACTTTAGCTCGCTTGTAGTGGCTGGCGTGTATCCACTTACTTTTACCTTCTACTTTCGAGTTGGTAATTAACAGTATTAATGAGGACCTTCCCATCCAGCTCTCAGTGGTCCTCCCACATTAGGAATCAGAGTGTATACTGTGTTGGATCTTCCCAAGAGGCAGAAAGCTGTTGAGAAGCAGACTGTACAGCTTGAGTTAAATTTCACACAGTAGTTAACTAAACTGTCTGCTTATAATGCGTATATCACCTCTCTGGGATTGAGGGCTTCCGGCAGTGACATAGAACACCCTTTTACCATCTCGAATGGACTTAGTTTGGTTTTCTTGTTTGGGTTGCTCTCATGCTACATAAGACCGTAGAAATGTAGATGATGGTACGCCTTCCTCATTATACTTAGTCATTGATTCATGATTCTATTCATTCGTTCAACCTGTCCTGGTGACTCTGGGTGATGTGGACAATGAGAAGACCATTCAATGTTCATCAATCAATATAATTCCTGACAAACTCTCCCAGTGAAATGTGTTTCCTGGTCAGAATCAATGTGACAGGGTAATCCTCTTCTAGGAATATAGGAACCAGAGTGTTTGCTCTGTGTGTGATAGTAGTTTTCGCTGCTGGAGTAGCTTCCACCCTTCTTGAAAACTTGTCCACTATTACCAGTACATCTGAGTATCCTTGGCACTTTGGTAGAGAAATGTAGTCCACTTGTAAGTTTAAAAATAGATAGGGTAGGGCGGGAGGAGTTAATTGTGGTAGCTTTTCCGCTGCTCCAGGGTGTGTTTTCTGGCATGTTGTGCACCTTTCAAACATTTGTTGAGCTTGTGCCCTGAACTTTGGCTTCCATCCACCACCATTGGGACAATCTTTTGCACTCCACTGTGTCAAAGGGAGTGTATTTGCTGTGCCAGATAAGGAAGCAATGTGATTGGGGCTACTAGTGTGTGACTAGTGCCATATCTCCATGCTCCATCACTGTTTAACCACACCCCGCCCCCCACCATTCTCCATCCAGAGCCACTTATAATTCCCCAATTAGCTTTCCACAAGGGCCAAATTATGTCAAGCATGCCAAGTCAAGGGCCAAACGTCCAGGGTGTTTTTTCATTGCACCAGTAAGTTTTATGGGCAGATGTTGTTGCTGCTATTACCATTATTATTATTATTATTATTAGTAGTAGTAGTAGTAGCAGTAGTAGTAATTTAGGCCTGGGATTCTCAGAGCCTGTGTTGTGGGTCACACAAGAAGAAAAATGCACTCTTGAAACAAAATAAGTCCAAAACCAACCATTTAATTATGACTTCAGCAATCACAACTGTCAGCTGTCACATTGAGAACTCATCTGGGACTTAAAACACACAGACACACACACAGACAAGACACTGTAAACATGGTAGTCTTCACCACTTCTACTGCCTTTTCCAGTGTTTCTGTTCTCTCATTTAATCTATTTTAGTCATAGTCATAGTCATACTCTATTAATCCCGGGGGAAACTGGTTTTTGTTACAGTTGCACCATAAATAATAAATAGTAATAAAACCATAAATAGTTAAATAATATGTAAATTGTGCCAAGAAATAAGTCCAGGACCAGCCTATTGGCTCAGGGTGTCTGACCCTCCAAGGGAGGGGTTGTAAAGTTTGATGGCCACAGGCAGGAATGACTTCCTATGATGCTCTGTGTTGCATCTCGGTGGAATGAGTCTCTGGCTGAATGTACTCCTGTGCCCACCCAGTACATTATGTAGTGGATGGGAGACATTGACCAAGATGGCATGCAACTTAGACAGCATCCTCTTTTCAGACACCACCGTGAGAGAGTCCAGTTCCATCCCCACAACATCACTGGCCTTACGAATGAGTTTGTTGATTCTGTTGGTGTCTGCTACCCTCAGCCTGCTGCCCCAGCACACAACAGCAAACATGATAGCACTGGCCACCACAGACTCGCAGAACATCCTCAGCATCATCCGGCAGATGTTAAAGGACCTCAGTCTCCTCAGGAAATAGAGACGGCTCTGACCCTTCTTGTAGACAGCCTCAGTGTTCTTTGACCAGTCCAGTTTATTGTCAATTCGCATCCTCAGGTATTTGTAATCCTCCATCATGTCCACACTGACCCCTGGATGGAAACAGGGGTCACAGATACCTTAGCTCTCCTCAGGTCTACCACCAGCTCCTTAGTCTTTTTCACATTAAGCTGCAGATAATTCTGCTCACACCATGTGACAAAGTTTCCTACCGTAGCCCTGTACTCAGCCTCATCTCCCTTGCTGATGCATCCAACTATGGCAGAGTCATCAGAAAACTTCTGAAGATGACAAGACTCTGTGCAGTAGTTGAAGTCAGAGGTGTAAATGGTGAAGAGAAAGGGAGACAAGACAGTCCCCTGTGGAGCCCCAGTGCTGCTGATCACTCTGTTGGACACACAGTGTTGCAAGCACACGTACTGTGGTCTGCCAGTCAGGTAATCAAGAATCCATGACACCAGGGGAGCATCCACCTGCATCGCTGTCAGCTTCTCCCCCAGCAGAGCAGGGCGGATGGTGTTGAACGCACTGGAGAAGTCAAAAAACATGACCCTCACAGTACTCGCTGGCTTGTCCAGGTGGGCGTAGACACGGTTCAGCAGGTAGATGATGACATCCTCAACTCCTAGTCGGGGCTGGTAGGTGAACTGGAGGGGATCTAAGTATGGCCTGACCATAGGCTGGAGCAGCTCCAGAACAAGTCTCTCCAGGGTCTTCATGATGTGGGAGGTCAATGCCACCGGTCTGTAGTCATTGAGGCCGCTGGGGCACGGCGTCTTCGGCACAGGGACGAGGCAGGACGTCTTCCACAGTACAGGAACCCTCCGGAGCCTCAGGCTCAGGTTGAATACATGGCGAAGTACTCCACATAGCTGAGGGGCACAGGCTTTGAGCAAGCACCCTGGTACTGAAACCATCCAGTCCTGCAGCCTTGCTTGGGTTGAGACATTTCAGCTGTCTTCTCACCTGTTCAGCTGTGAAGCCCACTGTGGTGGTTTTGTGTGGGGAAGGGGGTATAGTCATGAGAGCAGGGTGGGGGACTGTGAGGAGGGGTAGGAGGGGAGAGTGGAATATGTGTTGGTTGGGGGCCGACAACAGATGGCTCATGTGGGGGATGGGCAAGGGCCACAATGTCAAATCTGTTAAAGAACAGGTTAAGTTTGTTGGCCCTGTCCACACCGCCTTCAGCTCCTCTGTTGCTGGTTTGCTGGAACCCAGTGATGGTCCTCATCCTCCTCCAGACCTCTCTCATGTTGTTCTGCTGGAGTTTCCACTCAAGCTTCCTCCTGTACCTGTCTTTAGCCTCCCTGATCCTAGCTTTCAGGTCCCTCTGTATTGCCCTCAGCTCCTCCCTATTTCTATCTCTAAATGCCCTCTTTTTAGCGTTCAGGATGTCCTTAATGTCCTTTGTTACCCATGGCTTGTTATTTGAATAACAAAGGACAGTTCTTGTCGGAACATTGCAGTCCACACAGAAGTTGATGTAATCAGTGATGCACTCTGTGAGTCCATCAATATCCTCTCCATGTGGCTCACAGAGTGCCTGCCAGTCTGTCACCTCAAAACAACCCTGGAGCACCTCATAAGCCTCCTCCAACCATTTTCTCTCTGTCCTCGAGGTTGCAGGTTTACTCTTCACCAGAGGCACATAACAGGGTTTTAGATGCACCAGGTTGTGATTTGACCTTCCCATTTGTTCTTTTTAATTAAGCTATGTAGCATTTGAAGTATGAAATGTAGCTATAAATGAAATTATCAGTATTATTGTTGTAATATTATTATACCACAATAAGATTGATAAATGGACAAAAATAAATTGATTCAGTCACCAATCAGTGAGAGAAGTGACAGCGACGGGATGAGGCAACCCTTCTGATGTCAGGCCTGTATTCTGTTGTGGCAATCCTGAGGCACTGGCCAAGATGTGCATTGGAGAGTCCGTTTCTATCCTGGTTCTTCATAGAGTTCATTGAAGAAAACGATGACTCACTTATGTACGTGGAGGGGAACAGTGTGAGTTGGAGCATTGCAATAGCTCTCGTGTTTTTGAATTGAGCTTGGGGAACCATGTTGATCCAAAGTCAGTCACCCCAATGTCCTTGTGTTGGGCTTTGAGCAAATCAGATGTTCCCATTTCCAAGACCTCCATCTGAAGAGTTGCCTCATCTATGGAAGGCACCAGCCTTTTGGCCTCTGCAGTCCACTGGCCGTCAGCTGAAATGAAGAACGGCTGTCTCAGGAAGAGGAGGTGTCAACTGAGAGTTTAGGGGAACTTTCAAATCATTCCCTTAAGTTTTCTGCCAGGCTCGTCACAAAATCCTTCATCACTAGATCCTCCCGCATTTCGTTCTTCTTGCAATGCTCCCGCAGATGTGGAAAGTGGAACTTTCTCCCGTGAATGTCTCTCTCCAAAAGGTTCAGCTTTGACTGGAAAGCTTCGATTGCCTCGTACATGTCTGCAACAGTGGGATTGTTGCCTTGTTATTGCAGATTAAGTTGATTTTGATGAGACATGATGTCACACAAAAAATAAACGTGCCATCACTTTGTTGTCACTTAAAAACCTCTTAAATCCTTGGGCTTTTTGGCTCTGCAGGCTGGATAAAAATGACACAAGCTCATTGCGCAGGTCGCACACCCTCTCCAACACCACGGCCTTTGCTCAGCCAGCAAACATCATTATGCAGTAAAAGGTCTTTGTGTTTCACTGGCATTTCCTCCAGCAATGCTCTGAAAAGGTGATGTTGCAGACTAGAACTCTCAAGAACGAAATTTACCAGTCTCGTCACAGTATCCATTGCCTCTTTCATTTCCCCACACAGTTTAGCGCACAACACTGATTTGTGAATAATGCAATGAAATGCCAAGAGTGCTGGGTTAACAGCGGCAAACCTGCTTACCGAGCCCTTGTGTTGTCCCACCATGGACAGAGCCCCATCGGTGACAACGGACACAACTTTGCTCACACCCAAGCCATTCTTCTCAAAGAACTGTGTCAATGCGTTAAAAATTATTTCCCCAGTTGTGTGCCCAGGCAGAGGAAGCAAACAAAGTAGCTCTTCCCGAAAGGTCTTCCATCAAAAAATCTTGCGAACACAGATAGCTCTTCCATATCGGTTTGGTCACAGGATGAGTCTATGGCTGGTGATATGGCTTCTACTTTCTCCAAATCAGTGAGTAGATTAGAAAAACACTCCCTGCTAAAACTTCTACTCTCCTCGTTGCCATGTTAGCCGACAATGGCACCATCTTTAATAGCTCCACAACCGTTTTCTTGGTTTTCTCACCATGACTTAAAACTTCACCAACCATATCAATTGCACACGTTTTAATCAACTCGGCATCGCGTGCTGTACAGGGGCGTAGGTCAAGTGTACGGTGTGGGATGAGGTTAAAATAGACTAGAGCAGCCCACGCTTTATTTACATGTTATGACAGGTGTGTTCATGTAAGTGCCAGTGGGTCGACGCGGTCCAGATATTTGGTTCTCGCGGTCCGGACCTGGCCTGCGGTCCGCCTATTGGGGTTGTCTGATTTCGAAACTGGATAGCAGAAGCTGTTCTGGAATCACTGAGTGTGTGCCTTCAGGCTTTTGTGCCTCCTTGCTGACGGTAAGAGTGAAAAGGGGACGTGTCCTGGGTGATGGAGAACCTTTCTGAGGAACCGCTCCTTGAAGGTGCCTTGGATACTATGAAGGCTGGTACCCAAAATGGAGCTGACTAATTTTGCATCCTTCCTGTAGCTTCTTTTGATCCTGTGTAGCTTCTGTTTTTTTAGTTCTGGACCTATTACAACGGCAATGATACTGGATAAGGCAGGTATAGAAAAGGCTGTTAACTTTATCTACACAACAAGGAGCAAATGAAGAGTCGCTTTAGGTTAGCAACAGAGAATTATACCTGTACTTGAGAAGGGAAGGCCAACCGGAATATTCATGTGGAATGAATGGGCTTGGCTGGGCAGCCCTCTTGGGATCAAGGGCAATTTTAACTTGAAGTGATGGTATAAAAATGGGCTTCTTCAATGTAGACTCTCAATATAGTCATAGCTGCTTTTTCCTTCCGTTTTGTCATTGTCTTATTTATATAATCACTTCAATGCTGAAATTATCCCTTTGGTGTTGGAAGCATTATGAGAGATAAGGTGAGTATTTTGATGAAGTGCGAAGCTTTAAAATCCCATGGTTTATTGCAGTAGCCTAGCAGGCTGTACAGTTTTCTCTGGATTATTACATTTACAACTGCTTCCATTTCTACCTTTTGAGCTATCCATTTACTTAGTTTTTACAAACAGCCTTAAGATAATAAGCAACACACATCAAAGTTGCTGGTGAACGCAGCAGGCCAGGCAGCATCTATAGGAAGAGGCGCAGTCGACGTTTCAGGCCGAGACCCTTCGTCAGGACTAAATAATAAAGATAATAAATAACTAAGATAATAAAGCTGGTTGTGTACCTGATTATAATGCCTGATATGATTTCATATACAGTATCCTAACCTAAAGATAGTTTCATGAGCCAGCAGTTCCATGCGGACCATAATGTATTATGGGTGGAGGGCAAACGTGCATCAAGAGCTTCCACACGACATCAGTTTAAGCCTGGCATATTTTCTGGATACCCTTCCCTTTAAAATGAGAGTTGCAGGGCTGTGAGAGAAGAATAAGTTACATTTTTAAAATTTCTTTGTTCTCATTAAGTTTTTTAGCCCTTTATTTTAAAATATTTAAATAAATTTTAGTCATCTACATGATTATTCAGATCTTCAGGATTTTTTTGATGATTTTGCATGTCAAAGACATTCAGAAATATAGAAAGCCCCAGACACCACTGACAAACAGCAAAGTTGAGGTTGGAGCCTATCTTCTGCCATTCGTTTTTTTTTTTTGACGACTTTACGGGCAGACCCGTGTCATGCAATTTAGTTGCTCGAAGGCTAGTTGCTACTTGAGTTGTTTCGGCTTAGTTTGCAATAAAAGTTAGGGAATTTGAACAATGTTTCCTTCTCAGGAGAATGATGCAGATTTTTTAGTAGCTGTTTGCCTGCATATCACATTTTTGATCATATTTGTGTGCAGTAGCAGCCCACACCAGAGTAACAGAGTGATTAATTCCCTGGAAAGTTAAATGTCTCGTTGACAAAAAACTGCATTGGCAAAAGAGTTGTGCAATATTGGAGGAAATGCTTCTTGTATCGAAAGAAATGCATAAGCATTTACAAAATGACCCAAGGAAACCAGAACTTTTAACTTTTTTTAAAAAAAGGCAAGGGGAAGAGACATTTGGTTTTGAGCAAGTCTGAGCTTGCTACACAGACAAAATGCTGGAGGAACTCACAGGCCAGGCAGCATCTATGGAAAAGAGTATAGATAACGTTTCGGGCCAAGTTCCTTCAGCAGGACTGGAGGAAAAAAACGGAGGGTGGCCCTCGATTTCTCAAACTTCTGGTAATGCCTCCCCTTCACCATTCCCCGTCCCTTTTCCCCTCTCTCACCCTATCTCCTTGCTCCTCTGCTGCTCCCCCTCCCTTTCTTTCTTCCATGGCCTTCTGTTCTCTACTACTAGATTCCCTCTTCTCCAGCATTGTGTCTCTTTCACCAACCAACTTTCCAGCTCTTTACTTCACTTCTCACCCTCCCAGTTTTACCTATCACTTTGTGTTTCAATCTCTCCCCTCTCCCCACCTTTTAAATCTACTCCTCAGCTTTTTTTCTCCAGTCCTGCTGAGGGGTCTTAGCCTGAAATGTTAGAATCAGAATCAGGTTTATTATCACCAGCATGTGTCATGAAGTTTGTTGGCTTCACAGCAGCAGTTCAATGCAATACATAATATAGAAGAAGAAAATAATAATAAGTAAATCAATTACAGTATTTCTATATTGAATAGATTAAAAATGGTGCAAAAAACAGAAATAATATATATTTAAAAAATAAGTGAGGTAGTGTCCAAAGCTTCAATGTTCATTTAGGAATCGAATGGCAGAGGGGAAGAAGCTGTTCCTGAATCACTGAGTTTGTGCCTTCAAGCTTCTGTACCTCCTACCTGATGGTAACAGTGAGAAAAGGACATGCCCTGGGTGCTGGAGGTTCTTAATAATGGACGCTGCCTTTCTGAGACACTGCTCCTTGAAGATGTCCTGAGTACTTTGTAGGCTAGTAGCCAAGATGGAGCCGACTAGATTTACAACCCTCTGCAGCTTCTTTCGGTCCTGTGCAGTAGCCCCTCCCCCCACTTGCCCTCGGTGTCGCTGTCTTGCCTTCTTCATAACTGCATCAATATGTTGGCACAAGATTAGATCCTCAGAGATCATGATACCCAGGAATTTGAAACTGCTCACTCTCTCCACTTCTGATCCCTTTATAAGGATTGGTATGTGTTCCTTTGTCTAGCCCTTCCTGAAGTCCACAGTCAACTCTTTTGTCTTACTGATGTTGAGTGCAAGGTAGTTGCTGTGGCACCACTCCACTAGTTGGCATATCTCGGTCCTGTACGTCCTCTCGTCACCACCTGAGATTCTACAAACAATGGTCGTATCATCTGCAGATTTATAGATGGTATTTGAGCTATGCCTCACCACACAGTCATGTGTCTATAGAGAGTAGAGCAGTGGACTAAGCACACACCCCTGAGGTGCACCAGTGTTGATCGTCAGCGAGGAGGTGATATTATCACCAGTCTGCACAGATTGTGGTCTTCCGGTTAGGACGTCGAAGGTCCAATTGCAGAGGGAGATGCAGAAGCCCAGGTCAACTGTGCTGTTTTCCATTGATGCTGCCTGGCCTGCTGAGTTCCTCCAGCCTTTGTGTGTGTGTTGCTCGGATTTCCAGTATCTGCAGATTTTCTGTTATTTAGAAACCATAGAAAAACTACAGCACAGAAACAGGCCTTTTGGCCCTTATTGGCTGTGCCGAACCATTTTCTGCTTAGTCCCACTGACCTGGGCACGGACCATATCCCTCCATACACCTCCCATCCATGTATCTGTCCAATTTATTCTTAAATGTTAAAAAAGAACCCACGTTTACCACCTCATCTGGCAGCTCATTCCACACTCCCACCACTCTCTGTGTAAAGCCCCCCCTAAATGTTCCCTTTAAACTTTTTCCCCCCTCACCCTTAACCCACGTCCTCTGGTTTTTTTCTCCCCTTACCTCAGTGGAAAAAGCCTGCTTGCATTCACTCTATCTATACCCATCATAATTTTATATACCTCTATCAAATCTCCCCTCATTCTTCTACGCTCCAGAGAATAAAGTCCTAACCTATTCAACCTTTCTCTGTAACTCAGTTTCTCAAGTCCCGGCAACATCCTTGTAAACCTTCTCTGCACTCTTTCAACCTTATTAATATCCTTCCTGTAATTTGATGACCAAAACTGAACACAATACTCCAGATTTGGCCTCACCAGTGCCTTACATTTGTGATTAGTTTTGTGGTTTGTCAAATTAAGGTGGTTCCTTGCTTTGCCGAAATTGTTTTCTCGACCAGAAAACCACTTGGATCAATAAAAATCACAAAGTCTGGTTTCTGTGAACAGTGGTGATCCCAGACTGACATATTGATTGGTTAACTTGTTGAGAAGTTAACCAGGTTTCAATTTCATCTGTTTTCGGGATGTAGGCATTGGCATGATTGGCATTTAGTGCCAGTCTTTGGTTGTCCTCAGAATAATGGCAAGCTTCCTTCCTGAACTAGTTGGTAGTGAGCACTGGAATATTGACCCTGACACCACTAAATACCTACAAATAAGTGATTTTAAAAGTATTTTATCTTTGAAATTTGTTGGTAGTTTTGTGTCTATTGGTATAAAAATAACTCAGTGAGTGGAAATAATTTCTGTTAGCATTTTTAGTGCTGGGTGTCCCCAGAAATCATTCAACAAAAAAAAACCATGGTCAGGGAGTAGGATGTGTGCAGTGATGAGGTCCATTAAGAGGTTGGTCAGAGGTTTGAATGGCTGGACACGCAAGGACACTTTTGGTTTGAAGTTTAGGGAAGTAGTTCAAGGGAATCCTAAGGCAAATACTTTAAAAATCTTGGTCTTGCAAGTCCTCTGTTGAATTGGTTCTTCCTTCGATATGAATGATCTCTGTTCATAACGTGGCACGAACATGAAGTATGTGATTGAATTTCTAACAGGAGACAAATTTGGACTGAACTACAGGGATTCAATTGCACGTTCCAATCAGGTTAATTCATGTTCTTTTATTGAATCACTTATTATGAAGACATAATAGCAGCTAATTTATACTCGGCAAAGTCTCAAACCTGAAGCAAGGCAAATAATCTTGTGAATCGTTCTTAATGGTTTTGTTGGCCAGACTTAATGGAGACATAATTTCTTATTAATTGGTGTTGTAAGTTCTTTTAGTTCATGTGAAGGTACAAGAAATTCTGAGTTTATAATGAGAACCAAATGTTGTCTAAATCCAGCACTGTTGGAGATTCTTTTTCTCCTATTTTCCTGCCTCTTCTGATGACCATGAACTATGAACAAGGTTGCAAGTGCTTCTTTTTGCTGCTTTGCTTAAGTGGTTTTTCACAAGTCAGAACAAGTTTTCACTTGGGGCCAGGCAGCAGGTTGGAATGAGACTAATGAAGAAGTTTCTTTCCCACAAGTGGGCTCACTGTTGTAAATCATAGCAGCCTGTCTGAACATCTCAAAATGCCTGTAAGGCTAGGATGGGAGGTGTAAATTCAGCCTATCAGACATTTTCAAAATGCTGTGACTGTGTTGAAGACACTGAAGCTGGTGATATTGAAGTCTTTATTCATCACAATAAGTAGGCATTCTTCTGCCAATACTTGTGTTAGTCTCACAAGCGGGAAGTACATCACATTGTTATACCCTTTAGATCAATGGTAACAGAGGTGATTCAATACACTTTCAATAGTTACTTCAATACTTTGGTTGACAATGCTTCCTTTGAGTTGCACATCTACAGTGGGAGACACCTCTGAATCTCCAATTAGCTTTGCTGGGACAATCTAACTGCAAACTCCCTGAATTTATTTACATTTACAATGGTGCAAATTACTTGAACCCAGAGTTGTCTGGATTAACATTGAATTAACATTTGGCTGATGCCATCTTCCTGCCGTGATAGAGTTTCTCATGTCCTCGCCTACCACCCCATCAGTTTCTTCATCAAACACATTATTTTCCATAACTTCCGCTATCTTCAATGGGATCCTACAACCAGACATCTCTTTACTTACCATCCCCCCCACCACTCTTCAGCTTCTGAAGGAATCGTTCCCTCTGTAATTCCCTTGTCAATTCATCTGTCCCTACTAATCTCCCTCCTGGTAGATATCGCTATAATCGACACAAATGCTACATCTACCCACTCACCTGCTCCCTTGTCTCCAGTCAGGATCCCAAACAGTCGTTCCAGGTTCACTTGCAAATCTGTTGGGGTCATCTGTTGTTTCAGTGCTTCTAATGTAGCCCCCTCTACATTGGTGAGGCCGACGTTAATTGGGGACTGCTTTATCAAGCTCCATCTACCAAAGTGGAATTTCTAGGTGGCCAACCATTTTAATTCCTATCCCCATTACTGTTCTGACACGTCAGTATATTGCCACCTCTTCTGCCATGATGAGGCCACCTCAGGGTGCAGGAGCAACACCTCAAAATCCGACTAGGTATCCTCCAGTCTGATAGCATGAACACCGATTTCTCCTTCCGGTAATTTTTTTCTCTTTTTTTAACTTTTCTCCTCCCTCTTTTCCTCCCTGAACTTATCCTCTTCTCCTCACCGGCCTATCACCTTCATCTGGTGCCCCTCCTCCTTCCCTTTCTCCTATGGTCCACTTTCCTCTCCTGTCAGATTCCTTCTTCTCCAGTCCTTTACCTCTCCCACCCACTCGGCTTCACTTATCACCTTCTAGCTCTCCTCCTTCTCCTCCCTCCACTTTTTAATTCTGGTGTCTTCCCCCTTCCTTTCCAGTCTGGATGAAGAGCCTCAGCGCGAAGCGACGATGCCTATTCATTTTTTTATATGCAGCCTGGCCTGCCAAGTTCCTCTGGCATTTTGTGTGTGTTGCTTTGGACTTCCAGCATCTGTAGAATCGTGTGTGTGTGTGTGTGTGTGTGTGTGTGTGTGTGTGTGTGTGTGTGTGTGTGTTTATTTATTTATTGATGCAGCGCAGAATGGGCCCTCCCGGCCCTTCGACCCACCGCCCGGCAATCCCCTGAGTTAACCCTAACCTAATCTCAGGACAATTTATAATGACCAATTAACCTACCAACTGTTACGTCTTTGGACTGAAACCAGGGCACCCGGAGGAAACCCATGCGGTCACAGAGAGAACATACAAACTCCTTACAGGCAGTGGTGGGATTTGAACCTGAGTCCCCTGCACTGTAAAGCATTGTGCTAACCTCTACACTACCATACCAACCACTGATGCAGTGATGCAGGCCTTTCTGTGCTTTAAACTTCAATTCACTGCTTGCAATTTTTAATAACAGCTGCAAGTTGGTTCTGGCTTGAATTAGTATTTGCTCTATTCGTATAACTCCAGAATACTCCTAAACGCATACTCTCTGGACCCTGGACCGACATCTGTCTCAGGAAGGACAAACTTTATGGAGGATCTAATTAAGTCGGGCAGCAAAAAGGCCTTTCACTTTGGATCTCTTCCCCAATTACTAACCCATCACTTCCCTCTGTGCATCTACATTTACACTATCGTCCCTGACTAGGTATCAACAAGACTGAGTGGAGAAGTCAATAAGGCATTCCAGAAATTTGATCACATCTACTTGGATACTCATCCTCCCAACGTTGACCAGTCTTTAAAATGCCGTTTCGTCGTTCATGTGCTTGGTGCCTCCTTCCCTGCTGGCTCATTGTGGTTTACATCCCCTACCTTTGCCCCTTAAACACCCGCTCCCTCAAAACTCACCAGTGGCTATCAGCAGTTATTCAGTGCAGAGGGGGACCAGCAAGGTAACTATCAGGTTCACAGGCAGCGGTTCACAAGTATGGCATGGATTGTGTATTATCACAATAAGCTCACTACAAGTCTCTCAGTCCCTCTGATCTCTGTTGGAATGGCTGCAAAGGATGTCTTTTTGATTGCCGGCCTAACCACTGAAAGGGCCCGGCTCATTTTGCCCACTCCCATTCCAGGCTGGGGTGGCTGCCTTCAGACACTGTATGCAATTTCTTCTCTTTCTCAGTCTGCCTAGCCATCGAGGTTGTGGAACTTGATGCCCCTGCCACAACTCGGATCGCTGTCCGTCTATTTTCCCAAAATCTTTCTCACCTGATCTGTCCTTGAGCCAGTTCTGGGCAGGGGAGGTGAAATGGGTCAGTAAATTTAAATTCCTCGCTCTTATCATTTCAGAGGATCTGTCCTCGGTCTAGCACGCAAGTGCCATTACAAAGAACGCATAGGAGTGCCAGCACTTTCTTATAAGTTTGTAAAGATTTGGCATGTCACCGAAAACTTCAATAGATGTGTGGTGGAGATTGGTTGCGTCACATCCTGGTATGGAAACACTATTGCCATTGAATGGAAGAGCTTACAAAACGTAGTGGATACGGCCCAGTGGATCATAGGTAAAGCCCTCTTCACCATTGGGCACATCTATACAGAACGCCGTTGCAGGAAAGCGGCATCCATCATCTCGGACCTCCACCGTCCAGGCCATGTTGCCTTCTTGCTGCTGCCATCAGAGGGGATAACTCCACTCAATATCACTGAACTGTTCCCACATCCTATGGACTCACGTTCAAGAACGCTTCTTCGCATGTTCTTGATATTTATTTATTATTATTACTGTTTTTAAAAATTTTGTATTTGCAATTTGTTATCCTTTGCACATTGATTGTTTGTCCTGTTGGATGCTGTCTTTCATTAATTCTATTGTTTCTCGTATTTACTGTGATTGCCCACAAGAAAATTGGATCTCAGGGTTGTTATGGCGACATGTACTTTGATAGCAAATTTACTTAGAAATTTTATAGCTAACCATCTACCTCTCAGAAACGGCCTCCGTTAGATAGTACTGTTATACTTTAACACACTCTTCACAGCTTTCTGACATGCTCTGTGTCTTCTACATTTGCATTCCCATTCCTTTCATCTGCAGGTCAGCTTCAGTCAGGAGTGGTTAGATGTGAAGCAAAAGGCTGCTGTTCATCAATTAAATTCTCTGTAACGACACTGTTAATGTGTCCCTTGTTCTGTCTGTGAGGGTGACAAGAAGGTGAGTCATACTGTTTAACCTGAATCTAGTGTTTCCACCAGCTGCCTCGCTGGATCTGCACACAAACATTGTGTACAGTTCTGGTCACCGAATTATAGGAAAGATGTCAATAAAATTAAGAGAGTACAGAGGAGATTTACTAGAATGTTGCCTGGGTTTCATCTTCTAAGTTACAGAGAAAGGTTGAACAAGTTGGGTCCTTATTCTTTGGAGCGTAGAAGGTGAGGGGAAACTTGAGAGAGCTATTTAAAATTATGAGGAGGATAGATAGAGTTGATGTGGATAGACCTTTTCCATTGAGAGTGGGGGAGATTCAAACAAGAGGACATGAGTTGAGAGTTAAAGGGCAAAAGTTTAGGGGTAACTTGAGGGGGAACTTCTTTACTCAGAGAGTGGTAGCTGTGTGGAATGAGCTTCCAGCAGAAGTGGTTGAGGCAGGTTCGATGTTGTCGTTTAAAGTTAAATTAGATAGATATATGGACAGGAAAGGAATAGAGGGTTATGGGCTGAGTGCAGGTCAGTGGGACTAGGTGAGAGTAAGAGTTCGGCACGGACTAGAAGGGCCGAGATGACCTGTTTCCGTGCTGTAATTGTTATATGGTTATATAAACACAGGTGTCACTTGTCAGAAGCAGCACCTGTGGTCCTATCCACCTGGGAGTGAATCCTGCCTTTTCAAGGCGCTCCCTCATCACGATTTGGTCACCCGTCTGGGAGGATTACCTTCCCTCCCTCTGGCTTTCCCTGATCAGCAATACGTCACTGCTGTTTTGCTCAGTCCTTCAAGTTACAATGGTCCTCCACGTCCTCATTAATATGGAATTGGCTCCAGTATTAGCTCTTTTCTGTACACTTTCGATTTTTGTTTTCTCATCTTCTTTGTTCCCATGATCTGCATGCTCGTTCCCCCTCTGCCCCTGATCCTTGCAACCCCCCTGACATGATGCACACACATCGTCCTGTCTCCTATCCCCTGAGCCTGCCTGGAGCTGCTGTCTCCCTGTGGGTCATGTTGTCAGCTCCGTGGGCCTTCTATGCTCCGTCTCTGTCTTGTCCATGTTTTTCTCCTTTTCCTGAGTCTATGATAGCACCTGCCTTACTTCGTGTGTCTATCCCCAGGACACTACCCTCATTGTTTAGGAACACCGAAAAATCTACAGGAAGCTTCACTCACTCCCTCTATCTTGAGAACCTGAAGCTTGCTTCTCTCTGCCCTCATTGTTTCACTCCTGCACTGGTAATGCAAATTGCCTCTCCAGTGGGGGGCAAGGATAGATTCTTCATTGACACTGAAGACCCTGTGTCCACTAACATATCACAATCACATTCTCCTAATAAACATCTTGTGAACGTCTGTGGGTGACCAGTACTAGCAATGGAGCCTGCTGCCTGCCATTTGTCTGATCTAGGCCCTGTCCATTCGACAATCAAATCGAACAGAGGGGGCACTGCTGCCATTGTGATGGGCGACCCCTCCCCCACACCTTCCTCCCTTTTTTCAGGGCATTGCCTCCAGCCAGTCTGCAACTGTAACAAATCAACTTCACCTTTCTACACAAACATGAGGAAATCTTTCCACATCTATTCAGGTGTTCCTTTGCTAGGTGCTCCCGTTGCTGACACACAGCAGCTACATCTGCTACAGCCACTTTACAAATTCTCTTCCCCCTCCTCTGGTCTATCTCTGGCCCATGGTACTATCTCGAGGTAAGACACTCCCTCTGCTCTCTCCAAACCTAGAACTTCCTGGTGAGCTGAGCTCAGGCCTGACCGGCATTTTCAGGAAGATTGGAACATGCCTCCCTGGATTATCCTCCTCAAAAGCTCGCTATTTATTCTCTGCATAATCCATGGCAAGTTCAACAGCTCTCTGAACCACTGATGTTATCGTTCCTGGTTACTCTCACCTCCCCTGCTTGCTGCCTCACTTCCCTCTAAAGCAATGATCTCCCTCTTCATTCCAGGCACTCCCGATAGCTGCTCGTGTACCATCCTGCACTCTCTGGCACGTATTCCTCAGCCATTTTGGTTTATCAACACACGTACATCTTTTTAGATGCATCTAGTGAATTTAATTAATTTCTTCAAGCTTGCCCCAGAACTCTGAATTCCCAGAAGCAACTTTAAATGCAGGCAGCTCTGACCAAATGTTCTTCTTCTTCCCAGAGGTAAAGGGTATGTGAAATCAGGATTGAGGGCTGGCAGGGGCATCATAATTCGTGACCTGTCATTGACTGGAATAGGTGCCATCACAACAAATACATCTGCCTCACTAATAATGGGATGAATAAAGATTAAACAGTACATACTTGAAACAACTGTAGCCATGGCTGTGACCGTGGATTTCAGTTGTGACACTTCTGAAGGGGAATATTTGATTATTCCCATCCAAGCTGCGTAGTAAGGGTTATTACTTATTGATCCCATCTTGAGGTCCCTGAAGACAACCCTAAAGCTGTCAATATCTGATCCTGTGCTTTTCCTTCTATGTGATTTTAAAATGAGATACTTCCTCAAGAGGCTGCAGAAATTTGTCATGTCCCCATCGGCTCTCACCAGTTTTTATCAATGCATCTGTCTGGGTGCACAGTGGCTTGGTAGGGCAACTGCTCTGCACGTGACTGCAAGAAACTGTGGACTCAGCTCGGCACATGACAGATAGCAGCCTCCCTCTGTGGACTTGTCTATACTTCTCGCTGCCTCAGTAAAGCAGCCAGCAAAATCAAAGACCCCATCCATTCCTTACATTTTTTTCCTCTCCTCTCTTCCATCAGGCAGGAGATACAAAGGCCTGAAAGCACGTACCGCTGGGCTCAAGCTAGCTTATATCCTAAATGGTTCCCTAGTGTGACAAGATGAACTCTTGATCTCATAATCCACCTTGTTATGAGATTGCATCTTATAGTTTATCCGCACCGCATTTTCTCTGTCACTGTTACATTTCATTCTGCATTGTTATTGTTGTCTTGTTCTGCCTCAATGCCCTGTGTAATGATTTAATCTGAATGAACAATATGCACATCAAACATTTCACTGTATCCTAGTATATGTGACAATAACAAACCAATCCCATTTCCAGATTCCTGTTTTACCCCTGCATTGCTCCTGCTAATCCCCATCACGATGACATTGTTTACAAAGTGTGGTGTCACATTAAAAACACTTTGAAAACATTACTATCGAGATGGGAATTAACAGGAGCAATGCAGGGGTGAAACAGTCTAACTCTTCAGATTGGACATAGATAAGTGGTCATATTCTTCTGACCAAGATAGAGGAGTCTAAAACTAGAGGGCATAGGTTAAAGGTGAGAGGGAAAAGTTTAAGGTGGATTGAGGGACAAGTTTTCCATGCAGAGTGTGATGTGTATATGGAACAGGCTGCCAGAGGAAGTGGTGGACGCAGATACAATAACAGCATTTAAAAGACATTTAGGGAATGATTTAGAGTAATATGGGCTGGCAAATGGGGCTGGCTCATAGACAGTTTGGGTATGGATGACTTGGACCGAAGAGCTGTTCCTAATCTGTATAACTGGGTCTTCATCAGTACAATTGTGGTGCTCGACGGTTGAGTATTGCTGGCTGCTCGCATTTGTCCAAAGAGCATTGCACTTCCGTCAACCCGCTCAGGATCTGGTCCATTGCCACACTGAAAAAGTGCAGGAGCCAAGGTGATGCCAAACAGAAGCCTTCGCTACATGAATATTTCTTTGTGAGTCACTATGACTCTGTCACTCTGGCTCCTGCCACTGTCTAAGGAGTTTGTACATTCTCCCCCAGGTTGCGTATGTTTCTTCTGGGTGCTCTGGTTTCCTCCCACAGTCCAAAGGCGTACCAGTTGGTAGGTTAATTAATCGCTGTAAATGGTCCCGTGATTAGACTCGTGTTAAATTGCTGAGCAGCATGGCTCAAAGGACTAGAAGGGCTTATTCTGCACCATGTCTCAATAAATAAACAAATAATCATATGTCTGCAAGAATACTTAACACAGGTTAATTTTGCTAAGTGTCTGTCCTCCGGCCAATCCTGGTAAAAGGTCATTAATGAGGGAAAGAAGATATTGTTCAACCGTAAGGACTGGATTAATGGTTGCCTTAAAGTATCCACAAAGCTTTAAAGATCCATCCCTCTTTAGGACAGGAACCACTGGATTTGCCCATTTACTTGCAGGCAGTGGTACTAATACCTTACTCTGGGCCAGTCTTTCCAAGTCAGCCACTACCTTTTGGTTTGAGGGCATTTGGAACAGGTCTTGCTTGTAGGCATTTGGATGTTGTGTCAGGTTTAACAATGATTCCTTTCATACTGCCCAGTTCTCTGTTGAAAATCTGTGCATGTTTCTTCAGTACCTCTTGTAGACTAGTGCTCCCACCAAGCAAGTGCACCTCCTGCCAGCTGAATTTGAGCTGCTCCAACCATGAGTGCCTTTAACAATGTAGAATGGGAGTTTGTTCTCTGTTAATCTCCACTGTAACATGTACTACCCACCTCACTGGAACAACCTCACCAGTGTATGTCTTCAAAGTTAACCTTGCCCCTTCTGCAATTTCCCCTTGTAAACTGTCTCTGCCACCAGTGATACTGCAGCACCCACGTCCACCTGCATCCTCACTGTGGCCCCGTCGAACTGCGGGGTCACCCGATAGCTGCCTGTGTGCTGAAACAGGTAAAACACACAAAGCATCTTCAACCACAGAGTGAGAGTCACTCGGTCTGTCCTCAGTATGCTCCATCTTGTTCACATGTTTCTTCTTGTTTTTCCAAAAGGCAGTTTTGCCACAGCTGCAACATTGATAGCCAATAGGTTGTATTCTTAAAGTCAGTAAAAACTCATGAACTTGGGAAGATGTCTGCTGCTTTAGCTCCCATCTCCACAGATCTCAATTGCCTTCTGTAATGGTCTCTGTTCTGAATTGCCTGACTATGCAGTCTATCACTTAACCTGTCAATCAGTGACTGCCCAAAATCAGTGTTCAGACACTTGCTTCAGCACCTCCACAAACTGAAATAGGCTTTGCCCTCCTGATTCCTTCTATAAAATCTAAATCTCTCAGCAATAAATCAAAGGGTGAGGAGAATAGTGGCCCTTTAAGACTTTAACTACTTCCACATTAGGCTTATCGCCAGGCATTGCATGTTCCACTAGAGTGCGTAATAAATTAAACATTTCTGCACTCATTGCAGTCAGAGAAGTTGGAACACGAATATTATCTGAAATTTGATTTGCCAGTGCAAAATATTCAAATCTTTCAATATATGACCTCTCTTGCTCTGTCATTTCATTGTATGGCACCATACTCTAAACATTGTTGTTTTCAAACACAATCACGTTCCAGAAAGGTTAACTAGTCTTATGTGTGTCTCTCACCCTCCTCTCCCCCCACCCATGATTTTGATTTATTTAACATTCCTATTCTTGTTCTCTCTCCTCTCAGATTCTTCATTCACCATGCTTCCTGCAGCATGTACATATTTGGATAGGAAGGGTAAAGAGAGCTATTAACTGGGTGCAGATTGATGGGACAAGGCAGATTAATAATTTGCCATGGATTAAATAGGCTGAAGGACCTGTTTCTATGGTGTGTTATTCTATGATTATGACATTTGGTGGTGTCGTACATAGCGAAGAAAGCATTGCCTTTATCAATTTCCTGGTAACTTCCTCAAAAAAAAAACTCTCAAGTTTGGTTAGACACAACCTTCCACACATAAAGCCATATTGACTATCCCTAATCAGTCCTGTCTAACCAAATATTCATATCTCTGCTCCCTTGGAATACCTTTGAATAACTTTCCCATTGCTGATGTCAGGCTCACAATGAGGGCTGTAATTTCCTGGCTTATTCTTAGAGCCTTTCTGAAACATCAGAACAATTTTGGCTATGCTCCAATCCTCTGGTATCTCATCTGTTGCTAAGGATCTTTTAAATATCTCTGCAATTTCTGTATTGGTCTTCCACAGAGTCTGAGAGAACACTTTGTCAGGCCCTGGGTTTTATCCACACTAATTTGCCTCATTTGAAATCTTACCATACCTTCTGCATTCAAATCCAAGTTGTCATTGTTAATGATTAAACCTCGAGAGTCCCAACAACAATCCTTGTGTACACTTCTGGTCACAGATTTCCAATCATAACAGTAATCCTCTGTCACCAGCCTCTCTTCCTATTACCAGGTCAATTTTGGATCCAATTTGTCAGGCTGCATTGGAGCCCATGGTTCTGAACTTTCTGGACCAGCCTATCATTGCAGGTCCTCATCAAGTCCCTTGAAGTCTATGTAAACAACATCTATCATACTCCCCCCCCCCCTTTGTCAATATGCTCAGTTACCTCCTCAAAACAAAATGATTACATCTATGAGGAGGATTTATCACAAACAAAGCCATAACACATAGAAAATGATGGAAATAAAGGAACAATATTTGCTATCCTCCAGTTTTCTGTTACTTCGCTCAATGTACATCAGAGGCTCTTCCCTAGATTCTCAATGCAGTCTATGATACTGGAACAGCTTTGAAACCCTCTTTAAGTGTGTAGAATGGGCTGCATGTTTCAAAGTTTGCCTTTCTCCTGTACAGGTGGATCTAAAGCGAACCTTTACGTTTCGGAACTCTAAGCAGACTTACACTGGGATCCCCATTATTGCAGCCAATATGGACACAGTTGGTACGTTCAAAATGGCTGAGGTGCTAAGTAAGGTGAGTAACTTCTTGCGTCAGGATAAACTTTCATTGGCATGTGTGAGAGAATTTGATGGAGAGTTATTCTGACAGTGTTGTTTTGCCAATATCAGGTGACAGTTTAATAACCCTGTTCTCTTTGCTGGTGATGAATTGTACCTCTGAAGTGTAGCACAGCTGTTGTTTTACTTCTGATTTTTACATTTAACAAGGCCATTATATTTTTCCTTTGTTTGGTGAAGGACAGTTTGCACATGTACTGAACCATCCAGCTCACAATTGGTTGAGTTTAATTTGAGTAGAACTGTTTATATTCTCTGAGAACATGGTTATGCGTGGTGTCCAATAGCCTTGCTGCCGTGCAGAGATTGTTTCTGTACTAATCAGGGCATATGCTTCACCAGTCTCAGATGGTTAATGCACAAGGCAGAACGAAGGAAGTGGAAATTGAAACTACCAGTCTAAATGATCCAACACACACAAAATCTGCAGATTTCCTCGTGTTTGAGTCTGAATGATGCATCTGTCGAAGGTCTTTGTTTTCAAATGAACCCTGAAGCAAGCTTATTGAACCTCAGACCTGGGTGAACTTCATATGAATCATGGGTGTGGACAAAACAGCTGTGTATAATTGCTAAACACATGGTTTGGGTTATGTACCTTGCACGATGTGTTTCCAAAACTCCAAAGGACGAGAAGGGTTGAAACAAATATTGCAGAACAGAAACTTCCAGGTGTAAGTAGCCCAGGCTATTTATAAGATTTTTTAAAAAACTATATACAGAGCTGTGAAATAAATGCTAAACTTGTATTAGGCAGCATTGATAGATGAGCTCAGATATGATTGTATAGAGTGGAAATGATTACCACAGCTCTCAGTGTCCTTTAGCTCAGGGGAAATGAGCTTTCTTGAAAATTTTAATTGATGGAATTGGAAACACTGAAAAATACAGATTATTAATACGGCAGAAAGTAATTCAGACTTTGCTGTAGCTTTTTGCAACTAAAATGCAAAGCCGGAGGCAGGATCAAACCAGGGAGTGACTCTCTACTTAAAACTGCATTTAAGGGAAGTTGTGTGAAGTATATTGTCACGTGCACAAGTACAGTGAAGACAGGTACAATAGAAAAACTTAAAGTAAGCATGTAGGTTCAGACAACACACAGACATAAATAGTGTGTGTGTGTGTGTGTGTGTATGTGTATGTCGGGGTCCGAGGGAGACTACATTGTGCAGGGTGGCAATGGCTTTTTTTTTTACGAGGCCAAGTTGCGAGCTCGACATCAACCCGGCACGGATGGAGAGCACGCTCAGGGGCGGTCTGTCACTGGATCGAACTCGGGAACCTCCGTTCTCAAGCCCGGCACTGATCTCACTGCACCACTAGCCAACCTTGTTGCACAATGTAGCCAGTGCGTGAAAGATATTAAAGTGGAAAAGCCTTGCCCAGAGACGATCCCACTCTCTTGGCCTCAGAAGTCAGGATCCAGTGGCACGAAGAATCGTTACGTCCGGCAACTTCCTTGGCTGCATTGGATGGCCGCGTCTTCTTAAGTGCTCTGCCGTGCCCTACGCACTCCACAATGCGCTGCTGCAACGCCTTCTCAGCCGTTAAACCCCCAGGGTTTCCTCCACCTGATCCACCGAAGCAGTCTTCGCATGCTGGGATGAGCACTCTCCTATCTCACCAGGGGTTTCAGACCCGTCGGCTACCCTCACCTGGTTTAGCCGGCCTGACGAAGCCGTTGCCTGGGGTGTGGCCGCTGTCGCATGCAGACAGCTACGAGGAGCCACAGGAGAGAGCTGGGCGTTGGTGGGGACCAGTAGATGACGAGCCACTCCAAAGGGTGCGACAAGCCCCCCATCTAGAGGTGCTACCCCTCCCATGCACCCCACTGGCCTTCCATCTCAACTGATCAGCTGCATCCACTGCAGCATTAATTTACGTCTGGGCACAAGAGCTGAGTGCCTGAAGGGAAGAGGGATAACATACGCTGTATGTAACTGGACCTGCGTGACTGTGTTACTGATCACTCTGCTCACCAGCTTCAGGAAAGAAGCCGGAAGAACAGTGGTGTATGTACTAGAGCTCCTGTCTCTCAGTGCCCAAGACCTGGGTTCAATTCTGGAAAGGTATTTTGGGGCATGGAGTATTCATGGCTGAATGTCAATAGAAGTATGGAATAGATTGTTACAGTCAGTGTACAGTACTGTTGTGTTGAGCCAGCATAGACACAGAAGGGTAAATGGTCTCCTGTGCTGTATGTTGAGGAAACATTAATTACAATATTGGCACGAGATTGGCACTATTTGGGGGGTGGGGTGGTATTAAGGAAAATGATCAGCTTTGCCTCATTATGCCACTGTTACTGTTCCCCTGGGGAACATTCCCATTTAAAACACCAGTTCTCTATTCAACTGATAGCTTCCATACTCTCATAGATCCAGGGCCGGTCCTTCTGCAGATGACTCCAGTGTTCAGCTCTATTCATAACTCTTACAGTAACAAGTACAGATCGTTCCCAGGTTACAAATACCAGACTTATGGGCATCCCTTACACACTAACAAGCTCCCAGAAATATTATTACATTCAAAAGCCTAGAGTGCCTGAATTGTTTTGTTCCTACAAACAGCAAAGCTAGTTTCTGCTCTTTCTTATCAGACTTCATAATCAGAATTGGATATGTTGCCACTGACATAAGTTGCAAAATTTGTTGTTTTGTTTTCCAGCTTAAAGACAGTATTGATTTATGGATGCCTGTAAAAATGGAACCCATTTGTTACCCAGGGACAAGATGTAACCCATTCCAACTTCCAAAACCTGGACAGTGTTCAAGTTTGTGTTGAACTGTAGTAAATCACATTAATGCACTCTAAATTTCAAATTATCACCTGAGACAGTGAGGGGGTGAGGGAGAGCCTGCCCGCCCACCCACTGGTACCAACACTGAGTTCCCCACCTCCACCATTAAAGGAACTATTGACGACTTCACCAACATTACGGGAACAGAATCTGTCGCAAGGTTACTTATTTTTTCTCACACACGTGATTTGTTGAGCGAGAGCTTGCTGTGGTGATCATTTTCACACGGATGTTGTCCTTCCCTTGGCAGAATATGAGGCACTTGGCATATAACCACCGTTACAACACTTGGTACTATAAAGAATTAATTCAAACTATCAATTCAAACTATTATCATGATCCTTTACCACAACTCCTTTGAAACCTTACACTGCTGAACGTCATGAAATAATATTGGAGATTCACAAATCTTACAGAGCACTTTGAATAAAATTCAAAAATGTGCATTTCTCTGAAGTATTTTATGCTTACCCGTCTGACCGAGGTGTGCCAACTCGTTTGCAATTCTTGCTTTTAAGAGCTTACTAATGAGGACATACATTAGGAAATGTACTGACCTCAATGCACCAGAGGTTAAACTGTTAGCTCCTTATCTGTTTATTTACTTTCCTTGTCTTGTGGGAACTAAGTCCAAAAGGTTAAAACTATTAAAGAAGGGATTGAGAAAGGTGATCCAGTGATCCTGACCTTCCCAATAGAGCTTATATTCGAGACATTGTGATTAATTCCCCAGATACACTATCTGCAAGTGCTAGGTTGTATTAGAAATGGTAGATAAAATGCTTTCAGTGCACTCTGGTTTTTTTCCAGTTCGGAATGTTCATCACCATCCATAAACACTACACTCTGGAAGAGTGGAAGGCATTTGCAGCCTCTCATCCTGAATGTCTTGAGGTATTTTCTTCAAAGAATATTCTGTTTTATGCTGGATTCAAATGGAAACTGCACATAAACTGATAAACTATCACCACTCCATTTGGCTAATTACATGTGCAGTGATGGTGTTAAATGGTGTGTGTATTAACATAGAAACATAGAAAATCTACAGCACGATACAGGCCCTTCGGCCCACAAAGTTGTGATGAACATGTCCCTACCTTGGAAATTACTAGGCTTACCTATAGCCCTCTATTTTTCTAAGCTCCATGTACCTATCCAAAAGTCTCTTAAAAGACCCTATCGTATCCACCTCCACCACCGTTGCCGGCAGCCCGTTCCACGCACTCACCACTCTCTGCGTAAAAAAAAAAAAGCTTATCCCTGACATCTCCTCTGTACCTACTCCCCAGCACCTTAAACCTGTGTACTCTTGTGGCAACCATTTCAGCCCTGGGAAAAAGCCTTTGACTATCCGCACGATCAATGTCTCTCATCATCTTATACACCTCTATCAGGTCACCTCTCATCCTACGTCGCTCCAAGGAGAAAAGGCCGAGTTCACTCAACCTATTCTCATAAGGCATGCTCCCCAAATCCAGGTTGCCCAAATCCAGGCAACATCCTTGTAAATCTCCTCTGCACCCTTTCTATGGCTTCCACATCCTTCCTGTAGTGTGGCGACCAGAATTGAGCACAGTACTCCAAGTGGGGTCTGACCAGGGTCCTGTACAGCTGCAACATTAACTCTCGGCTCCTAATTTCAATTCCACGATTGATAAAGGCCAATACACCATACACCTTCTTAACCACAGAGTCAACCTGCGCAGATGCTTTGAGTGTCCTATGGACTCGGACCCCAAGATCCCTCTGATCCTCCACACTGCCAAGAGTCTTACCATTAATACTATATTCTGCCATCATATTTGACCTTTTTATGAAACACTTCACACTTATGTGGGGTTCATTTCCCAATACCAAACCAAGTACAGCCTCTCCTCTTGTAGGCTTATCTACGTATTGTGCCAAGAAACCTTCCTGAACACACCTAACAAACTCCACCCCATCTAAACCCCTCGCTCTAGGGAGATACCAATTGATATTTGAGAAATTAAAATCTCCCATCACGACAACTCTTATTATTACACCTTTCCAGGATTTGTTTCCCTATCTGCTCCTCGATATCCTTGTTACACCCAGTAAAGTTATTGACCCCTTCCTGTTCCTAACCTCCATCCACAGAGACTCCATAGACAATCCCTCCATGGCGTCCACCTTTTCTGTAGCCATGACACCATCTCTGATCAACAGTGCCATGCCCCCACCTCTTTTGCCTCCCTCCCTGTCCTTTCTGGAACATCTAAAGCCTGGCACTTGAAGTAACCATTCCTGTCTCTGAGCCATCCAAGTCTCTGTAATGGCCACCACATCATAGCTCCAAGTACTGATCCACGCTCTAAGCTCATCCGCTTTGTTCACAACACTCTTTGCGTTAAAATAGACACATCTCAAACCTTCGGACTGAGCGCGTCGCTTCTCTATCTCCTGCCTATCCTCCCTCTCACATTGTCTACAAGCTTTCTCTATTTCTGAGCCAACCACCTCTTCACCCATCCTGACGAAGGGTCTCGGCCTGAAACGTTGACTGCACCTCTTCCTATAGATGCTGCTTAGCCTGCTGCGTTCACCAGCAACTTTGATGTATGTCACCTCTTCCCCAGTTTGGTTCCTACCCCCCAACAATTCTAGTTTAAACTCTCCCCAATAGCCTTAGCAAACCTCTCCGCCAGGATATTGGTCTCCCTGGGATTCAAGTGCACCCTTCCTTTTTGTACAGGTCACACCTGCCCCAAAAGAGGTCCCAATGATCCAGAAATCTGAATCCCTGCCCCCTGCTCCAATCCCTCAGCCACGCATTTATCCTCCACCTCACTCTATTCCTATTCTCACAGTCGTGTGGCACAGGCAGTAATCCCGAGATTACTACCTTTGCAGTCCTGCTTCTCAACTTCCTTCCTAACTCCCTGTAGTCTTTTTTCAGGACCTCTTCCCTTTTCCTACCTATGTCATTGGTACCAATATGTACCACGATCTCTGGCTGTTCTCCCTCCCACTGCAGGATATCTTGGACGCAATCTGAAACATCCCGGACCTTGGCACCTGGGAGGCAAACTGCCATCCGAGTTTCTTTCCTGTGTCCACAGAATCGCCTGTCTGACCCCTTAACTATAGAGTGAGTGGGCCAGTGAAGGAGTGGAGTTTAGAGGCTTTGGCTCAAGAGGCTTCGACAAGAAGAGGCGGAGGACAAGCTTGCTCGCAGTTAGTTTTTACAATGTCTCCTGAGACGGTGATGTGCCTCTCATGTGAGATGTGGCAGTCTTGGGGGAACTCCCCTCTCCCGCAGAGTCACATCTGCCAGAAGTGCATACGGCTGGGCGATCTGGAAGACCGTGTAAGGAATCTGGAGCAGCAGCTGGATGACCTTCGACTCAAAAGGGAGAATGAGGCAGTCATAGATGAGAGCTACAGAGAGGTAGTCACACCTAGGCTGTCGGAAGCAGGTCGTTGGGTGACAGTCAGAGGGGGGAAGCGAAGGTGAGCAGACAGGTAGTGCAGAACACCCCTGTAGCCATTCCCGTGAATAATAAGTTTACCGTCCTGGATACTGTTGGCGGGGACGACCGACCAGGTGTGAGCCACGGCGGCAGGGCCTCTGGCACTGAGTCTGACCCTGTGGTGCAGAAGGGTGGGATGGAGAAGAGGAGAGCTGTCGTCATTGGAGACTCTATAGTCAGGGGAGCAGACAGGAGATTTTGTGGACGTGAGAAGGACACCCACATGGTTTGTTGCCTCCTGGGTGCCAGGGTCCGGGATGTCTCTGACCGGGTGCACGACATCCTGGTACAATTGGGAAAGCAACCAGAAGTCGTGATACATATAGGGACCAACGACACAGGCAGGAAGAGGGATGAGGTCCTGAAGTGTGAGTTTCGGGAACTAGGCAGAAGGCTGAAGAACAGGACCTCAAGGGTGGCGTTCTCAGGATTGCTGCCAGTGCTACGTGACAGTGATGGTAAGAATTGGAGGAGATGGCAGTTGAATGCGTGGCTGAGGAGTTGGTGCAGGGAGCAGAGTTTTAGATTTTTAAATCATTGGGATCTCTTCTGGAGAAGGTGGGACCAGTACAGATTGGATGGGTTGCACCTGAACTTGAGGGGGAGCAATATCCTTGCAGGTAGGTTTGCTGGCATGGTTCGGGAGGGTTTAAACTAATTTGCAAAGGGGATGGGACCCAGAGCGATAGAGCAGTGAAAGAAGTGCATGGAGTAAAGCCAGATCTAACATAGAGGCTTTGAGGAAAGAGAAGCAGAATAAATGGTATAAAGACAGTAAGGTAGAAGGGCTGAAATGTGTGTATCTCAATGCAAGAAGCATCAGGAACAAAGGTGATGAACTAAGAGCTTGGATACATACATGGAATTATGATGTAGTGGCCATTACAGAGACTTGGCTGGCACCAGGGCAGGAATGGATTCTCAATATTCCTGGATTTCAGTGCTTTAAAAGGGATAGAGAGGGGGAAAAAGGGGAGGAGGGGTGGCATTACTGGTCAGGGATACTATTACAGCTACAGAAAGGGTGGGTAATGTAGCAGGATCCTCTTTTGAGTTAATATGGGTGGAAGTCAGGAACAGGAAGGGAGCAATTACTCTATTGGGGGTATTCTATAGGCCCCCTGGTAGCAGCAGAGATACAGAGGAGCAGATTGGGAGGCAGATTTTGGAAAGGTGCAAAAATAACAGGGTTGTTATCATGGGTGACTTTAACTTCCCTAATACTGATTGGCACCTGATTAGTTCCAAGGGTTTAGATGGGGCAGAGTTTGTTAAGTGTGTCCAGGACGGATTCCTGTCACAGTATGTGGACAGGCCGACCGGGGGAATGCCATACTAGATCTAGTACTAGGTAATGAACGAGGTCAGGTCACAGATCTCTCAGTGGGTGAGCATCTGGGCGACAGTGACCACCGCTCCCTGACCTTTAACATTATCATGGAAAAGGATAGAATCAGAGAGGACACTGAAAATTTTTAATTGGGGAAAGGCAAATTATGAGGCTATAAGGCTAGAACTTGCGGGTGTGAATTGGGATGATGTTTTTGCAGGGAAATGTACTGTGGACATGTGGTCAATGTTTAGAGATCTCTTGCGGGATGTTAGGGATAAATTTGTCCCGGAGGAAGATAAAGAATGGTAGGGTGAAGGAACCATGGGTGACAAGTGAGGTGGAAAATCTAGTCAGGTGGAAGAAGGCAGCATACATGAGGTTTAGGAAGCAAGGATGAGATGGGTCTATTGAGGAATATAGGGAAGCAAGAAAGGAGCTTAAGAAGGGGCTGAGAAGAGCAAGAAGGGGGTATGAGAAGGCCTTGGCGAGTAGGGTAAAGGAAAACCTCAAGGCATTCTTCAATTATGTGAATTAAAAAAAGATGACAGGAGTGAAGGTAGGACCGATTAGAGATAAAGGTGGGAAGATGTGCCTGGAGGCTGTGGAAGTGAGCGAGGTCCTCAATGAATACTTCTCTTCGGTATTCACCAATGAGAGGGAACTTGATGGTGAAGACAATTTGAGTGAGGTTGATGTTCTGGAGCATGTTGATATTAAGGGAGAGGAGGTGTTGGAGTTGTTAAAATACATTAGGATAGATAAGTCCCCGGGGCCTGATGGAATATTCCCCAGGCTGCTACACGAGGCGAGGGAAGAGATTGCTGAGCCCCTGGCTAGGATCTTTATGTCCTCGTTGTCCATGGGAATAGTGCTGGAGGATTGGAGGGAGGCGAATGTTGTCCCCTTGTTCAAAAAAGGTAGTAGGGATAGTCCGGGTAATTATAGACCAGTGAGCTTTACGTCTGTGGTGGGAAAACTGTTGGAAAAGATTCTTAGAGATAGAATCTATAGGCATTTAGGCAATCATGGTCTGATCAGGGACAGTCAGCATGGCTTTGTGAAGGGCAGATCGTGTCTAACAAGCCTGATAGAGTTCTTTGAGGAGGGGACCAGGCATATAGATGAGGGTAGTGCAGTGGATGTGATCTATATGGATTTTAGTAAGGCATTTGACAAGGTTCCACACGGTAGGCTTATTCAGAAAGTCAGAAGGCATGGGATCCAGGGAAGTTTGTCCAGGTGGATTCAGAATTGGCTTGCCTGCAGAAGGCAGAGGGTCGTGGTGGAGGGAGTACATTTGGATTGGAGGATTGTGACTAGTGGTGTTCCACAAGGATCTGTTCTGGGACCTCTATTTTTCGTGATTTTTATTAACGACCTGGATGTGGGGGTAGAAGGGTGGGTTGGCAAGTTTGCAGACGACACAAAAGTTGGTGGTGTTGTAGATAGTGTAGAGGTTTGTCAAAGATTGCAGAGAGACATTGATAGGATGCAGAAGTGGGCTGAGAAGTGGCAGATGGAGTTCAACCCGGAGAAGTGTGAGGTGGTACACTTTGGAAAGACAAACTCCAAGGCAGAGTACAAAGTAAATGGCAGGATACTTGGTAGTGTGGAGGAGCAGAGGGATCTCGGGGTACATGTCCACAGATCCCTGAAAGTTGCCTCACAGGTAGATAGGGTAGTTAAGAAAGCTTATGGGGTGTTAGCTTTCATAAGTCAAGGGATAGAGTTTAAGAGTCGCGATATAATGATGCAGCTCTATAAAATTCTGGTTAGGCCACACTTGGAGTATTGTGTCCAGTTCTGGTCACATCACTATAGGAAGGATGTGGAAGCATTGGAAAGGGTACAGAGGAGATTTAGCAGGATGCTGCCTGGTTTAGAGAGTATGCATTATGATCATCGATTAAGGGAGCTAGGGCTTTACTCTTTGGAGAGAAGGAGGATGAGAGGAGACATGATAGAGGTGTACAAGATAATAAGAGGAATAGATAGAGTGGATAGCCAGTACCTCTTCCCCAGGGCACCACTGCTCAATACAAGAGGACATGGCTTTAAGGTAAGGGGTGGGAAGTTCAAGGGGGATATTAGAGGAAGGTTTTTTTACTCAGAGAGTGGTTGGTGCATGGAATGCACTGCCTGAGTCAGTGGTGGAGGCAGATACACTCGTGAAGTTTAAGGGACTACTAGACAGGTATATGGAGGAATTTAAGGTGGCGGCTTATATGGGAGGCAGGGTCTGAGGGTCGGCACAACATTGTGGGCCGAAGGGCCTGTACTGTGCTGTACTATTCTATGTTCTATCACTACTAACTTCCTCTTCCTTTCCCTCCCCTTCTGAGCCACAGGGCCAGACTCTGTGCCAGAGGCACGGCCACTGTTGCTTCTCCCAGGTAGGCTGTCCCCCCAACAGTACTCAAACAGGAGTATTTTGTACGTATTAGTCCATGGAGGAAAGGAATTTGTGCTGATTAGCTGGTAAGAGTCTTGAAAAAAGTTATCTTTGGCTTCAGTGCAGATGGAATGTAAAGTTGAGTGTCCTCATGAATAAAGTGCTTGAGTAGATATCTGAACCCTTTTTGAGTTATAACTGGGGCTTGTACCTAGTTTTTCTGCTCATTAGCACCAGTGTGCATTTAATGAATACAGCTCATTAGCTGAGAATGAACTTGACCAGAGTCCCAAGAGGCCTGTAAGAATTTCTACTAAGTAGTTTTAATAAAAAGAAAATTCCATGTGGTCAACTAACCGTCTACTCAGATTTCTGATAAGTACCCCTCCAAACACCACCCCCCCACCCACCATCAAGGGCAGAGCTGAGGGCAGGAATTTCTCGTCTTAATGCTCTCGCTCAGATTTGTTTGAGTACAGCAAATGATTTAGACAGACCTTTAATGAATTCTCTCTCCTTCTGCCTGTTTACCTCTTATCAGAATGTGGCTGTCAGTTCTGGCACTGGTCAGGCAGACCTGGATAAGCTCTGTGAGATTCTAAAAGCAATCCCAGCCATCAACTACATCTGCCTAGATGTTGCAAATGGATACTCAGAGTACTTTGTGGAATCTGTCAAAACTGTTCGGGCCAAGTTTCCGAAACACACCATCATGGTAAGTCTTTATGCTTCTTTCATTTCAAAATGCTGGCAGCATTTCTAAACTGCCAATTTAGCGTGGCAAGCTGTCATTGCATTCTCCAGTTTGGTGTCACCAACAAAGCTTTACACCAGTTACTCTTTCCACAACTTGAATATCCAATTCGGCCAAGTTGGGAGCTTGTAGACTGGAGTTGTTGCCAACTGCAAAACTGAGGTGGTTGTCAGGAACTTTCAGGTGAACTTTCAACGTTCACCAAACCACAAGCCTGGCGCAAGTCGTAGACATGGTGTCGTGCATTTTCATTAAGTGTAGCCACAGAAGATTAAAAACAGGACATTGAACATCCAAATGAGCAATGTGATTGAGGTAAGGAAAGCCAACCACCTCTCACTGGAGAATGCTGGAAGCACTCAGCAGGCCAGGCTGCATGTGTGGAAAGGGAAACATTACAGACCATTGACCTGTAATCGGAGTTCTGGCGAAAGGCCATTGACCTGAACTATTGACTTTGTCCCTGTCCCCACAGATGCTGCCTGACCTGCTGAGCGTTCCCAGCATTCTCTCTATTTCCAGTCTTGCTTTTGAACCTCAGCTACATATGTCCAGAACACTAAGTCACTGGAGGTGTCAATTGCGGACACGAAGTAGCACTCTTATGTTGTAGGTAAGGTTGTGGTCAAGTCCCATTCTGGAGACTTGAGGGGAAGTGGTGGAAGCAGATATGCTTGGTTGAGGCATTTAGATAAGTAAACAGGCAGGGAATAGTGGGGTATGGACATCGTGAGGATGTGGGATTAGTTAAAATTAGCATTGTGGCTGCCACAGAAATTGTAGGTTAAAGGGCCAGTTCTTGTGCTTGTACTGCTCCTGTGTTTCAATAAGATTACCCCTCATTCCTCTCAACTCCATAGTTTACAGATCCATCTTTTTTTTGGTTGCTTGTGACGGGAGAGCTTGCACAACCCAGAAATTAGTCCAGAAAATATTAGGGTTGGAAGCCGCTGAGTGATACCTTTATATAAAGGCATCAGAACTTTGTGTGTTACTCCAGGCATCGCTTGAACATTCCTAACAACACTTTTTTTTCTCTCTAAACTCCAATCTCCTTACAGTCAAGACTAATGTCACCTGCCTTTGTAACTAACTGCTGCATTTGACCACAATCTTTTGATGATCCACGAAGGACAGACTGTCCAGCTGACTGAGACACTGCAGGGCAATGTGCCAAACCCACCCTTCACAGCACCAGGGACAGATAGAACCTCACTACCCACTTACTTTGGGTCCACACAGCGCCTGATGCAGCCACACACAAAGGTGGTCATGAGGACGAGGGCAACGTTGAGTTACTCTTTTGCCTCCATTCTTGATTCTTGTGCATTGTGATCCGTCAGACTTGCTCCATATTAGATCCCAGGAGTATGTCCTCGGTGATTTCCAAGGCAGAGGAGTGGGATCTGGCTACAGCAGAGCATATCGCAACTGATGACCAAGTTTCTCCCAGTATTGTCAATGAACACAATTTCAACAGATTCCACTTTTGTTTGGCCTTCGCAATCTGCTCCAACCATTTGTTGTTGAACACCTCAGTCCCTCTGAGCCAGATACCCAGCACCTTCGGGTCATCAGACCTGACAGTGAAGGAGATGTTGAGTCATTTGGGAAGTTGTTGAACAGCATGGTCTCACTCTTCCTTTGACTCTATCCCTGTATGCCAATTAGACTGGTTGCCGATGCTGATCAGTCTGTGCATTGACCTGGGGATCTAAACAGAAGATGGCGATGTCATCCCTGTACAGGGAGGTTTTGACCTGGGTGCATCTCCTGACAGTCAGTGTTACCCTCTTGTGCTTTTGTCCCTCCTGATTTGGCAAAGGGTTCGGTGTTGACCAGGCGGGCGTCACTTCTGCACATGGGTAGTGGCATTCCAGATTGCAAGACTACCTAAGAACTTACTGCCTGGTACAGCACAGGTTTGGTCTGGATGGATCAACTACCCCACAACAGACTAGACCTGTTTGCTGATGGTCTTGGACAGGATTTGCAGATCCTTTTGCTCTCTGTGTCTGCTAATGTAGACATGATCAATAAATTTGCTTTCTGCCATAGCATGGGCTAAAATAATGCAGAGTTTTGTGATAGTTTGAAGGCATGCCCTTAGTCACTCTTGGCCATCTCACCAGCCTGTCATTGTGTTCCAGAATCTTCTGCTTTCTCTGACGCTTGTCACTTTCAAACTCTAGGCTGGTAACGTAGTGACGGGGGAAATGGTTGAAGAACTTATTCTCTCAGGAGCTGACGTTATCAAAGTGGGCATCGGACCAGGTAAATGAACAGAGTGCCGTAACGCAAGGGGCTAAAGTAACTTGGTTTTAGCTTCAGCTGGTTTGTAACAGTCACAATGAGTTGCATAAATCCTTGTTCATTGAGTAGAGATGCCATCTGTGACGGATACTTGGATAGCAGCTTTGAAAGTTATATGATAGTTATGCAGCACAAAAACAGGTCCTTTGGCTCTACTCATTCGTACTGACTGAGATGTCAATCTGAGCTCGTCCCAATTGCCTGCGACGGGCACAACGTAGCTCATGAAGCTTCAGTGACCCAGGTTCAGTTCTCATCTCTGGTACTTGATGTGGAATTTGCTTGTTCTCCCTGTGACTGTGCTCTCCTCCCACATCCTAAAGGGTTAATTGTCGATTGTAAGTGAGAGCGGATGAGTGGGAAAGTGGATAGAAATATAGGGAGAGTAAAAGGAGATGGGTGTAAATTGGTGATTGACAGTCAGCAAGGGGGCAAGTTCCCAGCTGTACTTTAGTGACCAGTAGAATATTGTTATGTTTTGAGGTACACTGACAATGAACACACACACTGTATGATCGATATGCACTGAGTGTTCACACCCAAGGCAGGTGCCACACCCTTTAATTACATGCTCGTGGCAGGTGGCAACTAATCACTACCCTTTTAACTCAGCAATTCATTAAACTTTGGTATTTCTTTTCTCTATTTATCACACTTTTTTTCTGAAACCTCTGCCAAGAAGGTTTGGAAGGGGTTGTTCTTGGCACCAATAATTTATAGATAATTAAAAGTAAAATCCCAGACTACAAGGCGATAAATTAAGGAGAGGTTAAATATTTTGGAGGGTTTCTGATTCACACCCACAGGAGCTGGGAGGGAAATCTTTGCATTCCTTTCTTTCTTTTGAAGGGGACACACACACGCACATCCTGCATATGAATGAAAAGAGCCTCTCTCGTAAGTGCTTCCTGCCCTGTCCAGACAGGATCCAGATGCTGGAAACCTGTGAGCAAAGCTCAGTGGAGAATGGACATGCAACTGATCGGGAGCTGGCCAGGTACCCTTGCACAAACTGTACCACCAAGGTCTTCCGTAAAAATCTGAGAAATCCATTGGCTGGATACAAGGCATCTTGTGATCAGGAATTTGGCTGGTTTAGGGTATCATCCCCAGGAAGAGATGTTGGATATTCCATCCATGTCATCAACTGACTCAGCAGAGCTGCTGCAGTGGGTGCCCGTGTGACAGGGAGTAGAATTATCAACCAGAACTCCTCATCCTGCAGGTCATTCTCCACCATCCACATCTGACAAGTGAGTCTTTTAGAAAGTTATAGGAATTCAGGGCCAGCATTGTTGCAGTAAGGGTGCACAACAAAGATAGCAAGAGGAGGCAACCTTTGATGACAAAGGACATTGCAAATCTGATCAGGAAGCATGTGACAGATATAGGCAATTAAGATCAAGTGAGTCTCTTTAGGAACATAACGTGTGGAGGAAAGAACTTAAGAATGAAGTTAGGCCAAGAAAGGACTATGATATATTGTGAAATGCCTCAAAAAGGCAGCTTCCATCATTAAGGACCCCCATCACCCAGGACGTGCCCTCTTCTCATTGCTACCATCAGGAAGGAGGTACGGGAGCCTGAAGGCACACACAACCATTCAGGAAGAGCTTCTTCCCCTCTGCCATCCGATTTCTGAATGGACATTGAATCCACAAACACTACCTCACTACTTTTATTTTTATTTTTGCACTACTTATTTAATTATTTTGTATATATTTACTTTAATTCACGTTTTTTTTCCCATTATTTTGATTGCATTGTACTGCTGCCTCAGAAGCAACAAATTTCTTGACATATGCCAATGATATCAAACCTGATTCTGATTCAGAAAAAAAGGTTAAGGAGCATCCAAAGGCATTTTATAAGCATATAATTATCTAAAGGGTATCCGGGGAAAGGTGGGACCAAAGGGGTAATCTGTATATGGAGCCATGAGATGTGGGCAAGGCCACATTCTCATCTGCACTCATCAAGGAGAAAAGTCATAGAAAATGCTGAGTTCAGAAGTGGGAGGCTAAGTGGAGTATCTCACTATCAGGACGAAGGAGGTTTTGGATGTCAAAGTGCATACGATCTATCCCAGGTTGCTATAGAAAACAAGGCAAGAGATATTGCATCTGCAAGTGAATTACTAGAAGAATGGAAAACAGCAGAAAATAGAGATAAAAACTGCAGATTCCAGAAATCTGAAACAAATAGAGAAAATGCAAGAAGTTCTGTAGGTCAGGCTTCATCTGGGGGAAGGGAAATAGTCGACAATTCAGGTTGGAGACCCTTTGTTAGAGTTTGCTAATAACTAATTTTGCTCTCCAGTAAGGCAATAGGGATCAGCCAGGTGACTGCAGGCCACTGAACCTTGCTAAGTGGTACAGAAATTATTCCAGAAATGTACGGGATAGGTTTTGCATACGTTTGGAAAGGTGGTGAAAACTGAGAGGGTGAGCATGGGTTTGTTCAGGGTAAATTCACTTTAACTAAGTAGTTTTTTGAAGAGGTGACAAAGGCAGTGTGGTTGACATTGTCTATGTGGCCTTTTGTGAGGCATTTCACAAGGTCTCGTGGTATGCTCATCTAGGTTTAGTACATTACTATCCAAGATGAGCTGCCAGTCAGGATGCCGATCCTGTAGAAAGTCCTTAGCATTTGGGGACCCATACCAAACTTCTTCATCCAGCTGCGGTGAAAGAGGCGCTGCTGTGCTGTTTTCACCTGACAGCCGGTATGTACAGACCACGTGAGATCCTCGGTGATCTGTATACCAAGGAACTTAAAGCTGTTCACCCTGTCAACCCCAGATCCACTGATGCCAATAGGGGTTAGCCTGTCTCCATTCCTCCTGTAGTCCATGATCATCTCCTTTGTTTTTGCAACATATATTCACTAAGAGGTAGAGTGCTAAGGAATATTGAAAAGCAGAGAGACTGAAGGTTCAAATCCATAGTTCCCTGAACGTAGTTACACAAATAACTCATGATGTTGGGGAGGTGGTTGGGCCATGGAGGAGTATATTGCATGCTTGCCTTTATAAATAAGAGCTTACGTTGCACCTTTATAAAATACTTGTTTTTATGAAGTATAACAGGAGTACTGAGTGCATGTCTGGATGCCACACTACAGGAAGGATGTAGAGTTCTGGGGAGAGATTGGATAGAGTGGGTTGGTTTTTCCTTGGAGTGTAGGTGGCTGATAGAAGTTTATATAAGTACATTGGATAGTTGCTAGCTTTGCCCTATTTTAAAAACAAGTATCAAAATCAAGAGCATGTGGATTTAAAGTGAGATGAAAGAGCTTTACAGGGAACCTGAGGGGTATTTTTGTTTACACACAAGGCGTGATTCATATCTGGAACAGTGGAGATATAGTGGAGTCAGATACAATTATTATACTTGACCGACTTGTGGACAGGCTGTTGGGCAAGGCGTAAAACGATGTCGACCTAATGTGTGCAAATGGGTTAATGTAGATGGACAAAAAAGATGTCATGGATGTGGTGGGTCAAGAGGCTTGTTTCTGCACTGTGTGATTTATGATTCTGTGCAAAAATAATATCTGCATGAAGTGTTTTTAATTTCTTAAAAATCTTTCTACACTTAATAGTTTGGTTCATACCTTTTAAATTCCAAAATATATTGATTTTAATGAGATCCATATTTAAAATTTAATTTAAAAATTCTTTAAAGTAATCTAACGCACAGGCGCAGCCTAAATCGGAAGACAGGTCGAGGCTTGACTCGATCAGAAAGAACAGCAAGATGATTGACAGAGAGAAACCCCTCAGGACTGCCCAGTCGAAAAAAAACTAACCTAATAGTAAACAAGATGAAAATCGCTTTTTTTAAATTTTGGAAGGGACCCTTATTTCATTCTTTATCAGTAAATAAAATAAGAGGGGTATCTATTCTTATTAATTCTAAAATCCCTTTTGTTCATTTTAATACTGTTACTGAGTTAATTGGAAGATATTTAGTTGTTACTGGTTTGTCGTGTGGTCAAAAGGTGGCTTTGGTTTGTGTATATGCACCTAATACAGACAGCCCCGATTTTTTTTTTAAGAAGCTATTTTCTGTATTGCCAAATTTAAATGAATATAAGTTGATTATGGGCGGTGACTTTAACTGTTGTTTTAACCCTTTGATTGACAGATTGTCCATCAATCTGTCACTTCCTAATAAAGCTGCAACTTGTATTAATTTTTTTATTATTATAAAAATAAATAGAATAAATTCTTTTTTATTAGAATTCTGGTCGACATTCGGAGATTTAAATTTCCTAAAGAAAAAAAATTTTCTTTTTTTTCCACATGTATATCATAAATATTCAAGAATTGATTTTTTTCTTGGATACGCGATTGGTGCCCCCTGTTGTTGAATGTGCCTATGATGTGATTGCGTTGTCAGATCATGCACCTATGAAACTAACTTTGGGATTTTCTGATAATATTTACAGACCTCAGTGGAGATTTAATATTTCATTGTTGCAGATTCAACTTTTGTAAATTTTATTAGAGAACAAATCTCTCTATGTTTTGAATTGAATACAACTGAGGGAATGTCAAATTTGGTTATTTGGGATATGATGAAATCTTTTCTTTGGGGACAGATAATTTCATATTCAGTAGGTTCAAGGAGGAAAACTAAGGTGGAACTTTTGCTGATCACTATTAGGATTAAAGAAATAGATAAACTCTATTCAGTAACGCCTAGTGAAGATCTCTTTGAGGAAAGGGTGGAACTCCAAGCACGACATGATTTGCTTTTGACTTTTCCCATTGAACAGCAACTTTTTAATTCCAAAAGCCAATTTTATATACACAGAGACAAATCAGGCAAATTATTAGCTGGTCAGTTAAAAGCAAGTATGGCTAGAAGATCAATCCTGAAAATAAGAAGACCTGATAGAACTACAATGGTAGATCCTTATGAAATTAATAAGAGATTTATGGATTTCTACTCTAATCTTTATGAGTCTGAATTTTCAGATAATATTACTTTTATGAATAGTTTTTTGCAAAAAGTGAATATACCTAAAATTTCTATTTAAGATGTGAATACATCAGATGCACCTATTAAACAAGAGGAAATAGCAAGGGCTATATCCTCTCTTTAATCAGCTAAAGCTCTGGTACCGGATGGATATACAGTGGAATTTTACAAGACTTTTACTGATAAACTTATACTTTATTTATGTCAAGTTTTCACTGACTCTATATTCTCTGGGACTCTCCCGAAAACTTTCTATGAAGCTTCAATATTTTTAATTCTGAAAAAAGATAAAGATTTATCTGAATGCGCCTCTTATAGACCAATTTCTCTATTGAATGTGGATTTTAAAATTCTCTCTGATTTTGGCTAATAGACTTGAGAGTATCTTACCTACTGTTATTTCCAATGACCAAACTGGATTTATTAAAAATAGATATTCACATTTTAATATTTGCAGATTATTAAATATTATTCACTCTTCACCATCTAAAGAATCTGAATATGTTGTTTCTCTTGATGCAGAGAAAGCTTTTGACAGGGTGGAGTCATCTTACTTGGGGTTTTGGAAAGATTTAATCTTGGTCCGGGATTTATTTCCTGGATCAAGCTGATCTATCATGCTCCCATGGCTACTGTTATAACTGATAATCAAAAATCTCCCTATTTTAGATTGCATAGGGGTATTCCACAGGGATGCCCTCTTGGCCCTTTATTATTTAATTTGGCCTTGGAACCCCTTGCTATTGCTCTTAGAGATTCTAACACTGTTCAAGGTATTAAGAGAGGGGACAAAGTACACAAGGTTCTGTTATATGGAGATGACCTGTTAGTTTATATTTCAGATCCAAGGAAATCTATTCCTTCTATGTTATCTATATTTTCTGAATTTAGTAGCTTTTCTGGCTATAAATTAAATTTACATAAAAGTGAGTTATTTTCTATTAATAATTACTCGGATCCAAATCATATAACCATATAACAATTACAGCATGGAAACAGGCCATCTCGGCCCTTCTAGTCCGTGCCTAACTCTTACTCTCACCTAGTCCCACCGACCTGCACTCAGCCCATAATCCTGCATTCCTTTCCTGTCCATATATCTATCCAATTTAACTTTAAACGACAACATTGAACCTACCTCAACCACTTCTGCTGGAAGCTTCTTCCACACAGCTACCACTCTCTGAGTAAAGAAGTTCCCCCTCATGTTACCCCTAAACTTTTGCCCTTTAACTCTCAACTCATGTCCTCTTGTTTGAATCTCCCCCACTCTCAATGGAAAAAGCCTATCCACATCAACTCTATCTATCCACCTCATAATTTTAAATACCTCTATCAAGGCCCCCCTCAACCTTCTACGCTCCAAAGAATAAAGACCTAACTTGTTCAACCTTTCTCTGTAACTTAGGAGATGAAACCCAGGCAACATTTTAGTAAATCTCCTCTGTACTCTCTCAATTTTATTGACACCTTTCCTATAATTCGCTGACCAGAACTGTACACAGTACTCCAAATTTGGCCTCACCAATGCCTTATACAATTTCAACATTACATCCCACCTCCTATACTCAGTGCTCTGATTTATAAAGGCCAGCATATCAAAAGTTTTCTTCACCACCCCATCCACATGAGATTCCACCTTCAGGAAACTATGCACCATTATTCCTAGATCCCTCTGTTCTACTGCATTCCCCAATGCCCTACCATTTACCATGTATGTCCTATTTTGATTAGTCGTACCAAAATGTAGCACCTCACATTTTTCAGCATTAAACTCCATCTGCCATCTTTCAGCCCACTCTTCTAAGTGGTCTAAATCTCTCTGAAAGCTTTGAAAACCTACTTCATTATCCACAACGCCACCTATCTTAGTATCATCTGCATACTTACTAATCCAATTTACCACCCCGCCATCCAGATCATTAATATATATGACAACATTGGACCCAGTACAGATCCCTGAGGCACACCGCTACACACTGTCCTCCAATCTGACACACAGTTATCCACCACTACTCTCTGGCGTCTCCCATCCAGCCACTGCTGAGTCCATTTTACTACTTCAATATTAGTGCCTAACGATTGAACCTTCCTAACTAACCTTCCGTATGGAACCTTGTCAAAGGCCTTACTTAAGTCCATATAGACAACATCCACCGCTTTACCCTCGTCAACTTTCCTAGTAACCTCATCAAAAAATTCAATAAGATTTGTCAAACATGACCTTCCACGCACAAATCCATGTTTACTGTTCCTAATCAGACTCTGTCTATCCAGATAATTATATATACCATCTCTAAGAATACTTTCCATCAATTTACCCACCACTGACGTCAAACTCACAGACCAAAAATTGCTAGGTTTACTCTTAGAACCCTTTTTAAACAATGGAACCACATGAGCAAAAGGACAATGGTCCGGCACCATCCCCGTTTCTAATGACATTTGAAATACTTCTGTCAGAGCCCCTACTATTTTCACACTAACTTCCCTCAAGGTCCTAGGGAATATCTTGTCTGGACCCGGAGACTTATCCATTTTTATATTCCTTAAAAGTGCCAGTACTTCCTCTTCTTTAATTATCATACTTTCCATAACTACCCTTCTTGTTTCCGTTACCTTACACAATTCAATATCCTTCTTCTTAGTGAATACCGAAGAAAAGAAATTGTTCAAAATCTCCCCCATCTCTTGGCTCCACACATAGCCGTCCACTCTGATTCTCTAAGGGACCAATTTTATCCCTCACTATCCTTTTGCTATTAGTATAACTGTAGAAACCCTTTGGATTTATTTTCACCTTACTCGCCAAAGCGACCTCATATCTTCTTTCAGCTTTTCTAATTTCTTTCTTGAGATTCTTTTTACATTCTTTATACTCCTCGAGCACCTCATTAACTCCAAGCTGCCTATATTTATTGTAGATCTCTCTCTTTTTCCGAACCAAGTTTCCAATATCCCTTGAAAACCATGGCTCTCTCTCAAACTTTTAACCTTTCCTTTCAACCTAACAGGAACATAAAGATCCTGTACCCTCAAAATTTCACCTTTAAATGACCTCCATTTCTCTATTACATCCTTCCCATAAAACAAATTGTCCCAATCCACTCCTTCTAAATCCTTTCGCATCTCCTCAAAGTTAGCCTTTCTCCAATCAAAAATCTTAACCCTGGGTCCAGTCCTCCATAATTATATTGAAACTAATGACATATTGAAACTGGACCCGAAGTGCTCCCCAACACATACCTCCATCACCTGACCTATCTCATTCCCTAACAGGAGATCCAACACTGCCCCTTCTCTAGTTGGTACCTCTATGTATTGCTGCAAAAAACTATCTAGCACACATTTGACAAACTCCAAACCATCCAGTCCTTTTGCAGAATGGGCTTCCCAATCTATGTGAGGAAAATTAAAATCTCCCACAATCACAACCTTGTGCTTACTACAAATATCTGCTATCTCCTTACAAATTTGCTCCTCCAATTCTCGGTCCCTATTAGGTGGTCTATAATACACCCCTATAAGCATCACTACACCTTTCCCATTCCTCAATTCCACCCAAATAGCCTCCCTAGACGAGTCCACTGATCTATCCTGCTAGAGCACCACTGTTATATTTTCTCTGACAAGCAATGCAGCACCTCCCCCTCTTGCCCCTCCTATTCCATCACATCTGAAGCAACGAAATCCTGGAATATTTAGTTGCCAATCACACCCCTCCTGCAGCCATGTTTCACTAATAGCTACAACGTCATATTTCCAGGTATCAATCCATGCTCTAAGCTCACCCACCTTTCTTACAATGCTCCTAGCATTAAAATAGATGCATTTAAGAAACTCTCCACTTCTTACTCTCTGTTTATCCTTAATGGAGCACACAACTTTGTCATCTTTTTCTTCCTTCTCCCCTACATCTTTGGTCTGAGTGCTCCCGATCTCTGTCCCCTGCCTATCCTCCCTCACACACTGTCTACTAGCTTTCTCTATTTGTGAACTGACCTCCTGTCTCCTAGTCTCTTCAATTTGATTCCCACCCCCCAACCTTTCTAGTTTAAAGTCACCTCAGTAGCCTTCGCAAATCTCCCCGCCAGGATATTGGTCCCCCTAGGATTCAAGTGCAACCTGTCCTTTTGTACAGGTCACACCTACCCCAAAAGAGGTCCCAATGATCCAAAAACCTGAATCCCTGCCCCCTGCTCCAATCCCTCAGCCACGCATTTATCCTCCACCTCATTGCATTTCTACTGTCACTGTCGCATGGCACAGGCAGTAATCCCGAAATTACTACCTTTGCGGTCCTTTTTCTCAACTCCCTTCCTAACTCCCTATATTCTCCTTTCAGGACCTCTTCCCTTTTCCTACCTACATCATTGGTACCCATATGTACCACGACCTCTGGCTCCTCTCCCTCCCACTTCAGGATATCTTGGACGTGATCAGAAACATCCTGGACCCTGGCACCGGGGAGGCAATCTACCATCCGGGTCTCCTGACTGTGTCCACAGAATTGCCTATCTGACCCCCTAACTATCGAGTCCCCTATTACTACTGCCCTCCTCTTCCTTTCCCTATGCTTCTTAGCTACAGGGCCGGACTCTGTGCCGGAGGCACGGCCATTGTTGCTTCCCCCAGGTAAGCTGTCCCCCCCAACAGTACTCAAACAGGAGTACTTATTGTCAAAGGGCATAGCCACTGGGGTACTCTCTAGTACCTGACCCTTCCCCTTCCCCCTCCTAACCATGTCTGCCTCCCATGGCCCCGGTGTGACCACCTGCCTGTAACTCCTCTCTATCAATTCCTCACTCTCCCTGACCAGACGAGGGTCATCGAGCTGCAGCTTCAGTTCCCTAACACGGTCCCTTAGGAGCTGCATCTGGGCGCACCTGGCGCAGATGTGGTCGTCCAGGAGGCTGGGAGACTCCAGGACCTCCCACATTCGACACTGGGAACAACGAGTTGCCCTCACGCTCATGCTTCCCACTCTTCTCAAATATCAGGAAAAAATGAAAACCAAACCTTCTTCGCCTCACCCGTTTCCGCCTAAGCCTGTTGAGCCAAAGCCCTTAGCCCTCACTCTGCTTCCGGCTCACTCCGCTGCCCGCAAATCAAATACCTTTAGTATTGCTAAGAATTACTTTACCTATCTTGGTATTAAAATTACTAAAAACTTTAAGGATCTCTATACATTTTTTTCCCATTAATTGGCTACACCAAACAAATGCTTTCTAAATGGTCACCTATGACATTATCATTAATAGGTCGAATTAATGCTATTAAAATAATAGTTTTACCGAAATTTTTATATATATTTCAGGCAGTTCCCTCTTTTGTTTCTAAAAAGTTCTTTGACAGAATAGATTTTATAATTTCATTTTATATTTGGAACAATAAAAATCCTAGATTGAGTAAACCCTTGTTGCAGAAATTAAAGAAGGATGGTGGTATGGCTTTGCCTAACTTTAGAATGTACTATCGGGCAATTAATATTTGATATACAGTATTACTTTTTGGATTCACTATTCAGATATACACGAATGTCCTTCATGGTTGGATCTGGAGGTAAACTCGGTGAAAGGTTTCTCTTTGGCCTCTTTACTGGGAGTTCCTCTTCCCTTTTTGTATTCTAAGATTAGCACACAAGAATTTAATCCCGTTATTAACCATACGTTAAGAATTTGGTTCCAGTTTCGTAGATTCTTTGAGTTTAATAATTTTATTCTTTCTAGTAATATCTATCTCAATTATTTTTTTAAACCATCAATTTTGGATAAGGCCTTTTTAATTTGGAAAACCAAGGGAATAATAACTTTTTCAGATTTGTTTTTAGGGGACTGTTTAATGTCTTTTTATCAGTTAGCGGATAAATATGATTTATCTAATGTACACTTTTTTACATATTAGGAATTTTGTACGTGGTTTGTTACCAAATTACCCTTCTGCTTATCCACCTAATATGATAGATGTTCTCTTTCAGTTTAAACCATTTCAAAAAGGGTTGATAGCTAATTTATAAACGGTTATTGAGTTTACGAATGGTATCTAATGATAAAATTAAACACGCTTGGGACTCGGAACTTCAAGAGTCATTTTCAGATAATCAATGGAGTAAAATTTTTCATTCGGTTAATAACTCATCTATTTGTGCCCATCATTCCTTGATACAGTTCAAGGTAGTGCATTGGGCCCATATGTCAAAGGATAAACTAGCGCATATCTTCTCCAATATTAGTTCTATTTGTGACAGATGTAATACTGGGCTGGCCACTTTAACTCATATGTATTGGTCTTATATAAATCTAGATAACTTTTGGAGAGATGTTTTTAAAACACTATCAGGAGTTTTGGATCTGGATTTACAACCTCATTTGCTTACGGCAATTTTTGGGATGATCCCATCGGAAGCAGGAAATATTCCTGTTTCTGCTCAATGTATGATAGCTTTTTCGACCTTACTGGCTAGGAGAGCCATTTTATTGAAGAGGAAGGATTCTAATCCACCTACGGTCTTTTATTGGCTCTCCTCCATTATGTCCTATTTAAGTTTAGAGAAAATAAGTCGGACATTTGATACATCCTTTAAATTTGAGCAACTATGGCGACCTTTTATCAGTATTTTCATTTAATTTGATTTATTACTTTTTCAATCTTTTTCGAAGTTTTAGATTTGATCAGAAAGTCTTTTTCTCTTCTTTTTTTTGGTCATATCCTCAAAATGGACTGCCCAGTCCCTTTTTTTGTTTTGTTTCTTCTGCTTTTTTAATACAGTGTAGTGGTTTTTTTTCATTTAAAAACCAATGTTTTTTTTTTCCTTTCTCCTTTTAAACTGGTAAGAGGAGAACTGTTATTTTCTTTCTTTATTATATACTTTATACTGGTTTAACAATACCTATGATTTTGACAATATCTATTTTAATCTTGGTTACTGATATTTGAACTAATTCTCCTCTTGATTGTATTTTTTTAAATCAATAAAAAGATTAAGAAAGAAAGGTTTATAATTTTGTGTGTGTGTGTGTTTGTGTATGTACGTTTACAAACTGGGTAATGCTTATGTTGGATGCATCATCTATATAATCTCTGAAGTTGTTAACCAATTGCTAGTACCTACTTGCATTTGGATTGGAGTAGATATGACCCTATTTCTAAAGCACAGGAAACATTTAAATGGCTTGTTTTTTATGAAGGCTTTTCAGATGCAGTGGCAATCAAGTTTGTCTATCACACAACACAAAAAGAACATTAAACCCCTTATCCACCAGCTTTTATTCAACCCAGAGAAACTATATAAAAATTATCACTTAGGATTTAAATGCGAGATTCTGCACATGCTGGAAATCTTGAGCAACATACAGAAAAATGCTGGAGGAACTCAGCAAGTCATGTGACATCTATGGAGGGGAGTAAATGTATATCCCCTCCACAGGTGCTGTCGGATTTGCTGAGTTCCTCCAGCATTTTCTGTGTCATATATGTTTTAGCTGTAGAGAAGCAGGGAATAGTTACAATACAGAAAGACACTATTTGGTCCTTCTCCAAGCAATCTAGTTGGTACCACTGTTTCATCTCCTCTCCTTGGTCCTGCAGACTTTTTCCTCCCCATCTGGGATTGAATCAGCCACTAAAACTCAATTAACAATTTAAAACCAAGCTGCAATCCATGAAGTTGTTCATTGTTCCACCCACCATGAGCAGCTCCAACTCACGAGCACCAACACTTACAAAATGCAAATCATGCTAAAATACGTACTCTGTGCACTAATCTGTCAAATGTCAATGCGGCTTAGCTAGCAAAATCAAATAGTTGTTAGTTCAAGCCCAACACCTGGAATGAAGTACCTAATTTGGGATGGTACTTCAGTATATCATGAGAGAGATGTTCTTTAAAGCAAATCATGGTGTTCATTTAACCTCCACTTAACTGTGCAAATTGACTTCCCAAGACCGTTGACCACCATTCAAATCAAAAGAGTGTGGGACTCTTGCACAGTACCCTGGGCAACAATCCTCCCACAACCTTGCTGCCCCCTTTGCCACAAAATCGATGTGGCTAGTGGTTGTAAAATGGTTTGACGTGTCCAGAGACTGCAGTGAGTCGCCATCTAAGTGCATGGTTCATTTGCTGTAACTGCCTCTCTCTAGGTTCTGTATGCACGACCCGAATTAAAACAGGAGTTGGCTACCCTCAGCTGAGTGCGGTAATAGAATGTGCTGACTCGGCTCACGGTCTCAAAGGGCATATCATCTCGGTGAGTAACTCTCTCACTCATTTATAAGCAGAATCTCGGGAAGGGTACTGGATGAATTATTCCATAATATAAATAGAACCTTATTCTCTCAAATATTTAGCTTTGAGATGGGGAGAGAATGTGCCCATGATAGTTGCACTTGGTTGCTTTACAAGGAATTTGCTTATTGCTCCTATTCCTGATATCGTCACAGTTTGCCGTGTCTGGAGTGGAAATGGCACGTACGGTATATTCATCTGGAGAGTGACTGGTATTTAAAGTGCATTATGTTAATAGCCAGATATTAATTAATGAAGATTATACTGGGAGAATATGACATGAATTATGAGAGATTGCAATTAAGATGTTCAGATTATATAATGGACTGCAATATGTGTAATATGAAATTACCCTGATCATGTTCTGTGAATGACAGGAGATGCAGTAAAACTTGTTTCAAAGTAGTAGAGTTAGCATTTTGAAACTATTATGTAAAACCAATGTTGCAGTCTCAGCTACTCCTGATGTTTAAAGCATCATTGATGAAGCACTACCCTATGTGTATTAAAACCTTGTACTGTAACAGTAGATAGATGGAGAGAGGTGATGTTGAAATCGAACCCACATTTACTACTTCTGCTGGCAGCTCATTCCATACTCTCACCATCCTCTGAGTGAAGAAGTTCCACCTCGTATTCCTCATAAACATTTCACATTTCATCCTTAACCCATGATCTCTAGATCTAGTCTCACCCAACATCAGCAGGAAAAAGCCTGTTTGCATTTTTACCCTAGCTATACACCTCATCATTTTGTATACCTCGGTCAAATTTCCCCCCATTCTCCTACGCTCCAGGGGAAAAAGTCCTAACCTATTCAACCTTTCCCTATAACTCAGGTCCTCAAATCCTGGCAATTTATACATTTTCTCTGTACTCTTTTAATCTTATTAACATATTTCATACAGGTAGATGACCAGAACAGCACACAATATTCCAAATTTGGCGTCATCAAAGTCTTGCACAACTCCAAAATAACATCCTAACTCCTATACTCAGTACTCTGATTTATGAAGGCCAATCTGCCAAAAGCTCTCTCTGACCATGTATACCCATGACACAACTTTCAAAGAATTATGGGTATGTCTTCTGTGTTCTACCACACTCCTCGGTGCCCAGTGTAAATTGGTGGAGCACTGAGGAACAATCTGAAAAGTTAATTGCTTCTCTTTCACCATAGGTTGCCTTGACCTGCTGAGTGTTTCAAGCATCATCTGTTTCTGATTTGAGTCCAATTGTTCTGTAGTTGGCTCGCTCATCTGTATGTTGGCTATCTTCAGATGATTGATGTAACTCTCCACTTTGCAGAATTTTGGAAATTTATAGTCAGAACCTAGATCTTCGCTTTCAGGAAACAGATCATAGAGCATAAGTACAGCAGAGGCACGTTTCTTAAATGTCCCTATTGTATCTGTTTTCTTAAATGTCTGTATTGTATCTGCTTCTACTACCACCCCTGGTGGGCATTTGAAGCACCCACCATTCTGTGCTTTAAAGAAAAATTCTTACCTCTGACAACACCCCCGTCCCATGCTTTCCTTCAATCTCTTTAAAATTATATCCCCTGGTATAAACCATTTCTGCCCTGGTTTATATATCTTATACAAAGTCACTGGCTATCCACTCGATCTATGCCTCTTATCCTCTTGTACGTATCTATCAAGCTGTCTCTCATCCTTCTTCACTCCAAAAAAAAATGCCTGGCACGCTCAACCTAGATCCCTCTGTTCCTCCACACTGCTAGAATTCTGCTGTTAACCCCATATTCTGCTTTCAAATTCAGCTTTCCAAAATGAATCACTTCACACTTTTCCGGGTTGAACTCCATCTGGCCTTCTCAGTGTCTTGTCACCTATGAACTTCTACACTATCCACTACTCCAACCTTCATGTCATCTGCAAATTTACTAATCTACCCTTCCACTTCCTTATCCAAGTCATTTATAAAATACGCAGAAGTATGCATCCCAGAGCAGATCTCTGCAGAATACCGCTGGTCACTGCCTTCCAGGCAGAATACAGCCACCCTCTGCTTTCTGTGGGTAAGCCAATTCTGATTCCTCACAGCCTGGTTTCTCTGGATCCCATGCCTCCTGGCTTTCTACACGACTATGCCACAGGGACCCTTATCAAATGCCTTACTATAATCCATATACGCCACATCCACTGCTCTTTCTTTATCAATGTGCTCAAAGAATTCAATCAGGCCCGTGAGTCATGGCCTGCCCCCCTCAAAACCATGCTATACCCAATCAGACTATGCTTTTCCAGATGCTCCTAAATCCTGTCTCTGAGAATCCTCTCCAATAATTTACCTGCCACTGAACCTAAGACTTGCTGTTCTATAATTCCCAAGGTTATCCCTATTCCTTTGAGTAAAGGAATGACATTTGCCAATCTCCAATCATCTGGAACTACTCCTGTAGCCAGTGAGGATGCAAAGGTCATCACCAAACATGCAGCCAACTTTTCCCCTGTTTCCCACAGTAACCTGGGGAATATCCCATCTGGCCCCTGAGAATTATCTATCCTAATAAGAGAGGGCATATAATATAGCAAAAATTAGTGCAAAGCTAGAGGACTGGGGAGCTTTTTAAAAACCAGCAGAAGGCAACTAAAAAATAGAGGAAAAAAAAGGAAAAGGAAGTTAAGCTGGCTAATAATATAAAAGAGGATACCAAGTTTTTTCAGGTAAATAAAGAATAAAAGAGAGGCGAGAGTGGGTATCGAACCATCGGAAAATGATTTTGGTGGTAGCAATGGGGGACAAAGAAATGGTGGTTGAACTTGGTAAGTATTTTGCGTTAGTCATCACTGTGGAAGACACAAGCAATATTCCAGAAATTCGTGAGTGTAGTTGCTACAGTTCTGTGCAAAGGTCTTGGGCACCTGAGATTTTTTTAAATATATGGTTTCAGATGGTATGGCCTCCACAGAGCCCTGATCGTCGAGGCTGTCTGGGAATACCTGGATTCAGAAGTAACTGAGATGGTTAAAGTTTGCAATTGAACTGTGACAAGTTCTCCAAGATTCTTGGAATAACTACCAGCCAATTTTCTTATAAAACTGCATGACACTGTACCTAAGAGAATTGATGCAGTTTTAAAGGCAAAGGCATTTAGTTTTTTTTTTGCTGATTAGACCATAAGACAAAGGAGCAGAAGTTGGCCATTCGGCCCATCAAGCCATTTTATCATGAGCTGATCCATTCTCCCATTTAGTCCCACTCGCCCGCCTTCTCACCATAACCTTTGGTGCCCTGGCTACTCAGATACCTATCAATCTCTGCCTTAAATACACCCAATGACTTGCCTCCACTGCCGCCCGTGGCAACAAATTCCATAGATTCACCACCCTATGGCTAAAAAAATTTCTTTGCATCTCTGTTCTGAATGGGTGCCCTTCAATCCTTAAGTTATGCCCTCTTGTACTAGACTCCCCCATCATGGGAAACAACTTTGCCACATCCACTCTGTCCATGTCTTTCAACATTCGAAATGTTTCTATGAGGTTCCCCCTGTTAACTGCTCCTTATAGTAAAATTTTTGATATTTGGAAACTTTTCATTCAAGAGAATATCTGCAGATGCCGGAAATCCAAGCAAAACACAAAATGCTGGAGGAACTCAGCAGGCCAGGAAAAAAAGTAAGTCAACATTTTGGGCTGAGACCCTTCGGCAGGACTGGAGAAAAAAAAGGCTAAGGAGTATATTTAAAAGGTGGAAGAGAGAGAAGGGAGAAACATAAGTTGAAAGGTGAAACTGGGAGGGGAGGGGTGAAGGCAAGAGCTGGGAAGTTGATTGGTGAAAGAAATACAAGACTGGAGAAGGGGGAAACTAATGAGGACAGAAGGCCGTGGAAGAAAGAAAAGGGGGAGGAGCATCAGAGGGTGGTGATGGACAGGCAAGGAGATGAGGTGAGAGGAAAAAGGGGGACGGATATGCTGGAGTCTTGGTGGGGGGGGGGGGGGGAGACATTACCATAAGTTCGAGAAATCGATGTTCATACCATCAGGTTGGAGGCCACCCAGACAGAATATAAGGTGTTGCTCCTCCAGCCTGAGTGTGGTCTCATTGCGACAGTAGAGGAGAACATGGATTGGCAAGTTGGATTGGGAAGTGGAATTAAAATGGGTGGCCATTGGGAGATCCTGCTTTTTCTCATAGGAGATCGCTTCGCCAATCAGCTACAATCCGTCTACCAGAAAAAGCAGGATCTCCCAGTGGCCGCCCACTTTAGTTCCATTTCCCATTCCCATTCCGACATGTCAATTCAAGGCCTCCTCTACTGTTGCGATGAGGCAACATCGATTTCTTGAACTTCTGGTAATGCCCCCCCCCACCATTCCCTTTCTCCCCCCTCACCTTGTCTCCTTGCCTTCCCAGTGCCTCCCTTTGCTCCTCCCCCTTTCTTCCATGGCCTTCTGCGATTGGAATTACCCCTCCTCCAGCCCCGTATCTCTTTCATCAATCAACTTCCCAGCTCTTTACTTCACTCCTCCCCCTCACAGTTTCACCTCTCACCTTGTGTTCCTCCCTCCCCTCCCCCTACCTTTTAACTCTGACTCTTCATCTTTTTGCTTCAGTCGTGCTGAAGGGCCTTTTGGCCTGAAATGTCAACTGTACTCCTTTCCATTGATACTATCTGCCTGCTGAGTTCCTCCAGCATTTTGTGTGTGTTGCTTAACTTTACAAGTTTGTTTTTACACATGCCTTGGACTTTTGGACAGTATTTTATTACCAAGGAGAGGGTGCTTGGGATGCTGAAAGATTTAAAGATAGGTAAGTTACCTGGAGCAGATGGACTACACGCCTGGGTTCTGAAAGAGGTTGCTAAAGAGATTGTGAAGGCATTAGTAGTGATCTTTCAAGAATCACTGGGTTCTGGAATGGTTCCAGAGGACTGGAAAATTGCAAATGTCTCTCCACTCTTTAAGAAGGGAGGGAGACAAAAATAAAGGATATTATAGACCTGTTAGCCTGACTTTAGTGGTTGGCAAGATATTGGAGTCCATTATTAAGGATAAGGTTTCAGAGTATTTGGAGGTACAGGACAAAATAGGCCTAAGTCAGTAGGTTTTCTGGAGGGGAAATCTTGCCTAACAAATCTGTTGGAATTCTTTGAAGAAATAACAGGTGGGGTAGACAAAGGAGAGTCTGTTGGTGTTGTTTACTTGGATTTTAAGAAGGACTTTGACAAGATGTTCCACATGAGGATGCTAAACAAAATAAGAGCCTGTGCTATTACGAGAAAGGTATTAACGTGGACAGGGAATTGGCTGATTGACAGGAGACAGAGGGGGAATCAGGACGGCCTTTTCTGATTGGCAGCTGGCAGCTAGCGACTAGCGGTGTTATGCAGGTGGATGTAGCGGGGCCGGTGTTGGGACCACTTTTTTTCATGTTGTATGTCAATGATTTAGATGATGGAATTGATAGTTTTTTTTTAAGATTATGAGAACACTCAGTCCTCTTTTATTGTCATTTAGAAATGCATACATGCATTAAGAAATGATACAATGTTCCTCCGGAGTGATATCACAGAAAACAGGACAAACCAAAGACTAACACTGACAGAACCACATAATTATAACATACAGTCACAGCAGTGCAAAACAATACCATAATTTGATAAAGAACAGACCATGGCACGGTAAAAAGAAGTCGCAAGTCCCGATCGACTCCCGAGTCCCCGATAGCAGGCGGCAAAAGGGAGAAACTCCCTGCCATAAACCTCCAAGGCACCGACAACTGTCGATGCCTTGGAAGCAGCCGACCACAGCCGACACCGAGTCCATCCGTCCGAAAACTTCGAGCCTCTGACCAGCCCCTCCAATACAGCCTACCGAGCGCCATCCTCTGCCGAGCGCCTTCGACCTAGCACCAGCTGCCGAAACAAGCAAAGCCGAGGATTCGGGGCCTTCTGCTCCGGAGATTCCGGTTACCACACAGTAGCAGCGGCAGCGAAGCGGGCATTTCAGAAGTTTCTCCAGGTGTTCCTCTGTACTCTCACGTCTTTCTCCATCAAATCAGGATTGTGCACGGTCCCCTACTTGACAGATAACAGATATCATTCACTGGAGAGGCTGCGCGCACTGTGTCGTGCCGCCATCTTCTCCTCATTGATAGTTTTGTGGATAATACAAAGATGGGTGAAGGGGCAGGTTGTGTTGAGGCAGCAGGGAGTCTGCAGACGGACTTAGACAGATTAGGAGAATGGTCAAAGAAGTGTTTGACTAATGTAAGGGAATATATGGTCATGCACTTTGGTAGATGGAATAAAGGCACAGATTATTTTCTGAACAGGGAGAAAATTCAGAAATCAGGTGCAAATCCTCATGCAGGATTCCCTAAAGGATAACTTGTAGGTTAAGTGGGTGGTACGGAAGGAAAATACATTGTTAAGATTCATTTAGAGAGGACGAGAATATAAAAGCAAGGATGCAATTCTGAGTCTTTGTAAGATATTAGTTAAATGGCACTTGGAGTATTTTGGGCAGTTTTGGCCCCCCGGTATTGGGGAGGGTCCAGAAGAGGTTCATGAGAACGATCCTGGGAATGAAAGGGTTAACACATAATAAAGAGTGTTTGATCACTCTGGATCTGTACTGTTGGAGTTCAGAAGAGTGGGGGGGGGCGGGGGGGGCCTTATTGAAGCTAGTGAAGATTGATAGAGTGAGTGTGGCGAAGATGTTCCCGATAGCTGGGGAGTCTAGGACCACAGGGCACTGCCTCGGAGTAGAAGTATGGCCCTCTAGAACAGAGATGAGGAGGAATTTCTTTAGTTAGAAGATGGTGAATCTGTAGAATTTATTGCTTCGTATGGCTCTGGAGGCCAGGTCACTGGGTGTATTTAAGGCGGAGGTTGATAGATTCTTGATTAGTCAGGGTGTCAAATGTAATGGTGAGAATTAGAATTTTATTTCTTACATCCATCTCAGAACACGAGGGAGTAAAAATCTTTGTTGCGTCTTTGTCGCTACGTACAAGTAATAAGGGAGGGAGATGTAGAAGAATATTGCTCAAACGCTAAGATTTTATACATGATTGTTTTGTATTCATGTACATAGTCAGATACACAATCAGATCAATGTACAGTCAGGTACACAATCAGATCAATGTGTATTGATAAATCTGATGGCCTAGTGAAAGAAGTTGTCCTGGAGCCTGTTGGCCCTGGTCTTAATGCTGTGGTACCATTTGTCGGATGATGGCAGCTGAAACAGTTTGTGGTCGGGGTGGCTGGAGTCCCTGATGATCCTCCGGGCCCTTTTTACACACCTGCTGCTCTAAATGTCCTGAACAGAGGAAAGTTCACATCCACAGATGCACTGGGCTGAGAACACCACTCTCTGCAGTGCCCTGGAGCTGGTACAGTTCTTGTACCAGTTGGTGACACAGCCAGTCAGGATGATCTCAATGGTGCCCCTGTAGAAAGTCCTGAGGATTTGGGGACTCCTGCCAAACTACTTCAGCTGTCTGTGGTGAAAGAGATGCTGTTGTGCTTTTTCCACCATACAACCGTTATGTACAGTCCAGGTGAGATCCTCGGACAAGGCAGGAGAATGGGGTAATAAATCAGTCTTGGTGGAATGGTGGAGCAGACTTGATGGACCGGGTGACCTGTGTCATATATTCTAATAAAAGTTCCTGCATATCCTCTCCCTTAACAGATGTGTTGTAGCACATCAACCTGCTTTACCCTGTCCTCAGAAACATCAAGGTCCCTCTCAAGGTGAATACTGAAGCAAAGTGTTCACTCAGACCCTCCCCCCCACCTGCAACTCCAGGCACACAATTCCGAGTACCCTCAGTCTCCACTAGTTCTTAGTCCCAGGTCCTGAGCCATGCTCTAAGTTCATCACCCTCGCTCCTGATACTTTGTCACTAAATTAGATATGCTTCAGCCACATGTGTCCAAATCAGGTCCTGATGAAGGGTCTCAGCCCGAAGTGTTGACTGTTGACTCGCTGCCTGACCTGCTGAGTTTCTCCAGCATTTTGTATGTATTGTTTATCCAATCCCACCTGCTGCAATTTTTCCCTATCAACTGCCTATCCTTCCTCACACTCTCACTCCACACTTGTATACCAACTGCCCATCCTCTGTTTCATACACTTGCAAACTAGTTTATACCCTCCTCAACAACTCTAGCGAATCTGCCCTCAAAGCTACTGCCTGTCCTTAAGTTCAGGCGTAACATGTCATATTTGTACAGGTTATACCTTACCTAGAAGAGATCCAAATGACCCAGAAAGCTGAAAACCTGCCCCCTGCACCAATTCCTCAGCCATGCATTCATCTGCCAAATCATCCTATTCTTATCCTCACTAGTGCATGGCACAGGCAGCAATCCAGAGATTACTACCTTTGAGGTCCTGCTTTTCAGCTTCCTACCTAGTTCCCTATGTTCTCCCTTCAGGACCCCATCCCTTTTCCAAGCCATGTTGTCGGTACAAATAGAGATTACTACCTTTGAGGTCCTGCTTTTCATGTTGTTTGTACAAATAGGTAGCACAACTTCCAGCTGCTCACTCTTTCCTCTCCACTTTTTAGAATGCTGTGGATCTGATCTGAGACATCCCTGACCCTGGCACCTGGGAGGCAACATACCATCTGAGTGTCTCTTTCACGTCCCAGAATCTCCTGTCTGCCTTCCTAACTACTGAATCTCCTATCACCATTGCAATTCTCTTCTCCCAACTTCCCCTCTGAACCTCAGAGCCAAACTCAGTGCCAGAGACCTGGTCACTGCAGCTTGACCTGGTAGAACATCTAGCCCCCAACTGGTATCCAAAGTGGTATCTGTTACTGAGGAGAACTGCCACAGGAGTACTCTATGCTGTCTACCTATTCCCTTTCCCTCTCCTGACACTCACCCAACTACCTGCTTCCTGCAACTTGAAGGTGGCTACCTCCTTGTAGCTCTCATCTATATAGTCTTTCTCCCGATGAGTTGAAAGTCATCCAGCAGCAGCCCCAGTTACCTAAAACAGTCCGTAAGGAGCTGCAGCTAGATGCAATTCACACAGATGTACATATCAATAAGTCTGGGGGTCTTCCAGAATTCTCACATCTGACGTGAAGACCAGACCCTGGACCCATTCTCACTACATTAGCAAGGCACTAATAGACAAGAAAGAAAGAAAGGTACCTTAGCCTCTGTCTCTTCTCGCCAACGCCTCCACTTCCCCCAATAGCAGTGGCCCACATACACAAAGGCTGCTCAGTTTAAACCTAGCTTTTCAGGGTTCGTGTCTACTTGGCTAAGCAGATGGTGTAGGAGGGAGGGCTTCAGAGTTCTGGATCATTGGGCACTCTTGCAGGGAAAGTGGGACCTATACGGGTGGGAGGGGAACCAATATCCTTGCAGGAAGGTTTGTCATTTCCGCTCCAGGGAGTTTAAAACTAGAGTTGCATGGGGATGGAAACTAAAATGGTTGCGGGGTAAAATATTATTAAGCCTTCATACAAAGACAGGAATTGAAAGGTTGAGCGTAGTGGGAGTACTATTCTGAGTTGTGTCTATTTCAATGTAAGGAGTATTGTAGGTAAGGCTGTCAAAGTAACTGTCATTGCCAATAATAAAGTAAAATAACCAGGCACAGAACACACACACACACTCTTAGGATTCAACCATTACTTTTATTTTACTTGTGCACAAGGAGAACAGCATGGCCCATCACCCTCACTGTTCTGAAGTCTGAACAGAAAACTGCTATTTTTATACAGAGTTGGCTTATCAGTTACAGATATTGATTGTTGTAAATGGGATATGTTTGAATTCCTTACTTGCAAGATCAGTCGCCATTCAAATGGAAATGTTAAAGTCAATCAAAACTTCAAGTAGACAGGCACTGATATTTTGAAGTTAATAAAGTATATTTCACATACTTCTGTTACCCCGTCTGTCTCTGGCATTCCACATTGTGTAAAGAGACGTTTTTGGAAGACCTTTCCGGAAAAGTCTCACTACTGCAGTCTTACTCATCTGACTTGAGTTCACACTGCCTCAGTCACCATGTGTGGTATAAACTGAGGTTCTCCGCCAGTCTCATTTAACTACAACTGCTCAAGGATATCCTTGCCCTTACCATGACTTCCATACTCCCTCCTCTTTGTCCTGTAGAGCGATTGTGGGCAGGCAGGAGGGGTGTATGTGTGTATATGTATGTATATATGTGTATATGTATAATATGTGTATATTTGTGTGTGTATATATTTATATCATCCACATATACACACATACATGCACGTATACACATACGCACATATGTGTGTTATGTAGGCCAGATAACATCAACCCCTCCATGGCTTTGGTTAAGGCCAAAGATCCCACTTGTTCTGAGTATAGGCCCGGTGGCCACACATCCAGTAGGTACCGCTAACGGGGTTTTAGAGTCACCAGTGCTATAGGCGTTGCACATACTGTTACCCAAGTCTAGTCTGGAGCCTTCCTGGCTGCAGTAACATACTTCACCCCATCCCCATTCTTACCCCTACCATCCCATTTCCATGTTTGTTGGGTCAAAGAACCGTAAAACCTAATTACACTTAGAATTGTGTTACCTAAACAACTATGCTGTGAAAACAAAAGTTACCAGTCACAATATTGCTCAGAGGCTGAGGAGCAGCATAGCAAGTCTCACACAAGTACAAAAGGTTCATTTATTATCCACGTATACAACTCCGAAATCCTTCAATTCTCTAGGTAGCCATGAAACTACCAAGAAAGGCAGCACGATCACCAGTCCCCAAATCTGTTCTTCCGCACAAAAACGGAGCAAAACAAATCAGGCACATGCACCCTCTCCCCGCTCCCAAATCTCTCCTCTTGCACAAAAAAAGCGAACAAACTGGATCAGGCTCGTCAACGCACCAAAAAAAAAACAAGAAGAAGAATAAAACAATATAAAAACTGTAAAACTGAAAAAAAAAGTCTTTCGTCTTGGGCGACACTCCAGGCACGGCGGCAAGCTCTCCCCTCTCCGGTACAGAGCAAGCAGCTGGCGCTCGCCATCTGTACCCGTTCCAATGCTTCAATCTCCCTCGTCGCTTGAATCGGCGGACAATGGAGCTATAATCGGCAAAAGTGAAGGGTGAGCAGCCTAGGGTTTAGGAGTGATCAAATTCCTTTTCTCCCATGTTATGAAGCGAAAGGTTAGGCATCTCGGTGGAACCTCTAAGCAACTGTTTTCACCAATAATAAAATAAAATAATAGGGCCCAGAACACATGGATGCTTAATGACTCAAACATTCTTCTTATTTTACTGGCACTCATCCACACCCAGTCACCCACGCTGTTCTGGTCTGAACAGAAAACTATTTTTATACAGAGTTAGCTCATCAGTTACAGGTATTGATTATTGTAAATTGTATATGTTTGAATAACAAGATCAATCACCATTCACAATAGAGGTGTTAAAAATCCATTGAAATTTCAAGTAAACTTCCAGCATTTTGAAGTGAGTGAAGACAATAGAGCCATAGTTGGTGGGTATGTTTCACGCCCTTCTGGTGTTTTGTCTGTTTTTGCCACTCCCCTATTTAAAAGGGTGCTATGTTTTAGAAAGTCCTTTCTGGGAAAAGGCTCACTACAGAGGCTTCGCTTGTCTGCCTTGAGCACACAATGCTGAAGTCAACCCAGCCTTTCTCACCTGTAACAGAATCATCACCGGCAGTCTCACTTCATTACAAGTGCCGCAGGCTATCCTTACCTTATCGTCACTTTCAGAAGGCAGTTGAGCTTATTATGGATCAGCATGTGTAATTATGACTCATAGCCTTTCATGAGACTTGATTACAGGAGGGCTAGGACTCTCAGCTCAATATTCTGGGGTTCCATTGTTTTATGCATGATGAGTGGGAGGAAATATCAGAATCAGGTTTATTATCACCGGCATGTGTCATGAAATTTGATAACTTAGCAGCAGCAGTTCAATGCAATACAAATATAGAAAAATAATAAGTAAATCAATTAAAGTATACATATATTGAATAGATTAAAAATCGTGCAAAAACAAATAATATATATTTTAAAAAGCAAAGTAGTGTTCACGGGTTCAATGTCCATTTAGGAATCGGATGGCAGAGGGGAAGAAGCTGTTCCTGAATCACTGAGTGTGTGCCTTCAGGCTTCTGTACCTCCTCCCTGATGGTAACAGTGAGAAAAGGGCACGCCCTGGGTGCTGCGGATCCTTAATAATGGACGCTACCTTTCTGAGACACCACTCCTTGAAGATGTCCTGGGTACTTTGTAGGCTAATACCCAAGATGGAGCCAACTATTTACAACCCTCTGCAGCAGCTTTTGGTCCTGTGCAGTAGCGCCCCCCCCCCCATACCAGACAGTGATGTAGCCTGTCAGAATGCTCTCCACAGTACATCTATAGAAGTTTTTGAGTGTATTTGTTGACGTACCAAATCTCTTCAAACTCCATTAGGTACAGTATTGAGAACAGAGAGGAGTGGTGGCATTACTGGTCAGGGAAAATGATGTCAGTTTAATGCTGAATGGAGAGTTTGTTTACTATATGGGTGGAAGTGAGGAATTAGAAAGGGACAATCATGGTGTGGGATTATATTACAGACCACCTGATAATCAACACCATTTAAAAGAGTAAATTTTTAGAGAGATCGCAGACTGTTGCAAGAAACACAAGGTTGAGATAGGGGATTTTAACTTTCCACATGTAGACTGGGACCCTGCTGTGGAAGGGCTGGATGGGATATAGTTTGTCAAATGTGTTCAGGAAAGTTTTCTTAATCAAACTATAGAGGTCCAAACTAAAGCCAGTGTGATACTGGACTTCCCATTGGGGAACAAGGCAAGGAAGGGGAGAGAAATCTGCATAGGGGTATCTCTTTGGATCTAGTGATCATAATTCCATTAGTTTCAAGATAATTATGGAGAAGGATAGGTCTGGCCCTCAGATTGTTTCTAAATTGGAGGAAAAACAAATTCTGATGGCATCAGAAAGGATCTGGTAAGTGTGAATTGAAACAAGTTGCCTTTCTTTTGGTAAAGACGTGCTTAGTAAGTGGGTGGCCTTCAAAATTTCATTTTTAAGAGTACAGGGTTTGTATGTTCCTGTCAGAACAAAAGGGAAATGCAACAGCTTGGGCAACATTGGTTTTCAAGAGCGATTGAGGACCTGGTTGAGGAGGAGGAGGAGGAGGAGGAGGAGGAGGAGGTGCATAGCAGATACAGGCAATGAAGAACAAATGAGGCACTTGAGTATAAGAAATGTAAAGAGGACTAAAAGAAGGCATGAGATTGCTCTAGCAGACAAGGTGAAGGAGAATCTCAAAGGCTTCTACAGATATCTTAACAGCAAAAGGATAGCAATGGACAAAATTGGCCCTCTTAAAGACCAGCATCATCATCTATGCATGGAGCCAAAAGAAATGGGGGAGATCTTAAATGGAATTTTTACCTCTGTCTTTACTGGGGAAATGGACATTGAGTGAGGAAAAGCTGCAATGAGGCCACAGACCGTACACTGATTACGGAGGAGGTGGTGCCTCAGGGCTTGACAAAGTGTTCCCTTCAACTTTGTGGGAGGTTAGTGCAGGTGAAATTTGTAACATGCTTAGCCACAGGTGAGATGCCAGAGCATTGGAGGATAGCTGATGTTGTTCTGTGTCCTTTGGTCCTAGACTCCCCCATATTGGAAACATCCTGTCCACGTCCACTCTCTGCAATGTTGATGGCAATCTTATGCTTTTCATTGCTAATTATGTTCTTCCTTTCCTTTGAAGGATGGTGGCTGCTGTTGCCCAGGTGATGTTGCCAAAGCCTTTGGTAAGTTTTTGAATTCAATATTTCTATCTCTCACACACTCACAAACAAAAATGAAGACAACACAGAAAAATCTAACTGATAACATTGAATTCTCAGTGGGTTAATTAATATTATTAATACTGGGAAACAGATTATAATTTAGAATGACGTAGCTTTTAACACTACAGAGAAAGGCCGTTCTTCCCACTGCGATCATGTCCGGTGTATCCTCATACAAGCCATCTCTGTCATGTGACTCTTCCCAGGCATTTTTAAAAATCCTTTCTCCCTCATCTACCTACCTAGCCAGGAGGTCCCAACCTTACTTATGCCATGGACCCCTACCATTAACTAAGGCCTGTACCTATCTGTCCTCACTTTAAGCAATTCAGTATTGTAACAGATTCCAAGCTCCCACCATTCTAGCCTCCACTCCCAATGTGCCTCTGCAATCAGCTATTGGCCCTTAAACACAAGGCACTCCTGCTTCCATCTAACTCTGTGGACTTTACACAAGTTGTCATGAACATCGGATAGCTTGTGTGTCTTGAGAATGGACATCGTTTATTTTTCTTTGAAGATGTTAAGAAGAATAAAAGAATGTGTGCACTTTTATACATTTCTGGTGAAAGAGTGAGGAGTAGGGAGCACTCCCCCTTGAATGTGATTAAAGCTCAGTGTTCCATGCCCACACTAAACATGTTTCACCGCATTACTTTCCAACAGATATTTAAATTTCATCATAGTGATCCACTGCTATAGTCCTTTCAGGATTTTAAGATGCTGTAAAACCTTATTCCAAATTAAATACTTATACTGCATTATAAAGGAACCCATGACATTGCATGGCCTCTGGTGCAGTTGCCTCGGCTGACAGGGTTTCGAGATTAGTATGAGCATCTATTTCTCTCGAACCAGAACAAGTGTTCTGGTGGCTAAGCTGTTCCTAGAACCTTCTGTTGGAATTAGTAACTCCACAGTGAGAATGATGGGTGAAGTTTGTAGCCTGTTCTGATGGAGCAGGTTTGGGAAAGATTCTAAACATAATGGTAATTAGCTGTTAAGAGAAATTTAAACCATAAAGGCTACACACAAAATGGTCAAGCTAATGGACTTGAATAAAGAAAAAGTACATTGTTCTGATTAGTCCATTGTGTTTAAAATAGGGCAGCCCAGATGAAAAAAATGAAAATGAGCAAAAATAAATTTGAAAAATTAACACTCTGAAATAATGCAACAGGAGGAGATCCTGCAGAGAGTATAGGGAGTTAGGTGCAAAGTTGAAGGACAGGACCTCCAGGGTTGCAATCTCAGGATTGCTACCAATGCCACATGCTAGTGAGGCTAGAAATAGGAAGATAACGCAGCTAAATATGTGGCTAAGGAGATGGTGCAGGAGGGAGGGCTTCATGTTTCTAGACAATTGGGCCTTGTTCCAGGGAAGGTGGGACCTGTTCTGACGGGACAGTTTGCACCTGAACTGGAGGAGGGCTAACATCCTTGCGGGTAGGTTTGCTAGTTCTGCTCAGGGGTGTTTAAACTAGATTTGCAGGGGGAGGGGAACCAGAGTGTTAGAGGAGGATAAAGGTCATGCGAGGACTGCATGTATAGACAGTAATCAAAGGTTTGTATGTGATAGAAATGTTCTCAGGTGCATCTATTTCAATGCAAGGAGTATTGTAGGTAAGGCAGATGAGTTTAGGGCGTGGATTGACACGTGGGATTATGACATTATTGCCATTAGTGAGACTTGGTTGCAGGGGGGGCAGGACTGGCAGCTTAATGTTCTGAGGTTCCGTTGTTTCAGACGTGACAGAGGGGGAGGGATGAAAGGGGGAGGAGTGGCATTTCTAGTCAGGGAAAATATCACAGCTGTGCGTAGACAGGACAGCCCGGAGGGCTTGTCTACTGAGGCCATATGGGTGGAGCAGAGGAACGGGAAAGGTTGTATTATAGACTGCCTAATAGTCAGAGAGAATTGGAGGAGCAACTCTGTAGAGAGATAGCAGACTGATGTAAGAAACAGAAAGTTGTAATAGTAGAGGATTTTAACTTTCCACATATTGACTGGGACTCCCACACTGTGAAGGGGTTAGGTGGCGTGGAGTTTGTCAAATGTGTTCAGGAAAGTTTTCTAAATCAATATATAGAAGTACCAACAAGAGAGGATGCAATACTTGCTCTGTTAGGGAACCAGACAGGTCAGGTGACAGAAATATGTGTAGGTGAACATTTTGGGTCCAGTGACCATAATGTCATTAGTTTCAAGTTAAGGATAGGTCTGGCCTTTGAGTTCAGGTTCTAAATTGGAGAAGGGCCAATTTTGAGGAAATGAGAAAGGATCTAGGAAGAGTGGATCAGGATAATAAAAACACAAACAACAGGAATTCAGCAGATGCTGGAAATTCAAGCAACACACATCAAAGTTGCTGGTGAACGCAGCAGGCCAGGCAGCATCTCTAGGAAGAGGTACAGTCGACGTTTCAGGCTGAGACCCTTCGTCGTGACATGTTCCTGCCAGGATTAAAGGCAAAATTAACAGGCATAGGGAACCTTGGTTTTCAATGGATATTGGCGATCTGGTTAAGAAAAAGAGAGAGGTGTATAGTAGGTATAGGCAACAAGGAACAAATGAGGTACTTGAAGAGTATAGAAAATGTAAGAAATTACTAAAGAAGGAAATCAGAAAGGCAAAAAGAAGACATGAGGTTGCTTTGGCAGATAATGTGAAGGAAAACCCGAAGGGTTTCTACAAGTATATTAATAGTAAAAGGATAGTAAGGGACAAAATTAGTTCCCTAGAAGATCAAAGTGGTTGTCTATGTGTGGAGCCTCACGAGATGGGGGAGATCTTAAACAATTTTTTTTGCATCAGTATTTACTCAGGGAATTAGCATAGCGTATATGGAAGGAAGGGAAACAAGCAGCAGTGTCATGGAACATATAGAGATTGAAGAGGAGGAAGTGCTTGCTGCCTTACAGTGAATAAAGGTAGATAAATCCCCCAGGCCTGACATGATATTTCCTCGGACCTTGAGAGAGACTAGTGTAGAAATTGCAGGGGCCCTGGCAAAAATACTTAAAATGTCCTTAGCCACAGGTATGGTGCTGGAGGATTGGAGGGTAGCTCATGTTGTTCCGTTGTTTAAAAAAGGCTCCAAAAGTAAACCAGGTAATTACAGACTGGCAAGCCTGACATCAGTAGTAGGTAAATTATTGGAAGGTGTTCTTAGAGATCGGATATACAAGTATTTGGACAGCTAAGGGCTGGTTAAGGACAGTCAGCATGGCTTTGTGCGTGGTAGATAGTGTTTATCGAATCTTGTAGAGTTTTTCGAGGAGGTTACCAAGAAAGTAGGTGAAGGAAAGGCTGTGGATGTTGTCTACATGGACTTTGACAAGGTCCCACATGGGAGGTTAGTTCAGAAGGTTTAGACACTAGGTATCCATGGAGAGGTTGGAAACTGGATTCGAAATTGGCTGTGTGGAAGAAGACAGAGAGTGGTAGTGGATGATTGCTTATCAGACTGGAGGCCTGTGACTAGTGGTGTGCCTCAGGGATCTGTGCTGGGACCATTGTTGTTTGTTGTCTATATCAATGATCCAGATAATAATGTGGTAAATTGGATCAGCAAGTTTGAAGTTTGGAGGCGTTGTGGACAGCGAGGAAGGCTTTCAAAGCTTGCAGAGGGATCTGGACCAACTGGAAAACTGGGCCAGAAAATAGCAGATGGAATTTAATGCAGACAAGTGTAAGGTGTTGCATTTTGGGAGGACAAATCAAGGTAGGACACTAAGGAGTGCGGAGGAACAAAGAAATCTGGGAGTTCAGATACATAATTCCCTGAAAGTGGCGTCACAGGTAGACAGGGTTGTAAAGAAGGCTTTTGGCATCCTGGCATTCATAAATCAAAGTATTAAGTATAGGAGTTGGGATGTTATGGGGAGGTTGTATTAGACATTGGTGAGGCCAAATTTGGAGTATTGTGTACAGTTCTGGTCACCTAACTATAGGAAGGATATCAGTAAGATTGAAAGATTGCAGGGAAGATTTACTAGGATGTTGCTGGGTCATTCAGGAGTTGAGTTACAGGGAAAAGATTGAACGGGTTAGGACTTTATTCCTTGGAGCATAGAAGAATGAGGGGAGATTTGATAGAGGTTTACAAAATTATGAGGGGTATAGACAGAGTGAATGTGAATAGGCTCTTTCCACTTAGATTAAGAGAGATAAATATGAGAGGACATGGATTTAGGGTGAAAGGGACATGGATTTAAGTGAAAGGTTTAGGGGGAACTTCACTCAGAGAGTGGTGGGAGTGTGGAACGAACTGCCATTTGACGTGGTAAATGCGGGCTCACTCTTAAGTTTTAAGAATAAATTGGATAGGTACATGGATGGGAGAGGTCTGGAGGGTTATGGACTAGATGCAGGTCAATGGGACTAGCGGAGTAATGTTTCGGCACAGATTAGAATGGCCTGTTTTCTGTGCTGTAGTGTTCTATGGTTCTAAAAAAACACCTGGTGGCTTGTTTCTCATCTTATGATGTAGGTGAAGGCCAATTGGACCATTGCGTGTATGTTGACTCTCAGAACAATCTCATTTCCCTGCAATCTATCCTGACTCATATGTCTATCAATTCCAAAAATAACCACCCACACTAAAGATGATCGACAGTAGCCATTCAGTCTACCGGTGGCTACATCTTTGAGGTGTGGGAAAATACCAGAGCACCCAGGAGAAGCTGGGAAACTGCAGGGAATATGTGCTGGAGGTCAAGGATGAATCCTAGTTGCCAGAGCTGTGAACCAGCAGTTTCTAGCTGCTCCAATGTGTTGCTCTACATAAGGCCATAGGGCACAGGAGCAGAATTAGAAAATTCAGCCCATTGAGTCTGCTCCATCATTCCTTCATGGCTGCTTTATTATCTCTCTCAATACCATTCTCTTACCTTCCCCACAACCTTTGAAACCCTTGTTAATCAAAAACCTATCAACTGCCATTTGAATATACACAATGATTTGGCCTTCCCAGATGTCTGTAGCAGTGAATTCTGTAGATTCACCATCCTCTAGCTAAAGAAATACCCTCAGATCTGTTCTAAAGGATGTCCTTCTATTCTGAGGCTGGTCCTAGACTGCCCCACTAAAAGGTAACAACCTCTCCACATTCAGTCTATCTAGCCTTTCAATATTCAATAGGTTTAAATAAGATCCCCTACCACCCTCAATCTTTTAAACTCCGGCGAATTCAGGCCTAGAGCCTCATCTATTAACTCTTTCGTTCCCAGGATAATTAATTCAGCATATAGAGTATTGTAGAAATGGTGGAGATCAAGGCAGTTTTTTAACTGTCCAGTAGTTAATTGGCAAAAATCATTGAATCCTGGAATTTATTTCACTTGGGAAAGTGACTGTAACATTTCCCTGAGTGTTTTCTCACACTGCCTGTGGATTTTTATTTTCCTATAAATTTAGAGAGAAAGGAAGAAACATGTACTTGCCATAATGTATTTCAAGGAATCTTGTTTGCTAGTTTGGGGAGTACTCACTTATCATAATGGGTGGCAGCCAATATCTGTCAAACATGGGCAAGATGGATAATAAATTAGTCTGCCTTTTTGCTTGCATTTCAAAGACCAAGGTGGGTCTCATGGGCAGTATTCAACTCCAAAATGAACTTTGGGCCTTCCTGGATGAACAGAAAGATTTGGGCTGGCTGGGTCTTTCTCAATTTTTTGCTTTTTGCAAAGGAAATAATATGAAAGATTGAAGAATTTGACCACCTGACTGCAGATTAATTCTTCGCTTTTACCTTCAAATTTTCAAATGCCCCAAAGAGTAAAAAGTACAAGATTTGGTAGTGTTTTTGCATCACCCCTTTGAGAAATTTGTTCTTCCCATAAATCTTACAACATCATAGCACAGGTGATATCGTCGTGGCTATCCCTCGAGGTCGAGGATGATGGTCTTTGTTCTTTTGATCTACTTATGGGTTCTCAAGTGGCTTATAAGTCCAATCTTGGCTTTGAAAGTTCTTCCGCATTCAGGACAGGTAGTTCCAGATGGCAGATTGGGCTTTGGTTGTTTCTGCCTCTCTTTCCATTTTCTTCTCTTTTCTTCTAATTCTGCACATCTGTTGGCTTCGAAAGTTGCTGTTCCTTCTCGGATGATGGCTTGCCAGAGTTTCCTGTCCTTGGCATTGGCTTCCCAATTGTTGATGTCGATGTTACATTTCTTGATGTTGGCTTTTAAGACGTCTTTGAATCTCTTCTGTTGTCCGCCTCTTTTACGTTTGTCTTCTGTAAGCTGGGAGTAGAAGATTTGTTTCGGCAGACGTTCGTCTTTCATCTGAGCAACATGACCGCTCCATCTTAGTTGGTTCTTGATGACGTAGACTTCAATGCTTGTTGTTTTTGCTTCATTTAGCACACTGACGTTGGTTCTTCCATCTTCCCAGCTGATATTTAAGATGTTTCAAAGACACCGTTGATGGAACTTTTCAAGTGTCATCAGATGTCGTTGGCATGTTGTCCAGGTTTCTGATGCATACAGGAGCGTCGGGATCATCACTGCTTTGTACACTAACATTTTGGTGTCTGTTCAGATGTCACAATCATGAATCATGATTAATATAGTCCAGTATTCTAATGTTTTACAGGAGCAATATCAAAGTAGGTTATTTAGCCAAATAAAAGGTGTATTAGATTAGAGGATATAGTTTAGGTTATATAGAACAACTTAAAGGAGAGGGGAATCAGAGGATGCTGATAGTTAGGGCCAAGATGGTTGAAGGTACAAACATTTGTGGTGGGATGAATGAAATTGGAAAAATTTGGCTAGAAGAAATGGTGTGTAGGTGAGCTCGCGGAAGTTGGTCCTTCCAGACAAACTTCCTATTGAAGCACGCTTGTTGAACATTCATCATAGCCCCGAGAGCCATTCTGTTCGCCTTTACCTTTTGCAGCAGAAATTAATATCACACATTACCACAAACCAGACTGTGCTGAGTTACAGAAGATGCAGCAATAAGCAACTCATTGCTAAACGATGACTATAAATAGCTACCCACCAAGCAGGCTGTTGAATTCCTGTCTCCCACATGACAGACAGGTTATGTTCCACTGTGAAAACAACCGTCTCCTTTGGTGAGCTGTTAAACTCTGCACCTTTTTGTTTACAAGTGTTTATTGAAAACAGTCATGAATTTGTAGGATGTTAGTATTGAAGTAATTGTCATATCTGATAATAAAATAACTAATATAACTGGGCTCAGAACACACACTCTTACAACTCAAGCATTCTTTTTATTTTACTTGTGCACAAGGAGAATGGCATGCCCCCTCTCACCCAGACTGTTCTGAAGCCAGAACAGAAAACTGCTGATTTATGCAGAATTGGCTTATCAGTTATGAATATTGGTTATTGTAAATTGTGTATGTTTGAATGTCTTTCTCGCAAGATCCAGTGCCATTCACAAGAGGTGTTAAAGATAATCGAAACTTTAAGCACACAGCCAATGATATTTTGAAGTTAGAAAGGGTAATAGAGGCTTAGTTCTTGGGTATGTTTCACATCCTTCTGTTATTAGACTGTCTTTGGAACCCTCTATGGCGTAAAGGGAAGCTTATGTTTCAAGAAGCAACACCCAAAAATTGCTGGAGGAACTCAGCAGGCCAGGCAGCATTTATTGAAAAGAGTAAAAAGTCAACGTTTTGGACCCAGCATGCACAGTGGTACCAGTGAAGCACAATAAACACCTGAATGTCATGTCCAAAAACATAATGCGATTTGTCTTGACAATGTTCCTGCCCAGTTTCTTAGAGACCCAACTGATTAAACTTTAACTTAGGACAGGTATCTGTCCACAGGGCTCGGCACCCCTCCCCACCACCACTCAAGTAATAACCCTCCTTACACCCCTATACACTCATCTAGCAGCTCTACCTATGTTCGCTAACTAATCTGCCAATGTAATCAATTCTTATAGGAGCACAGGCTCCCCTGTCCTCGCACTATTGATCCCCAGCACTCCGACCCCATGCCAGCCTTAGTCTGATTTACCTTACTTGTTGATCAACATTAATACCTACCTGTGTGATCTCCACTCTCCTCACTACTTTCTGTAGTCCAAAATCATCCATCAGGCACTGCTTATGGCCATTTGGTCCATCGAGTCTGATCTGCCTCAAATCATGGCTGATTTGACTTAACTCAGGAAACATCTTTCCTCAAAGAGAATGTTTCAATGCGATCATCTCTCATTCTTCTGCACTTGAAAGTTCATCTCCTCTTGCCTGGGTCCAATAGAATTGGAACAGTATGTCTCTCGTTCTCAGATACTGATGCCAAAAAGGTGAACATATCATTTGCCTTCCTGACTAAAAGCTTTACCTGCATGTTAACTTTGATTGTGTATATGCTTCCTGTGATCTATAAAATCTTTTCAATATCCCACCTTTTAAAAAAATATGGTGGATTCTGGTTAATTGGGACACAAAACGACCAGTACATCTTAGCCCAACTAAGAGGCTGCCCCAATTAGCTGAAGTTTCATGGAAATAGTTAACAAGATATAAAAAAATAAACAACTGAGTTAAGCTACATTTGACTGAGTAACAAATTATGTATATAAATATCAATATGTATATAAATATACTTCATACTTTATTGTTGCCAAACAATTGGTACTAGAATGTACAATCATCACAGCGATATTTGATTCTGCGCTTCATATTCCCTGGATTACAAATATTAAAAATTTAAATTATAAATGGAAAATAGAAAATGGAAATTAAGGTAGTGCAAAAAAACCGAGAGGCAGGTCTGGATATTTGGAGGGTACGGCCCAGATCCGGGTCAGGATCCGTTCAGCTGTCTTATCACAGTTGGAAAGAAGCTGTTCCCAAATCTGGCCATATGAGTCTTCAAGCTCCTGAGCCTTCTCCCGGAGGGAGGAGGGACGAAAAGTCTGTTGGCTGGGTGGGTTGTGTCCTTGATTATCCTGGCAGCACTGCTCCGACAGTGTGCAGTATAAAGTGAGTCTACAGACGGAAGGCTGGTTTGTGTGATGTGCTGCGCCGTGTTCACGATCTTCTGCAGCTTCTTCCGGTCTTGGACAGGACAACTTCCATACCAGGTTGTGATGCACCCTAGAAGAATGCTTTCTACGGTGCATCTATAAAACTCAGTGAGGGTCTTAGGGGACAGGCCAAATTTCTTTAGTTTTCTCAGGAAGTAAAGGCGCTGGTGGGCCTTCTTGGCAGTGGACTCTGCTTGGTTGGACCAAGTCAGGTCATCTGTGATATTGACCCCAAGGGGAACTTAAAGCTTTTGACCTGTTCCACTTGCGCACCACCGATGTAAATTGGGTCATGCGGTCCGCTACTCCTTCTGAAGTCAACAACCATTCCTTCGTCTTGCTGACGTTGAGGGATAGGTTATTGTCTTCGCACCATGCCACCAGGTTCTTAATTTCCCCTCTGTACTCACACTCATCATTACCTGAGATATGGCCTACCGGAGCAACAGGTCAATGGCAAATGCCATCTCTCTGGCCCTACATTCCTCCTTAGAACACCTGGAGAATAAAGATGCATACGTAAGGCTCCTTCTCATTGACTACAGCTCTGCCTTTAATACCATCATTCCAAATACAATGATTCCTAAGCTCCGGAACTAAGCACACTCCACGTCCGCCTGGGGCGGGGTGGGGGGGGAATGTAGACTGCTGTCAGTATGACCGAGGTGAATTCCCGTGGCAGATAGTAGGGACGACACTTCACCGACAGGGGTTCCAGGTCCGGGCTGCAGGAGCTTGTCAGTGCCACTGTGTCCGAGCACCACACAGTGTTGATCAGTAGGCAGACACCACCTCCCCTCGTCTTGCCCGAAGAAGCCGTGCGGTCCATCTGATGGATCGAAAACCCCTCCAGTCAGATGGCATAGTCAGGGGTGGCAGGGGAGAGCCAGGTCTCGGTGAAACGGAATACACAGCAGTTCTGCATCTCCCTGCAGTAGGTGAGAATATCCTTTAAGATTATCCACTTTGTTCTCTATGGCTTGCGCATTAGCTAGTTGGATGGTGGGCATAGGGACCCTGAAGCCCCTCAGCTTCAATCTGACCAGCAGTCCAGCTCTTTTCCCACGCTTCCTCGGTAAATAGTGCATCTTTCCAGGTTTCCATCGATGCAATGTGTTGTTGTCAGCTCTTTGAGGTAGGTGGGCGCGTCCTGCGGGGATCGATCGGCGGGTTGCATCGTCGGGCGTTCCAGGTCGGGCCGAGTGACAGGGGAGGCTTCACTGCCACTTCCAGCTGCCGGGGGCCCAGGCTGTCGATTGGGTCGGGCCCCGAAGCCGACACTTAATCCTGGATGGCGGGGCTCCTGGCTGAAACAAGTCCTTAAGCCGAGTCACGGTTGCGGAGGCCTCCGCTCCAGCCGAGCCTCGGGCTCGATTTCCGAGGTCGGCGGCGGAGGCCTCACTTCTGGCAGCTGTGGATGTCCACCAACAGGGCTTTATGGTGTTCACTCCGGGGAAGCGTCTGGGTCCAGGTGCGGTCCGTAGTTTAAGAAATATTAGAAAATATTTTTAAAAATATTAGAACACTATCAATACTACTAGAGTACTATAAAATTGTATTAGTTCCTAAACTTATTGACAGAGGAATTCATCCGGTGTACCTGAAAGCTGCCGCATTATTTTGCTTGATTGTAAATGAACAAATTGAGCACAAACACCTAGTGCAGATAATGGACTCCTTTCCTACAATGCTTTAGATAATTGCATCCTCCAAATCGTGACTTTCACTGTAACATTCCAGGTAATTGTCAATACCTTCAAACTCGTCATAGTTCTTTACTTGTTGGAGTAGTGAAATTGCTTCATTTTCACTCCCTACCATTTCTGGCATCTCCAAGCCTCAATACTTGAAACGGCAGTGAGCAAAACAGTTCTGAGTTGTTGCTATTTATTTCTCACCAACTATCAGTAACAAAAATCATTGCTTTTTGAACACAAGCGCACACAACTGATGCTATTTAAAAGCTATTTGCTCTAACAATGGTGTAGTATCTAACAGCCACATAAGTCCACATGTCTGACGCTAGTTAGAAACTGTTTGGCAACAGCCTCCTGTCCCAATTCAGCAGGGCAGTGTCCCAAATAAACAAAGGGAGTCTCAACTATTTTCTCAGTTTTTGTTCTTTAAGAGTTGCCCAAAAAGCAAATGCCCTGATTAACCAATGGCCCACTTAATTGGAATCTACTGTATTTTAACCTTAATCTGGCAGGCCAGATCCAATCAGGTAAATGATGCCAGTGTTGATTCAGTCAGAAGCATTAAGATTGCATTCACTTCACTGGAATCTGTACAATCCCCCTTGTTGACTATAGAGATCAGAAAGTTACTTCCACCACTCAGTTTCCACCACTTGGTAATAAACTGCTGAAAGAAAATCCCTTGCTTTACCACAAGTAGTAATTACTGGAAATAAACAATTGAAAAGAAAGCAGATCGAAGAGAATGGGGCAACAAAGCAAGGATATGAGCAGAGGCTTCTCTGAGTTGTCACAAGTGTGGGAAGCTGTGGCTGCCTTTGACGTTGAAGTGAAAATGATCATGCTAAGCTAGGGACAGTGCATAATGTTGAATTTCAAAAATCCCCGGGATAAGGAAACTGGTGCCTTAACTTGAATAGTTCATGATAAAGGGAGATGTGTGCCTTCAAAGACATTCTCTCCTCTAGCAAAATACTTGAATTGTGCGAAGGATCCAAACACAAAAACATTCCCCGGGATTCCAAAGATTTGCACAGAACCTGAGTCTATGTCATTGCCATCCACTGTGAGCATGGGGTAAACCAATGAAGGAAGCTTCACAGGATCCTATTAAAAATTTAAAGAGTTAAAATGCAAAATAAAATGAAAGTATCTTTAAAGAGGTCATGATATTTTAGTGCACTTGAGAGTGGCAACAGATGTGCAGCAAATGCAGGCTTTCAGTATTAGGCAATGTATAGAGAGTGGGAGAACATAGTCTCGTAACGTTTACTCGGTGTTGTGATGATGAACTGAGGCTGTGGTACAGTGATGTCTGACCTCACGCCTTTCATAAAACTTCAGTTGTGAAGCTACTTGCTTAGTCTTATTGCTTGCACACTTTGTTTTTCTCTCTCTCTCTCTCTCTCTCTGGGCATTGGGTTTGTCTTTCCTAAATTGGTTCTTTTGAGGTTTCTTTGTTTTGTGGCTGCCTGGAAGAAGACAAATCTCAAGGTTGTATAATGTATACATTCTCTTGAATAGTATTGGAATCAGAATCATACGGGAGACCAACACAGATGCTTTACACAGGGAACTAAACGTGAAAGATAATAATGTTTTTGAAGTGCTTCAGTGAAGTTAATTTGGATATTTACAGTGGATTCAGGATATATGTGTAATAATATTTACTTTTTTTAATAACATGAGAAAATGAACAAAGATATTTTATTAAATCTGGAGGTCAGGCCATTTAAGTTAGTTGTTGTCAGGGCATGGAGCGTGAGGGCAAGGCTGAGTTTATTGACCATTCACTTGGGGTAATGGTGCGCTCAGTGTTTGTAGACAGCTATTTCCAATATGCCGACCAGTGTTAAGCACACAGCATTACTGTGATGCTGTTTTCTGATTCCAGGGGCTGGCGCCGACTTTGTGATGTTAGGAGGGATGTTTGCAGGTCATGACCAGTGTGCTGGGGAAGTCATCGAGAAGGATGGTAAAAAGATGAAACTCTTTTATGGAATGAGCTCTGATACAGCCATGCAGAAGCACGCTGGAGGCGTGGCAGAATACAGGTGACCTTCTAACGTTGTTTTTATAAAGGTTCTTAGTGCTGTACTTAAACTTATAAAGATTAGGTTGTTTGGTGGAGCAGGGGTTGGGAGAATGGGCTAATTTATGATCACCAGCAATAACTTTCTCACTGGGGATCCCTCCAGGTTTTAGCTCATTTCAGAAATTATGTCTCCCCTCTCGGCACCTAAGGCACCTCTTTCTCCCTTATTAGGGAGTGAGAGAGAGAGAGCCTGTGGTATGTCGAATACCAGGTGAACAATGTAGTCTTTGGAGTAACTGCAAGTCTGTGTCTTTGCTGTTGCCTTGCTCACGCTTGAGTGCTCAGTGGTGGGTGCCAGTACTTTTTGTGCCGGTAGGAGGAGGAGGGGCTTGTTGCTTGCTGCCGCTTACGTGCGCGAGGGAGGAGAGCTGGGGGGCTGCTTTGGAGTTCTAGCATTTAACTGTCATCCATTCTTTGGGGGCACTCCTCTGTTTTTGTGGATGGTTGCGAAGTAAAAGCATTTCAGGATGTATATTGTATACATTTCTCTGACATTAAATGTACCTTTGAAACCTTGAAGTTACCAGCTGGCTGCTTCCTGCAGAATCCTGGCAACTAGTGGCTGTCAGGTGACTCTAGGACAGACTCGGTGGTATGTATGTGTTCTCTCTGGTCACCCATCTAGTGGAAAGATGTCGTGAAGCTTTCTGAAAAGATTCATGAGGATATTGCTGGGTCTGGAGTTACAAGGATAGGTTGGAAACATGAGAAACTTTGCAGATGCTGGAATTCAGAACAACCCACACAAAATGCTGGAGGACCTCAGCAGTCCAGGCAGCATCAATGGAAAAAGAGTACAGTCAACGTTTTGGGCCGAGACCCTTCATCAGGACTGGGGATAAAAGATGAGGAGTCAGAGTAAGAAAGGGGGTGGAGGGAAGGAAGAATTACAAGGTGATAAGTAAAACCAGGGAGAGGAGGGGTGAACTAAAGAACTGAGAAGTTGATTGGTGAAAGAGACACAGGGCTGGAGAAGGGGGACTGTAACAGAGGACAGAAGGCCATGGAAGAAAACGGGGGAGCAGCAGCAGAGGGAGGCGATGGGCAGGCAAGGAGTTAAGGTGAGAGAGGGAAAAGGGGATGGGAAATGGAGAGGGGCGGGAAGTGGCCATTACCGGAAGTTTGAGAAATTGATGTTCATGCCATCAGGTTGGAGGCTACCCAAACAGGTGGTATAAGGTGTTGCTCTTCCAACCTGAGTGTGGCCTTGCCATGACAGTGGAGGAGGCCATGGATAGACATGTCAGAATGGGAATGGGAAGTGGAATTAAAATGGGTGACCACCAGGAGATCCCGCTTTTCCTGGCTTAGCAAAGTGGCCTCCCAATCTACGAGGGATCTCACCGATAAGAATAGGTTGGAATTCTTTTTCTCTGGAGGGGTGACCTTATGGAGAGATATACCTGCTTGTTAATGCAAATACTTAGTCAGCCAATCACGTGGCAGCAACTCAATGCATAAGAGCATGCGGACATAGTCAAGAGGTTCAGTTGTTGGTCAGACCAAACATCAGAATGGGGAAGAAATGTAATCTAAATGACTTTGACTGTGGAATGATTGTTGGTTCCAGATGGGACGGTTTGAGTATCTCAGAAAATGCTGATCCCTTTGAATTTTCACACACAGCAGTCTCTACAGAGAATGGTACAATAAACCAAAAACCAAAAAAATCCAATGAGCGGCAGTTCAGTGGGCAAAAAAACGCCTTGTTAATGAGAAAGGTCAGCGGAGGATGGTCAAACTGGTTCAACTGACAGGAGCGCGACAGTAACTTAGATAACCATGCGTTAACAATCACGCAAACACGAGGAAATCTGCAGATGCTGGAATTTCAAGCAACACACAATCACGGTGTGCAGAAGAGCATCTCTGAATGCACATGTTGAACCTTGGAGTGGATGGGCTACAGCAGCAGAAGACACAAACATACACTCAGTGGCCACTTTAGTAGGTACAGGAGGTACTAATCATGAGGTGAATGGTCACAGTCTTGTTCTCAGGGTCAGGTAGTCTAAAACTAGAGGGCTTTGGTTTAAGCTGAGAGAGGTTTAAAAGGGACCTAAGTGACAACTTTTTCCACACAAGTTGGTGGGTACATGGAACATGCTGCCAGAGGAAGTGGTGGAGGCGGGTATAATTCCAACAATAAAAGACCTTTGGACAGACACATAGAAATGGTTTAGATATAGGGGTATTTTATGGAAGGGGTCCCTACCATTAACCGAGGGGTCCCTGGGTGCCAGGTTGGGATATGGACCAAATGCAGTTAGATGGCACTAGCTGAGGTGGACAACTTGGTCAGCATGGACAAGGTGAGACCAAGGTCCTGTTTCCGTGCTGCTTAATTCAAGATCAAGTTTATTGTCATGCACACAAGTACATCTGTGCATGCAGTAAAAACTTAGTTGCGAAGCATAGTAAAATTGTATAGAAAATAGGAGACTCTATTTGACACTCTTTGAGGCAGATGATTTCCTATTAAACTAGTGTGCCCCAACTAATATTCCTCTGCATATCAGCTTGTCCTATTCCTCCACCTCCTCCCACCTCATCACACACTTGTCCCTTGCAGCTGTAGTGAAATGGTAGTCTTTAATTGTTGGCTAGATTGGGGCCCTGGGCCAGGCAGAGTATTGATGCTGTGTATCTGCCTTGCCATAGTGGTGCCCCCCCCCCCATGGAGGAGAGGATTGGTCACCCTCAGAATAGTTTTACATTTATTTCGCCGTCAGTGGGAAGCAGACCGTTATCCCACTGTCTGTAACACACTTGCCAGTGGGTTCTTCCCGGCATGGCTTTTAGGGCAGGTCCCACTACAGGAAATTCATTACTGTGCCTCAGCTTGATCTTGTACAAGGCAACCACTTCCCTTTGAAATATGGGACTATTGGTATTGTCTGTGCTTTTAAATAACTGATTAACTTCCTAAAGGACTTGATGCTTCATTTACCTGCCACCTGCTCCAGTAGCTCAGAACAGAATGGTTGTGTGGAAACTGAGCTTGTAAACAGGAGCTGGACACTGGTTCCATCTCCATTCCAGTTCCAATCAAGACTGTAGTTGTATCTTAGAAGGGAGGCTGAGGGGAGATCTGATCAAAGATTATAAATAGACACAGTAAACATCCATTATCCTTTTCCCTGGGTTGATGTGTGTAATACTAGAGGGCACAAGCATGCTGCAAATACAGGCCTTTAACTATCAGTAAATATGGGATATTGGGGGGAGTAAGTGCAATGGAGGGCAATTTTTTTTAAAAACAGTGTAGTGGGTGCCTGGAATGCACTGTCAGGAGTGGTGATGGAGGCAAATACAACAGCTGCATTTAAGAGGCCTTAGAAAGACACATGAATGTGCAGAGAATAGAGGGATATGGGCATTGTTTAAGCAGAAAGGATTAGTTTAGTTAGATATTTAATTACTAGCTTAATTAGTTCTGCACAACAGCAAGGGCCAAGGGGCTTGTTCCTCTGTATACTGTACTGTTGTTTTATGTTCTTTTACCCAGAGGCATCAATGGCTCCTTAGCTCCACCTAGTGGCTTAAATACAGTGCTTCCTTTAAAATATACCTTCTTCAAAAGTTGAGTTTTTTAAGACTACAATCAGAGACTAGACTAAACTTCGATAGATAAGATTTAATTTTAACTTGATAAACCTTCCCTATGTGTACTTAACAGTGAATCTGCGGAACAATTATTCATAAATAATTGTTTAAAGAATACTCTATACCACGAGATCCAGAAGGTTCAGAGTATACTACATTCCTCAATCAATTTATTCAGTACAACTTTGCTATTCTTAAATTCCCTCTTGCAATAACCTACAAGTTAGTATCATCGATCCCAGTGGACAAGCTCTCTGTAGCCAGCACTAGCACCAAATTCTTTTAACAGTTGTTAATAACTTGGTTAATTTTAAGACCAAAGATATAGGAGGAGAATTGTGCCACTTGGCCCATCAAGTCTGCTCCACCATTTCATCGTGGCTGATCCAGCTTTCCTGTCAGCCCCAATCTCCTGCCTTCACCCCTGTCCTGAGACATTTACAAACAAGTGGATAATTAGGAAGAGGGTAGGACCACTCCAGGATAATGGAGGGAATTTATGCTTGGAGTCAGAAGGTGGACATCGTACTAAACAGTATTGCCTCAGTAGTCACCAAGGATAAGTTTGCACATGACACTAAAATAGGTGGACAATGAAGGTTATCAAAAATTACAGGGGATTTTGATCAGCAGAGGACTGGCAAAATAGAGTTTAGTTTGGATAAGTGCATTGGGTTGCATTTTGAAAACTCAAATCCAGGTTGAACTTTCATAGTGAATGGCAGACCCCTGTGGAGGGCTGTAGAACATAGAGATAGTAGAATATTAATATGTGGTTTCACTGAAAGTGGAGTCACAGGTATACAGGGTGTTGAAGAAGGGCTCTGACACACTGGGTTTCATTAGTAACGGCATTCAATTTAAAAGACGATCAAAATGCAATTGTACAGGACACTGGTGATGCTGTATGGAGTAATGTGCTTTGTTATGGCCCCCCTGCACTAGATGGAATGAATGCAGAAAAGATTTAGACCACAAGACAGAAGTCGGCCATTCGGCCCATCGAGTCTGCTCTGCCATTTTATCATGAGCTGATCCATTCTCCCATTTAGTCCCATTCCCCTGCCTTCTCACCATAAGCTTTGATGCCCTGGCTACTCAGATACCTATCAATCTCTGCCTTAAATAACCCAATGACTTGGCCTCCACTGCTGCCCATGGCAACAAATTCCATAGATTCACCACCCTCTGGCTAAAAAAATTTCTTCACATTTCTGTTCTGAATGGGTGCCCTTCAATCCTTAAGTCATGCCCTCTCGTACTAGACTCCACCATCATGGGAAACAACTTTGCCACATCCACTCTGTCCATGCTTTTCAACATTCGAAATGTTTCTATAAGGCCCCCCCCATTCTTCTAAACTCCAAGGAATACAGTCCAAGAGCGAGCAAACGTTCCTCATATGTTAACCCTTTCATTCCCGGAATCATTCTCGTGAATCTTCTCTGTACCTTCTCCAACGTCAGCACATCCTTTCTTAAATAAGGAGACCAAAACTGTCCACAGTACTCCAAGTGAGGTCTCACCAGCGCCTTATAGAGCCTTAACATCACATCCCTGCTGCTATACTCTATTCCTCTAGAAATGAATGCCAACATTGCATTCGCCTTCTTCACCACCGACTCAACCTGGATGTTATCCTTGAGGGTATCCTGCACGAGGACTCCCAAGTCCCGTTGCATCTCAGAACTTTGAATTCCCTCCCCATTTAAATAATAGTCTGCCTGTTTATTTCTTCTGCCGAAGTGTATGACTATACACTTTCCAACATTGTATTTCATTTGCCACTTCTTTGCCCATTCTTCCAATCTATCCAACTCTCTCTGCAGACTCTCTGTTTCCTCAGCACTACCGGTCCCTCCACCTATCTTCGTATCATCAGCAAACTTAGCCACAAAGCCATCTATTCCATAATCCAAATCGTTGATGTACAACGTAAAAAGAAGCGGCCCCATTCACAAGCATGTTGCCAGGACTTGAGGGATTAAGTTATAGGAAGAGGTTCAACAGGTTAGGATTTAACTCCTTCGCCTAGGAGGCCGAGGTGAAATTATAGAGATGTATAAAATCATGAGGAGTATAGAGGGCATATGTTTAGGGTGAGAGGAGAAATATTTCATAGGAACTCGAGGGGCAACTCATTCACAGTGTGTTTATGGAACGAGTTGCCAACGTAAGTGGTTTTGGCAGGTACAATAATAAATTTTAAAAGACAGTTGAACGGGTACCTGAATTGGAAAGGTTTAAGTTATGTGTCAAATGGGATCAGCTCGGATGGTGCATCATGTTTGGCATGGATCATTTGGGCCTGTTCTGTGCTACATGATTCTGAATTTGACTCTGCTGCACTTTGGGAGGTGAAGTGTAAGGGGAGAGTATACAATTAATATTTGGATCCTTAACATTGATGTAAAGAGGGATCGTAAGGATAGTAGTAAAGACTGTGTATGACTTGCTTACCAGTCGAGGCATAAACATGAGTCAAAAAAATCTTGTTCCACTGGTATAGAAAATTGTTCAGGCTGTGCAGGAGGAGGAAACCAGAGTCCATGAGGATCAGAGGTGGAGAGGGTCAGCAAATTTAAATTCCTCAGTGTTATCGTTTCGGAGGACCTGTCCTGAGCCCAGCATGTAAATGCAATCATGAAGAAAGCATGGCAGTTCCTTCACATCCTTAGGAGTTTGCGAAGATTCAGTATGACATCTAAAACTTTGACAAACTTCTATAGATGAGTGGTGGAGAGTACATTGACTGTCTGCATCACAGCCTGGTATGGAAACACCAATTCCCTTGAATGGAAAATCCTGAAAAAAGTATTGGATACAGCCCAATCCTTTGTGGGTAAAACCATCCCCACCATAGAACACATCTACATGAAGCATTAACGCAGGGAATTATAATCAGGGACCCCCGTCATTCCATCTCGCTGCTGCCATCAAGAGGAATATCAGGAGTCACCTCCAGGTTCAGGAACGGTTGTTATCGCTCAACCAACAGACTCTTGAACCAGAAGGGATAACTTCACTTACCTTCTCTTCCCTCATCATTGAAATGTTCCCACAACCTATGGACTCACTTTCAAGGACTCTTCATCTCATGTCCCCGATATTTTTTGCCATTTATTCATTATTATTATTTCTTTCTTTTTGTATTTGCAGTTTGTTGCCTTTTGCACAGTGGTCAAATGCCCAAGTTGATTCTATTATGGATTTATTGAGTATGCCCACAAGAAAATGAATCTCAGGGTTGTAAATGGTGTCATATATGTACTTTGATAATAAGTCTACTTTGAACTTGGAGTGTTGTTCTGGTTACCCCATTTAGAGGAAGGATGCGCAAGCTTTGGTAGACGTTTACCACAATACTTCCTGGATGAAAAGGCAATAAGGAGATAGACAAATTTGGATTATTTTCTCTGGAGCACCAGAGGCTAAGGGAGATTATGAATGGCATAAATATGGTAGACAGTGGGAATCTCTTTTGCCAGCGAACGAATGTTCAAAACTGCTGTTATAGGTTTGAGGTACGAGGGGAAAAGTTTCATTTCACAGCGAGTAGGAGTTTTGTTGGAAGCAGCTGCAATTGTAGCATTTAAAAGGTTTTTAAGACAGGAATGAATATGCAGGAAATGGAGGGATATGGATCATGTACAGGTAGAAGGTTTTAGTTTCATTTGGCATCATAATCAGCACAGACATTGTGAGCCTGTTTCTCTGCTGTACTTTTCCAAAGTTCTATCCACTGTATAGCATAACTGACAATCTCCTTCAATTGGGGGCAGAGGATTAGAGAGAGATACAGATGGAAAACAGATTCTTTGGCCTGGTGGAATGATAAAAACAAACTGTCGGAGGAATTTAAGTGGTCGAAGAGCGTCTTTAGTGGGAAATAAACAATCGGTGTGAAGTCCAAATGAAGGCTCTCAACCCTAAATATTAACTGTCCATTTGCCTCTAGACAGAATGCCTGACTTGTTCAGTCTGTCTTTTGCTCCAGATTCCAGCGCCTGCAGCCTCTGGTGTCTCCATGGTTCTTAAAACTTGTGGGTCAGAAAGCAGGAAAAAGCGAAGAGGAGAAGAATGTGCTTACCTTCTGGTTCTTCAGCCCCACTGATTATCAGTGGCTTTTCTAGGTCTTCAGCTGAAAGACATTATTGTCTGTGTACTTTTACAAAGCTCTATTGTTTCAATTCATGGGAAGATTTATTTCGGGCATTAATAAAATAGCCATAAAGTTGGAAATGTATACAATTAATTCCAAGTGCATCTTTCACACCTGTGCTTCTCCTACAACAGAGTGAATTCCTCTTTCTTTTCCATACAGGGCCTCAGAAGGCAGAACAGTGGAAGTTCCGTATAAAGGAGATGTGGAGAACACAATCCTTGATATTTTAGGTGGTTTACGCTCTACCTGCACCTATGTTGGAGCTGCCAAACTAAAGGAACTGAGCCGGAGGACAACGTTCATCCGAGTCACACAGCAGTTTAACCAAATGTTCTCTTAGCTCGGGCTGCAAAGGTGAACTAACCAGAGGTGTAATGTGCTGTGGTGTCTCATTCAACATACTGTGTCGTTGAACATCATCTTTACTCTCACATAGTACATCAATATTTTCCATTAAAAAGTTATTATTGCCTCCAAGACCTTAAACTGTAGAGCTGGGCTTCCATAGCTGTATTCCACAGTACAGTTAAAAATGAGAAGCAATTCTTCACTGAAGGTGATATCCTGAGATAAAAATCAACATTTGGTTTTACCAAATAGTTATTAAAAATTCACATAGAGAAATTAAAACAACTAACTGGATTTCTTCGGAGAATACAACTATAAATGCTAGAAGACCAATTTCAAGCATGATTTTAACTGTATAAATTCTTTAGTGTTTGTATTATTCAAGGATATGAAATAAAAATATACTTGAAACTAATCGCTCAATTGTAATTAGCTGTATCTCATCAGTGGGAACTTGCATATAATATGGGTCTGTGAGAGATAGTAGACAGTACAGACTCTTCTCGGGCTTCCAGCAGGTACGGGTATTGATTATAACTGATGTTCTGTTGACAAACTTGTTAAAGTTGGCATTGAAACATCGGTTATAATCAATACCTGTACCCAGCTGGAAGCCCGAGAAGAGTTTATTTGCTTCATACGCCGGAAAAACACTGGATCCTTTTTCAGAGTAGACAGTAATTAAATAAAGAGGATGTTACATTAGCTTTTCAGAACATGCAAGGTGTCAAATTTTTCTTGAATTAATACTCTTCTTTTTGTATACTTAAACAATGAAATATCTTTCCAAGTTTCTGAAATAGATAACAATAAATGTGGAAATGTGGTACAATTATTATGCAACCAAAGATCAGTAACAAAAATCAGTGAACTCCCTTGTCAGCCACTGAAATGGCTGCTTATCTTTATATGAAGAGACTAAAATCTGATTAGCTACATACTACCCAGTTGTAAAATTCTAAACCTGCAATGGCTTCAGCATTAAACACGCAAACAAGAGGAATTCTGCAGATGCTGGAAATTCAAGCAACGCACATCAAAGTTGCTGGTGAACGCAGCAGGCCAGGCAGCATCTCTAGGAAGAGGTACAGTCAATGTTTCAGGCCGAGACCCTTCGTCAGGACTCCTGACTCCAGATGAAGGGTCTTGGCCTGAAATGTCAACTGTACCTCTTCCTAGAGATGCTGCCTGGCCTGCTGCGTTCACCAGCAACTTTGATGTGTGTTGCATGGTTTCAGCGTTGATCGGGGTTATCTAGCCAGTTTGAAAAATGTATCATGCCCTATTAAGCAGTTCCTCTCCAAGCTATCTCCTGCCACTGCCTGTAGGAGTTTATACATTCTCCCTGTGACCGTGTGGGTTTCCTCCGGGTGCTCTGGTTTCCTCCCACAGTCCAAAGATATACTGGTTGGTAGGAGAATTGGTCATTGTAAATTGTCCCATGATTACGCTCAGATTAAATCGTGGGATAACTAGGCGACTTGGCTTGAAGGGTCAGAAGGGCCTATTCTGCACTGTGTCTCAATAAATAAATACTTTGTGTTGTAAGCTAATAACCCATCTAAAGAGTCTCTTACACGTCTCTAATGTATGTTGCCTCTACCACCACCCCTAGCAGTGTGTTCCGTGTACTCAACACCCCGTAAAAAAAAACACTACCTCTGGCATCACCCCTTATACTTACCTAAAATCACCTTAAAATTATGCCCTCTTGTACTAGCCATTGCTACCCTAGAGAAAAAATGGTTGGGATTTATGCCTGTTCTCATCTTGTACACATCTATTCAGTTGCCCTTCATCCTCCTTCGCTCCAAAGAGAAAAGCCTAGCTTGCTCAACTGTTCTGTATAAGACACATTCTCTAATCCAGGAAACATCCTGGTAAATCTCCTCCACAACTTTTCCAAAGCTTCCGCACCCTTCCTGAACACAATAGTCTAAGTTGGTCTAACCAGTGTTTTCAAAGTTCAAAGTAACCTTATTATCAAAGTATGTTTATTGTTACTACCTTGAGATTCACTTTCTTGCAGGCATATACAGGAAAATATAAAATTCAATAGAATTTTGTGGGGGAAAAAACTATACATAAAGACTGAAACACTGACGTGCTAAATTCAAACTGCAAATAAAAATAATACTGGGAACATGAGTTGTAAAGAGTCCTTAAAAGTGAATCCTTAGATTGTGTAGGTGAGTGTTGTTCCTCCAGCGGATTGTTTGTCAATATCCTCTGTTCTGATTACAATTCAATACAGTCAATGTTAAAGTAACTCTTCTCCTAAGGACACAAATTCAGCTTGCATAGACTCTTAATGATTTGACTGTCTGATCCCAAGTTGCTAAGTGAGTTACTAAGTCTGGTCATAAATGATACAGACTACGTAAGGATAGTTTAAATAATTTATGAACATTGGCATAAATATTACAAGTGGACATGGCTGCCACCATTGCTACAGCCTGACCCAAATGTGGATTTCAAGGCCATAGTTCTTTCATTATTATTATCTGGGCATACCATCAACAGGCTGCCTAAACTGAACTTAAAAGGAATTGAGGAGTGAAGTCTTCTCTGTCTGGCAGCATAACCAGCATCAAGGAAAGACTATTCTTGGTCTACAAGCCATGAAGCACTATTGCTGTATCTCATTATCTAAGAAAAAGGCTGGTATAAATTGCCCAGTCTAATCGAGGTCATGGTGACCTGCCACTTCAAACTGCTGCAGTCCATGTGATAAATGCTTGTAAATAGGGAAGTCTTAGTTTCTGTTCCATTGACAGAAAAATAACTGCCTAAATCAGGATCCTCTGATAGGACCATGACCTCGTGTGCCTCAATGACCCGGAGAACTATGCTGGCTGAAGTCTCGGCTTTATGCTTTAGCTCTTGCTAGGATCACGTGTGCCAAACAGATCAAAGGGTAGAGGCCAGATTAATAGTGGTCCACTGATCCTCCGGGTTCAGGGGTTCAGCTCAGGGGTAACAACCCTGTCCGGTCAAACAAAATTGTTACGGAAACAGCAATGAAGAATCCTTCTACATCTGAGTGCAACAGTATTCCTGATTTAAGCCGGAACTTGCATGACTGACAGTAAACTGAGAGGAAGCCACTGTCATAATGAAGGAAGTTATGAATGTTACCAGAGATGGAGGACCTTCATTGCTGCCACAAATACCAGCGGCAAAACAAGTCAGAATGTGTGCAACTTAGAGGGAAGCTTAAAGGTTCCGTCACTCCCATCTCCCTCAGCCTTCAAAGCTAGTAGAAACTGCAGGGGAAGAGGTGTTGCTGAAGAAGGCTGAGGGTTGTTGAGGTGCTGCAGTCACAGTATGTGGCTGGGATGGCAATTTTATGCTAGTGTTACATATTGTACATTTTACTATAAAACAACTTGCTAGGGAGGCCTTCCTAGACCTCACGGCTGTAGAAAACTTGGCTGATATTCAGGCATAGAATGAGAAATGCAAGCAATGTTTACATCAAGTGACAATCATCTCCAACATTCTAAGCACCACTACTCTTGATATTCAATTGTATTACTGGTGAAAATTGTGCCAAAGTACCTTGACAGGGTCAGTGCTGACAAGGAACGTAACCAGACCAAGCAATGTTAATTGCAAGTAAACACTTCAATTGGTAGAGTATGCTGGCTGGTGGTGTAGTGGCATCAGCACTGGACTTGAAGGCAGATGGTCCTGAGTTCAAACCCAGCCAGGTCCCAACCTGAGCAGCAGCAGTATCTGCGTGGAAGAAAAGCCCGGCAATCTACTCTCGTATCTTGCCATGAAAACCCAATGGACCCTATGGTCCATTAGGTCACAAACAGTCAGACTCGACTTAACAACTGAACAACAACAAATGAGAACAGTTCAGACATTAGGTACCCTGGAGCAAATTACTTGTCTTCAAAATCCACAAAGCTTTTCAACATTTATAGAGTAAATCAGGAGTACTCACCAGATGAAGGGTCTTCATCCAAGATGTTGACTGTCCATTTCCCTCTATAGGTGCTGCCTGATGCGCTGAGTTTCCCTAGCACTTTGTGTGTTGCGGGAATACTCTCCGCATGCTTTGAAGAGTGGTGATCTAATAACACTCAAAACCTTGACATCCAGAATAAACTGCCTATTAGGGATGGCATTGCAACCTCATCCCCCAAACTCCCACTGCTGACGCACTGAGTTTGCAGAAAGTATCCTCTACCAAATGCAATGCAGCTCTTCAGCTCGTCTTCCTTCGCAGGACCTCCCAAACTTGCAAACTCAACTGGACAGATGGCCAAGGTAGCAGATGAAATGGTATGGTGCAAAGTCACGCTCATCCTGACTTGGGCATACATCACCATTCAGAGGGTCAGAAACCTGGACATCAGTACTTACAGCATTTAACATAGACAATAAAAGCGGAAATTGGCACTAACACTTTGAGGTTTATTAATTTGGATAGGAACTTATGCTAATCTCGCTAGCATCACTCACAGACAGGTAATTATTACAGGCAGTTCCGTTAAAATGCATTTTCATCATTTGCACTGGCTATAATGCAATCAAGGAATGCAATTTGTATTACATGGGCTGCACTGTTTTTTTGCGTGATCATGGTCAGGAAAACCATGAATCCATGGAAACACGAGGGGCACCAATTACTGGAATTTAGGGCAACACACAAAGCTAGAGGAACTCAGTATGTCAGGCAGCATCTATGGAGGAAAGTGGACAATTCATACTTCGGGTTGAAATCCTTCATTTGGATCGAAAGAAAGAGGGGAGATAGCCAGTATAAACAGGTGGAAGGAAAAGGTGTAATTTAATCTAGGTCAGTGGTTCCCAAAGTAGGTGATATTGCCCCCTCCCAGGAGCAGCGGGAGTTTCTAAGGGAGCGGTAAGAGGGGACAGTGTGAGGGTGCTTGGTCGCAAAGGGGCAGCTGAGCGATTACAAGCTTAATTTAATAAATTAATTACTTATTATAAGCATTTTATCCTCAATGCCTCATGATTGATAACAACGATCACATAATCACTTGGTCACTTGCTAACCCACCATTCCCTTAGACTTTGCTTGAAGTAGCTAATAGTTGTTGAAAAGTAATGTGACACTTCTGTATTTGGCATATTATGAGAAATCTGGACCGAAGAAATCATCTTATTTCTGGGCCTGGCCAGATACAATCATGCAATTTCTATGACTTAGGGTATGCCATTCAATGGGCTTTGCGCTTTCAAATAGTCTTAACCACATTTCTATAGCCTACTGCCCAAACAAGATATCACTGCCCCTCTTTATGTACCTTCAGGCAGAGAGTCAAGTTTTGCCTGAACTTTCCCCTTTATTGATCACAGCACTTAAGGTTGGACTTAAACAATAGGCCATTGACCATGGTCGTTAATCCATAATAAAAAAAATGGCAGGAAAAACCAAAAGAAAATGTTTAGACAGTATAGTGAGGAGTATCTGAAATACGGACTTGTATCAGCACCAAGCAATTAATGACAGCCAATGTATCTTGTGTGAAAAAGATTTTTTTTCAAATTAAGAAATAAAGCCATTCAGCCTCTTTGAACATTTGAAGAGAATACACTTTGATAAAGCAAACAAGAACTTGGCTTATTTTCAGTAACTTCATGAAAAATTTCAGAAACGGAAAACATTTCAAAACATGTTTGCCAGAGCTTCACAACAAAAGAGTGATGGTTTGCATGCTTCATGTAACATTTCATTGCTAAATCTTGAATGTCCCATTCAACTGAAGAACTGATTCTGTCAGCAGTAATGGAGCTTTTGAGTAAGGTTTTGCATAAGTCACCAGACCAAATAATTAAAGTGATTCAACTCAAATACAACTCTGTTTAAAGACTAATAGATGAAATGTCTGAGAATGTGGAAGACACTTTGTGCAACCTACTTGGGACAAAGAATTTGTTCTGTAGTTGGATGAGTCAACTTTGCCAGGCAACAAATCTTTGCTTCTTGGTTATGTTTGCTTCATAAAAGAAGAAAGCATGGTTCAAAAATTGTTATTTTCAAGGGGACTAGAAACAGATATAAAGTGGGAGTCAATATTGTTTAGCAATTTTTCAAAGAGAAGAACATTCCGTCAGCAACATTCTTGCTTGCGTAACAGATGGGGCACCACCAATGAGTGAATGCCACCATTACTTTCTTGACAAAATCTATACCTAACATGTCTAACATTCACTGTATAATTCATAGGCAACATCTTGTCACAAAAAACCTAAGTGATCAGCTGCACAAATCATTAAATACTGTTAAAACAGCGGTAAATAAAATCAAGTCCCATGCTCTCTGTTCTCGACTATTTCGAAAGCTTTGTATGTGAATGCTTGTTGTTGCACATAGAAGTCATATGGCTTTCAAAAGGAAACTGCCTGAGACTCTTATGTGCTTTTTGAAACTGGTAAAATTCTTTGAAGATTCAAATGCTTCATTCAGTAATCAACTCAACAATATTATGCATCACATTGCCTATTTGTCAGCATTATTTGCAAGGTTTAATGAAAGCAATCTTCAATTGCAAGGAATGATGTGAATCTTATCAAAGTCAAATCTGTTGTCTCCATATTTTTGTCAAGTTAATCCTACTTAAGTACAACATTGGCTGTCATGACCTTTTCCAATTTCCAAGCCTCTCTGAGTTGGAAGAGTCAAAAGAATACCAGATGATGAACTTCAAGTAAACTGTGCCCACCTGCGTGAGCTGCATGTCAGAGAGATTTCAGGATCATCTCTCGATCCAGATTCCAGGTTGGGTAATGAATCCATTTCTGAACACTTGCAATGAGGAAGGATGGAGGAAGAACTAATCCTCTACAAAATGAATTTGAGCTGAAGCTGAGGTTCAAAAAGATCACATCAAGACTTTTGGTTGCAGAGAGAAATATCTGAACACTATGCTACACTGTGAAGAAAAGGTCAAGATATACTTTATTGCCTTTTAAACACCATATTTGGTGGAGCACGGTTTCAGTGCCGTTGCCCAACTTCTTTCAAAGCAACGTACTGCAAATTACTGAACGTGGGGATCTGAGACTCCTTCTGAGTGACCACCAGCTTGATGTTGAGAAGCTGCTATCACTGCACCAAGCCCATCCATCTCATTGGAAGGTGAAAAAGCAATGAAGTAGTGAATACTTGGACTTCTTACACACACTCTAAAATTGTTGATGAAAATTGTATTTACTCTAATTAAGTAATTTTATTTGCAGTTTTAAATAGATGCAAATAATTTTTAAAATTATTTGTCACTGCTTTGAATTTGCAGTTACTATTTTCTTTCACTGTTCTTCGTAAAACATATTTCTTTATATAGTTTTTTGTAATGGCCAGAAAGGGAGGAGGGGAGTTGGGTTTGTGATATGGGAGCCAAGGAGCAGTAACCCAAAAAGGTTTGGGAACCACTGGTCTTAACTCAAAATTTCAACTGTCTATTTCCCTTTTATAGATGCTGTCTAAGCCACTGGTGTTTAAACTTGTACTTTGAAGGCAAGTACAGCCTTTTTACTATAACATGGCTTTCTATTGTGCTAGATTCTTAGAATTGCAACAATTATGTTGGAGGAGAACTATCTATATAAAACTGCTGATCTGTAGGTCTTACAGCAATCAGATAATGACCAGATCAAGTGCTCTTTAGTAATAATGGTTAAGATATTCTGTTCCCCAGGAATCCAAGGATTGCGGGTTTTTCATAATGTGCTTGAATCAGCCTGCAGCACTTTCTTCTCCCCCAGCCCCAAACCCTCCCCATGTTTTTTTTGTTGCAACACCAATTGAACCAAACTGGCTGCTGTCATGACCATTTGTAAGCTAAGGTAGGCCATGGCAGTGACTGGCTTCAGGCAACAGATCCTGAAACTCTACACTGCCCTGACAGCCTCTCGATAACCTGATGCCTTTGAAATGAAAGAGAAATTGAAGTTTCAAGCATATTTAATAATTTACAATTATTACATTACTTTAAAGCATTTTATAGAACTCAAAATAAGTGGAAAACAAAGATAAAGTAAAATGCAGATTTGAATACTTCTATAAAAATGGGTCCATCATATGGGCAGTAACCAGATCGTTTACTTGCCTGAGGAGGTTGTGTGAAATAAGCTGATTCTTAAGAAGTGCATCAAAAGAATAAAACTAAAGACAAGCAACTGGAGGAAGCAGTTGTGGTTGGCACTGTTATTTTATTAGTACGAGTATACTGAAACAATAAACTTGTACTGGTATACAGACAATTTCTTTAAAACAAAATTTGTTCAAAGTCTGGATCAAATATTATCATAATAATGAAATAACTTCTAACTAGAAAACCTGCAAGCACCATCAAAGAAAGGGACCATAAAATTCAACAGACCCGAGTGTATCCTACAAATAGACACACCACGATTAGAAAATAGAATATGAATTCTTCCATTTGTATAATTGTTTAAAAAAAGCTAGTGCAAGTACAATATTGTACACTGGAATTACATAGAATACACACGTGTACGGAAAACGTCCCCCCCTTTCACAATGAAAGCTCTTAACTACGTATTTATGCACTGAAAAAACTCTCCCATCATCATTAAGGTGCAAAACATTTTATCCCTCCCCCATTTTCCTACCTCTACTGGCCATTGCCATTAGATGACCACAGCTTAGTCAGTCCACAAAGAAAACAAAAAAGACAATTGCCGCCTCTAATTGATTCTCAATGGAAGACTTAAAACTTTCAAAAGATACTAACAACCAAAAATATAGCAAACCTCAGGAGCAGCCGTTCACATCTGGGAACTATTCACAAACTGGCTGCACGTCCAAAAGCCTCTTTATACAGTACTTCAACCTCACCACAGCCTGAATAAATCAATCTCCTGGACATACCAAATTAAAATAAACAGCTAAAGGGAACCTTCAACTTTTCTAATGGTTTATTTCTCCCCTCCATTATATTACAAGGTATGAAAGTCAAAGCTAGTTTAAACAGTATCTGAGCCTTTCAAAAACTGAGTAACCTTTCATCAACATTCAAATCTCCATGTGCAATAGATTCACATTACCTGTACTAATCAACATATGTGAGCCTTGACTGTTAACTCTTCAAAAGCACTTTGTTTATAAGATTCCATGTAAATAGAGTGCCACCGTTATCTGATTAGTAAGGTAACAAATATTTGAGGCTAGGTCTGTTAAAAAGAAATTAGGCTTCGGAGTTAGTGAAAGTGCTGCTTCCGGTTACATCAGTGTTCCACATACACACCAGCCCATCCCTGAGTAAGAGGTGTGAAAGGGTTCTACAGGTCTCTCCAATCACTATATCCAACAAATTAAAAAGGTGTTGTAGGTGGAAATTTCTACTGCTATAGGAATAACCAGTAAATATTTGTAACTGTCTACAAACAGGTGGGATTACCCTGACTTAATTTTGTGTGAGGTTTTATTTTTACTCACTACAAACTTTTTAAAAAATAGCCTGTTGTCAGTTAACTATTGCAAATCAGACTTTGTACAGAGGCACATGGCTGATCTGGTTATAAATGTAAAAGCTTTCCTTGCATTCTAATTCAGCACACTTCTTCTTTAAAGAAGGCCAGGGACTCAGTTTAAAAAAAAGGCAGCAGTAAGATGATTCGTAAGAAATGCAATTTTTTTTAAATGTAAGCAAAAAGATGTGACCTATCATTTTAAACCTGGCTCTTTGAACAAATAGTTATTGCACATACTAAACAAGCAAACAATTTTGGAGTAATATGTGGGTGGATCAAGATTCTAGAACTGGAATTCGTACTTATAAATCAACAGAAACAAATAACTGAATCGTTTGTATTGTGCCTGACCATTTCCTGTAGTGTTTCTTCAGAAGATTCAGTCAGTTAAACGAGTCCCTGCTTCCATGCTGGGAGGTTTCTTTAATAAAAATCACCTGACTGTAATAGCTATACTGATCCATTTAACTAAACATCTCATATCTCTGCATTCCACTTCAATTTTCTTCTTGCTATCTAGCATTAAGAAAAATAAAAGAATATGAATGTGACTGCCCTGAGCAAGTTAATGGAAGGGCGGATGTATTTAGTGAAAATAAACCTCACTTTATCATTAGGAACTCAGCACTAACCAAGTAATGTCAATGTGCAATATGTGAAAACCTGTTCAGCTATTTTGGTGCGCTGTTAAGAGTTTTAATTATTGTGAACTTCAACAATATTTAAGCCTTTTAGCCTCTCCAATCCTATACCCACTCATTTCCAGAGGATGTTGAAAGAGCTTTGGATACATTCTTAAAAGAGGCAAGTTAAGAAATTATTTTTCAATGCAAGCTAGACTGAGTTATTTGCACTAATTTAAAAAGTTACCGCCCACTAAACCCTCCCTCAATTCTAAGGTTTAAGTTTTATTTGATAGCTATTATGCAACAAGATTAAAGGAGGCTTTGTTCATTTTAAATACTGATAAATGAAAGTTTGAGTGTTATTGTGTTATGTGCTTCAAAAAGCATTGCACTCTCTAAAATGATCTAAGAATTATCTGAAGGTGGCCAAGAACAAAGATTTGAATGATTAAAACCCTGTACAATTTTTTAAAACTGTTGATATCACTGGTATGCACTGATATTTATGTGTAAAATGTAAATCAATCGGAAACCAGTTTTATGACACAAATGGAAACTACTTTTAATTTTTGAAACAGTCTGATATCTTTTAAAAGGGAAATTATTGGAAATATACAGCCTTTCGAACTGTCCTAGAGAGATTAATAGATATGACATACTTCTGCGTCAATCACTCAACACAGTTTCCCAAAAAAAACAACACTGTGGGAAGGTCCCAATGCTAAGGCAGGCCAAACAATATTCGCTACATCTCTTTTTTTTTAAGTTTCCCCTTTTCAAAAAGGTAGAGAGCAAAACACAACTGACAGACTCACTGGATGATTGTTGACTCTCAAGGTGTGCAAATTGCCAAATGCTTTAAAAGTACAACAGTTAAACACTGGATAACTCTTAGATTTCTCTTCAAGCTTTTGTTTCAACTTACTGGGATTCCCCATCTCTCTCTTTATTAAGCATTACATTTAAAAAGTGCGTTCTGATAAAGCAGTCTTCAATGAACTACTACCATATTTACTCATTCATACAAGAATCATCGATTCTCATTCTTCCAAACAACTTGAATCTACAATTGGTTCTAGACTCATGTCTTCTAAAACTTACATTATTTTTCACTTCCTTTTCTTTTAAAGTTCAGTATCTAGTTTAAGTGGATGACAGTGTTTACAGATAACACTAAACTTGTCAATTTGGTATGATGTTGAGCATCCAGACTAAGATACCCAGTAAATAAATATTACTGAATTGCAAGTGCCCAAAGACCATCCTGCCACATTGTTATGTTGCACAATGTACAAATAAGCATGGGGGACAAAGAAAGTGGCACCAACTGTCACTAAATATGAACCAAATTTTAAAAAAACAGTACCAGAGAAGACTATAATGGATTCTAATCATGACAGGAATAATCCAGGTGAGAATTTTTATAAGGGCATTCAATAAACAGTGAACAGTCAAAGCTAGGTGGAAAGAACAGTTACCAGTCTCCTCCGTAACACCATTCAAAATTATTACAACATGTTATTAACAAAAACCTAAAATAACAAGCAGATAACGTGTAAATACTGGGGGTTTTTCTAGCTTTAAGTCTACAGTACAGTATTATAGATTTAACAATTTTGAGCTACTGTCACTCCCCAAAGTGCCTTCACTTGCCTATGTTGGACCGTCCTTCAATGCAAATCTTAACCTCCTGAGGAATGAAGGAAGGCTTGGGAAGATTCAATGGCTGCTCTTCAGTCTTCTCTACTTTTCGTGTTTCAGGAGCAGACCACCTTCTTTTTCTTGTTGAAGGCCTTCCAACCTCTGTTTTGTTGAGCCAAGACTTTGCAGATTGTACTGTAATGGTTTCAGAAAACAATTTGCCATTCTCTGAAACAACAGGTACATTTCCCTGAACAATCCCGTTCTCCCGCTCCAAGTATCGGGGCCTGCTCCCAGTTATACTATAATTCTTCGGGTGCTTCAACAAAGCACCAGTCGTGTCAATAGCCTGTCCTTTATTTATAGAGCCATTTTTCAGATTTTTCAGTGTGAGAGATATGCAAACATCGCCAACAGAAAGTTTCGAACATGGCAAGCCAAATAGTTGGGAGGTTCTCTCCGGACAACATGATGACCAGCCTTTTCCAAAAACAAAAAAAGGATGTTCCACCAGAACTTCAACACTGACCTGAAAATCAAATTCGACAAAGTAAATCTGCATCTGTTTTAATGCAACATACAACTTCATTAAATTTACAAGTATATTAACTGTTAACAAAGTTAAGGATAAAACATGAGCAAAGACAATAAAAGTGACTAGCTACTGTTTTAGATAACACATGAAGAATATGACTTAGTATTTCACTTGTTAATAACAGCAGTATGAATTACGCCTGGAGTGGCAAAGTCTTCACTCTTCATATTATTGCCCAGCCCATTCCTTTGTTGATTGCCTTGCTAAGCTTCATGTCAAGCTTTGAATTTTAAGAAAGTAAAATCAATTCTGATAATTAGAATGAAGATATACGGCTTCAAATATTGCTTGTAATAGTGAAAGAATTAATTGAAACGACAGCACCAGCTTGGTGGAATGTAATTTTTTTTCTGAGGTGAACAAATCCAAATTATTTCTGTGAGCCATTTACATGAAATCTGTTTTATTTTAACCCACATGTGCATGTACTAATTAGTTATGCAAATAAAACACAAGTGCTAAAGTTCATTGCCATTGAAGGTTTGATTACTATGAAACAACAAAAAGGTGAAGGTAAATGCCTAGAGTTTTTGTATCTGCCTGCATTGTTTATTGAAAATTATTTTCAAATACCTTACCAGCCCCAGGAACTCAACAGATCTCGGTTTTATGTTTATCCCTAAAGCATTTCATCAACAATTTTTAAATATCTTCTGCTTTATAAATTAACACTCCTTCAAAATTGTTTTTAAACCTCCACATTTTCTCTCCTTTACTCATCACAAAATGGTATTTTACCATTCGTATCTGTATGATTCATAATCCAAAAAAACATACAGCTCCTTGTTTAAGATGGTTGACCTTGCAGTCACTGAAGTTTGCTCCACATATTCACTCCATATATTTACAACTGTGAATAAGTCTCTCTTCTGCTTCAAAAAGATATTTCTCTCTTTTATTTCTCACTGTTAGAAAGTGCACATGGTATGTATGAACATGTAAAATACTTGTTTTACCATTAAGATGATCATTGATCTGTTTCTGACCTCAGCTCCCACATGCTTGTCTATCCTGACATCTTTTTTGCTCGTCAAAAATACATCTTACTTCTGCCTTAAAAATATTCAAAGACCACACTTAGGTTGCTCTTTGAAAAAGTTCCAAAATTTTCTCAGATTAAGTTGTTTACTTCAGCACCCTTTGTAAAAGAGTGACTCTAGGTTCTCCCACAAGTGGAAACATCTTCTCCACATCCATGCTGTACAGACACCTCAAGATCTTATGTGTCTCAATCAAGTCACCTTCACACGAGCCTAACCCATCTAATCTTCCCACAGAAGGCAATTTGTTCATAACTCTTAACCTCTGAACTATTTCCAATGCACCTGCATTCTTCTCAAAATGAGCAGACCAATAATGTACGCGGTATCCCAAATGTGGTTATCGCCCATACTCTATGCACTAAGTTACCAAAATCCCTCTGTTGTCAGAGCTCTGCAATATCACCATTTAGTTAATATAATAGTAATAATAAGTATTTTATTGATCCAGAGTGGGAAATTCTTTTGTTACAGAAGTAACATTTAAAAACACATCTAGCAGTGTGCAGACTTAGCTAATAAAGTACAGAATAATAATATACACAATTTACCAATGTGCAATAATAATGTACGAAATAAAACAGAGACTACTGTACTATGATGAGTTCTCTTGTTGCTCCTTTAAAAAAAATCTCCTGTGAAAAAGGATAATTTCACATTGCATTCTAACTACTTGATGCTCTTGTTACTTTCTTCCTCATCTTTAGCAACCATCCCTGAAGTTCCTTTATCTAATTTACTCACATGCATTTGTAAAAAGAGCTGAGGCCCAGCACCAACTCCTGTAACACACTTGTTCCACTTGCCAACAGAAATGTCCTTTCTTGGTTCCATATTAGATAGCAAATACTTGATCAAAGAGTCACACAACACTGAAAGCCCTTCAGCCCATCATGTCCACACTAACCTCAAGCACCCATCCAAACTAATTCCATTTCTTAACTCTAGATCCATTGCCTACAATGCACTGGTAATTCAAGTGCTTGTCTGAATACTGCTAAATTATGGGGAGTGTATCTGTCTCCACTCGGGCAGTGCATTACGGATTCAAATCACTCACTAGATGAAAACAATTCTTCTTCAGATCTCCTCTAAATCTCTTACCTTTTACCCTAAACACACACTTTCTAGTTTCTGTTACCTCTGCTATGGGGAGAAGTTCCCTCCTGTATGCCCCTCATAATTTTATGTATCTCTTTCAGCTCTCCCCTGAGCCCCTCTGCTCCAAGGAAAGCAAACCTAGCCTATTCAGACTCTCCTGATAAATGAAATGCTCCAAAACAAGCAACATCCTGGTGAATATCCTCTGCAGTGCAATCATATCCTTCCTATATTTGTGGCAAACAGAACCATCCACGATATTTCAGCTGTGGCATAACAGATGTTTTACAATTACATCTTTGTTTTTACATTCTATTCCCCACACAGCTAAGTACCGTTTCCTGAATGCCTTCTTTGCCACCTTTGCTATGTTACCACATTCAGGAATCATCATACATTAAGGTCTATTTGTGCCTCGATACATCCTAAAATTATATTATAGGTATAATTATAGGATAATTATATTATATATTAATTCTCCCTTACCCTGTACTTCCAGGATTAAACTCCATCTATCTTACCAACAGATCAATTTTGTCGTAAGAGTGTATGTCTAGCCTCCTCACTTTCACCAATAGCAGTAATTTTGTGTCATCAGCATCTCCTTTCATATCCAAATGATTCATGTGTATTATAAATAGCAAGTGTCCAAGCACTACAGGTCTCTTGGCTTTCAATCACAAAAGTAGCCCATTACCACCACCCTCTGCTTCCCATCAGCAAGCCAATTTTGGGTGCAATCTGCCAGGTACAATACATGCAAGGTAAATGAAACCATTCTGTTAGAAATTAAGCACTGTATGAACGGTTCTAATGCAACTAAACTTAAGCATAACCATGCATTTGAGGTTCTCATCTTTATTTAAATCCTTCAATTGTGACATCCTTCTTACTTATAATTTTCTCCAATCCCATAACCTATCAAGTTTTCTGCTCTCCTCATTAAGAGTCTCTTCTACATTCATTATTCATTGATGACTCTTTCTCTATAAACCTCTGATCAAGCCTTTGGCCCAATATTGCAGAAGCACATCTTTTTCTTAACATTCTGTCAATTCCCTTTGGACACTTAATAAGATTAAAGGGGCAAAACAAATACAGATTGTTGTTGGTTGAAATGAAGTATTGCTGCTGACAATCTTAAGCAAGAAGACTTTCTACATTGCTGAAATGAACCAACAAGTCCAGATGAAGAGACTCAACCTGAAACAACGCCTGTTCATTTCCTCCACCTTCTTGTTTGCTGTTACACATTCCAGGATCTGCTGTCTCCTGTATCTTCAGGTCCCTATTATGATGGTTTATTTCCAATTATGCCTCAATACCTTGTCTTGTGGATATAAATGAGAAACATAGTACACATTATCTGAAAGTGACCCTTTTAAAAACTAAATGAAAAATTCAGATCTATTTAATTTTGAATATGTGCAATTGCTTGGTATACTGTATGCAACTTCAATTTTCAATGTGGGCTTAGAACTTAGAATGAAAAGAAGGGAGCAAGGCCAGAAAGCATCATAAGGTCCTCCGTGACTGCTTTGAATCGGTTGACTGGTTAGTATTCAAGGACCTCAGCTGTGACGGATTTTATTTGGAAATGCATGGAGGACTGCATGTCTCGCAAGACGATCCGGGTATTCCCTAACCAGAAACCTTGGATGAATTATGAGGTTAAGTCGCTTTTAAAGGCTAGAGCTGTGGCTTTTAGGTCCGGGGAAACTAGTCACTACACGGAATCCAGGTGTGAACTCCGGAAAGCCATTAAGGGCGCCAAGAGGCAATATCGAGCCAAGCTGGAAGCCCAGGCTAACCAGAGGGATGCCAGAAGACTATGGCAGGGTCTAAATGAGATCACTGGGCGCAAAGCAAAGGCTGGGTATAACAATAACTGTGGCGTTTCTCTTCCTGACGAACTTAAAGTATTCTACACAAGATTCCAACTGAAGAGGAGCTCCCTCCGGATGAACTGGACCTGGTGGCATTGAGATTCATCGTCACCGAGGAGGACGTTAGAAGGGCCTTCCTGAAGATAAATCCAAGGAAGGCGACAGGCCCAGATGGCGTCCCAGGACAGGTTCTCCGGGCCTGTGCAAGGGAGCTAGCTGGAGTGTTTGCTGACATCTTCAACTGCTCCTTGCTTCAGTCTAAGATCCCCTCGTGTTTTAAGAAGGCAACGATAATCCCAGTGCCGAAGAAGAGCAAGGTGGCATGCCTGAATGACTATCGACCTGTGGCTCTGACATCAATTGCTATGAAGTGCTTCGAGTGATTGGTTATAGCACACATCAACCACAGCCTACCGGTCAACCTCGATGCTTTGCAATTCGCCTACTGGACACAACCCACCCAGCCAACACACTTTTCGTCCCTGTTCCCTCTGGGAGAAGGCTCAGGAGCTTGAAGGCTCGAACGGCCAGATTTGGGAACAGCTTCTTTCCAACTGTGATAAGACTGCTGAATGGATCCTGACCCAGATCTGGGCCGTACCCTCCAAATATCCGGACCTGCCTCTCGGTTTTTTTGCACTACCTTACTTTCCATTTTTTAATTTTCTATTTGTGATTTATAATTTAAATTTTTATATTTACTTATTTTTACTATTTTTAATATTTAATATTTGTAATCCAGGGAGCGGAAAGCACAGAATCAAATATCGCTGTGATGATTGTACATTCTAGTATCAATTGTTTGGCGACAATAAAGTATAAAGTATATCAAGGAACAGTGAACAGTAAGTGAACATTAATTCAAGCTTTTTAATGAGATTTAAATATTTAACTATTGATTTGCTGTGAAAAATTTTTATAGGATCTTCAGGAGTAATAGACAATAAGATTTTTTCCACCTACACACATATTGCATCAATTTTTCCACCACACATTCCTCAGTCCCTATTTATAACAAAATCCACCTACACAAACTTGTCACTCTGGAAGAGGGACTTGGCTCTGGAGGAAATCAAGATTAAGTGGAGTCAGGTGAAGCAGGATAAAACGGACAAGGAATAACTAGACCACAGCATGGAAACATAATTCAGTCCACTTCAGTCATACATTATCTAACGTTTTAATATTTCCACAATAAGGTTGTGCTCACATTTTTAAAGGATACTGTGTATAAAAGCTGTTGCACAGTAACACTCCTTCCAAGCAGTGATGGAATTAAACAACTAATACAACATCTGCTGGGGATGATCGGGGTGTGGGGAAGGAGGTGTAATCACAAAGGCAGATTCCATTATAAATAATCCATTAAACTGAAAATAGATTGCCACTTGCACACCTCAAAATTTGTCAAGTGGTTGACCACTAAACTTGCCTGTTTTGAAAGCCTCTGTTTTCTCATTCCCTCTGAAATAAAGGCCAATTGAAAGGAGAAATGCATTCTTAACAAACCTGGGTGATTTTTTTGAGGATTTAATTAGCATGTCAGACAAGAGAGTAGATAATGTCTGTGGAAAGACTGCAGATTGTTTTCTTCAGAGAACAGTAATTTACAAGGTGTTTACAATTATAAATGGTTATTAAGTCTGTCACGAGCCTTGTGGCCCATCAGACCGGTGCTTATGCCGGTTTCCGTGGCGTGAAGCAACTGAGAGTACGAAACTCCCCCCCGGGATAGGACGCCAGTCTATCGCAAGGTTAACACCCGGCATTTTTGCCGGTACCCATTCTCAGCTGGGTAGACTGGAGCATGTGTGGTTAAGTGCCTTGCTCAGACGAGGCTCGAACCCACGACCTTCAGATCGCTAGCCCTAACCACTTGGCCACTCTATAAATGGTCATAATAAAGAGAAATTGTTTCCACTGGCAGATGTATAGGTTATTTTAAGGCACATGTTTATGGTGACTGGCAAAACTGGGGAGGCAACTTTGAAGAATTCACAGCAATTTGTGGTGAACTGAAATCCACAGCCTGAGAATGTGGTGGAAACAGATTCAATTAAGACATCGGCAAAAGAACTGAATAAATATTTATGGTGGGGGGGGGGGAAGGAACAGGATAATAAAGAACGGGAGTAGAAATTCATTGGATTAAGCACAATATACTCAGATAGTCATCGAATCATACAGCACAGAACAAGCCCTTCAGCTCAACAGGTCCATGCCAACTAAAATTCCTATCTAGGCTAGTCCTAATCAGATGTACTCACAGCCTTTAGATTAGAATTTAATTCATAGGTAAAAGCTATTCAGCAATTCAAAATAACATAAGGAATTGGTGTAGAAATAGGTCATATGGACCTCAAACCTGAGCTACCATTCAATAAGGTCACAGATGATCTGATCTGATCTCATCATCTTCATCTTGCTACCTTGTTTCCCATAGTCCTTTAGCTCAAAACATTGTTTATCCCAGCCTTTAGTAGATTCAATAATTCAGATTCTACAGCTCAGTGCAGTAGGTTTTCTATGTTTCTGTGTATATCTTTTTGTGTCATTTATTTTTATTTTAATATTCCTTGCTATCTTATTCTGATAACCTACTTCACTCCTGCCTTTTTTAAAGACATCTTTTGCCTATTTCTAACATTCTTCCTATTCTTCTAAACCCCCAGTGTAAATCTTCATAGCCTTATATTCCTTGTTAGCAAATTTGACACCATTTTTAACTTTAACTTTAGTTAGCCATGAATGGATCATCCTTCCCTGAGAATCTAGCATTCAATGGAGAATACTTTTGAAGGTTAAAGCAAAGGAACTTTTTTTCCGGGACAGCATGGTAGCGCAGCAGTCAGCTTAATGTTATTACAAAGCCAGTGACCAGGGTTCGGTCCCTGCCACCACCTGTAAGGAAATTGTACGTTCTCTTTGTGACAGCTTGGGTTCAGTTTCCTCCCACAGTCCAAAGCAGGTTAATTGGTCATCGTAAATTGTTGTGCGACTGAGATAGTGTTAAATAGTTGGGCTGCGGACAGCATGGCTCGTTGGGCCAGAAGGGCCTGTACTGTGCTGCATCTCTAAATAAACAGACTTGCCAACCTAATCTAATCTTCCAGCACATTAAATCTTTTAAATAGCAGCAGTATGTGCACTTGAAATGTGGTCAAGATTTTAACATCCAATATTTTTAGTGTGGTCTAGATCCCTATATTAATTCTCTTCTACCCTTTAATCTTTCTCCTTTATGTCTATGCCTCCTGGTTTTCGACTCCACTACCAGAATTTCAAACAAGAGAAAATCTGCAGATGCTGGACATCCAAGTAACACACACAGAATGCTGAAGGAACTCAGCAAGCCAGGCAGTATCAATGGAAAATGAGTACAGTTGATATTGACTCCACAGCCCAAAACATCGAGTGTACTCTTTTCCATAGATGTTGCCTGACCTGCTGAGTTCCTCCAGCATTGTGTGTGTGTGTGTGTGTGTGTGTGTGTGTTAGCAGGAGAATTTGTACTCTTCCCCCATCTTTGATCTGTATAATTTAATTAATTAAACCTCATTTCAGGCTTCTGTGTTCTAAAGAAAATAACGTTCCATTCAACCTTTCCTCATAGCTGATATTTTGCACTCCTTGTAACATCCTCTTAAATCTTTTTGGCAGCCTCTCCAGTGCAATCATATCTTTGCTGTAATGTGGTGACCAGAGCTGTGACCTAACTCATGTTGTATATAATTCTAGCAAAACCACTCTGCTCTCACGTACAGTGCATCAGCTATAAAGGCAGAACACAGTGTTCCTTTTTAAACACTAAGATAATGGAAACACAGGCTCTTAAGGTTCCCCTGATTCCATCCTTTAATTATGTATCCTTAAAATTACTTCACACTTATCTAAAATTGATTTCATTTAGTAATTTTCTGCCATCAAATTGTTAATATCTTCCCTCATTCAAAAGCTTTCCTCCTCAGTATCAATCCAATTCATGTATTATTGCAAGCATTTCAGATATACACTTTCTCGGGTTGTATTTTTTTGTAAAAAAATCATAAGAATGTGCTGTTACTGGTAATTTCCATATATTTTATGGGCCAAAACTCAGAAACTCTTAGAATTTACCATAACATAATCTCAGTTGGTATCAGAGCCAACCTGAGAATGAGAATACTCAAGAATATGAAAAACACCTACTCAAAGTATGGCAAAATAATTGTTTTGCCACAAATTTGTTAATAATAGAAAACAAAATTAATATAATAGTTATTGTTCCAATGATGATGCAATAAACACTTAGCAATGAAAATTTGGATCATTTGAAAGCTATCTGGGCTGCTTCACGTGAATATATTTATTTTCTTTCCGGGCTGGCCAGTGGGCAATTTCTATTGCGTCCAGAGCAGTTATCGACAAACATTCTGTTGCTCTCTAACATTCCTTAAATTCTTACCATCTTAACTAAAGGCGTTAATTTTTTGGATACAAAATACAAATTCAACTGTTCTGAAAAAGTTCTGTTTTTGCAGTTTTGTAAATTTTGTCTCAACAGTATTGTGACGAATGGCATCAAAAGCACGCAAGAACAACAAGAAAGAAAAGCTACTAAAAGAACGGGGGTGCAGGGAAAGGATAGGGGTATGGGAGAAGAGGGAGGTGGGGGGGGAGAGATGGATTGGATTGTATAATTGTTACATTCCTTGTAGTAACTTTCTTATGCTTGTTTGTATTTTATATAATTACAATGAATGTGTAATTGTTTAGTGTGTTTTGTAGGACTGCAGTTGCATTATTTGAATGGGGCTATCTTATTGGTTAATTTAAGCAATGGAATTTGAATGGAATGTACGTTATCAGCCAAGTGGTATAAATGGACCAGACACATTGGATTGGTCCCTTTCTCTTTCCTCCAGTCCCTCTTTGACTCTGTCTTTTAGACTCTGCTTTTGCTCGCTCATTTTCCCTTTTCCCTTGTTTTTGTTCTTGTAATGCTTAATAAACAATCATAAGCACCATGTCTTATCCCACATTCTTGACTTCTGAAGAACCTCCGATCAAAAGCATCAGGATCAAACTAGAGGGAGGAAAACAGGAAAGTAGTTTTGCCATTTGTAGACTTTTGTATTTATGGGAGCTTGTTTGTATATAAGAGTGTCCATTAGTTGGGCATTCATAGCCTGGGGACAGCCTATACAAGTTCATTAACCATTTTGGTTTTCAGCCAAATAAGATTGGAAAATAATTAATTGGTGACAAGATAATTACAGCTCCAGACTGTTTTATAATGTTAGCATTTTATTGAGAAGGAGAAATCCTCTCTGGAGCTGTATTCTCAGAATACTAATTGGTCTCTGTGCTTCTAAGTAGTAGTAGAGTGGAGGCTAAAGAAAAATAAAAGTAAAGAATAATACGAGACTTAGAAATCAAACTATATTTAAATTCCCAAAAATACTTCAAGGAATTTGTTATCTCAGAAGAATCAACTCAATAAGGAAGGAAAAGCATCAACCACTACACAATGCCTTTTTTGATCTCACAAAAACCTTTAATTCTATTAATTAAGGGGGATTATGAAGCATCTTACTCAACTTTGGCTGCCCATAGAAATTAACTTCCAAGTTATATCCACTGCAAGCTAATCTTAACTAATTTTTTCATTACAGTAATGTGTAAAAATATATATATGTAGCTAAAGTACCTAAGAATTTTGCAAATTACTGTAGTAATTTTATGTATTGTACTGTACTGCTGCAGCGAAAAAAAAACAAATTTCATGAAGTGAGTGATGATAAATCTGATTCTGATATGGGTCTTCATTGTTGATTAAGAGTGGGAAGGGGGTAGGGAGAGGAGAATCATGGTTGGGAAAAGGGGAAGGTGGCAGAGAGAGAGCAGGAAGCACTAGAGAGACATTCTGCAATGATCAATAAAACAACTGTTTGGAATTAACTTACCTTGGATGGTGTCTCAGGGCTGGATGTGTCTGCACCCACACCACCACCCCCTGCCCCTGGCACTCCTTCTCTGCCACCTATCTCACACTTTCCCAGGCACTCTACCCTCACCTTTCCAAACATCCTTTGATCCCTGCAGATTTACAAATTTGTTCTCCACTCCACGCTGACAAATACAGTACTGTGCAAAAGCTCTGAGGCACTCTAGCTATATATACATGCCTGAGACTGCACAGTACTGAATATGATTTCTAAGTAGACTAACAGAAAGAAAGAAAGCTTATCAATTCCGCAAAACTTTGTGGTAGTTCTGCACTTTACAATATTCCAGTTGGAGTGGATTCCATCTGCAGGACAAATGGAAAACTATTCAACCTAAGTCACCTCCACTCCAGAACAAGGTCACTCCAAACGATGTTGTGCTGTATTCCCGAATTATGCTTATGCATGTGCACATTCCAAGACTAATTTTGAAGTCATCACCAACTAAAACACTGAAGCATTCAGGACAAAGGACCTACACATCCTTGGCTGTCAACTAAGAAAAGCATCTCACAGTTAACTCCCATTGACTTCCAAGTAATTGACTTACTTGCTCATTAACTGCTCCATAAGCATGCTAAGTCTAGTCTTAGTAGCTCATGCGTGTTTAACATAATTTTAATGACTACCAGTCAATCCATCCCAGAAAATAAATAATTGTAAGTTTGACTTGTTTTAAGACTAATTATTCTTACATCTTATTTTACTTTCTTTCATTCCTTGCATCTGGTTTTATATTGCATTCTAGCTGATCTTCTTTTTCAGTCTTTGATTCTCTGTCCTTAAATATCTTCATTGAGGTCATACACCGAGTCCACCATTACTCTCTGAAGTTATGTTGTCCTCACCGCAGGTTTTATAAATTTCAACTACAATGTACTGGTGGGCAAACAAAACATAGTCATGCACAAGTCTGCTTCTGCAATGCATGGCTCCCAAGTCCTAGTGGATAGACATTGTTTCCTGAGCTTTAAGTATCAGCAGCTTAGCAACCAAAGTTAATCCTGTAGCTCTCTTGACAGTTATTTTTCCGACATGTCAGTCCATAGCCTACTCTTGTGCCAAGATGAGGTCACCCTCAGGGTGGAGGAGCAACTCTTTATGTTCCGTCTGGGTAGTCTCCAACATGATGGCATGAATATTGATTTCACCTTCCTTTAAAAAAAAAATGCCCTCCCCCTCCCCTTGTCTTCTATTCCCCACTCTAGTCTTTTACCACTTCTCACTTGCCTATCACTTCCCCCTGGTTCCGCTCCCCCTTCCATGTTCCACTCTCCTCTCCTAACAGATCCCTTCCTCTCCAGCCCTTGACATTTCCTACCTATCTGGCTTCACTTATCACCTTCCAGCTATTCTTCTTCCCCTCCCACTTTTTTGTTCTGGCATCTTGCCTTTTCCTTACCAGTCCAGTCCTGAAAAATAGTCTTGGTCTGAAACGTCGACTGTGTATTAATTTCCATAGATGCTGCCTGGTCTGCTGAGTTCCTCCAGCATTTTGTGTGTGTGTTGTTTTTCTTTCCCTGCCTCTTTCAAATGCTTTTTCAGCTTTATTTCACACCTTGCTAACCTCACACAAATACCCTATAATTTTTATTTCTTCTAGATAGTGAATATGTAATAAGGATACTATTACTTAGAAATAGTTTAAGCATTTTGGATAACATTATGAAAATAAAAGTATTTTATAAATTTCGTGAGCTCAGATTTGGGAGAAGGAATTCAGCTGCAGACTGTTGTACACTATAGAGGCATTCATCCGAAGATGGCCATAGAAGGAGCTTAGGAAAGAAGAGGTCTCCATATACAGTGCCCATAAAACGTATTCATCCCCCTTGGAAGTTTTCATGTTTTACAACATTGAATCACAAAGGATTTAATTTGGCTTTTTTTGACACTGATCAACAGAAAAAGACTTTCATGTCAAAGGAAAACATCTAAATTAATTACAAACATAAAACACAAAATAATTGATTGCGTAAGTATTCACCTGCTCTAATATGATGTATCAAATCATCAGTGGTGCAGCCAATTGGTTTGTGAGGTTACATAAATAGTTAAATGGAGATCACCTGTGTGCAGTCAAGGTGTTTCAATTGATTGTAGTAAAAATGCACACATATCTGAAAGGTCCAACTACTAGTGAGTCAGTATCCTGGCAAAAACCATACCATGAAGACAAAAGAACACTCCAAGCAACTCCATGAAAAGGTTATTGAAAAGCACAAGTCAGGAGATGGATACAAGAAAATTTCCAAGTCACTGAATATCCCTTGGAGTGCAGTTAAGTCAATCATCAAGAAATAGAAAGAATATGGCACAGCTGGAAATCTGTCTAGAGCAGGTCGTCCTCAAAAACAGAGTTGCCATGCAAGAAGGGGACTAGTGAGGGAGGTCACCAAGAGACCTAAAACAACTCTGGAGGATTTACAAGCTTCAGTGGCTGAGATGGGAGAGGCTGCACATACAATAACTGTTACTTGAGTGCTTCAGTCGCAGCTTTACGGAAGAGTGTCAATGAGAAACCCATTGTTGAAAATAAAACGTGAGGCTTGTGGGAGACTCTGAAGTCAGTTGGAAGAAGGCTCTATAGTCTGATGAAATCAAAATTGAGCTTTTTGGTTATGAGACAAAACACTATGTTTGACATATTCCAAACACTGCAAAACACACCTCGCTGCTGTGAAGCATGGTGGTGGTTGCATCATGCTGTGGGGGTGCTTCACTGCAGCAGGCCCTGGAAGGCTTGTGAAGGTAGAGGGTAAAATGAATGCAGTAAAGTACAGGGAAATCATGGAGGAAAACCTGATGCAGTCTGCAAGAGAGCTGCAACTTGGGAGAAGATTTGTTTTCCAGCAAGACAGTGACCCCAAGCACAAAGCCAAAGCTACACAGGAATGGCTTAAAATCAACAAAGTTTATGTCCTGGAGTGGCCAAGTCAGATTCTGGACCTCAATCCAATTGAGAATTTGCAACTGGTCTTCAAAAGGGCTGTTCACTCATGACCCCCATGCAATCTGACACAGTTCTGTACAGAAGAATGGGGAGACATTACAGTGTCCAGATGTGTAAAGCTGATAGAGACATATCCACACAGACTCAGGGCTGCAATTGCTACCAAAGATGCATCTACTAAATACTGATTTGAAAGGGGTAAGTAATTATGCAATCAATTATGGTTTAATAATTGTAACAAACTTAGACCAATTTGTAAAAATTTGTTTTCACTTTGACAGGAAAGAGTCTTTTCCGTTGATCAGTGTCAAAAAAGGGAAATTAAATCCACTGTGATTCAATGTTGTACAACAATAAAACATGAAAACTTCCGGGGGGTTGATACTACTTATATGCACTATATATAAACGGAATCTTGGCATATAAATGTACCATTCATTAGAGATTAATTACCTCCAACCTCAATTATTTTTAAAAAAAGCTGCAGAAAGATACAGTGGGCTGAAATTAACTGAGTAATTTCCCCTGGTAGAACGCAGCAGGCCGGGCAGCATCTCTAGGAAGAGGTGCAGTCGACGTTTCAGGCCGAGACCCTTCGTCAGGACTAATTGAAGGAAGAGTTAGTAAGAGGTTTGAAAGTGGGAGGGGGAGGGGAGATCCAGCTGGACAGGTGATTGGCAAAAGGGATATGAGAGGATCATGGGACAGGAGGCCCAGGGAGAAGGAAAAGGGGGGGGGAACCCCAGAGGATGGGTAAGGGGTATAGTCAGAGGGTCAGAGGGAGAAAAAGGAGAGAGAGAAAAAGAATGTGTGTATATAAATAAATAACGGATGGGGTATGAGTGGGAGGTGGGGCATCAGCGGAAGTTAGAGAAGCGTCTCTGAGCCTACTTCTTCGACATGGACTCTTCCACCCCCACCGATGACCCCTTCTCCCGTCTTCAAACCTGCTCCTCTTCATGAACACCCCACTCTGGTCTTCTGCCTGCTCTGGATCTCTTTATTGCTAACTGCCGATGGGACATCAACTGTCTCGACTTCACCGGACCTTGTCCCCATTCCAACCTCACTCCTTCGGAACGCTCTGCTCTCTACTCCCTCCGCACTAATCCTAACCTTACTATTAAACCCACCGATTAAGGGGGGTGCTGTTGTAGTCTGACGTACTGACCTCTACCTTGCCGAGGCACAGCGACAACTCGCGGATACCTCCTGTTATTTACCCCTCGATCGTGACCCCACTAAGGAGCATCAGGCCATTGTCTCCCACACCATCACCGACTTTATCCACTCAGGGGGTCTCCCATCCACTGCTACCAACCTTATAGTTCCCACACCTCGCACTTCCCGTTTCTACTTCCTACCCAAGATCCACAAACCTGCCTGTCCTGGCAAAGCTATTGTCTCAGCTTGCTCCTGCCCCACCGAACTCGTTTCTGCATACATCGACACAGTTTTATCCCCCCTTGTTCAATCCCTTCCTACCTATGTTCGTGACACTTCTCACGCTCTTAAACTTTTCGATAATTTTAAGTTTATTTTCACCATGGATGTCCAGTCCCTATGTACTTCCATCCCCCATCAGGAAGGTCTCAAAGCTCTCCACTACTTTTTGGGTTCCAGACCTAATCAGTTCCCCTCTACCACCACTCTGCTCCATCTAGTGGAATTAGTTCTTACTCTTAATAATTTCTCCTTTGGCTCCTCCCACTTCCTCCAAACTAAAGGTGTAGCTATGGGCACTCGTATGGGTCCTAGCTATGCCTGCCTTTTTGTTGGCTTTGTGGAACGATCTATGTTCCATGCCTATTCTGGTATCCGTCCCCCACTTTTCCTTGGCTACATCGACGACTGCATTGGCACTGCTTTCTGCACGCATGCTGAGCTCGTTGACTTACATTAACTTTGCCTCCAACTTTCACCCTGCCCTCAAGTTTACCTGGTCCATTTCCGACACCTCCCTCCCCTTTCTAGATCTTTCTGTCTCTATCTCTGGAGACAGCTTATCTACTGATGTCTACTATAAGCCTATAAGCCTACCGACTCTCACAGCTATCTGAACTATTCCTCTTCTCACCCCGTCTCTTGCAAAAATGCCATCCCCTTCTCGCAATTCCTCCGTCTCTGCCGCATCTGCTCTCAGGATGAGGCTTTTTATTACAGGAAGAGGGAGATGTCCTCCTTTTCTCAAGAAAGGGGTTCCCCTTTCTCCACCATTAACTCTGCTCTCAAACGCATCTCCCCCATTTCATGCACATCTGCTCTCACTCCATCCTCCCCACTAAGAATAGGGTTCCCCTGGTCCTCACCTACCACCCCACCAGCCTCCGGGTCCAACATATTATCCTCTGTAACTTCTGCCACCTCCAACGGGATCCCATCACTAAACACATCTTTCCCTCCCCCCCCCCCCCGCTTCCCGCAGGGATCGCTCCCTACGCGACTCCCTTGTCCATTCGTCCCCCCCATCCCTCCCCACTGATCTCCCTCCTGGCACTTATCCTTGTAAGCGGAACAAGTGCTACACATGCCCTTACACTTCTTCCCTTACCACCATTCAGGGCCCCAGACAGTCCTTCCAGGTGAGGCAACACTTCACCTGTGAGTCGGCTGGGGTGATATACTGCGTCCGGTGCTCCCGATGTGGCCTTCTATATGTTGGTGAGACCCGACGCAGACTGGGAGATTGTTTTGCTGAACACCTACGTTCTGTCTGCCAGAGAAAGCAGGATCTCCCAGTGGCCACACGTTTTAATTCCACATCCCATTCCCATTCTGCTATGTCTATCCACGGCCTCCTCTACTGTAAAGATGAAGCCACACTCAGGTTGGAGGAACAACACCTTATATTCCGTCAGGGTAGCCTTCAACCTGATGGCATGAACATTGACTTCTCTAACTTCCGCTAATGCCCCACCTCCCCCTCGTACCCCATCTGTTATTTATTTATATACACACATTCTTTCTCTCTCTCTCTCTCTTTCTCCCTCTGTCCCCCTCACTATACCCCTTGCCCATCCTCTGGGTTCCCCTCCCCCCTTTCCTTCTCCCTGGGCCTCCTGTCCCATGATCCTCTCATATCCCTTTTGCCAATCACCTGTCCAGCTCTTGGCTCCATCCCTCCCCCTCCCACTTTCAAATCTCTTACTAGCTCTTCCTTCAGTTAGTCCTGACCAAGGGTCTTGGCCCGAAATGTCGACTGTACCTCTTCCTAGAGATGCTGCCTGGCCTGCTGCGTTCACCAGCAACTTTGATGTGTGTTGCTTGAATTTCCAGCACCTGCAGAATTCCTCATGTTTGAGTAATTTCCCGACAGCTTGGAAATATCCAAGTTTCCTAATTTAGGTGCTCTCTGGGCTTTTGCCAACTATGCTAACTTCCTGCCTTTTTCCAACACTTGTTGCGGGGAATCTGTTGAATTTGTGCCAGATTATGCCTAACATTCAGTGACTCAATTCACTTTAAAGAGATAGCTGGTGGGAGAAGGAGAAATATCAGGTCATCTTTTTGAACTAAGTGAGTTTTGCTCATGTTTTAATTAATTTGTTTTTATAAGTGTGATTGACTTCTAAATCAATTCTAAACGTCAAAACAATCAAACACTACCAGATTTACGAGCTCGTGGGGGGTGGGGAGGGTCAATGCTTGACAGATTGTGAAAGCATTTTTCTGGAGGGGTTATTTAAATTCTCCCAAATAACAATACTTATGTTAGGATGGCTTAGCCCTGTGCAAGGTCTCACTTACAGAAAGGATCTAGCCTTGTTGAAGAAATTACTATGATTAAACTATGGACTTGGCAAGGAGAAAATCCAGGTAGAAATTCTGAGCAATTGTTTTGCAAATATTCTGGGTTAAGGTAAAAAAAGAAGGGCCTGTAATGTGCTGTGGATCTCTATGTTCTATATTCAGTGTAAAGACATGTATTCAGTTTCAGAAAATAACATCCACCCACAACTGAAAGAAAATTAAAATCAGCTGCTTTGGAATTTTTGTAAGGAGGTGCTAAGCTAAAATAGATCATGGTGAAGTTTTCTTCTTTTCCATAAACCAGCTGCAGGGTCATAATGAGCAACAAGTGCTTCACTTTAATCATTATATTTCAAGTATCAACATTTTTAAAAGTTCAGGTTCTTATCAGTACAAACTGAAGTTTTGGCACAGCAACAGGAGATTTAATTTGAAGCTCCATAAAATGAATCAATAATACAGAATGGTTTACACATTCAGAAGCTATTTATGTAGATACAGTGCGAGGCAATATATCTGCAAGGCAATGTACTGTGCTTTGATTTATTGTTGAGAACTGAGTCATGGAAGTACCCAAATTGCTAAGCATCCATACTCAACTTCAGATGGATTTTGAGCATCCCCCCCATCCCAACTCTGCTATTGCATAAACCATTAGAAGCAGAAAACATGAGGCCTAGAGGTCCTGGAAATACAATCACCAATAATATTGTCAGTGGACCACAAAGACAGATACGTAAAAGGAGCAAATTAAACCAATTAATCTGGAATATCTTCCACTTCTTGGTCACAGGAGCTTAAGTCAAAACTAGTTCATTGTTTTGTAGGGAACTGAATACTGTGAAAGTCTTAAAAATGGGGGAGATGGTGTCAAAAATTAGACATAGACAATTAAAAGCTTTGCAATGAATGATGGGATGCTGAAAGTCAAGATTGTTCAATGGATTCCCCAAAATACGATTCAAGTACCAATTACACCAAATTATCCTTCATAACAATTTACATTTATATGCCAATTAGCGTAACAACAATGAGAATATCATCAAATAAAATTTGAAGACATACTCTTTAAAGAAACATCAAGGAAATATGGATAAAAGCATTTTAGAAGGCACAGATAAAAAGACAGTAACTAAACAGATAAATTCTGAATAAAGCCTAAGTAGATGAAAGCACAACATCAACGGCAGAATAATTAAAATTAGGTACATGATAAGGGACCTGAACTGGAGGCATGGAGAAGACAATAATGAAAGAAAGGCTGTGGAAGAAAACAAAAACAAGGGTCAGAATTGAAAAAGGAAGTATTGCTTATGCAGGAGGCTGTACAAGTAAGTGAGCACTAGAATAGTGGGTGATCAGAACTGTGTGGGAAAGATGCTACAAACTTAAAAATAATACAGTTAAGCTCAGCTATTGAAAAATTAAGGAAGGCGAGGTCAGGGGTGAAACAGTCACTCTTAAAGGTATCAAAAATTTCAGAAGCAGATGAGCTGAGGCAGAATAAAATCATACAAAGTTATGGAGATGACCTTGATGATAATGTGGATTTGCAGTCTAAAAAAAATCTTTGTCACAAGGTTGCAAACAGTCTGGCTCAGCCTAAGTTTCAAAAGGGATCATTTCTTTTTGGTAAGAATATCATGACAGATTTATATAGGAAATCAGTTGTGTCTATTCTTACCTAGTTTTATTTGGAGGAAATTTCACTTCATCAAGTACCGAATGTTGGACAAGCTGTGTGTGAAGTTAGAAGCAGTGGAAACAAGGTATTATCAGATAAAGCTATCAAATGGCTGAATGCAGACGAAGCTAAAAGGGAAGTTAAAGATAGAGCTACATGGAGCTCCAGAGATAACTGTGCAGGAGCAGGAAGCAATGGAAATTCAGACTGAAAAAGGATCCAGTGCTTTCCTGGCATGGACAACGAATAAACTCTTCTCGGGCTTCGAGCTGGGTACAGGCATCGATTTTAACCAGCATTTCGATGACAAACTCTGCCAACTTCATCACAGATGATGAAGTGTGGAAAAGTGGAGGGAGAGCGTGGCAACAAGGTATTATCAGATAAAGCTATCAAATGGCAGAATGGAGATGAAGTTATGGTACTTCATCAGCACACGGTGGAAACCTGCATCAAGGACCATGGCAGGGGTGTGCGTGTGTGTATATTATATATCAACAGACCGGACATACTTAGGCCCTAGGCATCATCCCTGAAGAAAGTGTCATCAAAATGCCAGTTAAAATTGATTATCTCTACCCGGTTGGAAGCCCAAGAAGAGTTTATTCATGAATGCAGATTGTCCTCTGGATAAAAGTGAACAGAAAATAACAGACCAGATAAATGGATAACAGCAGAGAGATGCTAGAGGAGGGCGGTGTGATTAACTACTTCAAAGATTGCAGACAAGTCAGGAATAAAGAATAAAATAACTTCAGAGTTTCAGAGTGCCAAGTTGGTAAGTCCAGTTTCAATGTTTTGGCAGGAATGTAATCCTGACATGTGATTCTGTGAAAAAAGGCATGGATTTAGCATACAAGAATAGGTACAGAGACTTGAGTGAAAGAAACGTGGGTGATGAATTGGCAAATGGTTCTATGGTTCTATGGTAAGTTGGTTCTTTATTCTTTGGAACGTAGACGTTGAGGGGGGACTTGATAGAGGTATTTAAAATTATGAGGGGGATAGATAGAGTTGATATGGATAGGCTTTTTCCATTGAGAGTGGGGGAGATTCAAACCAGAGGACATGAGCTGAGTTAAAGGACAAACGTTTAGGGGTAACATGAGGGGGAACTTCTTTGCTTAGAGAGTGGTAGCTGTGTGGAACGAGCTTCCAGCAGAAGTGGTTGAAGCAGGTTCGATGTTGTCATTTAAAGATAAATTGGAGAACTATATGGACAGGAAAGGAATGGAGGGTTATGGGGTGAGTGCAGGTCGGTGGGACTAGTTGAGAGTAAGAGTTCGGCACGGACTAGAAGGGCGAAGATGGCCTGTTTCCATGCTGTAATTGTTATAAGGTTATATTATAAATGACAATAACAATTAGAAATGGGAACGAGGAATTGATTGAGCATTTTAAAAGGAAGAGGATTGATCAAAAAAAAACTAGTGTATGAGCTGACTTTGCGGCAGATAGACGTTTGTTGGGTGGTCAGCTGTTTCAGAGGGAGTGGTAGGATGGGGTTGAGGGAGGTGCTCTGAAGGAGGTGATCTTGGAGAAGACAATTTGGAGCTGGAAAATAAATCAAAAGAGAAAAAAAAGCCTTGTATTTGTACAATGCCTTTCAAATCCCTTTAAAGATGGCCCACAGTACTTTACAGTCATTAAAGTAGTTTTGAAGAATAATCAATGTTGCAGTCTTTTGCAAATAAGTGAAACAGTACCAGCCAGATAACATGCCAAATCATGCCAGATTTAGTCTGCACCAATACAGTAAGTAACTGTAAATGGCCTTCAATCGCAGACTTGGATAGGGAGGTGTTGGGAGTTCTGAATACTAACTAGGTTTCATCCTGACTCATTTAAAAAAATTCTGGAAGACTCTGAGTTTTTGATTATTTCTGACATACGGGCATTTAAACTACTGAAATTGTTAAGAGTAACTTAGAAACAAAATATTAAATACCAACAAATAATTAAAAACAAAATAAAATATTATAAAATAAATAACTGAGCTTTTCCTTCTCCAACTTCTAAGCCAGGAATCTCCTTTCAAGTGAACAGAGATTTTTACCCCACAGTAGGTCTTTATGGTGTAAGCTCTCAAAGGTAGGCTCCCAGTGTTGGAGAATTCCAGCAAGGGCTCTGCCCTTGGACTAAAGGCAAGTCCAGTGGAAGAACGAATGTTACTCAGCGTTTCTCAGGCTTCAAGGAGAGGCACTCAAGTCTGGGCTGTACTTGTATGTCACCTCGTGTTTGGGAACATTCCCTTCGGAACTACCAGGCACAACTAACTCTCTATGGCCCAGCACAGAACAGGTCCTTCCGGCCAACGAGCTGCACCACCCAGCAACCTATTTAACACCCAGGACAATTTACAATGACCAATTAGCCTATTAATCAGTATGTCGTTGGACTGTGGGAGGAAATCCGTGTGCTCACAGGAAGGACATATAAACTTTCTTACAGAGTACACTGGAATTAAACTCTGAACTCTGCTCTAATGGCCTTGTGCTACCGTGATACCCTTTTTTTGGACTTCAGAAAGGGATTAGCAAAGGCAATGGAACAGATGGGCTTGATTGTAAATGTGGTATTGCTCAATACGGTGCAAGTTCAACAGGCCGAGGAGCAGGGCTGAGGAGGGGGAAAAAGGATCAACCATGATTGAATCACAGAGCAGACTCGATGGGCTAAATGGCCTAATTCTGTTCCTATGTCTTATGGCCAGATACTAAACGGTACAAGTAGGAAGTACTACTATTTGAATCCCCACACACCTTACTGTATTCCCATTATCAATTGCAAAGTAATCTTTCGGATTGTAAACCTTTCGGAATAGTGTGGAGGGATGAATTAGATCACAACAAGCCAAACTACTACTTCCATTTAGGTTCTGCACTACACACAGAGATAAAAATGGTTCAAAGTGATTTTCTGTTGAAAGGCCATCAACCCAAAATCCTACTTCTCACTGGAGAGATGCTGTCTGATCTGCTGAGTATTTCTGGCAAGCTCTTTGTTTTTATTTTGGCATTTATTTGTTCACAAAACTGCAGCATTTTCAAAATGCCCATGGTTGAACTGAAACGGGTAGATTGGCACTTTCTGTTCTATCCCAACTTTTCCAATCTATCTATAGGATAACATGACATGCAACTGTTCTTGTGATTTCCCCAAGCAATAATCATATACTGGCAAACCTACATTTACCTGCCAATTCCCAAATACCCTTGAGATGGCAGTGGTGAGCTATCCTCTTGAACAGCTACAGCACATGTACTGATGATTTGCCCACAGCACTGCTGCAGTTGGATTCTCATGATTTAAATGAAGTGAAAATGAAGGAACTACAATATATGCATAAGTTAGCACTGTATGTGGCTTGGGAAAAAAAAACTCTGGTACTGAGGTTCATATACAACTGTTTGCCCTTTAAACTTCTAGAGGTTGCAGACTTGGAGATTTTTTAATGTAACAGCTTCAAACAAAAATGCTTGCTTAGCCAGAAAGGAAAATTAAGAGAAACCACATTGCTCTAAAAAATGCACATGGACCAGACTAGGAGAAGATGACGCAAACATGAGGAAATCTGCAGATGCTGGAAATTCAAGCAACACACACAAAATGCTGGTGGAACGCAGCAGGCCAGGCAGCATCCATAGGAAGAAGCACAGTCTCGGCCTGAAACATCCACTGTGCTTCTTCCTATGGATGTTGCCCAGCCTGCTGCATTCCACCAGCATTTTGTGTGTGTTGTTAGAAGATGAGACACTTTCTTCTACAAAGAGCATCAATGAACCAAATAGCTATCTACAACAACCCAGTAGTTTCAACGTCATCAGTACTGGCTAGCTTTATTATTATTATCAAAAATCAATTAACGATTAATTTGTCAACAATTCAATGAACTGCTGGGATTAGCAGGATGTGAATTTGTACCTCCTGGATTACTAGTTGTGTAATCTGACAAGTAAAACCGCTAATATCAAGAGGTCTATAATTTGTAGAGCCATAGTATTTTAGGGGCAGCACCATCGAGGTGACCTTGCTGATGTCTGATTTAATAAGCATATTTGATTAACAAGCACCTGTCAAAATTGGGACATGTTGAACAATAGAGCTTTTATTGTATTGTGATCTCTACCATTCTTTTATAATTATTGTGTACCTAGCTCAGTCTAATTTAATAATATTGTACCTAAAAGGAACTGTATTCTTATCTGATAAGTCAGCTTTATGCAAATACTAGGTTACATCACCATCCTAGAGTGCAACTGCAACTTTACACAGGTAGTTTCTTGAAGCCGCAGGTGAGAATTATACAAGAGATCCTCTGAATCTGGCAAAGTTAAATCAGATGAATCAAGATCTCTGACCTAAGTGCAGTATTCACTTTTTTGGCCACAGTTTGTTTTGAGAAAATTCAGAACTCTTAGCAAATAAAATGTAAAATCATATTCTAGTTGCCTTCTTCAAGGCCAAATGATGAGTCAAGGTTGTAAGCGGTTGCTATTAGTTGCAGAGGTTTGTGGTTCTTTTTATTTGAAGTAGGAAAGTTTGGGACAAGAAAAATAGATTCTCTCCAAAATATTCAGTAAATTAGGGGAAACTATGTCCAAAAGTGACATGCTGTGTAGATGCTACATAGTAAATTGCTAGTTCATTGCTTTGACTCCATCCAATGCCTACACTAAATGACCTTAAAAGAAAAAATTGTCGACGATAATCCCAATGGGGAAACACTATCATCTTGTTTTAAGCAAACAGTACGTTGGTAGGCAACCTGGGTCTGCCCTGGTTGATTAATAAGCCTGAGCTTCACAGGATTCAGAAGTCAGTGCACCATTGAATTACTAACATTGACCTATATATGACAATGCGTGAAACAGTTGATAGTCACATGATCCAAGACATCTTCAACATTTCCAAGAAAACTGCATAGATTTTCTGCTGAAAATCAAATGCAGAAGATTGCTCATATCAAATCAGTTACACTGGCTTGCCATGCAATGGATGCACTGATGACATAGAGAGAAGTTAGTAAGAAATAAATGGTGTTTCTTTGCTCAGTGGAAATTAGTTTAACAGATAATTATTATTATTCTAAGTGGAAAATTTGAAAACACAGATTTGAAAGAGCATCATAAAATTACAATTAACAGAAAATGATAACACTGCATTTGGGTCATGACACAATCACTCATACCTGTGTTCTGTGTTCTCCAACTGCAAACTGTAGAACAGCAAAACTGGAGATATGACTGCCTTCAACACGCTCCACAGTGCTAGAGTCAATCTTCAGATCACTGCTGATTTCAGCACTTTGTATGAAGTCCTCCGTTTTTAAATCTTCAACTCTTTTTAGCTCTCCATTAGCTAACTGTATGATTGATCCTTTCATGAAGTAGGGAGGCAGTTGATTAGAAGCTGCGACTGGAGAACTCACCGACTGTACTACTGGCAGGTGCACTTGAGCCTGCACAACAGTTGTGTGGTAAGTTGGCTGTGTAGCAAGTGATTGAGGATGATAGTTCTCACTCTTGGGACTAGCTGTGCTGACAAATGGATGAGGCACTGCAGCAAACTGAGGAGATGTTGTCACTATTGTAGAGGTCACCCCTGAAGCTTCAACTGCTGTACTGCATACAGGAATAAGAAGTGGGTGGGTGCCTGGAATTACTACGTGCTGCTGCAGGTTCCCATGGTAACTTAGTGCTTGCTGTTGACTGCTTATGTAACCAATAAGAGGCTGTTGAGAACCAGGATAAACTGCACTAGCAGGTAGTCCTATAGAAAGGTGGTCAGTGGGAGTATGGGTGGTTTGGATGACAGACTGTGGAGAAAAAGTTGCCTTCCCATGATTTAAGTTGGCCTTGTCATACAATGCCAAAGGAGAGTTGTCGCTGTCTATGGCCTGTTGGACCTCCAAATCTGTAGTTGGTGTGTGACTGTTGGGTATAATCATTACTGAAGCTCTAGAGCCCAAATTTTCTTGTGCAGTGTAGTCAGCAGGGCTTGGGTGAACAACCACATGGGTCCCATGCCTTATTTCATAGTGCCGAGAAACCGGTTTGGCTCCTGACTTTTCCAGGTTCAATTCTGTGCTGGGTGAAAGAGCGTATCTCCTACTTTTCTCAATTTCACCATTTAATACTTCCCTTCTTGGAACCAAATGTGGTCTGATGTCATCGACTTTCCTGATGGTTTCCCTTGATCCAACAGGATATCCGGCGTCTGAGTATTGGAGAACCATTGGTGACGGTGTACTGACTGTGAGAGTATGTGGAATCACTGACGAGTGAGAGTGCAAATGCAAGGGGACTGTAGTAGGGGAGTGGGGCCTTGTCACATTGGGAGATGAACTTGAAATTTGCACATACTGGTTTTGCACCGAGGGGGAAGGTGATCCTGGAATCTCTCTGCGTGGCCTGACAACCTGATGCTCAACCTTGTGCTGGGATGGGCTGCCCATACTGGCAAAGATTGTAGAGTAGGGTTCTAGTTGGGAATACTGAGTCGGAGTAGCAGAAGCATTTGAAGCTGTTGGGGAAATCAATTGGGAGGGGACAAATGGAGGAGATCCTACATATGGTGTATTAAAAGGTGGCCCAACAAACTGGAAAGTAGCAGCGGGCTGCAGATGAGCATACTCCACAGGTGACGTCGAAGACCCTGGCTGAGCTAATGCTGAAGATGAATAAACAGCACGAAGTTGTGTTACCCCTGGAGCTGGTCTAACATTCCCAGGCGATGAATAGTCCACTGCAGTTGGTAGTGATTTATACAGTGGTAAGCCAGTTTCCACTGAGGTTTCTCCTGCTACTTTGGCATGTCCATACTTCACGCCCACACTGCTTTGGCAGCTAGCTACATTGGCAAGCCATGCCAAGTTTTCACTGCGACTGCTCTCACTTGCAGTAGCTGCTGCAACTGCCTTCTCTGCCAAGGGCAGGCTGCTGACAGGAAATTCACGTTTCTTGGGCGGTAAACATTCATTGCTGCGTTCCTGGTTCGATTTCATCTTTAAAAGACTTGCTTAGTGTCTGTTATGCTTTAATTCTAGTTTGATAAATTGTATGTTGCATTTGTTTTCTGGCAGTTTGCTCCAAAAAGATCCAAGAACTACATGAGGCATCATTTCCTCCAGCCAGGATTTTCACAGCTGCTGTGGAATCTGAAATGAAAAGAAATATTCAAATTAACCATTCAGTAAAACAAGGTAACCAAGAATAATCAATGCACAAATTAACAACCATTCCTCTGTGAATATTAGACATATTGTCCTCCCTTTCATTTCTCCTCTGAGAAGTTCTCTTTTAATTCCTGGTCTCGACAATTTTCTGGGCCAGTTTCATTCCATCTTTTTATTTTACTTTTTACTTCACTTTCTGTCCTGGAAGAGCTATCAGCTGTTTTAGGAAGAGTCAGATACGAGGCATTTAGTGAAAATAACATATTTTACGTTTAGTCTTAACAGAATGTCTCTTAATACTCATTCAGAAACAGCTGTAGTTCACTTGAACAAAGGTTCTTTGATATTTAACTTCATATAACTATATTCTTAAATGTATACCATACAAGAGCTTTAAATTTCAGCAGCTTTTCTTCTTCAGAATCAGATCAGGTTTAATATCACAACCATTTTGTGGAATTTGTTAACTTTGTGGCAGCAGTACAGTGTAATACACAATAATATAAAAAAATATATAATAAAGTCAAAGGGTTAAATTAAATAGTAGGGCAAAAACAGAAATAAAGAAGTAGTGAGGTAGAGTTCATGGGTTCAATGTCCACTCAGATATCAGATGGCAAAGGGGAAGAATCTGTTCCTAAATTATTGTGTGCCTTCGCGCTTCTGTACCACCTCCTTGATGGCAACAATGAGAAGAGGGCATGCCCTGGGTGGTGGGGTTCTTTAGTGATGGACACCACCTTTTTGAAGCACTGCTCCTTGAAGATGTCTTGGATACAACAGAGGCTGGTGTCCATGATGGAGCTGACTAATTTTACAGCTCTCTGCAGCTTCCTTTGATCCTGTGCAACCCCCCCCCCCCCCGCCCAATACCAGATGGTAATGCAGCCAGTCAGAATGCACTCCATGGTACATCTGTAGAAATAAATGTTTTAGGTGACAAACCAAATCTCCTCAAACTCCGAATGAAATATAGCCGCTGTCTTGCTTTTTTCATAGCTGTATCGATATGTTGGGACCAGGTTAGGTCCTCAGATATTAACACGCTCTAAGCATAAAAATGCTTTTGAGAAATTTGTTTTAATATTTTCAGAAACAAATCCTCATTGATAAACAAACTGCTACATACAATTGAAATGGCATCTCCTCAATACTAAACTGTAAAATGAGGAAGATCATGTACTGCACCAAAACAAATTAAAGAAACCAATTCTAACACTCCACTCATGGTTGTAACTGGTGTGGTACAGTCAACAGATAATTCAGAAATTAATACATTGACTTTTTTCTTTGGTTAAGTTTAGTTATTTCAATGCCACCAGTGATGGCATAAAAATAAATACAACCTGTGAATATCTTAGAATTATTTATAAAACTCAGTCTAAGCAGAAAACTAAATTTATCCCTTCATGGAGATGCATTACGTGCTCAACATCATCATCAGAATGGCATGTTGTATAAGAGGTTCATAACTGCCAGACTGAATTAAAAATAAAATAACCTGCAAAGTTGTATATGTACTTTAAGTCACACAGTGAAACTAGAAGTTCCTTGAAGTTACCTTTCCTCTGCTTAGACAAAAATAAAAATTCGACAATTATGCTGCAGCTTGAAGTTGCTGTTGAACTGCTGCATTCTAAGTCTAGCAATTCACTGCTGGTAGAAAGGCAGCGTATGAGAGAGATACATCCATTGGCATATTTAATGCAAGTGTAACCCCAACTTGGCTTTCTGACTGGCAGCATAAAAAGCTGCAGGTTGTTTTCCATCATTTGTGATTTGTACTCAGATGGAAACTGACAAAAAAGAGGCTTGCATGGCTTTCCTGGTTACGTGTAAACATTGTATCATTGGTCACAGGCCTTCTGTGGCTATAACTAGGAGTGACTTAAGTCCGCTCTAATTTGACTACCATCACAACAGGTGAACATCAGATGCCATTTCATTGGTTCTTCATTCAGCTCCAGAAAACCTGCACAGTGAAGATGCATACATTAGGATGCTCTTCATTGACCACAGCTTGGCATTTAATACTATTATCCCCTCAAAACTACTCAGAAAGCTCCAAGACCTAGGGCTGAATAGCAGCTTGTGCAACTGTATCCTCAATTAAAGAATCCAGTCAGTTCAGATTGGCAACATCTCCTTCACAATCATCGTCAGCACAGGTGCACTACAAGGCTGTGTGCTTAGCCCCCTGCTCTGTTCGCTTTACACTTATGACTATGAGGCTAAGCACAGTTCCAATGCCAGTAAGTTTGCTGATGACACCACTGCCATTGACCAAATCAAAGGTGGAGATAAATCAGTATATAGGAGAGAGATTAAAAAGACGGCTGAATGTTACCACAACAAAGTCAGCGAGACCAAGGAGCTGATTATTGACCACAAAAGGAGGAAACCAGAGGTCCATGAGCCAGTCCTCATTGGGGGAAATCAGAGATGGAGAAGGTATAACTTCAGAGGATCTGTCTTGGGTCCAGCACAAAGGGCCATTACAAAGAAACCACTACAGCGACTCTACTTTCTTAAAAATTTGGAAAGATGCAACATGTCGTCTAAAACTTCGACCAGCTTCTATAGATGTGCTTTGGAGAGTATATAGACTGGCTGTATCATGGCCTGGTATGGAAACACCAATGCCCTTGAACTAAAAACCCTATAAAAAGTTGTGGATACAGCCCAGTCCATCATGGGGATACTGTTCCTCACTGTTGAACACATTTACATGGAGTACAGTCACAGGAAAGCAGTATCCATCATCAAAGACCCCCACCATCCAAGCCATACACTCTTCTTGCTGCTGCCATCAGGAAGGAGGTACAGAACCCTCAGGACCCATACCACCAGCTTCTGGAACAGTTATTAGCCTCCAACCACCAGGCTCTTGAACCAGAGGGGATAACTTCACTCACCCCAATACTGAACTGTTCCCATAACTATGGACTCACTGACGAGGACTCTTCATCTCATGTTCTTGATATTTGCTTACTTATTTTTTTGCTTTTTGAATTTGCACAGTATTTGTCCGTCTTGTTGTGTGTGGTCTTTTATTGATACGATTGTCTTTTCATATTTACTGTGAATGCCTGCAAGAAAATGAATCTCAGGGTTGTATATGGTGACATACATGTACTTTGATTATAAATTAAATTAAAAAGTCAACATTAAATTTATTGAGTTCAAAATTATGTTAAGTACATGTTTTGCTTATAGATTAGTTTAGTTATTTAAACTAATGTATTAATGCACCATTAGTTTCATACATCCTTCTTTTGTGGAGGAAAAGTTTAAGTGCAAAAAAAATAGTTAGAAAACATCTTAGTGCAAAGAACAGTATAAAAGCAGGAAGAAAGAAAAGCCAGACTGTGTTTATCATCAATCGTGGAAAAGTTCAGTACAAAGATACTCGAGGCCAGAGATAGAGACAACATACTCAACATGTTCCACTAGAGAAGTGAAACAAAATATGTACGGATTCACTAAAGGATCACAGCTGCCTTGAAGTAGCAGCTACTTATTGGATTCTTAGAATTAATAATTTCAAGAACAATAAAGAGAAGATGGTTTACAGGATTAGCAAAACCCAGCTCTAATTTTACTGGCACTGGCTTCTATCCTAACTCTTTATTCTTATCAGTTTAAAGGAGACATATTAGTAAATTAAAGAGAAAAATGGTTCTTTTCCACATCCCTTTTCCAAGTACCAGGCTAGAATAGCAGCAGGATACAACACCAAATATATTTATTTATAACCCAAGTTGTGACTTATAAGGCAAAAGGGTTGGGCAGCAGTTGCATTGACTTTGCTGCACTGCTGTATCGTCTTGGAAATCATATGACAGAGAAGTTATTGGAAAGTGTCCACTGAAAATTTAAAAGGCAACTCCTAAACTTAAAAGGGTCTGCTTACAAGGAAAGATCATCCTGCTACTCAGCTTTATTCTGCGGAAATACCGTCAATGAGAGGGACTTGACAAAGGATCTGCAAAAGTTTCAGCAGAATGACAAAATCAAATGTCTTTGGGCCCTTTGTTGCCATGGGTTTCCATGAGACCTAGGCTGCAATTGGTAGTTATAGTGCAAAATAAATTTATTATCTAAGTGTGTGTGTGTGTGTGTGTATATATATATATATATAAATAAATGTTCAGTACGGACTAGAAGGGCTGAGATGGCCTGTTTCCGTGCTGTAATTGTTATTTGGTTTATATATATAAATTGGTCACCATGTACACTACTGTAATAATTTTATATATTGCACTGTAGTGCTGCTGTAAATCATGTAAACAATAAAAGTAAGCAAATAGCATTCAGAACAAAAGCGAATCCACAGCCATGAAGCCCCCAACAAGCCACAGCCTCAGCCTCAGCTCAGTGCAGAGCCGACGAAACATTACAGAGCCCAAAGGAGGCCACATTCTCAGCTTCAGCTCAGTGCAGAACCCAGAGCAGGCCACAGTCTCAGCCTCAGCTCAGTGCAGAGCCGAGTAAACGTTGCAGAGCCCAAAGCAGGCCACAGTCTCAGCCTCAGATCAGTGCAGAGCCGAGTAAACGTCACAGAGCCTGGAGCAGCCGGAACAGACCACTACGTTGTTTCCAATTCACTGTGAAATGTTAATTTCTGTAATCACAATTAAGAAGCGAGCTGCAGTATTTTACATGTTCGGCAGAATGAGCAAGGAGCATAAACTAAGAGATACACAACTGTTCACGACTACAGTGTGTTGTTACCAATTATTGAGGGCCTTGCAGATGATACAACAGCCACCGAGCAACACTATCAATTCATAACACTGGTTTTCCTTGCACTAGTAATGGAACGAATGTAAAAAAAAAATCTGGAACAAGAGGAGCAAATAAATGCAAGACCCATTTGCCAACCAAAGAGTTATAATCATGGAATGTTAAAAGCTGGGGCCATTTGTCCCAATCCCTTCTTCTGTTCCTATGGCTCTGTGGGCCCTTTTCAAATATTTTGGCAATTTGACAAGTATTACAGATTCCATTTCCACTATCCTTTCAGGATATCTGTTCAGATTATAACAACACTCTGATATTTTCCTGTATCACCCTTATTTCTTTTGCAATCATCCATGGATTATGGCTCCACTGCCACAGAAGACAGGTTTCTCCCAATACATTTGTTAAAATGCTCTTTCAAATTTTAGCCTAAACAACTTTGGAGATTCACTTAGTTTTTCTGCTCAGTAAGAACTGCAGATATTGGATAGCTGAAAAAATCAGAAAACGCTGGAGCTACTCTGCATGTGTGGAGAAAATACAGAGTTGAGAAACTAAAAACTACAGACGGGAAAAATCCAAAATAAAAACACATCATCGACATGAAATCTTAGTTGTGTTTTTTCCCCTCTCCACAGAGGTTGTTAAATCAGCATTTCTCTTTTAATCTCAGTTTCACTCATCAGCTTATATTTTTCCATGATCAAAAATGCCACTTTAATTTCTTTTAAACTCTCTCGAAAGTGTTGATTTCGAGAGACACAATCCCAAGCAGAGGTCTTACTGACGTTTCATAAAATATTCAGCATAATTCTGCTCCCTTCAGCAGTCCACATCTCCTGAAATCTGTCATTCTCCTCGTTAACTGCATTTTCCAGGCATCTGCAAACTTTCAAATTACTCTAGATAACCAGAAGTGTATATCATCAAACAATAATTACCATCAAATTTTATCAAATATGTTCAGAATCTTGCTTATAGTACATTATACAAATGCAGCCATTGCAATGTACTGTTCAAAACCACATCCAGTGACAAGTGTCAGTAATAGAGGAATTAATAATTTTTTGCTCAAAAAGTAAAGCGCTCCATCCTGCCATAGCTCTTTCATTCCAGATCTAACACAAGCCCTATCAGGAACCATTACTAACCTTACAAGGCAAACTCTGTCAACTGAAAGTTATGGAAGTTCATCTGGTAGAAAATGGAAAGCTGAATAACTAAACCTACTGGAAGAGAACTGGCAGGTCATTTAACTGTTGGCACAGAAAGGTATCAGTCTGCTGAGTATACACCTCCATCTAAAAACACTTGGCTGCTATGTGTCCCCACCCACTTTATAAAGCAATCTCAAAGTTCAAAGTAAATTTATGATCAAAGTGCATACATATGCATCTCCTGTACACAGCCCTGAGATCCATTTTCTTGGAGGGATTCACAGTAGATACAAGAAACACAATAGAATTGACGAAAGACTGCCCCCAACAGGATGGACAAACAATGTGCAAAAGATAACAAACTCAGCAGATACGAAAAGAAAAAGAAATAATAAATAAACAATAAATATCAAAATCATGAGATGAAGAGTCCTTGAAAATCAGTCCATAGTTTGTGGGAATAATTCAGTGATGGGGCAAGTGAAGTTATCCCCTCTGGTTCAGGAGCCTGATGGGTGAGGGGTAATAACTGTTCCTCAACCTAGCTCCTGAGGCTCCTGTACTTTCTTCCTGATGGCAGCAGAGAGAAAACAGCATGGCCTGGATGGTGGGGGTCCTTGATGATGGATGATGTTTATTTGCGACAGCATTCCATGTAGGGAGGGCTTTACCCATAACGGACTGGATTGTATTCACTATTTTTTGTAGGCTTTTCCATTCAAGAGCATTATTGGTACTTCCATTCCAGGCTGTGATGTAGCCAGTCTATATATACTTTGCACCACACATCTACATAAGTTTGTCAAAGTTTAGATGACATGCCAATTTTTCACAAACTTCTATGAAAGTGAAGGCACTGCCGTGCTTTCTTCTCAAGGGTTCTGATGATGACATAAACAGTCGAAGATTTGCTTGCGTGAGTCAGTGCATCTTTAAAGTGTTTGTCACTGCCTTCCACCCTCCCCAGCCTGACTCTTAATGGATCCAAACAAGCCGTTGTACTATACATAGTATATTAAATATTGCAAAGATATGTTAATCACTAAACAGAGGTCATGCAACTGATAGGCATTCATCAATCTCTGGTAGTAGAATTTATGACTCACTTACTAAGCAGGAGTTCTACCATGTGACTGACACTAGATAAACAGACTGGAACTTCACTATTGTGAACAAATAAACTCTCAATAACACAATCTGTTTCACTCTTCAAAGGAAGCTTCATTCAATACATTATCAACAATGCCCATCGTGTGAAAGAAGTACATCCTTGCTGAGAGATAAAAACTTGTCAGCACCAGCAAGTTAAACATTCAGGTCTGAAGCTAATTAAGATTAAATTAAAGATAAAACCTAAGTGATAAAAAATGCCAAATACACCTTATTTCTTCCTCCTCTCTCCTGAAAGTGGTATACAGATGCATACTGATGATGTCTTGGACTGATCTCCCTAAGCAACAAATCCTCTGGTAACTTACTTTATTTGTTAACAAAGAGATAAACATGAGAAAACCTGCAGCTGCTGGAAATCCAAAGCTACACACAGAAAATACAGGAGGAACTCAGCAGGCCAGGCAGCATTTATGGAAAAGAGTAAACAGTCAATGTATTGGGCCAAGACCCCTCTTCAGGACACAGCCTGTCATTAAATCATTAGACTTAAACAAATGAAGCACTCATCACTGGCAAACCTGATTTTTTCCAGCAGGGAACACAGGCATGAAGGCTGCCAGGCAGCCCGAGGTTATGACAGGCTTCCATTCCTGAGAAATGTTTGCATCCCACATTTTTTTCAGTTGGAAATGAACAATCAGCACGTGATGGGAAAGCAATCAGGCAAGGGAAGAACAGCCTCGCTGACAATGCATGAATCTGTTAGCACTCCCAGCTTGATCCAGCCCCCTATTATTTACACTCAGACGGCGAGGCAGGATGTGGGAGGGAAAAGACAAACAGAAATCTCATATTCCAACTCCACAGTAAATCCATTGCACTGATCTCCCAAATGCTTGGTGAAATGTACAGCGTGTCTAATTTCGGTGTTCGTAACCCCACGAGGACACGTAGCTAGGAGCATCATTTCAAGCTTTGCAAGGATGTTTAGTCCCTTTTCTTCCAAGAACACCCAAGCCAATTTTTAGTCGTGTTCACAAATAAATTCACATTAGAGTTTTTAGATGATTACATCATACATGACCCAAAAAAAGGCTAAAGTCCCTTTAGGATTAACTTTTCTTTGAACAAAGCAAGAGAAATGATAATTTTTTTTAACTCAAAGCTGGCTTAATCAGACTACACCTGTACTGCAAAATAGGCCTAGTAAATCAGCAGCTAGGTTAACTGCAAATAAAAATTGGGCACAGTGCAAAACTGGCTGATCTAATGAATCAATAATGAAGCCCAAACTCATTACCAGGATTTTCAAACAATTAAAACATTATAGTGAATAAAATCCTTTTTAAATGTTGCCACTGATGTACTTGTGCTTAATGACAAGCTCTTAACTCATTTTACAATCGACTTACAAGCAATCGTCATATTTTCCATGTGAAAGTGTTCCTATTGCATTAAAAGATTGCAGGTGATTAACAATGTGATTTTAAGCATGGTGAACTCTCAGATGAATTTCACTCAAAATTCAAAAGTACTTTGGCACTTATCAATGGTGAAATAATAATGGACTTGATTTGAAAACTGCAAATACTAGGAGGAGGAAGAGAGCTACAATACTGGCTGCCACAATGCTCTCTGAATTCAGATGAAATTAACCCGATTCTTCACTGAACTGACAGGAAAGCTAAAAACCTCGAAGGTTCAACTCGTAAAACCCCAAATGAAAGAAAGGAATCTAATTAGGGAAAGGAATCCAAATTCACCAGAATATGTTTAAGATGGTAAACTTCAGAGTTAAATGGAACATCTCCTTTATTGTATAAAATACTGAGTGCTCAGATGCTCTGAGGAAATGGGTATGAGAAAGGGCTTATTTCAATTAACTCATTGGAATTTAACTTCTATTTTTTATATCCATGAATTGCTGGAGATAAAGTACAGAAACTGTGCACATTTTTGAGTGACATGGTTATTTTTCCATCAAACCACTTATCTTTCTTAATATATTTCAGACTTGATACAACCAGCAATTAATGTACTTTAAGTGTAACACACACAAATACTAGAGATCTCAGCAAGTCAGGCAACATCTAGTGAGGGGAGTAAATAGCTGACATTTCAGGCCAAGCCACTTCAGCAGGATTGGAAAGGAAAGGGAAAGAAGCCAGAATAAGAGGATGGGAGAGGGAGGGGAAGGAGTACAAGCTGTCAAATGATGGGCGAAACCAGGTGAGGGGGAAGTTGGGTGGTGGGTGAAGAGGAATGAAGTAAGAAGCTGGGAGGAGATAGATGGAAGAGGTAAAGGGCTGAAGAAAAATGATTCTGATAGAAGAGGAATGTGGGCCATGGGGATAAGAAAGGAGGAGGGGTATCAGAGGGAAGTGATAAGCAGATGAGGACAGGAAAAGGAGTAAGAGGGGAGCCAGAATGGGGAATGGAATAAAGAAAGAAGGGCAAGGGGGTGGGGAGAGAAATTACCAGCAGTTAGAGAAATCAATGTTTGAGCAATGCATTTTACTACAAACGTTTGTATATTCAAGAGAAAGGACACAATATTTCATCCCTCCTCCCTTCTGGTTTGTTCAGATTGTTACTTCAATTAATGCAGTTATCCTCAAAGCTCAAAGTAAAATTATCATCAAAGAACCTGGGCTATTCACTGATTCTTAATCATCTCAAAAATATTTCATATTAGATTTCCTTTAAAACATACACTGTTTTGCTAGTGTTCCAATCTGCTCTTCCTCAAAGAGAGAGAACAAATAAACCTAGAAGCAGAAATGTCAGCTTTCTGAGATCACCATAAAAATATTCAACTGCAGATAGCAAGTTTACGCATCAAGTCAAACTGGGGATAAGAAGATCTCTGCAGCCTACATCTTAATAAAGCTTTCACCGACCTAATCTACCATATCCCTAACTATCAAATTATTTATGAAAAAAAGCAACAAAAGCTGACTTCATAAAGGCCTTGGCATGCTTTACTAGAATACAGCCATTATATAGGTACAAGTTGTGGAAGGTTAGAGACCCAGTCCTTGCCATAATACATACACTGGGAGATGAGGGTGGGAATGTTGAGAATAATGGGCTGGTGGAATACAATCTGGTGCTCCAAGCTTTGAGCTTACATCTGTTTCCAATTGACATTGATATGTTGTTTTCTGAATTTATTTTCTGTTGAACATTCCCAATATTAAATTCTTTAAGCGATTAATTTAAACACAGTAGTTTTTGCCTGCTCCAGCAACCTAAATCTTGGCATGTTCTAAGGCACTTCCCAGCCAAATAATTTTTTGAAATGCTGTCACTATTAAAATGTAAAAAAATTAATTTAATACTGTGGATTCTGGTTAATTGAGCCATCGGTTAATTGTGGCATCTGCTATTTGGAACAACCCTTAAAGAATAAAAACTAGTCAAGAAAGTAGCCAGGATTTCCTTTGTTATTTGGGACACTACGCTGATTAATTGGTACAGGAGACTATTGCCAAACTAGCGTCATTTGCTTGCATTTGTATGGCTGTTAAGACAGTACACCATGCTTAGAGCAAAGTTTTTAAACAGCCTCAGCTGCATTTGGTTATGTTCAAAACCAGTAATTTTTGTCATTAATAGTTTGCAAGAAATAAGCAGCAAGACAATTCAGAACCGTTTTGTTCACTGTGGTTTCAAGCATTCAAGTTTCGAGTTGCCAGAAACGGCTGGGATAGAAATGAAATGATTTCCCAACTTCATCAAAAGGAACAAAGAAGAATTTGAAGATATCGACCATCAGCTTGAGTGTTACAATGAAAATGAAGATTTGAAAGATGCAATCGTCGGAAGTATTGTATGAAGGTAGACAAGGTGTCTGTGCTGATTTTCTTCATTAACAGTCAAAAGAACCTGACAGCGTACACTGGATGAATTCCTCCAGCAACAAATATTAGGAATTAATACACAGTTTTATAGTGCCGTAGTAGTTTTGATAGCGTTTTAGTTTTTTCTGTATTTCATTTAGATACATTATTTGTTACCCAGTTTTCTTTTTTATATAATTTTAACTATTTCCATGAAACTTTGGCTAACTGGGACAGACACTTAATTGGGCCAAGTAGTACCGGTCTAGATAGGACCCAATTAACTGGAATCCACTATACTTGGAGGAGTTTCAAATTGGTGCATTGGACGTGTTTTAAGTGGTTTCTTGATATCACATGATAAAGCAGAATAACAAATAATTACTACATTAACAACAGGAATTCTGCAGATGCTGGAAATTCAAGCAACACACATAAAAGTTGCTGGTGAACGCAGCAGGCCAGGCAGCACCTCTAGGAAGAGGTGCAGTCGACATTTCAGGCCGAGACCCTTCGTTTGAGTTAGTCCTGACGAAGGGTCTCGGCCTAAAACGTCGACTCCACCTCTTCCTAGAGATGCTGCCTGGCCTGCTGCATTCACCAGCAACTTTTATGTAATTACTACATTAACATTTATATTAGTTAAGAAATATTGTATTAATTATTAACAAGGTAGTAATCAGTCTATTCCATTGATTATCAGACGTGCAAAACAGGTCAGAATTATACACTAAACGCAAGAGATTCGGCAAATTCTGGAAATTCAGAGGAGCAAACACAAGATGCAAGTGGAACTCAGCAGGCCAGGCAGCTTCTAGGAAGGGGAATGAACAGTTGATGTTTCAGGCCAAGACACCTCATCAGGATCCTTCATCAGAATTATACTCTATTCTACTTGGCAACAGATTCTAATATCATTTCAGTGCTTGGCCTCAAGGTTTATCACTCCAATTCCCTTTCAAATATTGAACTTATCTCAAGTTTTATTCTGCAATCTTTGGTGGAGTAAACAAAGTCAGACTGTTGCATTTCCTATCTTTTTTCTCAGACTTCACTAAGTACTGATGATGCAAGTTTAAAAGGTGAGGAGAGACCTCAAAAAGTCAATATTGAGTGAAACACGTGCATGATCTAAGCAGGAAGAACCCTGGCACAGTGAGGCACAATAGGAGGAAAGTCTGGACATGAGGAAACAAACAGTAAATGGAAGGAAGATACAATATCAGTGCACATCAATGCAAAATACACCACAATTATGGGAAGAAGAGTGTGAGAAACAGAAAGAAAGTATAAGAAAAAGGAAGAAAAGGAAAACCAACAAAGGAGAATCTGAAGATAACCTTGTCTAAGATTTCCTGAAACACAGTAAGCCAAGGAAAAAAGGTACATGTGAAAACTCAGGGAATCGGAATTAGATTTATTAACACCGACTTAAAAGATGTGAAATTTGTTGTTATATGGCAAATTTTGTTGATTTATGTTAAAAAACGTAGCAGTGTGTTGGGGAGTAGAGTTTATGTTAACTAGTCTCTACATTAATTCAGCCACACTTTATGAATGAAAGCAAGCCTGGGCAGGATGATGGCAGATTAAAAATCAGTGCTTAGAATGCAGGCCTGTACTTGCTGACGGCATTGGGAAATTAGTGTTCTAGTCAAAGTTCAAAGTAAGTTTATTATCAAAGTACATATATGTCACCATATACAATCCTGAGAGTAACTTCCTTGTGGGCAGACTCAATAAATCCTTAATAGATTAATAACTATAACAGAATCAATGGAAATACTGCACCAACACAGGCATTCAACCACTGTGTAAATAACAACACTGCAAATACAAAAAGGAAGAAATAATAAGTCAATAAATAAGCAATAAATAATCGAGAACATGAGATGAGGACAGTTCAATGATGGAGCAAATGGAGTGAAGTTATTCCCTTTGGTTAAAGAGCCTGATGGTAGCAGTAAGAAGCGAGCATGTCCTGGGTGGCTGGAGTCCCCGATGATGGATGCTACATTCCTGCCACATTGTTTTTTGTAGATGTGCTCAACGGTGGCCCGTGAGCCATTTCCACTACTTTTGTCGGATTTTCCTTTCAAAGACATTGGTGTTTCCATACCAGACTGTGATACAGCCAGACAATATACTCTCCAATATGAATCTATAGAAGTTTGTAAAAGTTTTAGATGCCATGCCAAACCTTGACAAACTCCTAAGGAAGTAGATGCTGCAGTGTATTCTTTGTAATTGCACTTGTGTGCTGTGCCCAGGACAGGTCCTTCAAAATAATAATACCAAGGAATTTAAAGTTGGTGACCCTCTCCACCTCTGATCCTCCAATGAGGACTGACTCATGGACCTCTGGTTTCCTCCTCTTGAATTCAATACTTGACTCCTTGGCCTTGCTGACATTGAGTGAGAGGTTGGTGTAATGGCACCACTCAGTCAGATTTGCAGTCTCCCTCCTGTATGCTGATTTGACTCCACCTGTAATCGGCCTACAACAGTAGTGTTGTCAGCAAACTTGGATATGGCATTGGAGATGTACTTAGTCTCACAGTCATAAGTGTAAAGCGAGGAGAGCAGGGGGCTAAGCACACAGCATTATGGTGTACCTGTGCTGATGGACATTGTGGAGGAAATGTTGTCAATCTGAACTGACTGGGTCTGCAAGTGAGGAAATCTAGGATCCAATTGCACAGGAGGTATTGATGCCAACGTCTTGAAGTTTATTGATTAGTTCTGAGGGAATGATGTTGAACCCATAAAAATAGTGATAATATAAGTTGGTACCAAAAAACAAAGCTCACCAAGAATGTTGTGGAACAATCTTTCTTACTTATGCCCATCACCCCTACTGGGGCATAAGCTGCCAACAGCAGCTCACCAAAGTCCTCTGTCCTGGGCCAGTTTTTCAAATTGTCCCCAGGTGTAGCCCATCTTCTGGGATCCTTCATCTCCCAAGGATGAGGTCTTTGGAGCTTCATCTGGCATTTCTGTAGCACTGGATTTTATTGCTTGCCCTAAGCTCAACTCTTCTCCTTTCAAAACCAGGCTTAGTACCATCCATGGCAGAGTTGTAGAACAATCTCCTATTTGAAATTATTGTGTCAAATTGGAGCCTGGAAGCATAATGTTTGACACTATTTAGGAAGTGATTTCAAGGTTATTCAGTGATTAACCACTTGTCTGCCAGTCCATGTACATGTACAGGCAAGTACATAAAGGGATGATAATAGCAGAGTGTCTTTATAAATATGGAACCCAGAAGCAAATCATGAGCCACACAGGCCCTTTGTAAACACCTAATATCACTGATCTTAGGAGCAGGTGGTTTTCATGCCAGCATTTGAATGAAACAGGTGAGAACACTTCAGATGCTCTAATTATATTCTTCCAAAATTTGCTTTATTCAGAAGCTGCTTATTTGGTTTGGAAAATAATGCCTCATTATGCTATTTTAGAAGGAGTAACCCACAGAACTATAGGTCAGTTAGCCAAATGTTAATTGTCAGAAAATTATTAAGTTCCATAATTAGGAATGGGGTGGCTGAACTACAAATGTTTGTACTTAAAATTTTTCAGCTGACTTGGAAACATCCACCATAGACCTCGATGTCTGATGAACCTGGATGGAATTTTACAGGCGATTAAGGTGGACAAGAGAATGAGGTTGTACAATAGGTGTATGTACTTCCAGGTTATTTAATATGCTTTTCATAAAAGATCATTTTGTAAAACTAACACTTATGGAATTGAAAGAAATTAATCACAATGGCAGGACGCAATTTCTCCAAAAGATCTTTATTAGTCCCACTACTCACCTCATCACTAAATGACAAGATGGTGGGATAGAAAGCTATATATTTGAGTTTGCTGGTGACACAAAGACAGCCAGCATTTTAAGCAGTACAGATGAAAATATAAATCAATTGTGATAATAATGGACTGAGTGAATAAGAAATGGATTTCATTACTAGCAAATGCAAGGTCATCCACAGATCTAAAAATGATGGAATATGGTATTCTACAGAGAAGGTGGGAACACTAGAGGATCCAAGAGAATTGAGGATCTACATTTATAAATTATAAAAATAACATGGTTCATAATATGATTAAACAGACCAATTATATACTTGTCCTTATACATAGAGCTTAAGATTAAGAGTACAAAAAAAAGAGCATAAATATAAGCTACTGCTATGCAGATTCCTAGTTAACCACAGTACAGTGTTAGCAGTTCTGGGCTCAACAACTCAGAACACAGACCTTTGAGAGATTATAGATTAGATATACTAAAATGAAAATCTCCCACCAAAATTCAAATTGCAAAGAGAGAACACATAAATTTGAGTTGCATTTCATAAAAAAATATGCTAACAGATGATTTGATTCACTCAGACTCTGCTGAGGATGCATTCCTTAGAGGTGGAGTTCTATGTAAATTAGTGCTATTCAGGGTCATTATAATATTACATAAATGGACATGTGTGCCTCAACAAAAATCAAACACGAGATTTGTGATATCATTTTATGTATACACAGTAACTCGTGGAGTAACAGACACACAAATAGGCCTGCCCTGTACTTCAGTAGAGCAGCAAAACATTGCAACAGCAGCAGCAGAGGGAAGCAGGTGGTGGTTACATCTCAGAGGGACCAGGCTGTGGGTCCTCCTCTCACTTTGGCTTCTTCTTCAAGAAGGCATCAAGATTTGACTGCCTTTTCTCAAGTTTCCTCTCATGAAGCAGTTCTCGGTAGCAGGAAATCATGTTGAGGACACCTCTCTTTGCCTTATTGCTTCGCCCCAGTTGGTCCATGATTTGTGTGATTGTGGTGACGCTAGTGCTGAGGAATTTTGTGGTAATATTTCATGCTGGTGTTTCCTCTTCTCCATCCATTTCCTCAGATTCACCCAGTATGCACTGTTCTGCCAATTCTCGAAGCTCTTCATTATTAAGGCTCTCACTGTGAGAAATGCATAACTCTTCAACATCGTCATCATTAATATCCTCTAATCCTGCTTCATTGGCCTGTTTAACAATGTTTTGGATGACTGATTCTGCCTGAAATCCTAGGAGTTTCACATCCATGCTATTGTTTTTCCTATACATCTTAGATGTACTACCCTCACTGGAAGTTGCATGCTATTTGCCAGACACTAAGGGTGAAAAAAATGGAATAAATTTGCGAGGCAGCAAGAACATTTACACATGTTGGGGAGGCAGAGTGTGAACTAACATGCGAACAGCTGAGAGTGGCTCACAGCATAAGTAAAGCGCTCTCATTGGCTGATTAAATGTTTACTGTAATGGCGGCTGCTCTTAAGAAGTTTTAAGTGTTGTTTAAAATGAATTTTTTCTCATTTAAAAAAATTTCAATAAAGAATTGAATAACCACAATGAAACGGATACAGGGTGGTGTTATGCAGGGATTGAGTATACATTTCTCAAGACAGGAGGGAAAACAGCCTGGACATATCTAAAGAAATTAACTCTGCTGCTCAGGCATAATTTTAGAGACAAGTTAGGAGACAACTCATTCAGAGGTGGTGTTGGTGGTGTCTTTTCTGGAGTCAAATTAGGAGACAACACACGCAAAGAGAGGTGGTGATGGTGGTAGCAGTAATGGTAGTTGTTGTTTACAGCTCGTGCACAAATGGTCAATTGTTAATTCTGAGACAGACTGTTAACCAAAAGTAATAAAGGAAATGGAACAAGGGAAGTGGGGAAAACAGATCAGCCATGACCTCAGTGAATGGCAGAAATGATTGGACACACAAAGTAGCTACTCCTGTTCTAATATTCCTATAAGGAAAAAAGGATAGCCAAGAAGACTGTAACTAAATTATCTCAGGATTTTCTATAAACTCAATTAAAAAGCAGGTTGAATTATATTTCACAAACTGCGAGACATAAGCATAATTATGTCCAATAAAATGCAAGCAATTCTGAATTTGAAACTTCAGCACAAAGACTCAGCTACAGCAGAAAAGGCCTCCATAAATTTATTGCTAGAACTGCAAGTCTGTGGCAAAAGATGGGTCTTGGAATTTGCATTCAAATTCCCAAGCTCTGTGCTATCAGCAACAAGTGAAAATTCTCATGGCAAAACTTGCACATGAAAAAACACCTACATGTCTTATCTACGGAAAAAAGTTAGGTATAAATACAACACCGCTATTGTGGTCTCACCACCCAAGTTTCAATATCTAGGTCTCATAACAGAGTTGTTCCTGTCGATTTTCTGTAACAATTGTATTCTCCACATTCCCTAAATTACTCAAAAACTTTCAGATTTTATCTGAAATGAACCTCCTCCTTTTCAAAACATAACTTGCAACATGTTAGCACAGAACTTTATATTCACCTTTCTAGAAAACAAAACTGTTTTAAATAATTGCGAACACGAGGAAATCTGCAGATGCTGGAATTTCAAGCAACACACATAAAAGTTGCTGGTGAATGTAGCAGGCCAGGCAGCATCTCTAGGAAGAGGTACAGTCGACATTTCGGGCCCAGATGTTGACTGTATCTCTTCCTAGAGATGCTGTCTGGCCTGCTGTGTTCACCAGCAACTTTTATGTGTGCTGTTTTAAATAATGTCAGTAAGCTCCATAAAAATCAGTAGATTTTTAAATCTTTGTCAACTTAATTGATCTGATCATCCCTCAGAAGCTGGTGGGTAAACTGTCCTCACTGGGTCACAACACCTCTCTCTGTAACTGGATCCTGGATTTCTTGACAGAAAAGCCACAGTCAGTCCACAATTGCAGAAACATCTCTCGCTCCACCACGTTGAGCACTGGCGATCCCGAGGGTTATGTGCTCAGCCTGCTGCTGTTTACGCTGGTGATGCATGACTGCAATACTAGATCCAGTTCAAACTGAATCACCTAGTTTGCTGATGACACAACAGTGGTTGACCTCATCATTAACGACAACGGGAGATGTACAGAGAGGAGACAGCATGGCTGGCAGAATGGTACAAGTACAATATCTTGAGTCTCAATATGGAAAAGACCAAAGAGGTGATTGTGGAAGGTGCTGGGTGACCACTCCTTACTGCACATAAACAGCTCCTCCATGGACAGAGTTAGAGTACCAAGTGTCTGGGAGAGTACATAATGGACGATCTCACCCAGTCCATCATCACCACCTCTTTGGTCAAGAAAGCACAGCATGGTCACCAGTTTCCGAGGAGATTGAGGTGAATGAGGCTGCCAGTCCTCCCTATTTAGCCATTTTTAAAAAATATACAGCAGCACGATCAAGAGTGTCCTGATTAGCTGCATCGTCATCTGGTGCGGGAATTGCAAGGCATCTGATTGGAAGTGCCTACAAACAATTGCAAGGCCTGCTGAGGGATTACTGGGGTATTGCTTCCACCCATGAGAGATACTTATCAGAAGCTCTGGATATGTAGGGCCCTTTGCATTTATTAATAGTCCCTCCTATCTGTCCAACAATCTCTTTGACACCCTACCATCAGGCAGGAGGTATCACAGCATTAGGCCAAGAACTCTTTGGATGGGAAACAGCTTCTTCCTCCAGGTTGTAAGACTACTAAACTCCCCGCCACCACCCAGATCTCACCACATATGAAGTGCCAACAGCATATATTCAAAATGCTGGAGGAACTCAGCAGGCCAAGCAGTATTTATGGAAAAGAGTACAGTTGACGTTTCAGGCCAAAACCCTTTAGCAGGAACCTTTGGAAAGGTTTCCGCCGGTAACGGCGACTGTACTTTTTGTGTGTGTTGCTTGGATTTCCAGCATCTGCAGATTTTCTCTTGTTTGTGAACAGCATTATACTGTTTACTTTTTAACTTGTATATGCATCTTATTTTTTGTTAATTTAAGTGTGGTAATGTTATGTGTGTGAATTATATATACTGTGTTGTGCACCTTGGTCAGAAGGAATGTCGTTTCATTTGGCGGTACACTTGTGTACGATTGAATGACAATAAATTGAACTTGAATTGACTCAGGTGTGGTTGCTATTTGGGGCCTAAGATTTACCAAAATATGATTTATCACAAACTGGAGAGATCAGAGAAATGGCAGAATAGAGCCCTGGACTTTTCCCACCCACCTGGCTTCACTTATCACCTTCCAGCTAGTCTCCTTCTCCTCCTGCCACATTTTATTCTGGTATCTTCCCTTTCCTTCCCAGTCCTGAAGAAGCATCTCGGCACTAAAGTTAGACTATTTATTCGTTTCCATAGATGTTGCCCGACCTGCAGAGTTCCTCCAGCATTTTGTGTGTGTTGCTTTGGATTTCCAGCATCTGCAGACTTTCTTGTTTTTAGAATAGAGCAGGTGTTCTCACTACTGATGTCTCACACATTAATCCTGTCTATGCATCTGATCTGTAGCAGCTATCTCATTATATAGCCTGCTGACCCACCACATCCTTCCCAGAGACATCCACCAGGGAACGCAAGAGTTCCTCTCATCTGACCTAAATTCCTCACGTCAAATGCATAAAGCTGCTTTCAATTACCAATGCTATCATTGGAAGTTAAAACTAACTGTGGTTCTATGTTGGGGCCTGCACTGGTTTTGTATGGGAGAGCTAGAGTTCTGCATGCATGGTATTATTTCTTAATATATTAACTCCCACAATTTTATTGCTGGAAACTGTATGAATTGTATGCAAAAATCACATGGCTCTTTGCTGGTTTTGGTCTGCTTATCATCCCTCCAGCTGCAAAACACTGGCTGCCCCTGATTCACAAGAAAGAATTTAGCAGGAGTTTTAGGTAAATACTGAGTGACCTGTACCTCAGTTAGTAGTTAAAGAATTATGGAAACCAATGGCAAACCAAAAGCAGACTGAATGAATAAAGATTGTGATAGTAGACTATCAGGGGTCTGGCCTCTCTATGAAATTATTTAAATAAAAAATGGAAGGAAGTTCCACAGTTTTATTACTAATTTTAAGCAATCACTTCTGTTGAGATATTTATTATAGATGATATTTTACCCACAAGGTCCATCATCACTTGGATATTCATTATATATGTATATAACCTGAACATGAATATACAATTAACATGTTTGCTGATGATACTAAATTATTGTATTTCATCATAACCTGCTTCACTATCAACCAATTAGGGAAATGGGCTCAACAATGTTGAGTGGATTTCAATTGGAATAGGTATGAGATGAAGCCAGGGTAGGACTTACACACAGTGGTTACATTATTGGGTACCTCCTGTACCTAATAAAGTGGCCACTGAATGTACATCTGCCGCTGTAGTCCATTCACTTCAACGATTGCGTTGTGCACCTTGGCACATCGCTGTTGTAACACGTGGTTATTTGAGTAACTGTCTCCTTCCTCCAAGCTTGAACCATTTGATTTCAGGGTGTTTAATAAAGTTCAATTAACTATTTTGAATATACTCAATGACTGAGTATCCATTAGTTCCTATTTTGAATTCCAAACTTCACAATTCAGTGTATTTTTTTCTCTTCCTCTCAATCCTCAAGGATCATCTTCTTAAATAGTCACATCCTTGTTGGAAAAACTTATTCCTAATGTTTATTTTATCTTGTCATTAAAATGTGCAACTTCAGTGGCATCAGGTTTTCTTTAAAGCTCTCGAGAGCATTAACTCAATCCCTCATAGAATAATCATCCCATTTCCAGATAGCAGTCAAATCAACTTTTCATGCATTTTCCATTTAAGGCAGGCATATGTCCTTACCCAAGTACCTGTATCAAGATGCAACTAATTGTAGTAAGACTCTGCTACTCTTTCAGCTCAACGCTTTTGTAATACATGCCAAACTTCCAATTGATACCATTTATTTTTCCAATTGCTTGTTGTTTCTGCATGCTAATTTCCCATGATTCATGTCCAAGGACACCAGGGCCATCTGAATACTAATAATCTGTAGTATTTCATTATTTAAGAAAATATCCCACTTCTATTATTTTCTTTCTGAAGCAGACAGCTCTACATTACCTTCCACCTTCTGTGTGTTTGCCCACACATTTAATCTTCAGTTTTTTTTTGCAAATTCTGCTCACAATTTACTTTCCCATCTAATTTTGTATGAACAAATAGATTTATGAGACTCAGTCCCCTCAACTACATCATTCACTATAAAAAGCTGAAGTATAAGATTTATCTTTATTTCAGTATCTCAAGCAGGAATGACTTACTTATGCTTCATTTCACACTACTGTATTACTTCAAGGCCCATGAAACCTGAAATCATGAAAAAACCTCAAGACAAACAAAAGAAAATCTGCAGATGCTGGAAATCCAAACTGTGTTTCTTAAGTAACCTCATGAATCTCCTCGATAAAATACTTTTGAAAACATACTACATCAACAGATTTACTTTTATTTATGTTCATCATTTGCCACAGCTGACAAGTTTAAGAAATAGGAGCAAAAGTAAGCCTTTTGGCCCTTTGAGCCTTCTTCAAAATTCACAAGATCATGACTGATCTAACTCAAAGGCAGCAAGAAAACAACTATAAAAATATTAGAACAGGTTGGAACCAATGAAGTATTTTTTGACATCACAAGCAGTCTTTGTTTCCAAAAGCACAAATTTCACCGTTTCAGAGTTCACTAGAACCTGCAGTTTCAAAGCCTCAAACACGAGGAATTCTGCAGATGCTGGAAATTCAAGCAACACAGATCAAAGTTGCTGGTGAACGCAGCAGGCCAGGCAGCATCTCTAGGAAGAGGTATAGTCGACGTTTCAGGCCGAGACCCTTCGTCAGGACTTTCAAAGCCTTGTTACTAATAGTTGGTGCAAGTCCTGACAATTTTACCGAATTATCATTACTAGCTTCAGGACAGGTTCACAAGAGGTCACAGCAGATGAAAAGAACTACACTGCCATGTTAGATGCATCACCCATCGATGTCTACCAGAGCCATTAGCATTTACAACAAATCATCTTAAAATGAAGTTTAAAGGAAAATCACTATCTACCAGCATGTAGGTAGAAGGACCAGATTTGAAAAGCTCCATAGAATTACTCAATGTAATAATGTCAAGCATAGCCTCCTCCACTCCAGAATCACTGGTTCTAAACTCAATAGTTAAAAGTTCTCAAATAAATATACTCAGATTTTTCTCCTGTGCGCCTTAGGATTCTAATATATCTATGTTTACCATATATAAGGCACCACAATCGAGATCAGGCAATAGTAAAGACAAGTCCTCAAAAGAGGAGCACGATTTGTTAAGTCATAGAGCACGGTAAGAAACCCCGCTCATTCATGCTGACCAAACTGCTCAACTGATATCCTTTTGCCTACTTTTGGCCCAAATCCCTCTGAATCTTTCCTATAAATGTATCACATACAGAACAGGCCTCCCCACCAAAGATACTGTCTACACTCCTTGCTGGCTCAGCAAAGCAGCCGACATAATTAGTGTCCACCATCACATCGGGTAGAAGATATAAAACCCAGATAGCCTGTACCACCAACCTTAAGGACTGTTTTATCCCACTGTAATGACTACTGAACAGTCCTCTAGTACAATATGATGGACTCTTGACCTCACTGTAGTATACTATTTAATATTTCAGTAATTATTTAACTAACATGGCAAATATATTTGATTAGGCATACTTTGTTTACATACAGCAATTCATTATGGGTTAAGTATGTGAATGGCATATGTCATTACGCCATCACATGATATGTGAGTCCCTCATTGAAACAATACTCAGCATCCTGGCTCATGTGCTATTCCTTCAATTAGTTTCTGGAATTACAAAAAATAACAGCAATGATGAGGAAGTTTTACAACAAAACCGAGATGACTACCTACCTTTTGAAGTGCAGCATGTTTTTCTTCAGAAGGGGAGAGACACATTTGAATTTTAAAAATGGCAGAAAACAGATGAAATTATCAAGCAACGAGTACAGCCACAAGTTCATAAAGAGTACAGGGTGATGATAATAATGATAAATTAAAAAAAAAACAGAAATGGCTGGCTACATTGGAAAGGTAGATGTGTTTGACTGCACAACAGATAACTGGATGATCTATACTGAACAAATTGAGTAGCATATTGAAGCAAATAGGTAGAAAACTGGAGTTTTCTTATAAGCTTAAGTACTCCAACCAAACCAGATGAAATGAGTTTTGTTGACATTGTGAATGTCATACTGGAACGTTTAGAACTTTAAACCATTGTTGACTGCAAAATGTTTTTGGTTTCATAAACGGTATCAAAAGGCAAGGAAATCCACTTCAGCTTATGTGATTGAATTGAAGAAGTTGTCCGAACATTGTCAGTTCAGTGATGGGCTTAATAATGCACTGAGAGATCACTTAGTTTGTGGAATCTTACAAGAAAGCCTTCGAAAACGACTCCTAACTGAAGCACAATTCACATGTAAAACAGCAGTTCAAATCGCTGTATCAATGGAAACCGCAGTTAGAGACACAATTGAGTTGCAGTCAGGAGTGAAAGTGAACAAGAACAAAATTGCAATGTCTAAACAGAAAACTGCTTGGCTGAACAAATTGTGTTACCATTGTGACAGGGGCTTACATTCACCAGACCAATGCAAGTTTAAAGGTGAAACTTGCAGAAAATGCAACGAAGTAGGATACACCAAAGAGCATGACAGGCAGACAAAAATAAATGGACTTCACAGGGAAGAGAAGAAGATAAAAAGTCAAGCTGAAGTTTCAAAAGAACACTAATCTGCATGCTGTTGATTAAATTTACTTTGAACTTTGAATTCATCTGTCTTCACATCTTAAGTGTGCACAGTACCACCTCTACCAGTTCCTTTGATAGTACATTCTATATACACACCAATGTGTGAAAAACATGACCCTTAGGTCCCCTTTAAAATCCTTCCCTCCCCTTTAACTTAAACCTATACCGTCTAGTGTTAAGCTCCTTTCTTGGGAAAAAGACTGTGATCTTTCACCTTGTACATATGTCCCTCATGGTATTATATAGCTCTGAGGAACTCAGCCACTTTCACTCCAGGGAAAACAGCTCTAGTTTATTCAGTCTCTCATTATAGTTCAAGCTGTCCAGCCCTGTCAATATCCTTGAGTATCTTTTCTGCATCTTTTTCACTTTAACGGCATCATTTCTATACCCAGCTATGTGAGCAGGACCATGTACAATACCCCAAGTGCAATCTCAGCTGTACCAAAGTGCTGGCTCACCAAGCCCTTTACAGCTGTGCTAAGTGCAATCTCACCAATCGATCCAAGCAAACTGATGTTACTTTCTGGCATTTCGACATTTTAATATAAATGTAGTCACATAAATCTCTGAAACTCAATGGAAAATCTCCATTCACCACACTCACTCAGAGGGAATCTTCCACCATTTCTGTTCTCACAGGTGATAGTTGAAATGTCTACCACTTACCAACATTCAACTCAATTCAAAGGATTCAGAGTACATTTATTATCAAAGTATGTATGTAGTTTACAACCGGAGATTCATCTTCTCCACAGACAGCCACCAAACAAAGAAAACCATGGAACCCATTCAAAGAAAAACATCAAACACCTGCCCCTACATGCAAAATAAAAATCGCACAAATGGCAACAACAGCATCAACCCCCCCATATGCAAAAAAAACCCAAACTGTGTAAACAGCAAGAAGAATAGATGAAAATGCAGAATATAAAACACAAAATCAAAAGAGTTCAGCGCAGTGTCCATTTCTGCAGCCCACCCCGATCCAAAATTGCCCAAAAATAGCAACAGAAAAAGGTGCGACCAGAAACTACAGTCCAATCACAAACAGCAGACCAATCAATCAATTGAGAACAATTAATTAACAAAAAAGAATCTCTCACTTCCAACTTATTGCAGTACAATGATGTGCCAACACAAACGCTGTATCTGCAACAATTCTTGCAAAAGGCCAAAGGGCCAGAAATAGTCCTAATATCTCCTTTAGAGTTGTAATTTTTCTCCACTTATACATCCAGATGTACTCTGGAATTATTTCTCTATCTTTTCTGGGTGTAACAATCAGTTTAACTTAATTGTAATAGTCTAAACAATTGCATTTTGCATTGCACATCCTCTACTATAAACTATTACTACCACTCAAGTCTCCAAAACTCTGCTGGCATTATGCAACTACTCTGCAATCTTCAGATTCTCCCTACAGCTCAATGCCTTTGTTTCCTAAATTCAAAAAGTCGCTCAGCATTTCATCGTGACAAAAATGCTAACAATGCACTATTCAGGAAATAAGGCAATCATAAGATGAAAGCAGAAGTAGTAATTCAGCAGATTTGTTTCTTTTTAAGAGGATATTTTCAGCTCTAAAACCAAATCACCTCAAATTCTAAAATCTTCTCTGAACAACTATGATGATTTTGCATAGAGACATCTTGCATCTCCTTGATAAAGGTACTTTCAGCTCTAAGAATTCTTGAGGCCATCAGAGTGAAAATTAGTTAACGCTCTTTCGATTGGATGTTGCCAAGAATAGGGCTTCAAGTAGGGCCTTGCCAGGGATACTTTTGGTTCAAGGCTGCTGCCAGTTATAACTGCCAAGAAGTTGCCATTTTGGAGTGGGAAAAGATTCACAAATACAGCTTTATTATGAAGTCACGTTAAACCACATTTGAATCTCAATACAGTGCAACGGCTGCTTTTAAATCTAGTCTGTAATTACAGAGAAATTCCACTCCACAGTGTACAATTATATGAAGCAGCTCGAAAGAAACCATCCATCTATGACAAAATAAATAGTTACTCACAAGTAAAAGCTATCTGGATTAGAATAGTTTTGTCATTCTCCTTTAATATCTTCTTTGGCTCGGTGCCTAGTTTTCCTGTAATGTCCTTGCAAGACTTTTTATGTTAATCACGTCAACTTGCACAAAGAAAACGATTACCTCACAGCTAATGGAAAACGAACCACACTCAGAGAGCTTTAGCGACAGAAAAACATCTCATAAAAGCAGGGAAGTGCAGTGGTACATAACATGATACGCAGATTCCTCTCGCAATGAATGAGACCCACGCAGATCTGGCCAGTTTCCAGACTGGTGGATCCCACACAGCTGAAAGTTAGTCACATGTGTAACAGCCAGGATGTGTTAAAAACATGTTTTCTGCATTCTCAAACTTAACAAGTACCAACAGTTTTACATTCGGGTTAGAACTCCAAGCTTAAGACACTTACTGTACTAACTCTGAAACGAAGGGTTTTCACTAGTACTCACTTCATCTCAGCTAATTCAATACAGTTAACTTCCTTCAGGAACATAATTTCCACATGGCAATAAAAAAAACGGCAAATGTTGAAAAAGAAACACCTCACGTCAGGCCACATTTTCGGAGAGAGAGCCAGCTAAAGTTTTAAAGTTGATGACCTTTCATTGTAACTAGAAAAGGTAAATATGAAACAAGATTTAGCTTGCAGAGAAGGGGGGGGGCATAGAGGGGAAAAATTGAGAGTGGCAAAGGTTTGTGAATAACATAGTATGTGTCTGGGGGTGGTTTATATCATGGAAAATTTATGACAGAGGAGGCCATTCAACCTATCTTTTCAGCCTGCTGAAAAACAGCTCTCTAGCCTAATCCCACTTTCCTACAGATTGCAACTCAAATACCTATAAGAGGTGACACAGAAGACTGCAGAAACTCAAATCTGGAGTAACAAATAAATCTATTGGAAGATTTAGTGGGGAGAAGAAAGAAACTGACAATGTTTCAGGTTAAAACTCTGCATCAGCTCCTGATTCAGAGTTCCAAACAGAAACATCAACAATTCTTAACCTTCCCCCCACAACCCACCCTCACACCCAACCAACAGATACTGCTGACCCACTGAGTTCCTTCAGCAGACTGTTACTTAAAAGTGGGGCAAGTTCCTTTTTATCAGTTAATTCAAATCTATGTTACTGGATTTCAACCACTTCCCTCAGCAAATATAAAGTGCTCCTTCTTTACTCTATCCTCTAAATTAGGCTCCTCAATTTTACACACATCAGTTAGCTTTCCTTCAGCTTCCTCTGAAGAAAACAACCTTTGAAGAAAAGTATGATTTGTACGCTAAATGGCAGGTTGGCCATTTTAAATTACCCCTTGCATAAGTGAATTAGAGAATTGGGCAAGTTTGGAGGAACAGATTTGGAGTTGATGGCGATGCAAAAGAAATGCTGTATATGGTGTCTGATAGTTGGCATGGAAGGCCATATGGCACCATAATTCTAAAAGAACACAATTGGTAACATATTTCTTTATTCTTCATAACAAAATACATTTTATATCCATCTGGGATAATTTAATCCATCACATAACTATAAAGAACTATAATTTTGTGCATGCTGAAAATATTATTGTCATATTATTGGAATTTGGTGTAACAGAGGAAGAAGGCTTACTTCTGCCTCCAATACTCGTGGCTCTTTGTGAAAACCTCAGGTAACAATTTTTGATTAGTAACATTGGTGACCTTAAAGTTAAATTACTAAAGATAGAGAAATTGAGAAATTAAGGTATCTAAAAAGCAGACAAAGTTCCTGGACCCTTCAGCCTGCATCTGCCCCAATGTTCTAATAGAGTGAAATCCTAATCTTCCAAAATTTCCTGATTCCAAATTAAAAGGCAACAAACATAATACTGCCATTTAATGACCAAGAGTAAAAATAGGCCTATAAGCTTGGAACCTATTGTCAGGAAAATGCTTGAATCCATCATTAAGGACATAAAATCAAGTCATTAAGTAGATTAATAATATTACATGTAATTAGTATGACTTTAAGGAGAGAAAATTGTACCCGAAGAAGGTATTTTTCTTTTTGAGGTTACAACCAACAAAGTAGATACGATGGTAACCGGTTGTTCAGTCTTCTTGGACTTTCAAAAGACATTTGATGAGGTGCTACATTGAAGAATCCTACTTAAGTAAGAAGTCAGAGGGTTGGGCCAAAGGAGTATGGAGTTGTGTATTTTGGTAAGAAGAATTTAAAAAATGTTTTAAACTTTGAGAAACAAGTAAACAGGAGCTTAAGGAATAACTCAATGTGCTGATTCACAAGACAGGAAGTAAATACTTGGGTCCAATGATCAGGGAAGCAGGAGAGCTGGGGTACAATTAATTAAGTCAAGTCAAGTTTATTGTTATTTAACTACAAACGTTTGTATATGCACATGTATATCACAAATATAACTATATCAGAAACAAGGAAACGCTTCATCAAACCAGGATGTAACACACAATGACTTATCAAGGTAAGGATAAAATCTACAGATGGATCAGACATAAATAATAAACTAAAGTCATTAATATTAAATATTGTAAGGTACAGAACAGATTAACCAGTGACACTTCGAATACAATGCAGCAGGAAGATCAGAAGTCTAGTGGCCTGGGAGAAGAAACTGTTTCTCATCCTGACCATCCTTGTTTTTATGCATTGTAGTCTCCTGCCTGATGGTAGAAAGTCAAAGAGGATGCTGGATGGATGGGTGGGATCCTTAATAATACCAAGAACCCTGTGTATGCCCTGAGCACCCCTGATAAATGTCCCTGATGGATGGTAGGGAGACCCCTATGATCCTCTCAGCTGTTCTCACAGTCCTTTGTAGGGCCTTCTGATCCGATGCTCAACTGCTTCCATACCAGATGGAAATGTAACTTGTCAGGGCGCTCTCAATTGCGCTCCTGTAAAGGATGGGGTGGGGGGGGAGACCTTGCTTGACTCAATCTTCTTAGGAAGTGGAAATGCTGCTGTGTCTCCTTGTTCAGGGAGGTGATATTAGGCCAGGTGAGGTCATCCATGATGTGAACTCCCAGGAACTTGGTGCACTTAGCTCTCTCTACAGGGGAGCCATGTATTCGCAGAGAGGGATGGTTTGTCAATACCTTCCTGAAGTCCTTTGTCTTCTCCAAGTTCAGGAAATCTTTCTAATATTATATCACTTTGTTGAGAGCTTATTTGGAGATCTGTGTGCAGTTTTCAACTTGTTATCTAGAAGGTGACGAGTGTGCCTTCGAATCAGTGCAGCTTTGATTCTGGGGATGAGAGTGTTGGCTTTTGAAGAGAATTTGAGTAAAAGATTGGTCTGTACTCACTGGAGTTTTGAACAATGAGTGGAAATCTCATTGAGCCATACAAACTCAAGAGGAATTGACAGAGGATGTCAAGTAGTTTATTCTTTCTGGTTGAAGGGTTTAGAATATGGATTCCCAACCTTTTTTATGCCTTGGACCAAAACTAGGGGTTTGTGGAACCCTGGTTTAGAAGAAAAGGGCATAGTCTCAGTGTTGGGGAAACCAGCCATTTAGGTTTAACCAGTTTCTTTTTTCTATATGCAGAGGATATAAAACTCAAAATTTTCTGCTTCAGATAATATTTTCAAGATCGAGATTGACAGAGCCTCAAAAGTAATGGAAGAGGAGGAAGAGCTTAGGAGAATCAATGGCGCCTAACAGCGACTCCTTTGCTTGCATCTTCAGAAACACCTCTATTTTTTCCTCTCAGGGTTCTTTTGAAGACCCTGCCCTGGAGTTACACACTGACTATGGTTCTTTGCAGGAACGGGACCTGCTCTCAGGGTTTCACAAATACCCGTTATTCGGCAGGCCAAGGGTGCGGCCTAACAGCTAGCTCCATTCGCCTTTGGCGGACTGAGGTTCTGTGGCTCTGACGGGGGGGGGGGGGATCGGAGGTCGGAGATGGAAGATGGAAGATCTAAGGCTGTGTGCCCAGAGAAGCGACGCAACAGACTTTTAACATCCTGAACCAGCCAGATGTTTGTTATGTCTCCCCTCTCGCTGTGAAATGGGGGCACCTCTTTCTGCCTTATTAGGGAGAGAGAGAGCCTGTGGTATGTCAAATACCAGGTGAACAAGTAATCTTTGGAGTACTGCAAGTCTGTGCCTTTGCTGTTGGTTTGCTCGCGCTTGAGTGCTCGGTGGCGGGTGCTGATGCTTTTTTTTTGCTAGTGGGGGGGAGATCATTGCTTGCAGCTGCTTACGTGCAGGAGGGAGGGGAGATGGGGGGGCACTTTGAGGTTCTAACATTTAACTTTCATTCATTCTTTGGGGGCACTCCTCTGTTTTCGTGGATGGTTGCAAAGAAAAAGCATTTCAGGATGTATATTGTATATATTTCTCTGACATTAAATGTACTTTTGAAACCTTTGAATCAAGAGATAATGGAATCTGATTCACTCTATCATTGGCTGCATGTCTTTAAAAGCCACAGCACAAACCTGTGGAAATCTCTCCCCAAATTCCCCAACACTTGTCAAGACTTTAATAAAGTCCATTTAATCAAGCCTTTGCTTATCTGTCTTAATAGCCCCTTATGTAGATCTGTGCAGAGGTTTGCTTGATGACATTCTTGTAAAACTATCTTGGAACATTTTCGTTCTTTAAAAGGTACGATATAAATGCAAACTATTGCAATTTTATCATGGAAAATATGCTGCCACAATGTGTGATCTGTAGCACTGAGAAACATGCTTGGTACAGCCAATTTGGTACGACTAGTTCGAAAAATTCCTCTAATTTGTCACCCGGATATATAGATTTAGAGATTAAAATAATCAGTTCACAGCAATTAAACTGAACTGTATAAATGAATCCAGGGAGAATAAAAAGTTCATTTTTATATTTACTGAACACTTATGTCTCTTTAATTAAGTGCAGAAAACAATGGCTATTTTGTCAAACATAACTGTAAACCAAAGTGCAGTAAATGGGTTAACAAAAACACTAATTTTAGATGGTTTCATCTCCAGCATTGATACGACATGTTCGGTGAGCTAATTCCTATCTGTTACAAGTCTGAAAAACTAAAAGCCACAATACATCATAAAAATTTATGGAATTTCCTACTCTAGTAACACCCTTGATAATTATTTGCTTAAACCTGAAAGTTAATGTGGAAAATCTTTAATATGATCCCATAAAAAATATGCTAAATTCAGGTACTTTAAAACAGCTTTTTGAAAGAAGGAACATTTTCTGCTTTTTAGATTAATTGACCTAAAGTTCCAGATTTTCATCCTGCTCTTTCTTGAAAAGTTGTGCAGCTTTTCAGATCACTTATATTAATTTCAATTAATCCTTCTTATAGTAACCCTAATATAACTGGTTTGCCTTTGTTTTATGACATTATTACTTTTGTCATAATGTGGGAAGGTCTATAGATGCACAGTGAAGAGTATTGTAACTGGTTGCATCACAGCCTGGTATGGAAACACCAATGCCCAGGAACAGAAAGTCTACAGAAAGTGGTGGATACAGGCCAATCCATCACTGTCAAAGCATTTCCCACCACCTAGCACGTTTACCTGGAATATTGCCACAAGAAAACAGCATCCATCAAAGGAACTCCACCATCCAGGCCATGCCCTCTTCTTGCTTCTACCATCAGGAAGGAGGTACAGGAGCCCTAGGTCCCACACCACCAGGTTCAGCAACAGTTATAACCTTACAACCAACAGGCTCCTGAACCAGCATGGATTACTTCACTAACCACAACTGTGAACTGATTCCACAACCTATTGACTTACTCTCAAGGATTCTACAACACGTGTTCTTGGTATTATTTATTTGGTATTTGCACAATTGGTCTTCTTTTGTATATTGGTTGTCAGTCTTTGTCCATGTATATTTTCATAAACTTTATTGTATTTCTTTATTTCCTTGTAAAGGCCTGCAAGAAAATAATCTGAAGGTAATATATGATAACAGAAATGCACTTTGGTAATAAATCTACATTGAGTTGACTACCTGTGCTTCTACATTGCTTAACCCTCTACTTCATGTTAGAGTGCTAATCATGTGGCAGTAACTTGCTTACCAAAATGTACAGACACAATGAAATTAATTTGCTAATTATACATCCATTCTGCAAGTATATTAAATGTCCTGTGGGTGCTTTTGATGCCTATATAATCTTTAGACAGACAGGGATCTCAGCAACTGGTACTCTATCACAAAACAGCCAATGCTTTTCATTATTTAAAATGTTTTTTTTCCCTGTGAATCAACACCTGATTGATGCCAGTTTCTCACCTATCAGCCAATGCTGGTACAAGTCAGGAGTGGCTATCTGGAAGAAGATAGTCATAGTCATACTTTATTGATCCCGGGGGAAATTGGCTTTCGTTACAGTTGCACCATAAAAAATTAAATAGTAATAAAACCATAAATAATTAAAAGTAACATGTAAATTATGCCAGGAAATAAGTCCAGGACCAGCCTATTGGCTCAGGGTGTCTGACCCTCCAAGGGAGGAGTTGTGAAGTTTGATGGCCACAGGCAGGAATGACTTCCTATGACGCTGTGTTGCATCTCGGTGGAATGAGTCTATTAATGTACCCCTGTGCCCACCCAGTACATTATGTAGTGGATGGGAGACATTGTCCAAGATGGCATGCAACTTGGACAGCATCCTCTTTTCAGACACCACCGTCAGAGAGTCCAGTTCCATCCCCACAACATCACTGGCCTTACGAATGAGTTTGTTAATTCTGTTGGTGTCTGCTACCCTCAGCCTGCTGCCCCAGCACACAACAGCAAACATGATCGCACTGGCCACCACAGACTCGTAGAACATCCTCAGCATCGTCCCACAGATGTTAAAGGACCTCAGTCTCCTCAGGAAATAGAGAAGGCTCTGACCCTTCTTGTAGACAGCCTCAGTGTTCTTTGACCAGTCCAGTTTATTGTCAATTCGTATCCCCAGGTATTTGTAATCCTCCACCATGTCCACACTGACCCCCTGGATGGAAACAGGGGTCACTAGTGCCTTAGCTCTCTTCAGGTCTACCACCAGCTCCTTAGTCTTTTTCACATTAAGCTACAGATAATTCTGCTCACACCATGTGACAAAGTTTCCTACCATAGCCCTGTACTCAGCCTCATCTCCCTTGCTGATGCATCCAACTATGGCAGAGTCATCAGAAAACTTCTGAAGATGACAAGACTCTGTGCAGTAGTTGAAGTCTGAGGTGTAAATGGTGAAGAGAAAGGGAGACAAGACAGTCCCCTGTGGAGCCTCAGTGCTGCTGATCACTCTGTCGGACACACAGTGTTGCAAGCACACGTACTGTGGTCTGCCAGTCAGGAAATCAAGAATCCATGACACCAGGGGAGCATCCACCTGCATCGCTGTCGGCTTCTCCCCCAGCAGAGCAGGGCGGATGGTGTTGAACGCACTGGAGAAGTCAAAAAACATGACCCTCACAGTGCTCGCTGGCTTGTCCAGGTGGGCGTAGACACGGTTCAGCAGGTAGACGATAGCATCCTCAATTCCTAGTTGGGGCTGGTAGGCGAACTGGAAGATTTAAAAAGATCCTCAGGGTTGGTCTGCCTTTCTACAGCTAATTCAAATGCTCATGCAATTGCTGCTGTAAGCTTAACTGTTGTGCTCCTCTATTCCTAATATTTAGGGCTGCTTCCTCATAGCTCCAATGATTCAGGTTCTATCCAGACCTTGGCTGCTGCCTGGGTACAGTTTACACATTCTCTCTACAACCACACGGGACTCCATTGGAAGCCTTGGTTTATTCCTACATCTCAGGACCTACCAGCAGGTAAATGAGCCAAAGTACAGGTAACTGGAAACAGAATCAAATTTTATGGGAGTTGAGATAGAATACATTACAAAGCTACAAGGGAAAAGGGAATTGGGACTGATGGCATTGCTCTGATGGGCAAATGGTCTTCTGCAGCATGGTAATAAATCTGACACACTATCACACCCCTGCAGTTGCATGCCCTTTGCTAAGTGGTTGCAGCATCTAAATTTAGTGAGCAATGTATTTTCTGCTGGAAGCTCACCAGTAGCAAATAAATGTTTCCTTTGCAGCTTTCATTCTTCTGGTCCACAGAGGAAAGCTGAGCGAGGAGCCTGTGGGGGATGTAGCCTGTTGAACAAATGGATATTTAACAAGGCCAGTTACCCTCGGGAGAGACATGGATTTCTATATCAGAGTCTTCTTCCAGATGAGAGTCTAGAGAAAGAAGGCAAGGAGAAAACAAGGCACAGACCAAGTAAAGAGATTCATCAAGAATAAGGTAAAGACTGCAAAAGATATGCAGACAAAAATTTGGAAGACAGAATGACAGACAAAGGTTAAGGTACAATAAGAAGGAAAACCAAAATACTTCAGATACCGGGTATCTGAAGCAACTCTAAAAACAATGCCACAGGAATTTAACTGACAATGAAACTACGTGTGCTGTTATACCTTTCACAAAGTGCTGTGTGCATTTATTCAAGATCAACATTTTTTTTTGCAAGTTCCTCTGAACAGCCACAACATTTTAACTGCAAGGAAATAGTTCATGAAATACATTAAGTGCCTCTGACACCTGAGTTAAATTTTTAAATCAGCATTTGGTATGGATTTTGGGATAATACTGCTAATGGTTATCTCAATGTTTTACAGTACACATGATGTGGATTCAATTTCCACCGCTGCCCGTAAGGAGTTTGTACTTTCTGCTTGCAGGTGCGCCGGTTTCCTCCCACAGTCCAGACATACTGGTTGGTAGGTTAATTGGTTATTGTAAATTGTCCTGTAATTAGGCTAGGGTTAATTTGGCTCAAAGGGCCAGAAGGACCTATTTTGCACTCTGTCTCAAAATAAACATGACTATAATTTGCATTAGCTTAGGAATTGCATCGTCGCTTTTAGCTATCTTGCCATAGATCTCCCCATGTGCATGGCAAAGATGGAATAATGCCTTCATTGATTTTTTTAAAAGACCTCCGTTGTTGTTAAGCACAGTTTATCCAAAATCATACGTTTGGCCAACTGCATTTTGCTGGAGATGCTCTAATGCCGCCAGGGCATAAAGCAAAACTACTTCACAAGATGACATCCCGTTGTGCAAGCTTCTGTTGTGCAAGTTTTGGTTATGCTAGGCATTCCCACAGTCTAAATTAAAATATCAACTTTTAATGCAACATATGAATACATTCTCACAATCGCGAACACTAATATCAATATCACATAATGACATTTAAATACTTTTATTTAAATATTAAATTCACAACACATTGATGGAAGGCACAACAATGTTAAATTTGAGATAAAATAATCATATACTCCTTTTCTATTCTTTTTTTATTATTTGGAATACAAGTCCAGTTATTTTGCTCAAGCTTGTATTCCAGAACTAGCCACAATTTTAGTCAAGCTGTTCCAGTGTACCTGCACAACTAACTGGAAGATTGCATAATTATGTGCTATGCCAAAAACTAGCACAAATTTCATCTAATAAATTACTTTTCACAGGCATTTATCTGCATCACAAGAGGATCCATCTACTTTCATTTAACTGAATTGCACTATCACCATCAAATCATCCAACCTCATAAGACGCCTGTGATGTTTTGAGGAGAGGTCACCCAATTTGAAATTTTAATCTCTCTCTCCTCAGATACTGCTTTCTACTTCAGGCTTCTATTTGCTGCAACATTTCAGCTCCTCACCACCCGAGGAAGCCCTCATTGATTAGAAACTTCACTGAACAAGCCATATTGTGATTGCAATAGCAGGTCAAACTAATTCCTCTATTTACTAAGTCAGAAATATGGAGGAGTAAAAGCCATCTGGTCGCATAAGGATAGCTCAAATACAAGAGGCCTGAAAAACTCCAGGTAAAACTAGCACCTTAACAACAGTAGTTATTAATTCTAAGTACGAGGACTTGGACACAGTGTGCTGTCCAAATGGAAGATGCTCAACTTGCAAACTTGTAAGTAGTCCATTTTTAATTCAACTCCCCAAGAATGAACAAAATATGACACATATTACCTTATCAAAAGAAAGAACAGAATACTGGTGAGGGTAGCACAACATTGCGTCAGATTATAATTGGAGCAGTTTTTTTTATCAACCTAGTATGGATATGAATACAAGATTAGGAAAAGAGTAGATCAAGTTGGCTCTGGAGCTTGTTCTGCCTTTTAATCAGAATATCTCTTATCTGATCTAACCCTTAAATGCATTTTCATGCCTGTTTGCTAAAATCTTTATCAAATATTTTCAAGGCATGGAAAACAAATGGCTTACAAACAGTAAAGGGTTAATAAAGCTCTACCTGAATAGTCAGAGGACAATTCTTAGGCCATGAAAAGAAGATTAACATCTGCAATAAAATTCCTTTAATTTGGCATGCTTGGAATTTTGATGATGCCAGACTAGCAGACTTTCCAGACTATTGTACATCATTATTAATTCCCCATTTCATATTTAAAAAGTTACACAGTAAAATGATACATTTTTACAGACAACCTTAAGTTTAAAGGGAGTGTGGGAACTGGGCCCCAGCAAGTGGAAGGGGAGAGCACAACTATCAGCTGGGAAACATCAGTTAATGAATGGTCCCTTTTAAAATGTATTAGTATGGGAAGTTGCTCATGTCCATCTGCCTTATTCCTTTCATTCTCCAGAGACAGTATCTGAACGATCAGGATTTCTGAGTGGCAGGAATTTGGGTCATCAAGGGTTTTACTATAATTTCTCTTCTGACCGATATTCACGATGAAAGTTCTCTTCCTTACACATCTCACTGCTCCATGTCAGAATAAAAGGAAAACAATTATTGCCAGAAAATGTTGAACGAAACATTTGGGTGGGTAAATAGCTGTGGAGTGCTCATCAGATTCTTTTTTCCCCCCAAATGCATAGAGGATACACTTCAAATAAATTGACATCACCATATTAGAATAGTAACAAAACAAGGCACTAGGAGTAGGAGAGCATAGAAAAGGCTCACCAGTTATGCAGACATGTTGGTAATGCCCATTTCAGCCATTTGATTTTAACTTCATCTCATTCAGACTTTTTACAGCAGGTTATAAACAAATTCAGCAAAAACAGAGAAGAACGTTGTTCTTTGCATTTCCGTCAAAATACATCAAATGACTGCTTGTGTTTGAATTAAAAGCTATATCTACAGCCTTGGCATTTAATCAACATTGATTGCATTTACTGGCTCATACAGCAGAAGGAAACAAAAAACATGACTTCAGCACATTCATCACTTGAAGTTTAAACTTCACCACATTTCCTAAGGAACTGAACTTTGAGCAGCACCTACAGCATTGTGAAAACTGGAACAAAGGAGTCATCAGTTTGCTCTGATTCATGAAAACAGGCACACCGCCCCCCCCCCCACCACCCAGTGAGATCAAACACTGTAAATTTCAAACTCTTTCAAAAACGCAAAGAACAAGTTTTCCAGGTGACTGGTACCAGATTTCTGACTAACAAAAATTAACTTTATAATATTTAAAATCTGACATGATGAAAAGCAATTCTACTTTTGACGTGAAATCAAGTGATACAGTGAGTTTGTTACAAAAGCAGAGATAGTTCATAGAACAAACTTAGGGAAACCAGTGGAAGCAACATTTTCATCAAGAATAAAATAAGATCATATTGAATGTGCATATATGGTGCCTTTTTGGGTCTGGAATAGAGATAAAAATGTCAACTCAAATAACAATAACACACTCATCCCTTTTCTCACTTTTCTCACTTTTATCAAAACCCTTGTTCGTGCTGTTGAGCATCAGAAAAGCTCAGATGACAAGTTGCTGGTTTCCTATAGCAAACAAAACAGGGCACTTAATGAAGTACATGTTTGTTACTCAATTTTCTAAAATTTACTTAAAGGACAATTCAGGATGACATACTAGTCAATGATATTAAACTTTCAAGACAGCAGACAAAATCCTTCGGAGAATAACGGACATAAAGTGGGTCAGCGCAGTAGCATAGTGGTTAGCACAATGCTTTACAGTACAAGAGAATAGGGTACAATTCCTGACATTGTCTGTAATGAGTCTGTATGTTCTCCCTGTGACCGCATGGGTTTCCTCTAGGTGCTTCAGTTTCTTCCCACAGTTCAAAGACGTACGGGTCGGTAGGTAAATTGGGCATTGTAAATTCTTCTGTGATTAGGCTAGGGTTAAACTGGGGGATACCTGGGCGGCATGGCTTGAAGGGCCAGAAGGGCCTATTCCGCACTGTATCTTAATAAACATATAAAGTCAGATGAGATATGAAAGGGTCCTCCATATTCAAAAAAAATATTTAATTTAGTACACAATAACAAATAAATCAAAATATTCACATCTTTTTATATCTGGATGGAGAGTAAACAAATACCAAATCTACACACAAAATCTATATAGTCTGTTCATAGCCAAGTGTTAATTGTGGCCGATCACTCTGGCACTGATACTTAGATCACTTACTTTCAATTACTGCAAAATTTAAAAATATTATTTTTTCCCATATTCCCCACCTGACATTCAATCTCTTTATTCTTCTTTCTGGACCCAATTTGATACTGCATCCATCCAATTAAAGTAACATTTCCATCTTAGCCTTAAGCAGCTTTACAAGGTTTTGTCTGAAAAGTATACATTCATGGGCTCTGTACTCTAATGATCTATTCACTTCATAATTTTGGCAATTTGCAGTGCAAAACATCTGAAAACCTAAACTGCAACATTAAGTTTTACTGATGCCAATAATGCACTATTTTAGCAAAATACCATACTGGTAGTGTGTGGCATTCCAATCATTGTGTGACTGTGTGTGACAAAATTGATGTATAATCTGATGCCTTGCAGGAAAGCAATGCAAGTCATTTGTTCAATCAGACCAGGTAGAAACATGTGTTGCTCAAAGAATTTAACCACAAGACTATTTTTCAATAATAAAGATTTTCATCTGGATTCTGGAACTGTGGACCACCTCATACCTCAAGAGTCACTTTTCAGCAAAGGCAAATGTGATAAGATACACCATCACTTTCAATGTGCCAGCCCTGCCTTTAGCCAAATGAGGAAAAGGTCATTTGAAGATCAAACAACCAAGCTCTCTTCTCGCTGCTGCCATCAGGAAGGAGGTACAGGAGCCTCAGGACCCATACCATTAGGTTCAGGTACAGTTATTACCCCTCAATCATCAGGTTCTTGAAATTGTGGGGATAACTTCACTCACCTCAACAATGAACTATGATCTCATATGAGCTCAACCTATGGGCTCATTTCAAGGACTCTTCATTTCATGTTCTTGATATATTTATTGCTTATTTACTTATTATTATTATTTTGTTTTTCTTTTTTTTGTATTTGCAATTTGTTTCTTTGGTTATTTGTCAGACCTGTTGTGTGCGTTTTTTTTTGTATTTACTGTGAATGTCCACAAGAAAATGAATCTCTGTTGTATGTGGTGATACACAGTATATGTACTTTGGTAATAAATTTACTTTGAACTTTGAAGGTGGTAAATCTGGCACAAACCTCATGGTATACTGGGTAACAGCGACCCTTGCCTTGCATTAGGCTTCTGAGGCCTGGGCTAAATAGAGCAGGAACTTCATGGTACTGGATAGGTACCACCAATTACAGAGTCAGAAAGATCCCCAACTTCACTGGCATTCAAGCAAACCAAAGTCTCTGTCCTCCCCCAGGCCAATATATGTGATAATGAGGTTCTAGTTATACTCAGTCAGCTCTATTCAGCAGGCCCAACTGTGAGGTCATCCACTGGATCTCAAAATGATAGATCGGTCTTTCCCTTAGGGGCAAAAAGCTAACAGTAATGATAAATAATTAAGATTTTATTTCAAACAAGAGAAAAGCTGCAGATGCTGGAAATCCAATTCAGCAGGCCACGTAGCATCTATGGAAAAGAGTAAACAGATTTTATTTGTAGGTTTTGCTACAAACATGTTCAACAGGCAGAGAGAAACAAATGAAAGGTCTTGCTCACAGATGTGTTTTGGTTTGACTCAAAGCAATGAGATTCAACAACTTTGATTACATTAGAGGGAGACTGACAATTAAGAGTGTTGAATCCTGTTGCTTTCGTGATCCAAGGTTCTTTGGAAGTCAAGGATGAGACACAAAACTTGTTGTTTACAACCATTTTATTAAGGATAACAGAACATAGAACATAGAATAGTA